>NW_024499128.1:1160102-1860102 GCF_017590055.1 Onychostruthus taczanowskii | reverse complement strand
GGCGAGGAGAGAGGCTGAGGAGCGACGGCAGGCACGGGGTGTCAGGAGCGTGCACACTCCTGCTCCTCCTGCACAGCACACAGTGCCTCCCCAAAACAGGGGCACAGCTGAAGCCTCGGTCTGCAGGGCCAGGTTCCTGCTACAACCAGGCCAAGCCAGAGATGTGAAAATCAGATTTTTGTCACTTCTGCCCCGACAAAATCCCTGTAGCTGAAAGTACTTCAGAGCTCCTTTCCCCGTGTCCCTGGGCTCTGTCTCATCTTGGCACACGGAGCTTTGCTGCCCAGGCTGGGGGAGCACAGGGAACACCACCAGTGAAATGGATGTGCCAGCTAGGGACAGCTTCCACTGCAAGTCTCTAACATATTTCCCATAACCAAACCATTTTCACTTGCTCTCAGGTGTCACATAGACCAACAAAAGCAATCTTGTAATTACAGTGCTGTCTTGAATACAAGGGCTAATGTAGCAAACAAGGTTTAACAATGCCCTTGATAGCTCTTTAAAAAAAAAAAAGCCATTGTTTTTTAGCCTTATGTGAACAGTAACCACAGACTGGTCTCATTCTCTGTAACTACCTTATTTTTCAGATACATGTACAAACTTACTTTTTTTTTGAAAAGAGGACAATTGTTCTATTTTATTATCATCTATTTGCTCCTCCACAAGCAGAATGTGATTAGTGGATTCTGAGCTAACCAGCTGAGGGAAAGCTGAGAAAGGAATGTTTCCATGGCATATGCAATCCTCCACCACCCACTACTGTGGGTCCTGGATGGGAGGTAGAGAAAAGGACCAAATTATCTGAACTACACATTCCCACCTACCCAGAATCATCTTCAAGGAGGGAGCAAAAATTACCATAGACAATAAATCCTTAATTCTCCATCTCACTGAGCCAACATTTCCCAGATTATGAGGCATTCCTTTCATATGGAAATCCAGCAAATCACCTCCTGTGACAACTGTGCTCGCTAAAGGGCTCAGCATGGAAAAGACAGATTGAGCATCCCTGTCTTTGACTCTCTGCACAAACATAGGGCCACACACTGACAGAAGTCAAATGCTTTCTCTTTTCCAAGAATACATAACCACACATCTTGATAGAAAAAAAGCAAAAAGTAGAAAACAGTTCAGTAAGAACAAATTGCTAAGTGTACAGTTGTTCATATTCAGCATTTTGAATTAGACTTTTTTCCCCTAGCAGGAGTGCAGCATTTTTAGCAAGTGTAAGAGTATCTAAGTTCTTATAAAGCATTCTAAAGCCTGGATGTTTCACTTCAAAGTGCAACCATCGTAGCTGAATGCCTTCAGTTGTACTGCCCTGTTTGCTTAGTAAATCCAAATTCCTATGAAGGGATAATACTTTAAAAATGAATTAATTTAAGCACCCCAAGTTCATGAGTGTGGGCTCTGTATCTCTCACCCCACAGCTGTGTTTGCTTTAGATTTGGGTAGAAAAGTCTTCACTGATATCAGAGGGATACATGAAATTCCAGGGGTAGAAGTGTGTTAGGCAATTGCTTTCCGTAAGACCTGGTCTGAAGCTCAGGAAAATATGTGTAAAAGGCTTGTATGAAATACATTAGTTCCTCTTTTGCTTCCAAAGCATTGATGAGTAAGGGATTCAATTTTTACATCAATTTTACTTAAATACTTGGTATCTAAGAACACCTATCTTTAGAAATTACCCAACAAAGGAAATGGGCAATTCCCACTGGAAAAGCAAGGGAAGGGAAGTAGCTCACATCAGTCTGTGTTGGGTAAAGGACTTGGTGACTCTCTGAGCTGGAAAAGCAGTTTGGTTGTTTCTGAGCAGGTTTGACACTGATCCCACACTCTGGAGCCTCTCTGGTAGGAAGAACTTCCATAAACCTCAGCCTTGGAACCCTCCATATTAGGATGCAAACACGATTTGGGGATTTGAAACACTCAATAACAGAATCCTTTGTGTCTGTTTCACCTACACTGAAGGGAAGAAGACACTACTGCTCTATGCCAATATTTTAAGTCTGAGAATTTTAAATATCATTATAATTATAATTCTTCCCAGCCAAATTTCATTCCAACGATAAGAAAGCATCTAGGAAGAGAAAACAATTAATTTAAAGGTAGACATGTTTCCTTCATGTCCTTAGTAACATGCAAGAGGAATTGCATGTACTACTATTTTACATGCTTTAATGCCATGATTATTACTTTTATATCAATGGGAATTGGTACATTTCCTTTGTTTTTCTCTTTTCCTGATTATCTGGTATCACTGCAATGCTGAGCAAGGGCTGTAAATCTGTATCTGTAAAAAAATACATACATTTTGGTCCAGTGGTAGGGCTGCATTTTGTCTCCATCCTACCTCCCATTCCTGCAGGACCCTTGGCTGTGTCCCACTGCCTCACAAACAAAGTCCAACAGGCCACCTAGGATGGCATTAAGTGGCCCAAATGCAAGGGCCTCTTACAAGGAAGGACCAAGCCTGAATACCCAGGGCTAGGGCACAGGCTGTATTAAATTATTATTACATTTAAGCCAACTGCTGAGGTAACTGGCAAGTTTACAACATTGATGTAATATACCATGTTGCTAATAATATTATTATATCAATATTCAACAGCAATCTTGACCACTGATGGGAAAATATGGATAAACATGCACATTATGCAATTTCAAAGGATGAAAATATTACTGTTTCAACCCAGTATTGACTTCTGAGTACATTTTTATTATCCTTTTTCCAAAGCAGCAATAACTTATTGTCAGTGTTTTACACTGCTTTTTTCATCCTTCTCTATAAACCATGTCTCTTTTCTTAAAACAAGAGTTGCAAAGAAATCCTAACGTGAAAACTGTCACCAAAGTTAATCCTTGCTCCTTAAAAAGAATGGTTTATATTTATATTATGATAATGCTAAAGTTTTTACTGTGATATTAACATAGAAATGTTATTGCAGAATTAGTGATGCTTATATTCTTGTTAAAATAACAAACACTTGCTTTTCTTTTACAGGATATTGAAATTCCTCTTTAAAAAATGTGTCCAATGTAAACACAAAATAAAATGTAAAAGGAATTCTTCCACATCTTCTGTAAAAGAAAATATATAAAATTAAACTGCACAATTTTCATTTTTGCACACTCCTGAATACACCTGACATATGTAAGCACAAACATGGATGAAAATATTTCCAAAGGGGAAAGAACACATGCTCAGATATTTTCTGGGAAAAAGATGCATTGAAATTCCTCTGTGATGAATAGACTTTTTTTTTTCTCCTCTGAGTGACCTCTACCTTCAGAATATGATGGTTTTATTATGATTAATAAATTTCATTTCCACAGAGGAAAGGAACAGTGTCAGCTTAAACTTAAAGCCAGTGGGTTTCTTTTTAAATGCTAATTTTTAAACACGCCCTTGCATGACACCAAATTTAGAAGCTCAGAAGGTTAGCAGAATAGATTCTGATTTCCAGGCTGAAAATAGGAAGAAGGATTTAAACTATATTGTCACACTGCAAATCAGTAAGCTGCTTCAGTCCCACACACACTGCTTCACTTACTCACTGCTCTGCCAGCCTGCTTACTTCTCGTTACAATTAGTGGCATTTAAATGCTTTGTGATAATTTACACTGCAAATGATCATTCTAGGTAAACAACTCACTGAAATTTAGGACGTGCCAATGGTAAGGTGGTGAATAAATTAATAGTCTCTGCCATTTCTGTGTATTTTACAGGGTGATAAAACAATGTATCCAAAGCAATATGTACAAATTCTTGTCTCACAACACAGCTGATGAACAATTTTGATGCATCACTAACTAGAACAAGGTATGCTCCTCTATTTTTCACTATATCTGGGACAAGCATTCAGGACATCATGGGAAAAAATATGCTTGCTAGCATTTTGTTAACATACTGACACTCGTTCTTAAATAGCTGGACAAAGAACTTCCTGGGAAATAACTGAGAAAAAAACCCAGTGTAGCTGTGCTAACTTCTATAAATGTAAACCATAAGCTATCCACCAATAGATGGCATGATCTTTACTTATGCTATGCCTTAATCTCTTTAATAATTTTCAGCAGTGTTGAAAAATTCTGAAGTACTTTAAAATGCTAAAAAATGCTAAAATAAAAGAATAATTTGTTGATCATTCATATTTTTTAAAAAAAAAGTAATTTAAAAAGGGAAATTGTGGGATTTATTTTGTTAGGGCCTTTGAAAGGAAGTATCTCTCTATCTCTCTAAGTTATCAGTAGCAGGTGTTGTTGAAGTCTCTAAAAATTGGGGAAGTCTGTGTCTCTTTGCTCATAAATGCCATTTCAGGATTTTAAATTCTTTGGTAGTATGGCTGTATTTCCATACACATATGGGACAGACAGTGGAGCTTCAGTACTGGAGACATTTAGAAGCTCCTAAAAAACATACACATTAACTAATAAGAAAAAATTCACCACATAAAATATGAACCAACTTAACACATTTTACTCAAGTGACTTGAGAAGTTTAGAAGGAGAATATTAAATAATTTGATACACTTATTTTACTTATCATTATCAACTGCCCTCCATTTTTGCAACTCTAATATTGCTGGAGGAACTGCAGAAAATTATGAACCTGTTTAAGAGGTATAAAGAGAGAAGCTGAAACTTGGTCACTACTTCAGATCAAAGTCTGAAGTATTATTACTTCAGACCATATTACAAGCAAAGCCTGTGTGACACTGGGAAGCTCATCCTTCTAACTTTTCCCCAGTATTAACCACTCTTTATCCACTTTAATTGGAACTGAACAATCAAGTAATAAAATTGCTTCTGGAAGGAATACAAGGAAAGCAAGGGTTGCCTGGCCTTAATACCACATAAATACAGAATTATTCCAATAAATAACTTGGTGCTCTTTCTCTTGGTCACAGAACTGTGATGATCCCAAGAGAGATGACACTGGCAGCACAGCTCCTCCCTATGCACACCAGTCACACACCACACTGCTGAGCAGTATTTTGGGCTCAATGGGTCAAACCTGTGCAGCAGGGGCAGCCCTTTAACCTAAAATTCATCCCACTGTGGTAGGATGGTGTCTGCTTGTGGTGTTCAAAGCATGTGCAAACAACTAATTAACTGAATTTTAGATATTAACACCAAGGGACTGCAGGCATTTCAGGCACCTGAATCACCAACAGGTCCCTCTCTACCTCAGAAGACAATGGGCAAAGATGTCTCTGAAGTTTTTACTTAAGATCAAGGAAACTGAAATCTGCTGATAAAAACAATTTCCAGGCATTTGCCTTGATTGGAAAGGTTAAGAATGCTAAAATTCTCCTTGCCAAGCGTTGAATGCACGCTATCAAACACTGAGGTCACTGTACAAGGGAGGACCATCACATACTTTATTCATAGCATCCTCCTCTTCCATGACCTATAATGTGCTACAGATTTGTGATGTGGAGCAGAGAAAGAATTGGGAAGTAACAGGTAGCACAATAAAGAGTGAAACTTCAAGGTGTACTGCAGGGCTGAAGTCCTGTGTGCCTGCAGAGCCATCAGGGATTCCCTATCACTACATTACTAACACATTCCTAGGTTTTCTCACAGATAAGAAACTTGACCAGGGTCTACCATGGGTAGAGGGCAATAATTAAAGGTTTCCATGAAAGGATCTTCACAAATATGTCATCGATGAAATATTAAAAGCACTGTTTACTTTTTCCTGCAAGTTGCTGAAAGGAGAAAGTAGAGAAGCCTATGCAGACTTTTCTGTAGAGATGAATTTCTAGTTCTTGGCTGTTTACTTATATATGTCACATCTCAGTTTGGCCAGTTAATTTCCTTACTAATTGACAGGCATGTTTTGCAGAAGTTTCACTGATGCTCAGATGTGGTTTTAATTTTGCTTCTGTTTGCTAGCCTGTATCTTCTTTTAAAATCTGTAAGACGTTTGCAGCCAGCAAAGCTGAGCTGCCATCTTCTAAAACATTTAAATGAACATGAGTGATACTGACTAATTTGCAGAAACATAGAAGGGCAACAAACAGCAGCACAGGTGACTTTTCCCTGAGCTGATGCTGGATAACTGCAAACTGCAGCAATCCCAGGCACAAATCTAAGCTTAAGAACACTCATTCAGTTTCAGTCTTGCTGTGTGGATTCACACCAGGACGGGAACTGAAGCTGATGCCTAGTCAAAAGTCAAACAGAATTCCATATACCACCACCTTACTGTGTAGCTTCTATCCAAGAAGCTTAGATTTTGTATGAACTTCATTAAAAAAAGCCACTGGGGAATCTGAGGCTTGCCATCAGGTGATACCAACTCTATTCCAAGGAAAATAAAGCATTTCTTAGGTCTGTAAAACATTTTCTTATTACTATTGTTTTTATATTTAGAGGCAATAAAGCTTGAAGAAATTCTTACCTAGTGCAATAATAAATATACTGGGTACATAATTTATAAAATTTTAAAGCAGCCTTTTGTGATCACATATAAAGTTCTGCAACCATAGTGTTGTTTTATGTTTATTTGCAATATGATAATCTCAAGATATTAAAACTGAATCCTTGCTCATTTAATGGAATTGTATACAGGCATCCATACATGCACACACACAAATCATCTTTCATGTGCTCTATTTTTAGCCTACCAGAGAAAAAACAATCTAATTGCTTCATTAAAAAACCAGGCCAGGAGATGCACACGTGCCTACAGGCACTTGTTGAGGACAAACACAGATTATTCACTATTTCTGTTATCAAAGGAGCTTCACATTGCAAATCCTCCATTTACAAATGACAGGACCTCAGCTTTCCTTAATCTTGTGGTGTTGTCACATTTGAGCAGCCATGCGAACTGACCTAGAACCGCGAGCGCCGGGCGGGCAAGCTGTCACACAGATAATGACAGCCACGCCAGCCAGGGCTCCCATGGCTGACAAAAAGGAATTAATCAAACCTCATCAAAGGAGAACAGAGGATAATCAAAGTGTTTACTGATTTTTATCAACTGGTCCAATAGCTGAACATCTTCAGCATGCAACTACCCAGAGCAGTAAAAGCTGTGACAAATGGAATTCCATATAAGCAACTATTTATAGCAGCAGTAAATGCAAGTTTAAACTGCCAACATAAAGGACACTTGAATTTATAGAAGAAGTTTAATTTTGTGCATTAGTGCAACATTTCCTAGTCTTTCCAGAGCAAAACCTTCAGTATCTGCTATTTTTCACAGGGAACAGCAGTACAGCCTAAAATAAATACTAGCACAAAGACCATACAGATGCTCCTTCATCTTTATTTTTTATTTGATTAGCAGAAGAGCATAGCATAATAATAAAAGCATCTCATAGAAAATTATTATTTTCCCAAACTGCTTCATGAAATGAAGTCAAACCCATTGGCAGCAATAGTAAAAGGGAAGGACCTCTCTCAACTGAGCATATGTCTTCACACAGTAATTCTAACAGGCTGAAGGAAACACCTCCAAAGCTGCATTTTTCCAAAGAGTTTGGATTGGACTCTCAAATTCCTTTGTAAGAGTATGATCTGACCAATATCTCCTACCACACACATGAACAGGTCAATGAGGTAGGCAAATTTGTCTGGAAAAATTTTGACCTGCTGCAATTCTTTATGTACCTACCCTGGCAGAGGCAGGTTTGTCACAACAGGCACTGCAGCCATTCTAAGCACTTCATCAAACATTAATCTGTTTTAAATCAGTATCTCCATATTTGCTATTGTTCAATGAATTAAATTTGTGGCAGTGTTAGTGCTGACAGGTTAATGATAGTATACAGGGAAATTGCAATGACTGGAGCAATTGCATTTGTTAAAAATGGCCAATATTCTCTTCAAATATTTCAATAGCACAAACCCCGTGGTTTGCTTATTGAAACTGCTTGCTTTTATTCAACATCTTTCCTGGAGTTATGAAGTTAAACCTTTCAAAATGTTTAATCTATTTTGGAGACTGTATCTTTCCCCAAATGGAGGTCAATAACTTAATTTATTACTGTCAACTTCTAAAGCTTTATAAAGCATTTCTTTTGCTTGCATGCAGACACACACAGAGAGAATCCTTCCTCCTGGGACTGATTCTGCTCAAAAATGTAAATAAATACAGTCACAATTGGACAGGTGTTATATCCACTTCCACCATACTTCATTCCAAATTCAGCTTTATATATACCCTTGCCTTTCTCTCTGTTATTTCAAAATCATAAACTGCAAATACACTTGGGAGAAAAATAATACCAAGCAAGCATCAGCACTGGATTTTTTTTTTTTTTTTTTGCTTATACATAAAGGCTGGATAATAGTTAAAAACTGGAAGAAGAGAGAGAGATAATATAAATATAAAATAATAACCCTGTCCCATTTTTACACAAAAAGTATAAAATGTCATTTGCAGGTACATCTGAGAATGCACTTGCAAAAGACACTAAAATTGCTTTTTCTTTCCAAACTATGAATTTTGATGTTACAAAACCTAAAAGAGAAAAAAAAAATAATAGATTGAGCAGTGATTTGAAAAATTCACTAAGAATGCTAAAGCTGCAAAATGAACAATGTTCTGCAGCCAACATGTAAATAAGCCACAGGTTTATTCTGGGTCTCATTCTAATTTATCCAGAGACTGACAGGGCAGCTGCCCATTGCCCCCATCAGACAAGAACCCCAGGATTAATTCTCTCCTAGTGCAACTATAGTCAGGAATTTGCAAAGGAAGGTCCTCAGAGATCCTTGTTAAAATTCCATCATCAAACCAAGAGGAGTTTCTTATAGTTTCCCTGTCTCTGTTCTAGTTCAGATCTGCTTGCAAACCCTTTAATCATGTCTGCCAGAGAAGATCTATCCCAGAAGTGCAGAACTTCTCTTCTGAACAGTAATTATTTTTAGCCTCAGAATGCACTGGATGCAATGAAGAGTGAAATGCTTTTAAATTTCCCATGGAAGGATCCCTCTGTCAGATAGCTGAGGAGGTTTCCCTTCTGTAATGTGCATTCAAGAACAGACAGAGATACACAAATAGAAATGTGTTTATGGACACAAATCACTCATTAACACATTTACCTACTCAAGATTACTTTATTCCCAAATAAAAAAAAGATACCATGTGGCTGAGGGCTAAGTATCCTCTGGCAGGAATGATGAAGGATTGAGAAGAAAAGAGTGAATATTACCAGCAGAACCACCCAAGACCTCCCATTTCCAATTGATGATCAAGTTCCAACCAAAGCTTTACTTGTTATATATTACTATTTGAAATCCACAAACACACCCATCCTTTACAGGAGGCAATACAAACATACAAATACTCACATTTCAAACATTGAGCATATTTATATGTATCTTCACTTGATATCAACTTTACAAACACAGTAGAAGTACTGTAATTGAGCTTAGGAGCACTAAAAACAGCACTAGAAAATCATAATGCAGGTGTTTTGCATGCATCTGAAAAACCACAGGAAGGTTAGTTTGGGTTCCCAAAGTATCTCTATGTTTGCTCCATGTATTAAAACATAAAACATCAGATAATAAAAATAGTTGGAATTCAACTAACAAATCCAAAAGACCAAATTCAACTTTAGCAATTTGACTCACAGGAATATGGGCTGGAGAATTACATTTTTATGAAGCCAAAAGTCATTTCGATTTTATTACTGAAACTTAGATATATAAGAAACAGCAGGTACAGGCTTTCATCACCTTTCTCCTTCATATTTAGTGCAAAAAAAGTCACCTACAGTCACCTGTGATGGAGGTGTTTATCATATGCTCAAAATCATGCCTAGCAAAAATACCTCTTTGTTGAATCAATTCAACATAGGTAATCAACTGGTAAACTGAAAAGTTTTAATAAATACACACAGAGATCCATTTCTTTTTGTGTAAAGTTCACTGAAGGCATTGATAAATGAAATTTATATTTTTGATTGTAATTCTAAAAAAGTCATATATGGAATACCTGTAATAAAGTCTTGGGCACTTAAATTGTGCCTGAATTGAGAGAGAAAAATTTCTTTACTAGAACAAGAATTATTTCTTAGAAGGGTTCACTTTGCAAAACTGGGCCCACAAACCCCATATCTAACTCAAGAATTCCAAGTTTAAAAATTGCTAAAATAAATATTCTTACTTAGCAAAGTTTAGATTTACAAATTAGCAGCCTCCCTACCACAGCTCACTTCAATGAAGAGCTGAGCAGGAAGCTCAAGTGAAATAACCAAAGCCAAAATCCAAGTTGAGTGATATGAAGAATGTGACAAATGTTGGCTTCTCAAAATGTATTTACTTCATAATTTATAGGACTTGGAAAAATCCATGTTAAATCAGGTTTTACTACAGAAGAACTTTTCAGATTACCACCAAAAATGCTACAGCTAGCACAGAGATTACAACAATTTTAGCATATTTTGGGTTTATCTATGGTCATCTTCTCCATAAATAAATGTTCTCTATTTGTTTCTATGTAGATCATCACTGCATAAACAGAAATCTTGTCACCTTTCATTTATTTCTGCTACTATAAAACTCTATCAGCAAACACTTCTTAATACCAACACTTGATTTCACACTATATACCCTTTACATCCTTCAATATGAGAAGTTCTATGAACTTGATTTTTTGCACAACATTATTGACAGAATAAGTCCCGGCACCATTACTATTTATTTTAGCCTTTTGATTTCTTATGTAGCAACATAACACCATCCTTACCTGAATTAAGACTAAGCTTGTTCAAACTCTAGTGCTTAAAAGAGAGAAAACCTCTTGACACATTTAATATATTTATAAAATATAAATAAAACCTTTTAAAAACATTGTTCATTCTTCTGTACCCATGGCTTACAACATGATAGTATATGGAGACTTTTTACTTACTAGAGAGCGATCCTCTGAAGGCACAGACCCTCTCTCCCACTATCTCATCCATAGGATAGACTTTGTGAGTGCTTTAGGGTCTGCAATACCCTTGTGGGCATCGTTTGCCCCCAACGAGTTGAAAAGAAAATTGTTACATCTATAGCACTTACAATGTCCTGCACACATCTAAGCCTTGGCTCTTCTCATCAGTTCTCTTTGGTTTGACTTTTGAAAATCACAGTCCTGAAGCTTTTATCAGAAGGCTTAACATATCCTTACACACTAGGCCATACCATACTTCAACTGGAAACAAAACACCAAAGTCAGCAAAATAACCTAATGGCTTTTATACGGCAGAACCTATAGGCTGAAGCTATAAATTCATTAAACTATTCCCAAGATTTATACACTACGGACTTTCCTATGCTTTGTCTTACGATTAAATGCAGCATGTGAAAAAGGATATTGAGACCTGGATGGATGCATCAAGAAGTATCAATGATTGTTACCTGCAGAGGTGTTACAAGAAATTTCATCTGCTGCAACGAAGACGAATTGATTTCTGCAAGAGAAGATAAAATTCACAATACTGCTTGCTGACTGGGAAATGTGCTAGCTGCCAATTGACTTGATGTTTACAGATGGGGTAGGGGAAGGGTGCTTAATTTTAATGAATGTAGCAAGAAAAAGTGTTGAGTACTATAGAGTTTATAAGGATCATGAGGTAGACATGCTGGGGTCTTTTAAATGAAATAATGGTGACATTTGGATATGGACTATGTACAAACTCTTGCATTGGAAGCTTCATGTTTAGTGTTACAGATATGTCAATATGAATAATCTAATAATGTCTAATAAAAATAAAACAATATTAAAGGGCACTACTGCAAAATATGTAAAAAGCGCTTTTGAAAAAAAATTAAATTGCAATTTACTTTGTGCATCTGAAAGGAGGATAGTGAAATTAAAATATTTTGCTTTTTCTATGTCTAATATGACTGCAATCAGAAAATTATTTTTTCTGCTATTTATTTAAAAAATGACATAGTATATTCTCATATACTGTCATCCAAATACATAGAAAAGTCTTTTGCAGAATCTTAGGAGAGTAAGCTAGAGATATGAGTAATTTAATATAAACCTTCTCTTGCAAAATTCTTTTTTAAACCAGGTAACATAAAAAGAGAACCGCTAAATGCACTAGTATTTCAAAATGCAGAAAACTTCATTATGGCACAAATCCTGATTCGTCCTTTCTGAAATCTAAGGCAACCAGGATTTGGGTTAGTGGAAACCATGTTTAAGGATTAACATCGAATGATGCCTTTATAAGCACACAGACAGCTGCCTCGGGGTAATTTTGTGTTGGGCAGGATTAATGAACCCTGGCGCAGAGTTCGCACTCGGGTGTGGTTTCCTCCCAGCCAGGCACAGCAAAAACCTGACACTGAGCTTTGCACAGCCTGGATGCCAGCCTAACAACCAGCAGCCAAAGGATGCAGGCGAGGGACTGCCTGGGAAAACAGCTCTGCAAGCTTTAAGTGCTGAGGATCCTGCTGAAAACCACGCAGGAGCAAACGTCCCTCAGGGGCAACAAAACCTGGAGGAGTTCAGCCCTAAGGGAACAAAATCTATTTCTATTACTTCACCTCTGATGTATCAAGAGATTTGAAATTCTCATTTAGAGATCTGTGAACCTTGTTACTTAGAGGTTCACATTCTAAGGGGGGGGGGAAATAAATCCAAAACAAAATAAGGAATCTGCAATCCGTACAGCAGGGACAGGATTGCATAGGTCCAAAAGGAGATCACTGCCTCTGCCCTAGCAGAAATACTGACACTGTCTGTTAGTGTGAGCTTAGTGATCAAATTGTACATTCTTGCATTTTCAACTGTTCATTAAGTTCAATTGATAGCTTTGCTGTTATTTTGTCATCTGCAACAGTTTCAGGAGCTAATGAGATTTGCCTAACAAGTAATGCTAAATACATGAATTTAAGAAACCAAAGGGTGATACATTTTACATTATAAATACAGAGCTACTCTGTATTTCATAGGTAGCATAATTTGTCACTGTATTTACTGCTACCATCTCTGTGATAACTACAGACAGGAGAAGTTAGATGCTTGCCTAAAAGAGCCAGTAGCAATGCAGATTTACCAGCTACTGTTTTACAGAAAATCCTTCTGACTCATTTCTATGACGTTGTTAAACTGCCCTCTCATCTAAATGAAAAGATCACTTTTCCTTAAAAACTGCCTCTAAAGTGGTTACTCAGAAGCTCCTTTGTTCCTGTCTGTTCGGAACAGTGGAACATTTAGCCAGAGTCTCTATTTTCAGATGTTAAAATACAGATTTACTTGCAAGGGTAATATGCTGGGTTAGTACCTCCAGGAAGACCCTAGAACACTAATGTAATTTGTCCTTTGGAATGAAAAATATTATTTAAACTGTTCTGAAATCTTACTCTCTTTTTTTTTTTTTTTCTTTTAACCAAGTCTTTACTAATCGCTGTGAAAAAAACGAATTAAAAAATTAAATAAACCCAAAGTGATACCTATTTAAAAAAAACAACTACTATAAACATCTCTTGTTATATTGCTTCATAGAAAGAAACTATTCTGCTTTGGTAAAATTAATTTCACAACTCCACACATAACTTTTAAAAGTATGAAGCTACATATTGGTCAGCATAGCAACTGTGAGAATGAAAAGACTAGAGGCTGGAGTCCAACAAGCAGTTCAATATTTTATAACTAATTACACGGTTCTTGTAGCAATTCCTAGAAATTCTTAAGCACTTTGATGGCTTCAATGTTCTTACAGTGGCAAGATTTATTTAGCTAAATTCCATCCTGTTGTTTACATAGACCCAAAGGGGAAACTGCTCATCAGAGACATCACAGATATCACAGCTGACGGCTAAGCAAGGGTTAATCCTTTGTGTGGGCAAGCCAGAGCCTGCAAAAGGAGCCCTTAGGGGTGAAGCTGGCTCTGTGGGGCTCCAGATCCCTTCTGTCCCAAAGCAGGTGGGGAGCAGAGGGGGCAAAGCACAGCTCACCTTGCCCAGCCCCCTGCCAATGTGCAGTGTTCCCTTTAAAGAGCAATTCTCTGCACTAACTCTGTCGAGCATACAGGGCTTGAAAATCTCACAAGGAAGATATGATGAAAATTCATGATGTGTTTTAGGCTGGTTTAGCGTTCCTCATCACTGCTACACTTTAAATTATTCAAAAAGGTGCAGGAATTGTAAGCGGACCCAACTTTATTATACAATAAGCCCCGCTCAATTAAGATACAGAATCACTTCCATAATTTAATTTGTGTATTAACAGTGAAAGTATAGAACCAAATATTTACTGTTCACTGGTTAATACTTCAGACGTAAAAGAACACAGATTTAAACAAAAGAAACTTTTTTTTTTTTAAATAAAATTTTAAAAGTTGTTACTGACTGAGATAGGGGAAAAAAAACCCAAAACAACCAAACCTGAAAGGATAAGATGACAAATACATTGACCTGAAGGTGCAGTTGGATATATCCAACCTGCCAGATCCTCACACCCTGGGCTAAGTGCAGAGCTTTTAAGTGCAGGAGTGGCACCTTTTGGCAGTCTGAGCTCTCTGATGTCTCCCAGACAGTGTGGGTCAGGAAAATGTGCTGCTGGGACTCCAAATGGCTGGGTTCCCTCCCAGCAGCTACTTCCCAAGGGCATACTCTGCATACTACTGCTTCTCTCAAGCCTATATATCAATTTTTATCTCTTCTAGCAAATTGAAAACTAACTCATTTTTTACCAGTATGGTAATAAAGATGGTTTTATATTTTGAAAAAAAAAATGTTTAAACATTTGATATATATCCTGAATTCAAACAAGAACAGAAGGGGAAGACAACAGAAGTACTATTAAGTGATTTAGATGTGCTTTCTTCCTTTGGGGTAGTTATTGAACCTGCATCACACCATCTTCAAAGGTTTGAATATGTTGTAATTTCCTCTGCTCCATTCCCTGTAGTCCCTTTGGCAGTAACAAACATGTGCCTCCAGGGCCCCACATCTGACAAAAACCTCTCTCTTTTGGCACCTGCTCTTTCTATCCAGCAGACCTTTTCCATTTCCCATACATTACATGCTTTCTTTCTCTCTTCTTGAAACTGTTTGGTGAAAACATGCCATACTATAGAATATAGATTTTATATGTATTGAGGGGTTTAAATTCTCTAATCACTGAAGCCTGAGCCTTGTCCTTTCTATGGCTGTCTAATGTACACAAGTACTTCTGTGAAGAAACACCTGGCCCATAAGTGATCTGCCCACTTTACTACTGGAAAATTCAGAACCTGGAAGTGGAAGACAGAAAGAGATTCAGAGAATGGGTCTCACACACTTTTTTTTTTATGACTATCATGAAACACAATTCCAACCTAAGCTCAGAATAAACTGCTACCCTGAGTGCTTCCTCTAAAAGTTTCCATGGAGTCATCCCACCCTGGGGAAGGAAGAGCTCCTCTGTGTCTGCACTAGTCCCCAACTCCTCCAAATGCACCAGCCTCCCACCCCCTTTCTCTCCTGCAGCCACTGGTCCTGCTGCTCCTCAGGTGTACAGAGCTCCCAGGTTTGGGAATTTATAAACTCGGGTCATTAGGGCTCAAACACCTATGCAGGACTCGGGGCCAGTGAGTGTTCTGTGTGCCCTCTCCTCTCCCTAAAATGCTGGGCGGCACTCAGACTTCTCACCACTGCTTCACACAGAATATGACTGAGAACAAAATTCTGGCACACACCTAATTTCGCCCATGACTCCCAGAAGTTTCCAATCGCTCCTCCTCAGCAGCACAGAGCTTCCTTAAAATGGAATACTAGAGGTCAAAGGGGATTTTAAGAAATTAATCACACTGACTCTAGGAAATTTGAAATTATAATCCACTAACATACAATGATTATTCTTCATAGACCTGAATTCCTTGGCTTTGCTGACAAACTTCATAAAACTAAATTTTGCCTAACACAGAAGTTCAGACCCCCACCCAAAAATACAGCAACTGCTGAAAACAGTGCAGAGCCCCAGAACATCAAAATTTAGGATGAAGGCAAACACAACATTGGACAGAAGCTACAGTGGGAAGGTTTAAACTATTATTTAATCAGTTGACTTTTTCTGGTAGGGCTGCCATGGGATTGACAAACAAAGTCAGTATTTAGAACTCTGATATAACTGATGCTTTGTGTGAGGAGATGAGAATCTTGACTCCATGTTTCAGAAGGCTGATTTATTATATTATGATATATTAAAATTATATACTAAAACTACACTAAAAGAACAGAGAGAAAAGGATTCATCAGAAGGCTAGAAAGAACAGGAATAGAATGATAACAAAGGCTTATGACTCTCCAAGAGTCCAAGCCAGCTGAGTGTGATTGGCCATTAATTAGAAACAACCAACATGCACCAGTCACAGATGCACCTGTTGGTAAACAATGCCCAGACCACATTCCACAGCCATCAGATAGTTAATTGTTTACATTTCTTTTCTGGGGCTTCTCAGCTAGGATAGGAGAAAAATCCTAGCAAAGGATTTTTCATAAAATATCATGGCTACACTCAGAGATCAGAATTTCAGCTGGTAAAATTGCTGCAGCTTAACCAAAAGCACTGACTTCCCCTCCTGGAGCTGCTCCAGATCACATTCCCCAAGGACCCCGTGCAGCAAGGGTTTTCCCAGCAGTTATATGTGGTACATCTGTATATTTCTCCATTATATTATTTAAGCTATTATAGATTTCCTTCGTGCTCTAAACACTAAGACTTTGCTGCTCTTATAAGGACCCTGATGTTGAGGGCTTTTTCACTGTGAATTTCAATAAAGCTGACTGCTGGCTCTTTGAATGGTTTCTGCAATATTCAAGGATGGACAAAGTTCCCCTTTATAATAATTTTATTAAGTCCTTCCCAACTCTCTCCTGCTGGTGTCCTAAATTTAAATATCAAGGCTATCAAAGAAATTAAACTTTTTAATATTAGCATAATAACTATAATTAGAAGGTTGATTTTGCTATTATCATGCTTTATATTCCCATTACTGTAAGATCAAAGTACATTACTGTACCCATAGCATTTGAATCACAACACAGAGACAACTAAACAACTTCACAGCCATACCTATATGATATATTAAATGAAATAAGAATAAAACTATAAATAATTCATGCAGTATCAAGCTTCAACAACACTAAGAGTAACTTGTTTGACCTGATGTGCATTAGGAAGGTTATTAAACTAATTTCTTCAATGTTAGGTTCTTTTCCTCTCCAGAATTCCTTGTTCAACCTAACCAGTGATGATGCCAAGAGAAGAAGACATGGATATTTGGCTTTAACTGAGGTCCCCTGCTTTCCTCATCACAAGATAATGCTGTCCTACACCCATCATTCCTGACCATCTTTCCTGAAATTTTGAGGCAGGCCTGGGAAGCGGACAGAGGAAAACCCTGACTCAAAAGAAACAAATGCAGCTATTTCTATAACTGCTGCTGCATAGAAAACACTACAGCTCATCCTCGTGCATCTGCCTGGGCTCAGCTGCCACTGCAGAAGGTGCTGTGTCCCCCTCACCCCCCCAGGTCCCTCCTGTGTCCCAGGGGGTCTGAAATGGCACTACAGCCCTGATCCAGGCAGCTCAGCCCAGCCCTTCATTGCCCTGCCACATGCATCACCTCTGCATTGCTCTCATCTGCCTCCTCTGTGTGCTCAGTACAGGACATTTCTGTGGGCTTTAGCCAATGACAGGATGTCTCTACCAAAATTCAGAGTGACAAAGACAGCAGGAGAGAGAAAAGAAACAAAATCTCTCATTAAGTTTTGTCCTGCTACCAATCACACAATTTCTTGACCAGAAATAATTTCTTTCAATACCAAAAAGTACTTTTGCAATTGCAAAAAACATGCCTTCAAGAAAAGAAGAAAAAACAACCCTCAGTTCTTCTGGACACCAATGGAAATGTGCATCCCCAAGCCCAGTGATATGCCTGCATTACTTCATTTACTCAGAGAAAAAAAAAACCAAACAAAAAACAACCAACTGACCAACCAAAAAACCTAAAGGGATTAAAAACCTAAAGGGAAAAATGGTCAACAGAAGGTGCTTTCTCATAATTTGTAATATTATCTCAGGCTTTCCCCAGCAGATGGGCAGGCATTTTTATCTTAGCCCTGATGGTGAACTAGCTAAACAACCCATTCAAATTCTGCAAGAGAGAGACTCCTTTTAGCACAGTCCACAAGTGATGCTGTAAGGCAGATTGGAGGAATGTCCTCTCTGACTCAGGGTGGGCACAATGATTCTGCCATGGCAGTGCCTCGGTTACAAACACCCTCTGTCCTTCCATTAGCCCTCAAAGTCAGTGTAAAGAAAATGTCTAGCAAATAGATGTAACCTTCCAACTTAGTAGTGTTGTTGAAAAAGAAAAAGCTTATTTTTAAAATATTGCCACAATGTGGACAATATCTTGCATCACAACCAGTGGGAAAATCTGTAGGTCTCTCACCTTTCATAGTTTAGACCTACAAATTTTATTTCCTGATTTTTTTTTTTTTATTTTTAATCAGAGCTATATGAATAGACTGGGGTCTAACTCATATCACCTGCTGCATCAGTGGAATTTTTTGATGTATAATCATTCAATATATTATACCTAGTATGAAATTATTTGTTATTAATAATGCAATATACAGAGTCTAAAGATGAATATTCAACTGCAAAAGGAACACATGATTTTTTAGTAAATCTGGACATTTTAAAGTAAAACCTAAACCTAATAGGTGAAATTCTGAATACCACACAAATCTGTAGCAGAATTCATACTGATCTCAGTGGCAGAACTGCTCTAAAATTATTGGCCTTTTACTGTGATTAACACAGTCTAGGCACTTAAATTAAATACTTGAGGAAGTAGTGCAGTAATTCTATTTCAGAAGTGCTCCATGTCAGCAACATAAATCGATGTCATTATGATCCAGGACTGCTAAATTAAGGCTATATTTGCAGTGTTAATATTTATATTTCAAAATTTTGTTTATTACTGTATTTTGGACATATTGTTTATTCCCTTTAGGGCAAAGAGCATTTTGAAGTCAGCCTTGTGTAAAGAATCAGTATTTTATTCACTAAAATACATTCAAATATCCATTTATTTAATTGGGGGATTTGATCTTTTTGTATATCATGGCATCCTTAAAATAATGCCTCAAAAACACACTTTATATTTGTTTCTGATTTCATACCAATTATTACGGGTTAATAGTAGCCACCATTTTATGCACTAGAAGTTTCCTAACATACAGAGGTATAATTATAAACTTCAGCAATTATAAATAACAATTCTTTCCCTTAACATTATATTAAGTTTGGAATGACTTTACAAATTAGTTGACAGCACAATTTTATTTTCATATTTTAACTAAAACACCATATACATGAAAACCTTGCCAGGATTTTTTAAGAATTCGTTCAAGAAAAACAAAACGAACTTTAGAAGCTGGTACATGTTTGGTTTACACAAAGTCCTTACTTTTCTTTCTTTTTTTTTTTTTTTTTTTTTTTTTTTTTAATGCATGTATATTAAACACCCTACAGCAATTTCCACAAAAATATTTCTTTAGGATATATGGATAAACATTCTATTCCCACTCCTGCAGTATTCTTACAATCTGATGTTTGCCTCAGGTGGGCTCCTAGAGTATCAGCAGCTTAACAAGCCCAAAGGAATATGAAGAAAAAAAAATCTATTTAAATATCTAATCAAATGTTTTAGGCTCCTCAGAAGTGTGAAACACTACAGTAAAAACATGCAAGAGTGTAAATTGCCTCTTTTTTGATTAATTTCATCAACATTGTAATTTAAAGTTTGTTCTTCTAATACTTCATCACCTTGCCAGAGCACACTGCAAATTACACTAATCCATACAGACTATATCCATGGCATCCCCGTTTTATTAATAACATTTCATTCCTTTATCTTCTGTCTTCCTCTTGCACAGTGCTTTTAATTCCTCCTTGGTTTTAAAGCACTCAGGTTGACAACACTTAGAGCTCGTTCTAATCTGCCTCTTTGTGGTCTATCAAGCCAATGATCTGAGAACTGAGGAGTGTGTAATTAGCCACTGACATGTCCAAAGGAACTGTTATGGTCTATCATGTCACAGGCAGTGACCCAATGGACTGTAACAGTTTTGGTCTGCTGGATCAGGAATCAATGTTTTAGCAACTCCCCAACTCCGTATTTATCCAGTCTGCTGAGTACCACACTGAAAAATTTTAAAGTCGCACTTTCTTCCAATATCCTCTAAGAGCAAAGAAGTTTTTATGAGCTAGTAATGAGATAATTCCTGCTGTAAAAATGTTAACCAGTCCTTTCTTCTTCCTCCTTTTAGAGAAAAGGAATGAAAATTCATCAAATTAATATAATCATAATCACAGCTATTTACTATGAGCTTTTACATTAGAATAAGGAACTCCCAAGTTAAAAGTCAGGCTACATAACCAGACATAGGCTGGAGAGATAAACCAAGAGAGGATACTGAAACTGAGAAACTGAGATGTAAATGTCAGAATAGGTACGCTGATTTGTTTTTTTTTTGTTTTTTGTTTTTTTTTTTTTTTTTTTTTTTTAACAGCTCTCCCTACGTTCAAGAAGAACCTGGCAGCAAAAGTACTGAGCACCTTAAGCTTTGAGCACATCAGGAAGCCAGGTATGAAAATCTGGGCTTTAGTCTACCTCTACCTTCTCTCCCAGTTTTGTCTTCGTGATTTCCAGCATGGATGTCACAGCAGATTTCACAGAAATAGCCAAGCCTTTCCCTGTCTATGGGGATTGCTAAAATAGCCCTTGATACTGCAAGGAGTGAGAATGGGGATTAAAGGTAAGAGAAGTAGAAGCAGGGTATGAATGAAAACAGCTCTGACATGACAGAAGTTTCATAATTGGTGTTTGCCCTATTTCTGGGCAGTAACACTAAGCTTTTTCACTACTGTAGCCCCTCAGTTTTGAACTGGTGGAGGAGTCTTAGCAGGTCCCTGGATATTGCATGAATAGTCAAACTACACACAGGTGAATCAAGCCTTCAGAGTACCAGCAAACAGGTTAATTCCACCCAGAAGAGGAATGTATCGAAACATCACAGCAGCTTCCTAGAACTGGTAGAAGATTATGTTTTTAGGAAATGTAATTGTTTGAAATTATTTCCTATGTTAATGTGACTCACTGAGTCTCCCCCAAAAATGTCATATCTGCAATATTTCAGAATGAACCATGCTTCAATGATTGGAAAGTACTCTATGCAACATCTTTTCATTTCAGGAAATTCCTGTCAAAATGTACTACATTAAAGTCCCTGCTCATGGAATTTCAAATGCTTTGATGTTGTTTTTTTTTTCCCTATAGCATTTTCTTTATTCGTATTCATCCACTTCTATTTTTTAGGTCTTCACTGAAAGGTACTGTTATGGTTATACCATGAGTCATATACTCCAGTCATCCCCCAAACTCTGAATGAACTGGGATGAAAATGGATTATCAACCATTAACATGACTCCAGTGATCCTCTAGTTTGCCAGAGATCACACAGGCATAGATTTCTAACAGGTACATGGCCAAACCCACTACCTCTCTGTAACAGCCAAGCCAATAATTTTATTTTTATGTGCAATAAGAGGGAATAAAGAAGCTTTAGCTACCATACAGGATTGTCCAGGGGGGGAAAAAACAAACAACCTAGACCAATAAAACATCACCACATCAAACCTAAGCAGAAGAAGTGTTAAATATATTGTATGTTGCTGTTAGAAAAGCTAAGCACAACCTCTGTAGCCAGTCAAGGTGCTAACTGAACCTTTACACCGTCAGAATTTGAGGAGCCTACAATATGGGCTGTACAATTCCTCCTTATGGATCATCCCCCAAACCTTTCCATTTAAGATTTCACTAGGATAGCAAAATACACAAATGTTGGAAGGTTCCAGCTGGAAGTTGAAAAGTTACTGCTATATTCTAATTTTTTAATCTTTCAACCTGATTCCTTTAGAATCTAAAACTGTGTAGAGAAGCTCTTTATCCTTAATCTAAGAAGGTACAACCATGAAATGAATGAGGTACTAGATTTTAAAACGTTTATGCTTCTGTAAAATTATTTAATGGAAAATTAAATTCTAGCTCAAGACGCTATTATATTTTATATGCAATCAAAACCTTAATTTTTAGTATATATCTCTAGCAATCTTCAACAAGAGAAATAATTTGAATAAAAATATAGTGGTTTTCATTGTTTAATCATAAAATAGAAGATAATATAGTCCACAATATAATAAAACCCCCCTCAGCTATAGAAGCTCACAATTTATATTTGTGGATTTTTACTCTTCATTCTAAATTTTCATTATTTAATGAGCATGTTTACTATTAAATCAAATCTGTACCTATTCTATTTTAGGATAACCTGAGCACAAATACCAAGTATTATTCTCAGCTACTAGCCCAAAGTGAACTGGAAAATATATTAAAGGATTCCTGTAGACACTACTTTTTTAAAAAAACTGAATGCTTCACATAGACATGTAAAAAATGTAAACTATCAGAATATCAGGATTTTATCAGGAGTAAGATTTAAGATCTGGAAGATATATAACTTCCATATGATAAAACCTTCTCTCTCAAATTTCATAAAGCCCTAGGTATAACCACAGAACATGTAACACAAATTGATAGTGGGAAGAAAAAAATCAAAACATATTTTTTACTACAAAGTGTTATATGCAAAATATTTTGGAATATGCCTTATTTTATTAAAAAAAAAAAAAAAAAAGAAAGAAAAAAAAAAGAAGAGTCAGCTTCCAGTGATGAGGGAATTAACCCAGACAACAAAGAGGCCAGTGGGAATGTCCCCATAGTCTGGAGTGAGGTTTACATTGGGTGTTAGAGAAGGGGATGGTGCTCAGAGCAGCACCCTCTGTCCGTGTGCGCGAGTGTGTGTGCGATGGATGGGAATGTGTGTGTATATATGGATACAGCACCATCCATGTATAAACACACCTGCGCCCTGCAGGGGACAGCGAGCAGCACAGGCTGTGGCTCTGCCTCTCAGGCAGGGCTGCCTCCCTCCTGGCAGGGCTCTGCTCTCTCACTCCCAGACACACTCGCATAAATATCGCTGCCAACGTTCATGTGCGCGAAAGGAACATTTCTCTTACTCCGATCGAAGATGCAATAATCAAATCATAAAACACAAAACCAATAGCCAATCAATGTGAATAAGTCTGCCCATAGGCTTAATTCAAGCAAGCCATTCACTGAGCTATGTGATGGATCTGTCAAATCCAGTACAGCATTACAGACATACCAGCAACACCAAGTGAACATGCAATGACAAAATGACAATACGCCCCACTGCCATGCTCCGACTCCTTCTACCTCAGGAATACAAAACTGGATGACCTTGCTAGTTTCTCTTACTTCAGACTTGGACAGAAATCTAATAACTATTTTTTTTTATATTCCGTGAAAGATGAATAAGAGCTGTACAAACATTTTATTGATATCTGATTTAGTGTCTTTTGCACATCCTTAAAATTATTTTATCCAAATATGCTCAGTTTAGAGAGTTTGCCAGGAAAGTTCGAGACTGATGAATATATTTAGACCAATAGGTCCCCTTTTAGGACTTTTACTAATTAGAAAACTTATCAGAAATATTTTACATCTTGGCAAGTTAAACGTAATTTTTTTGATCCACTTCTGCAAAGACCTTCAAATCTGTACATGCAATTTAATATATGATAGATCACACAATATAAAAATTGAATTCGGAAGTTGTATCCACTGATTGTATTACTTAATAAATAAAAAAAAAAATGTACCTGTTTCTTTGTTGGTTTTGTTTTGTGATCCTAAAAAATGACTGGGGAGATCTGCCAGGCCTACCCCTGTTGTGAAATTGGTTTTAGGAGTACATGTTCTGTCTTGACAAATACTTTGGGGTTTGCATTGATTGGTTTAATGGTATTTCCTTGCCACCTGATTCTCCCCTGTATATCTGTTCCTCGCCTATTTCCAGCAACAGTTCCAACTGTGACAAACAAGGATACCATTGCATTTCTTCAAATAGAGCCCGCTCACACTGATCGTTATCAATCGACTTGGTCTATTGATTCTGCAGTCCCAAATCTTTCTGTTAACCTTTATTTTTAATTTACCGAAACATGTCTCCAATCTCAAGATTTCCTCTTTCCATCTCCTGAATTAAGAAGCCTTTCAAATATGGAACACTGCAATTCATAATGGATATGAGTGGTAACAAAAAAAATTAAGCTTTCCTTATTTTTAAAATTAGTATGAAGCATTGTTTCCATTATATGTCACTGCTTCAGTGGTACTCAATTTCTTTGGGCATCATTTTTTATACAAACAGAAAATGGAGCTCATGTGTAATTAAACTAAATAGGGGCTCATATGAACACTAAATAAGTGTATAAATAGATATGGAATCTTTAGTCTTGTGAGAGGAGAGCAGATGATAATTACATTAAGAAGAGCAGATACAAGCAGTGGTACTAAAGCATACTTCAGCACCTTCAACATTAATAATTTCACAAAAGTAGCTAAATTAAATTAATTTTAAAATGAACAAAAGTTAATCAAATTAAACAAACTGTAGTTGTGAATAATCAGAGGTATCCATGTTTGCACATAGTTTCCCACATGCAAAGAAATGTTTGAGCAGATTATAATTTGTTTTGTTCTCGATGCTAGTTTTGGGATTCTCTCGTAAAGAAATTCAGTTATGCGATTTGTAATTAAGACAAGAAACCATATTCATTTGGGGGAAGCAGATAAAAGATGAGGGTTAACCATATTTAAAAAGAAAAATAAACTAAAAAAAAATCCAGAAGATATAAAATTCATTTAAGATATCTAAAATTATGCAAGTAAAGACAGGTTATTGCAACTCTAATTATACATGAAGTGTATATGAAAATTAGACAATTTTTCAAAAAAATAATTAAGGATTGTAACAACTGCATTACTACTGAAGCCGCCCCCAGCTCTCTTTACAGCATTTAAGAGCACTATCTTCCTAAACAAATCCTTTACCATTTTGGCATCATAATTCTTTGTGATGTTGACTCTCTGCCCATAGCAGAACATGTGACCAGCTGATATTTTATCTTTCAGCCTTTGATCTGGTTTATGGGAAGGTAACATCAATTCATAATTAAAGCATTTAAAATTCAGCTTGATATTGTTCAGTTTCTCTTTGTAATGCATAGGTTTAATTATTAGAAATAAACAGGTTATAAAATGATCCAGGGACACCTGAGCGATAGCTGGCAAAACCTGGCTCAACACAGGAGGTTATTTAGAATGTTGTCCTTTTGGTTTTAGTAGGCTTTTAGAAGCAGGAGTTCTTTTGCATTACAGAAAAGCTCACATAAAAACCCTAGAGCTGCGACATGCTAACAAACCTTTGTGGAAATGAAATGAAACTACTGAGCAGCACTTCACCTGTACAGGTTCCCCTAAGTAGAAATAGTACATTGCCAACAGTGTGCACACAGCACAGATCTAGTTGATATCACTGACCCAAAATCAATAAAAAGTAGCTTGCTTACCTGTCTGACACAGCATGCCTCAGCCATACATGCAAATTACTTTATTCACATAACTTTAAAAAATATATCTTCATTACCCAGAATAAGCACTTGAAAGGCAAATATGCATGCATAGCATTGTAACATTCATACCATGGGACTTGGTTCTAAAAATACAGAATCCATGAACAGCACTTCAATCTAAGAAATTGTGCACTAGAATTTCTTAATCTCTCGATTTCTTTAAGAAACAGAAGCATTTGTAACACTGTCTAATTTAGCATTTAAAGAAATTTTTCATAATGTACTTAAGGCTTAAGAAATTATTTCCATGATTCCAAGGGAAAATTTTCTTGTATCAGGTATTGAGAAGTGTGACCTTACTTCTCACTGCCATCATGAAACAAATTATTTGTGTGTCTCTGCCACCAAATGCACCCTCCCTTTACAAGGGAACACTCCTCAAGGACTGGAAAAATATTAAAGATAGAATAGATTTTAAGGGTGCAGTTTATGAGGAAAATGTAGGATAATCCTCCTTCTCATTACAAAATCATGTCCACACACTGCAAAGACTTAATTTTATGCAATTTGATAAAATCCTGTTCCTACTGAAGTCAACAGCAATTTAGACATTGACTTCTAAAGGATTCCAACATCCATCTTTCAAGAAGACACACTAATATATGTTACATCACTCTTAGTTGATAAAAATTAAGTCTTTGAATTTGCAGATTTTAATAATCTTCCATCCTGATATTGTTTCCAATGAATGTGGTTTACATTGTGAGGATAAAAATACAGAGCAAAAGAATATTTTTTTCCCCAAGTATTGAAAAAAATCAAATGCCTGGGAAGAAAAAAATGGAAAAAAAACCTATTTTGCATTGGATAATTCAAGCTTAGACACAGTTCATTCTCAATTTCCACTGACAAAAACAATGTCAAATGAGAATTGAGGGCACTCAATAGGTTCAAGGTTCTAAATCAACTGAAATAATACTCCTAAGACAAATAATGATCCTTAGTAGCAGACCATCATGAGTCTGTACATTTATTTATCTGCATTGTACAAGGGTCACAGACGTTAACTGGATGATCTACTGCTTGGGAATGTGCACATCTCACACCTGATTCTCAATTAAGGCCTAAAGTCTCAATTTATGGCTATTCATGGATTATAATAAAACAGCCTGCTTTAGATATCACAATTATCTGCAGAGCAACAAGACAGTTATGAGACTCCAACAAGGCAAATTTATAGAATCAACTTCAACTTCCACTGGTCAAATATTTCTGATCAGGAAAGGAGTTCTTACCTGTCACTGTAGGCAGCTGCAGTGGCAGTGGCAGGCTGGGCATACCGGTAGGCAGCATAACCACCCTGAAACACAAACTCATGCTCTAACTGCATTGCCATGGCACCTTCAGTCACATTTTGCAACATTTGACAACCATTGAAAGAGTACAGTCATGCTGCAGTTCAGTTAAATGCATAGGAAATACTGCAGTGAAATGGTAAGGGAAATATTTCGGTCAATCATTAAGCAAAATGGAGTACCACAAACTTTTTAAGATTTGTCCCAGAGATCAGAAGAAAGCAATGAAGTCTACTGATCAGTGAAAGCTTTTTTACTAGACTGGATTATTACTGGATTCTTCTCCAAGTTTTCAAGCAGCAATTGTTTGTATGAACAAAGTGTATGCATATTCACAAAGCAGTGCTAAACTTAAAAGCCAAATTCAGCTAATAATCAATTCTTTTTTTGTACAAAATATGATTTATCATGCCTGGTTGATTAAACCTATGAATTTGTGCACTCAATTAACACTTAATGTTACATAGGTTTCCAATTTATACATAAAATTATAATGAAGAAGCAAAATTCTCTTCCATGAATTAACATTCAGTTGTATGTAACAGTAATTCCAGCTGTTCAATTAAGCAAACAGGACAAACAAACACACATTGGAAAGGAATTGAGTGCAGTGATGCATTGATTATCAAACTGTGAAAACAGCAGAGCTTCCTGTTCAATGGACCACGGTGTTATATCAACCATTTCCAAATGATCTCAGCATGCCAATTAACAGCCCCAGCCCAGCCCCGCTGATAACACAAACACGATTTACGTCCCAATTAGAATTCTCCCCCCCAGCACCCTCTGGGGCAGGGGCTGCTGTGGTGCCTTCCCCACCCATCCCCTCCCTAACAAAGAGCTGAATAAGACAGTATCAGCTCACTCGGCTTTGAATAAAATTCATTCTTTCACTGAAGTGTTCACTTTAACGGATTGGTTCTTTTTAATTTTTTTTTTTTTTGGAAGGCTGCATTCACCCCAGATATTGTGCTGAAGCAGGAAGTATAGGCCACAATGTGCCGGCCTTTACTGTAACAGTAGAACATTTTTACTGCAGTAACTTTTGTGGGTTTTCTAGTTTGATTTTGCAAATAAAAATTCGCTCTTTTCAGAAAAGCAATCTGAACTATTTTTACAAGCTATTTCCCCTTCTACCACTTTGCTTGGCAGAATGGCTTTCATCCCTTACACACGTAAAACCTTTGTGGGTTTGAAGATTTGAAGCAGGCTGGGTTTGGAAATCAATCGTTCAGCTGACAATGCCACATCACCCTAAGAATAAACACAAATCTTACATACACTGACAGCTCATTAGCAACTCCAGGCTTTGAATTGTCAGCTTATTTGAAGACTATTCTTTCTGATTTTTTTTTCAAATGCTCACACAGACAAGAGGACATGTCCCTCCCTGCTCCTGGCCAGCTCCCTGCCAGCAGCAGTTGTGTCACAGGAGCCTCGGGATCAGGCAGGAATGGGCATCTCCTAAACCCCCACGTGCTCTCCTGTGCTCTGTGCACACACAGAGGCAGTGAGACAAAACACCTTCTCATTTCAGATAATTTCATTTTTATAAGCCAGCAGAAGGCTATCACTGTCAGAAACGTACATACAGGCCTTTGGATATCAAATAATGGCACCAGGTCCAAACTGAGCCTGAGAGGAGAGAAATTCAAACTGCACACTTGGGCTGGCCTCTGTCAAAGTGAGACAGGTGAGAGATGTTACAAATTCATCTGTTCTCCCCTCCTGGTTTTTGAGGGCTAAATATTGGAATGGTCTGCCCTGGGAGGGGGTGGAGTCACCATCGTGAATGTGTTTGAAAAAAGCCTGGAAGTGGCACTTGGTGCCAGGATTTAGTTGGGGTGTTGGACTTGATCTTGAGGGTCTCTTCCAACCTGGTGATTCTGTAGAATATTACACCTTCCCCTCCCCCTGCCTTTTTTTTTTTTTCTCTTCTTGTCCCTGACTGCTGGAAGATACTGAACTTGTTTTCATGATCCAGTCCTGGCAGTGTGTGGCAGATCTGAAGTGTGACATGGTTCTGTTCACCAGGGTGTCCATCTCCTCTGCCTAGCCTGCTGTCCACTCCCAAAACCCCTGCTTAAAAAGTGAGAGCCACTCCAAGCGAATCCAGCTCTACACACAACAGCTCCTACCACAGTATGGAATCAAGAAAAGGCCACCATGAGCAGCTCTGAATGGGAGAAAAACGAGACAGGCTGTTCCTACAGCAGCTGCTCTGAAATCTGGTGGGCTCTGTGAGGACTGGTTTTCTTTCCTTCATTTAACTATCACCAAAAATTGGTCAGTGTGTGATCAGAGACCCTTCCTTGCTCCCTAAACACGAGAGCTACATTCCTTTTATGCTTACATTTTGATTTGCTTTCAAAGAATTTCTGCTGAACAACGAAGCTCTACTCTGAACTTTATTAAGATGTTTTGGATTCAGCAATCAGTATGACATTTATGAGAGCCCTGGCAAGAATGAGTAGAAAGCAATACAAATAAAAAGAGATTGAAGGCATTGAATTTGCCTGCATTCTCTGGAGAACTAAAAAAGCAGGATGTATTTGGGTATCAGGGAAAACCTAATTCCCTACCATCCCCCGTCATGAATTCATAATTTTAAAATAAACTATCATAAATTACACATTAAAATATGCTTAAGCAAATTATTTTTATGGGTCTTGTGTTCTGCAGTTTTGGTGTTGTACCAAGTTTTCTCATTGTTTTACTTCAATTACCTCAGGTGATTTTTGATTACTGCAGGAAGAAAGTACTGGGAGATACACTTTATACTGGAAATTGGGGTGGGATTCCAGTTCAAACCCCTGAACTCAACTTCTGTGACAAGATCTATTTCACAATTCTTCTCTAATTTTGAACTTGGCTGATATTTTAGGTGAAGAATACACCAGTAATCTTCACTACATCCCTTGAGTAACATTATATAATTATCCTCATGCCTTAGACTAGATTGCAAAATAAAATACTCAGAACAAAATTATGCAATAATTACGTTTTTTAATTAACAATTTTCAGTTCGTAAGTATTAGAAATGTTTTATGAATTCTTTTTTTTCTCTTAACATTTATATTCAGGAAGAAAGTACCTGACTTTGGATTATTATTTTGAAAATAATAAATTCAGATACCATAATGAAGAAGTGTTTACTGCCTTATCTGTGCCCCCATATTTGCTACTTGCAGACCAATGATAAAACAGTGTTACAGCAGCTTAAGTAGTTTTAAAAATTAACAATAGTATCATATCTGTGACTTTGTGACTGAATCTGGAAAATAAAATGCAGCTGGTGCACTATTTTTGCCATTTGCACACACAGAATCCATTTTCTCACATATTTATTTGAGTATCAGTATGATTTGACATGAGCCTACATCCAGCATGGTGAGGTTTTTTCCACAAGTGGGTGTAGTACCTGTGGTAACTTATTGCCACACACAGGCTCCTGCAACACTGCTCTACAAAGAAATAGAAATTGAATGATTTGAATGAGGAAGGAAGGATGGAAAGAAGGATGTAAGGAAGGAATTTTGGCAAATTCTCCAGAGCAATTAATTAGAATTTCCCTCTCAATGTTTTATACATCTCTGGCTCAGGTAAACAGAAAAAGAGCAGTGGGATCTGTCCAAGATCAGTTGATTTTTATAGGGAAATCTTAATCAATTTTAGAAAGAAATCACATACATTTTGAATAAGATAGGATAAAATGGAAATGAACAGAAAACTGAATACAATGGAATTTTTAAATCAAGTGTGTATATCTGCAGTAAGGCTGATTTCCACAAAAAAACTTTTTTCTCATGATCTCAGATATAATGCAACACAAAGTGACTCTAAATTATGAGTATTTTTTCCTATTAGCTGCATATTTAGTATTTCATATGAATGTTGAGAGTTAATTTTCCTCAATTTATACTTCCTATACTTCCTTTCACTCAAGGATCTCTCAGAGTATTGTGTGAACATCAATTAATCAAGGTTCCAAACCTTCTCTAGTATTGAGAATTAGACCTGCCTTATTAACTACAAATAGAAAAATGGTATTAAAATTTGCATGAATTAAACTCAGAGCTGCAGAATATAGAAAGTGTCAGTTCATTTTCCTCCACTCACATGCTATCGAAATTTAAACAGTGTTTGTTCTGCCCACTGAGTACAACTTTGACTGGGAGAATTAAAAATAAATAAACACTCCACCTCCTATTTGTGCTGGCTCAAATTGTGGACCTGACCTGTGCTCAAGGTTTGGGGTATTTCTATATATTTGTGTTCCAAGAGGTAGCTGCTGCCTCAGAAAAACTCCTGGTAAAATATCCAGGCACCACCTGCACTAATCCCAGCCAAATACAATCACCAGTATTGCTCTGGTACCTTTGTGAATGCACTCTTAACATCACAAATAAAGATGAAATCAAAGGACATTTCATCCCTACCTAGCCAAACTTTTAAAAAGGCATCATGGAGTGTTCCAGAGCAGTGGAAAGAACAATCCACTGCTCCCTGGGGACCCTTTCGCCCTTGGCAAAGTAATTTCTCCTCTTCTTGCTCTGTTTCTGTAAGTCACAGGGAATGGAATGGCACCCCCTTCCACTGGCAAACACAAAAAATCCTTGGTTCTCAGAAGAAAACCTTCAGTGCTATCTGCAAATCCTTGTTTTTCACCTCAGAACAGTGCCTTTCAGGGGACCAGATTGGCTTCCAGGGACTTCCACCTGGGGTCAGGGCAATGCTGGTTAGATAATTACCTCTGCTTTTCCCTTGTGAAACAAATTAATCCTGCATCCCCAACTGCCTCCTGGCTTTGAGCTAAAGGTGATGGCAATAGTTATTAGGAAATAGTCTCATTGCACACCCCGAGCACAAAAATCTGCCTTATTCTTGCCTAGCAAGTTAAAAAAAAAAAATATTAAAACCCATACATGTATATTTTGGCATGGATTCTCTCCAGCTGCAGTATCACAGGTGTAGAATCCTGAGAAGTTCAGAAAACCTTGCTGTGAGCAGTAGGACTGACTAATGGCCATGGTTAAACCATGACCCAGGGCCTTCTGGAGCTGGTGGTGACAGGGTGTGGAAGGGTCGCATTTTCTGAGCCTTCCCACATTTTAGGTGTGGATTGATGACTGACATATTCTGAAAACACTCTTTATGACAATGGTAATAAAAAAAAAAAAGGAACAGATTTAAGATAAAGCAGAGCTATTATTCTAACTGCCTATTTCTGAGCCTGTTACTATTTTTTGCTTCATTCCATGGAGTGTATTTTCTTATTTTCACAGGTGTCAATCTTCATCTAAGAACTTCTATATTTGCTGGCAGCCAACTTTAATTCTCTTTTAATGACTTTTTCTCTTAGTGAATCAATACTTAATTTTAAAAGGTCTTCCTTACTTCCTAATAATCTCCTTTATTTTTCCTACTCAAAGGCACATTTAAAAGGGAATTCAATAGCTCAGCTATTTCAGAAGGATTATTACATTCCATATAGAATTATATTAAATATAGAATATATTATATTACATCTAGAATCATAGCTGTTGATTTTTCACTTTAGACTGTACTTCCCACCTATTTTTTTATTCCTAATCTCTTCTATTCCACTGGTTAGTATTGAGCAGCTCTGGATATTTGCTGTTCTTGGTTCACCCTGCAGTTTTTACCCGACCAGCATCTTTTTGTGTCTCCCCTCCCTCCCTTCCCCTAAATCTGTGGTTTCTCTCACCAGAGGCTCTGTTGATCCCAAGTTCTGCAAAAAAATAGCAGAGTCCATCAGTTGCTTCCCAATGTGATCAGAGCAGGATGAAACCACTCTGATGTACCCATTAATGCATATTTTTGATCTGGCTTTTCACTATTGTGTGCCTCTTGTTTTGCTTTCTGTGGTATTTCTAAGTCTCCTTTCCCTCCAATCTACCATTAAACCCTACAATGTTTAAATGCTTTTTCTCCTTTTTTCACAGAGCATTTGTCATTTCACAAAGCTTCAGCTTTGCACTTAAAATGAAAAGCTAGTGGAACTATGTCATAAACAATTGGGATTTAATAAATAACTTGGTCTGCTGCAAACTGCTGCACTAAGAACTAATACACTGTGAATTTTAAGGTTTCATTTGATTTATGCCAGTTCTTTCTATCTCTCTCTCCATTCCCCGCAAATGCTATATATGCAAGGCAGCACAAATGTGAAGAAAAATTATTTATAAAATAAAAAAGATTTGTATATTATAAAGAAACTAAATTTCCAGAAGAGTGTTTTAATTCTGTCATCTGCTATAAAGATAAACATTCTGTTGCATTAAGAGAACTCAGATATGCAATCAGAAGTAAGAGATTGCAACTGAGTGAAAACCAGTGTAGTTATTCCATTCCCTAATGCACACAACTATTGCAGACAACAGAACTGGGGCTATACTAGAAATTACTAATTTATTCAATATCTTTCTCATTGAAATCACCCTCCATTTGGAAACAAAACATTAAGGTCTGTGAGAGGGTGTGAGGCTACTTAAAAATAATAATGTCACTCACCAAAGATTTATTAATAATCACCAATAACAATGTCAATCACTAATGAGGTATTCCTGCCTTTCAGCAGCAGTGGGTTCCAAACCTGCAAACTGCTCCAGTAACATTCAGTTCCCACCTATTCTCTCACCCCAAGCCCTCCTGGGAAGGATGTCTTGCAACCCTGCAGATTTCTGGACTGGTAAACTGAGCAAAATGGATGTCAAAGTCTTGACGGTTTAAGGAAAATTGGAAACCACACTTGAAGAAATTCCACACTGCAACGTGTGTCCTGTACGGCTCAAAAACTGGGCAGCAGCGTGTTGGGTGAGATCAGAGCCACTTACTTGGCTTGAGCAAACCCTTAGCCAGGGGGTGATTCCTGTCTTGTAAAAATATCTTACTGATAACATCACTGACTACATAAGTACATAGGGAGAGGACTTTAACTCTGGCTGATTTATTTTAAATGTTTTTAAGCTGCACAAATGAATTTTCAGATAAGGATCAGCCTTTCCACCTCCATCAGAAAAACAAAACCTACTTCATCCATAAATAGAAATTGTCTTCCTTCTTTATATAAAACTTACTGACAAAAATCTGTTCCCTTGGGAATAGTTCTAGAAGATTGCTGATAACGAACATAAGGGATGTTTGCTAGCATTGCCTATTTAATTTTTAATATTGATACAAATTTCAACTCATCTGTCTCATTTTATCTCAAGTGAAACAGTACAAGTAGGTTACAGAAAGTTGTCTGGTGAAACAAAGATGATACCTGCAACTTAGAACCAGATTGCCTTATTAAAAGAATAACAAAAGTAAATATTGCTTACTATCAGTGAAATATTTTATATCTACACATCAGGTATAAGAATTTTAGAGGAGTGAAATTTGACCTCAACCCCCTGAAACCTCTTGCACACTCAGACATATGGAGACTCTTTGCGCACATTCAAGATAAAAAAGTTGGCAAGAAAACACAATGTATGAACACTTGAAAAAAATAGGAAAAAAAAAAGTAAAAGTATTGTTTAAGATGAAATTGGTGAGCAAGTAGGTGCATGGATAATGCTGGATCCAGGACTATGAATCTTTCCTAACAAATTAGCCACTTGTATTGTGAGCAGTCTCTACCCATCTCCTTTAAACTAAAATTAGTGGATTTTAGAAGTGCAATTTTTGGCTGTCAACTTAGATTACAGACAAACATTGCCATGTCTTAAACTTATATGCCATTAAGCTCCACTATCACCATGGCACCTACATATCCCCAGTGTTGGCTGGATTTGGGAAACCTGCATCTCTCCATGAAGTACTTTCATACTTCAAGTATTTATAATACTCAGCTTGCCTTGATATTTTTAAGAGCTTTTGGGGATTTGCAAAATAATGTTTGTGCTTTGCTTTATTTTTTCTTTGAACTTCAATTACGAAGGGAGACGCCCCTCCACACACGCACACAAATTTTTCACATCTTTTGCATTCATTCAGCATTTGATTGAAGAGTTAATTCAGCTCCACTGAACAATGATAGATGTAATGAACAGAAAGGTCTTCCAATGTGAGAGATATTCTTCTGAATTCTTTCTGACAGGCAAGGGATGGTAAATAGACAAAACAGAGTCAAGCTAGGCAGCAAACTCGTAAAAAGAATGACTCTGGTAATGTACAAGGACAGCATGCACATCAATGAATACTTACATAAATGTCTGCACCATAAAATCCATCCTGGTATACAACACTGCAAGGATGCACACACAAAGAAAAACATCCATATTAGTGCATTTCCACATGCAAATGCCACCAACCCCTGCACAGCTGAGGTTAGTCTGTCACAAGAACAGAGGGGAGGGGGAAGGAAGGCACTCTTCACATTGGTTAAGGAGGTTGGTAGTAATTATCAGAAGTGAATCTGTACCAAATACATCATCTTATCAAGTGAGCCAAATGCTTAGTCAAAGGAAGGCAAAGCATGGCAGGATTGGATAAGACTTTTGATAAAGTTTGGGGGCTTTTTTTCTTCCCCTGTTTTTAGTTTTAAGAAGCCACATATTGACAGTGTTTTTTCTTTCCTATAAAAATTTTCAGTGGGCCAATCTTACATCCAGTTTCAACACCTTTGCAAAAACCTAACTCTTGATGCACTGCTTTCTCATCCTGCAAGTATGCTGACCCTCTGAAATAAAGGGTCACCTCTTATTATTAAGATGGCAAACAAAACACAGCCTAAGTTGAAATGGTGAGAGGAGGTGGTGAAATAATTACACTGGTGGTGTTCTACCCACTGGGTCAAATCTCAATATTCAGTCTACACAGAGGTGAGAGCTACTGCATTGTTGGCTCGATGCACATTACCAATACTGACAACTGGTCTACTGAGAATTTCAGGGTGCTATTCTTTTGAAAAAAAAAAAAATTAACTTTGCCTACTTGAGCATTTTACAGCTTTTGCAAGCTTGCCACTGGTTCTGAGCTCCCCTGTTTTGGTTGGTTGGATACATTACTACTTCTCCCAGAAAAAAATGTGGCAACACTGCTGTTACCAGTTCACCCAGAGATGGTCTCATTTAGCTAAGATCAATCATCAGTGTAAAGACTGGAAGATTCTAAACCCTCCAGGATAAATGACACAGTATGACAGAGACGGCTTAAATGATTACACTAAATAAAACTCCAACTGCACAACAGCGGCCTAACAATTACACCCATTAGGTCATTCCTGCAATTTTGCATCCATTTAGCAGTTCTGCAACCTGAAATGTCTATTTCCCCCATCAGAATCAACCCAAGCTGTTTCAAGGGCTAAATATGTGAGCTAATAAAACAATAAAGATTTTTTGCAACAACATTTTCAATTTAGGAATACTATTATCTAGGAATAATAGTTATTACCAAGTTGCTAACCTAAGCCATTTTGTAATTCCAACAAGAATTTTGGTGTCAGAAATATAACTGACCTATTGAGGTCATTGACCAAACCCCACAGGGCTGAGCTGGTATGGGTCTAACTCTGAATCACCTGAGAAAATCATAAATATGCACACAACAACAAGGATTAAAACCACACTGATGATAAAAGTTTGCTGAGGAATAATAACAGGTGAAAACTCATCTCCTCCTAAATCAGAGTGTCTGCCATTTGTCTCAGTAGGGTCAGAACTTTACTCATACATTTTTCTATTTATTATGTCTGCAGAGCAAAATATGTAAAACCTGGTCCACACTGGCAGCTTTCAGAGAGGTTGTTACTTACACTGCAGCATACCTTTATTTTGGTTAGGATACTCTGATTATTTTAAAACTCTCCATGTTTTTCTTTACCTGTTTGCACATAAGAAATAAAGCATTCCACACGACTGTGAGGTAGGAGCACACAACCATGGACAGCATGGAAGGACTTGGATGAGATGACACACAAAGAATACTGAGTTTACTGTGACTCCACAGCCCCAGCCCTCAAAACCTGGTCTACACTGGCAGCTTTCAGAGAGGTTGTTACTTACACTGCAGCATACCTTTATTTTGGTTAGGATACTCTGATTATTTTAAAACTCTCCATGTTTTTCTTTACCTGTTTGCACATAAGAAATAAAGCATTCCACACGACTGTGAGGTAGGAGCACACAACCATGGACAGCATGGAAGGACTTGGATGAGATGACACACAAAGAATACTGAGTTTACTGAGTTTACTATGACTCCACAGCCCCAGCCCTTGGGTGCTCACATCCCTGTGCCACTCCTGCTGGGGATGGGGGATGAGCTGGGGGAAGGTGATTTAGGTCCTGCCTCTGTTTATAACCATCTAACTGCACTTCAATAGCAAATTAAATTCATTTTCCAAGTCAAGTCTGTTTTGCCCATGATGGCAATTGGCATGAAATGTCCCTGTCCTTATCTCAACCCAAGAGCTTTTCCATCCTCCTTTCTCCCCCTGTACTCTTGAGAGGGGGAAGGAGAGCACAGCTGGGTGAGGGTCTGGCAGCCAGCCCATGCCAACCCATCACTGTACACTCCAACATCCTGCTCTCCATTACTATTAAACATTGCTGTTCAGAAAATAATGCTTCTGAGAAAGCATGCATCAGACAGGGAAACTTTTTTCTTCCTCCTCTTGGTGATCTGTGGATACACAGCAAAGATGAACAGGGGCTGATAAATGTTTCATTCCTAAGTGCAGCCGGTTGTAATCTTGGACAGGTTCATTCATCCACCCCAGTCTTCCTTCCAGTCATGTACAGACAGAAACTTATTTTGAGTTCTAAATGAAACCACTTCATAAATACTATGCTGAAAAACGTACCCATCACTAAAATGAGACATATATGCATAACTCCATCATTAGACACGGCCAATATTAAGATGAAGTGACAGAATCAGGCAAATGAGTATAACAGTCCCAAGCAGGACTTGCACTACAAAAAAAATCAGCTGATTTTATCTTATTTCCTCTCTATGATCTTGCATTATACCAGTGATATTAAATAAAAACCCTTCTGCTTCTCCTGAAGTCTGAGAAAAAGTAATTCTTCACACTTCCATAGATTTTTCAGAGAATATTTCCTCTATTCAGAGTCCTTGTCATTTGTTGATTCCTGATTGAATCTTACTAGTAGAGTCAAATTTATTTTCTAACAGCACCCTTCATGAAAGTACAAGGTGTAAACCACCAAGAACTAAGTTTTGCTTTTCCTTCCTTTAGTATATAAATTTCCAAGGGGTTTGTTTGTTTGCTAGTTTTTGGGTTGTTTTTTTGTTAATTTGATTTAATTTGCTTGGTTTATCACCCCTTTTTCTCTCTCTGAGGCTCTAGGCAGAAAACAAAGGGGATGTCTTGAGCATGGGAAGAGACTGAAGGCATCACACAGGGACCCATCTTAAACCAGCTCCTTTTACACTTTATATTTTTAAAAAATTATCCTGGTAGGCAGGTAAGTCTATTGCTCCTTGTAAAACAGCACAGGGTTTTAAATAGCCACATTACTGAAATCTGAGTTACTTGACCCAAGGAATGGTGTTAATGTGCTTCCTGAAGGAATTAAAAAGAACAAATTTGGGGGATTTATTCAGCTGTTTTTGATTATTTTATTGTGCTAAGGAAAACTCAGAGAAGTGAGAAATCTTGATTTAATAAGAAAATGTGCATCTAAATAACACCATATGTGGCAATCATTTCCTGAAAGTATTTTTATCTAAATAGGGAAATCTTTCCTCATCAGATATTATACATCTGACTTCATTGGGTTTAGCTCCCTTATTTAAGTCTCTGTGTCTTATAATTACTTTTTGTAACTATATTAACACAAACTCTCTACTAGTTTAGATTCCACCTTTATAATATCCTGGGAGAACTACATCCGTCTTCATTATCATTTTTCTGTCCTCATCTTTCAAAAGGATTGAGTTGAATAATCTATCAATGACATAAAAAGACAGTCCCCGATTGCACAAAGCTCAGCTGAGAAACTTCCCAGCAGCTGAGGATGCATGGCCACACAGCTGGTGATCCACACCTGAGCACACCTGTCCTGCCCAGGGCAGCACGCCCAGCGTGGTGGCTTCAAGGGAACAAAGGGGCAGCACTCCCCTGATCTCCTGCCTGGCCACAGCAATGGTCACAGCTCACCATTGCCTCTCCAGGACAGCTACAAGAAAGCAGCTGAGGAACAGCCATTCTCTGTTTTCTGGTTGCTGGGGGGGTTACCCTCACTGTCCAGCTCCTGGTCTGGAAGTCACCTCTAACGTGAACCCTTTATCTGCAGCCTTCATGAGACAAATGAGAGAAGAGATGCAGCTACAGCCTTATTTAAACCAAAGACAGAACTAAATCAACACTTTTCCACGCTCTAATTACAGAGTTTTAAGTGCTGTAAACATCAAACTGAAGCTCTTTTAAGAGGCAGTTCCAAATTTTTAGAATGTTCTCTAATTCCAGTTTCTTGCCTTTCCAGTTTCAACAGTTTCTGCCATGGACAAGTTACATTTTCTGCTTTCTGATATTGACTGAGGGCATTGCTGCAGAGAACAAAGCTGCAGACATAATCAATATATGCTGGCAAAACCCATTTTTTGTTCCAACAATTCCACATATACACAGAGTCCAAAGTAAGAGGAAGTTCACATGAGCCCAAGGAAATATAGTGGGAAAAACCCATAACAAGCCCAGTAGATGTAGTAGCTGATACTAATGTTCTTAAATTTAGAATTCAGAATAAGGGCTGGAAAATGAAGTTGTATTTTCATTTTGAATCAGCGAACAAGTAGCACTTGAGAATGTTTATTTTAACAAGAGGAACAGTTTCTGAATAGCCTCTGTTATTTCTCCTCCACATTCCCCACAAATTCACAATTCTATTTAGGGTTGGGTTTGGGGTTTTTTTTAACTGTTCTTTTCAAAGAAAAGCATATTGCTCTCCCCTGCTTTCCCAGGAAAGACAGCAGAGGAGGAGATACAGACTGAAAGCTAATTGTCAAAGGAGCAGAGAGGGAACGTGAAGACAAAGTCATCACACACTAAACTTGTGAGAATTTAAAGCAAAGGATGCTGAAACAGAAAGTTTCCTCATTAGTTTCACTACTCCTACTATCTACTACTGCTCTACTACCAGACATACCATGACTTTGGGTTTTCTTGACAACAAATTAAAGATCCCTTGTTTCCCTCTCCTGCTGCACCATTTTGAGGTTAAGCTCCCCATGCAGTGCAGACTTCCAAACTCTATATTTTAATTTCAGTATTCTTACACAAACCAAGATTTACTCCCCATTTCAATGTCAGGGGGGTTTTACGATACATACATTAATTTTATGTAGGTTTAAGTAAGCTGCAAATTTTCATATTTCAAGGTATTAGAGATGATGCCACAGATGCTAAAAGTGAAGTAATTTCTGTGAGCTAATAAACAAGGTGCTATCTCAAGGAATTGTGAAATGTCTCACTCAAAAGTGAAGGATTTAATTAATTTAATTTAATTAATCTATTAATTACTGGGGTAGTGCCATGTATCTCATGAACAGTAATTCCATTTTTAAACGAGACATTTTAAAGCACATGTGCTAATCTTTGATTTATAAGAAAATAATGGCCTTAAATATGGTTATACTCATCAATTTCCCTGGGACCAAGCAAAGCCTGTCTGCTGCTCCCCAGTGAGTGGGAGGCACAGGAGAAGACACCTTTCACTAGGAACCACCATAACTCATCCTGCCACATGACCTAGAGGTAGATCAAGGACTAAGGTTAATGAAATAAAGGAAAATTAAAGGTGGCAACTGCAATCTTCAGTTTTATATTTTGCAACTACACATAGGTTCTTTCTTGAAATATTTTCTAATTAAACATTGATGGATTTTAAGGTAAATTTATTATTAAAATTATATCTGTCATTCTAGAAAATGTGTAATTTTTTTTTAATGACTGAAAATACTTAAGTATAAAACTGTTTACTTGGTTGTAAGGCTGGGTCCCTTCCTTGAGTGAAAAATAATAAATTGCTACTAAATAGATTGCAAAGCAGCATTCAAATCTTACTCCATTTTTCTTATCAACAAATGATATTCCAAGTTATTTGCTTCCTTCTCTGAGCTGATTCATTCCCTATGATCTCTTTACTATCTTAGTAATTTTCCTTGACTTCTATTCACGTTGTGACCAAAAACCACATTCTCATAACTTATTTTCATTGATTAAAGATTTTTTTTTTCTGATGGGAATTCCTTATTGCTTCTTTGATGGATCACAGGATAGACTACGTGAGGAGAGAACAAAGAATCACTCAGCAATTCCACGTTACACTCTTGTATCAGTGATGATATCAACATGAGCTCTAATATGCCAGGACAAAGAGAAGATGGGAAAATAAAGCTTTATCATCCCAGCTGTGGATCAGTGCAACAGAGATCTGTAAAATTTCTGTACTGACCCATGAATTACAAAATGGGAAATTCAGAAAGCAGGGCCTTATTGGAAAGCATGATGGAGAAACTTAAATATCTGAACTAAGACCTATGTGATTTAAGACAGGGCTTAGTAATTGAAACCTTTTGCAATGTCAAATTATGTTTGGTGGCAAGGTGAGCCCTAGATTAGCAAGGGTTCCTGACAGACGCCAGAACAAGATGATGTGACAATGCAGGGCTCCCTCTGAAGCCAGATTTGGCAGGAGCACGAAGGGAATGAGCTCCAGCCAGCCTGTGCAACCACCCTGCAGAGCAGTGTGAGTGCTGAGCTGAGCTCCTGGAAACCAGTCCAGTTGGAGCACTGCTGGACCTGCCTGCAGAACCTCTGCACTGACTTACAGCAGAGTTCCCTGTGCTTACACATCTAACTTACTGCTAAAGGTGCTGGCAATCAGCAGTACAATTACATACATGTGCTACTCTTGGAAATGGAATTCTTGCTGCTGAGTCACTGAACTAATTATAGTAATGTGTATACCACCACACACATATACACATAGAGCACCCACATGTGGCCTCTTAAATTTATGTTACTTACTCGGTAGAAAGTATTTACTCATTTTGCAAATACTAAGCAAAAAGTGTTGTCCAATTCAAAAACTATCACACACATCTGGTAATTATTTTTACACATACGTTTATGACTTCGTATTTAACTAAAGTGTGATGTCATCACGAAATTGAGTGGCCCACCTTGTTATCTCACTACATATTGCACTCTGTGTTCAAATTTCAGAATTTACTTTTAAACAAGGTAGAGATGGAGGGTCCACTTTCTTTAGATGCAGTATCCATGTGGCAGCTGAGGAATTCTGATTGTTTGCATCTTTGCCATGTACAAATGCCTGGACTGACTAACTGAGAGTATGGCAGCAAAAGGATAACTTTGGTGGGACACCATCATTGCCCAAAGGTAATTCAGACAAACTTCAGCAAAGTGTCTTCCTCCAGTAGTGGTAATACTATTTTTCTTAATAAACTACACAAAACACTCAAATAAATCAACAGAATACACTTACAAAATAACCTGAATCTGTGGCATGATTTTTACAGTAGTTTTTATGTCTTATTTCTTTGGGATAATAACTGCCCAATGTGACAGAATGGTCAAACTGCCTGTGTAAATAAATCCCTGAAAACTCAGGCCAAAGGCTGACTGATGAGATTAGCAAATTTGTCTGGAAAAAAGGTGCTGCTTTTGGCTTAATGGAAGCGAGGTTTACTGAGACTGGGAACTGGTGCAGAGCACCCATCACCTACTGGAATGGAGCAGGGGGGCAGGGGTTGTGCTGGCAGCTCCTGCACAAGGGACATCCCCAGTGGGAGCCAAGGAGCTGCTGAACAGGATTTCAGTGAGGGCTGGGAAAGAAAGAGAGAGAGAAAGAGAGAGCAATCACCTTCTCTCACTGCCTGTGCCAACCCTTCCTGACCCCTTCCCACAAAGATCCAGTGGCTCTACAGAGAGGTAGATCAAATCAAGTTTTTATGACAAGATACTCCTCTGGCCTAGGATCTGCCATGTTTTCTGATTTTACAGATTTCCTAATTTCTTGACAGCTGAAAATCTTTTGTTAAGGTTATTAGGGTTTTTGTGTTACATGCAGCATACAAAGCCGTTCTGTGTCAGTCTTTGCAGAGCTACAGGAAAAATTGTTTCTTCTTTCTTTCCCCCAAAAATACACATAAAACCCAAACAATCTTCTGAAACAAAGAAGATTATGGAGTTACTAGAAATTAATACTAAGAATTCCTCTTCCTGGCTCCTCAGTTTATTACTTGGTTTTAGTAAATGCAGGTTACTGAGAGCAAAACCTTAAGGCATTTTTTAAGCAAAAGTACACAAAACCCATGGTCCTGAGAGGAGCACCCCAGATTTCTATCAGATGGGAACTAGAAAAACTAAGCAAACTGCAATTTAAAAAAAAAAAGTATAAAAAAAAATCCAGCACTAAGCCTTCAGGTGCAGAGACAACTTTCAGCAGGCGATTTCAAGAAAAAGAAGTTAACTCGATCCAACCTCCTTAATAACCAGATGTTTGCAATCATCAAAAATATACCTTTAGCCGAAACAATCTCCCCGTTCCAGAGCATTCCGTTTGCGGGAGCATTTACATAACAATATGTGACATCTGAAATGCTTAAGGCCACCAAGCATGGCAGTACAAATTACAGTCATTTTTCAAGCCGCTGTGCGAGGCGCCGGTGCCGGGCAGGCACGACCCGCATGCAGCAGGGCTGGGAATGGTGCCCAGGCTCCCAGGATCCATGCTGAGCCAGAGGTGAGGGAAGCAGAGCTCCTTACCCGCCGTAGGCTGGGATGGGAGGAGGGGGAGCTGCCGCTCGGAACGTGTTGTACACCGTGCGGCCTCGGCCTCGTAAGTGGGCACCTCTGTACGCGGCGGCTGCGGTCGCAGCAGGGTAGGGAAATCCTGGCACTGCAGAGGGAAAAAAAACAGGGGTTAGTCTGTAGTGTCCACATTCTGGAGCAGTCCGGAGTTGTGATGGTGTACAAGCTTGCCTGTAGCTGGACGAGGGAGTCGCCAAAGGGTTTTAGCTCATCTTTTCACACAAACCTCTGTGTGCAAAGAGCAGGCGGCAAACTGGGAATTTGGATGGCAGCGTCATTTATGGCTCTGAGTTTCTCAGAAGACACTAATGAAAAGAGTGTTGACTGGTTCAGCCAACACTACTACCAGGGGACTCCCAAGGTCCAAGTTCAGGCTCAAATTTATAATGTCAGAGATATTTGCATCACATTATTGGATCTGTCTTCTAAAGTCAGCCCTGTTTTGAGTAGGGGTGAGACATCAGAGACTTAGGTGACCGCAAGTCATCTAAATTATCCAGTGATATTGCCAACTGAACAGAGCTTTGCTGTTGTTCAAGAGTTGGATTATTAACCAGTTCTTAACTGTGTAATAAATCAAAGAGTTTTTCCTCTCTTTGGCTTTTTTTGGGGCTGCAGCATGCACATAACAGTACCTTTCAGTCCTTCAAAGGACTTTGAATCCACATAATATTCAGACCAAATAGAAATCACTTAATCATATAACAAAAACATTAACTCAGACATTTTTATATTGTCATTGGATCTGTGAACATTAATTACCATTCCATGTGAGACTTGAAATAATTTGATCAGAAATTGAACAGTAATATAGTATTAGAGGCTTTCCTTTTGTAAAACTTCTCTCGATAACTTTTTAATTGAAAAAAAATAGTAAAACTCCAAAACAAAAAAACAGAACTTCTGACTTCTCTGCCAGTTTTTTAAGCAGTGCTTCATTACTTCATTTCTCCTTTGTACATATGTTGCATGTCAATGTTAGAACAGGTATGAATGAATTAATCAGTGAGACAGATGAAATCAAAGCCAGCTCTGTTGGCATCAGGTTACATCAAACGTACTTCAGTGTAATTTTTTTTCAGTATGTAAATAAAAAAATGAAACAAATATTGCTTAGCAAAGCCCTAATAAAAAGCAAGCAAATGGAAATACTGTTGTATAACGATTTTCAAATCTGAAATATTGATTTCAACCCTCAGTTAGCATAAAATTTTAAAAGAAGCCTTGAATTTGAAAAAAGAAAATGAAAAAATTCACAACTTTTAGGCCTTGCTGGCTGAATATGTGAAAGTAAATACTGTAATTATGGTGATTTCTCTATTACTGCTCTACTGCTGCACTTTGGGGCTTTGCTAGGTCCATCTCTTTGACAAAAAGGTTACACAGTAATTCTGCAAAGATTTACATGCCTGTGATACAACATAAACCAACCTTATGGCAATGCAAATAAATTAGATAGGTCTTAGAAAGTGCAAATACCGTATTTTATACAGAATATAAAAGCAATGTGTCAAAATCATAAAGATGAACTTGCAGAACTGGATATTCTGTTGATAACTTTGCAAGCAACTGCATATAGGAATTCTTAAATGAATTGTACTGGAAAACATTTATTTTGAGGAAAAACAACATATACATCACCTATGTGAAATCTGAATGCTGTAAGCACTTTTGCATATTCAACAAGACTGAGTATTGACCCGTGTAAATAGAGTAGTGACAGAGTTATGATCTGCTGCTGGAACCATGAAACTTCTGTCCTTTTCCTTTCCAAGTAAACAGACTTGTATAAAAACTAATACAATATGCAGAGGAAAATGCAAAATACAGTTTTACATAATGTTCAAAGAACTACAGACCTACACACTCCCTCCAGTCTAACAAGTTTTCTTTTCTTTCTTCATCCAGCTTTTGCTCCTTTCCAGTTACAGGTGGAGGACTGGATGGAGAACTGATCTAATCCAGGGCAGTTATCTTTGTGTAAGAGTGACGTTCAGCTGCAGTCTGCCTGCCTTGGAAAAATCACTCCTTTCCAACTAATAGGCTTTGCTAGAAGTAAGTTTCTCCAATAAATTGATTGTTAATTTGTGTCTTAAAAAAAAAAAATAAGGGCAACTAAATAAAAACCCAACACACCAGTGCCCAGAAGAGTTTGCTTAAGCAAATGAGTGGAAATGGATTTGAGAGAATGACCAGGAAAAACTGATATTTGAAATGGTGGACATGTTAAATGATAAAGCGTAGCCTTTAGGGACATTCTTAAACTGTCAAAATCAAGAGACATTTCACTGACCTAAATGGCAATTGCCAAAAATAAAAGAAAAAAATCAGTAAGACAACCTTAAAATTTCTTCACTTGCATCTGCAGTTTTCTAAATATTGATAGAAAACACACTTTCACAACAACAACAGAAGTGATAGAGAAAATCCAGCAAACTCAGCCTAAGCTCCAGCAATGTCAGATGTAACACCATTGTGGGCTTCCAAGACATGGTCTGGAAGTCCTGCCCAGAGTTCTATCCCAGTAATTAATTCTTTGTAATGAACATCTACGTTTGGCAATATTTCCAGCAGTTGTTCTTTTAGGGTCCTAAGCAATAATTAAAACCAACTGGAATTGTTGGGAGACACCGAGGAAATGCCTTTGTGAAAGAATGAACCTCCAGCGTGGTTTGTGAACATTTTTTCATTTGAATTGTACCATTCAACCCAGCTTTCACACAGACATATTAAGATACATATTTTGCAAAAATTGAGCATTTATCCTAAATTCTCTTTATTCTTCATGACAGTCACATATTGGAAAGAATTACAAGGAGGACCATTGATCTCAATCTTTGACAGTGAATGCTTTCCACAAATAAATGCACTGGAAAAGCAGAGTGTCCCACCAACGAATGAGTCAAAAATAACTTTTTTTTTTTTAATTATATTTTTATGAGAAAGAAGGCTTTCTCTTAACAAAAAAAGAAAAAGGAAGAAAACAGAAATAGCAGGGAGAGTCACTTAGTCCATAAGAATTTACCAAATCCAAAACCTGTAAGGAAGGCTCAGCAGTCAGGGGAGACAAGATAGTGATTTTTCAAATAATTTTCAAAGGATCTGCAATTGAAAGGAGTTTGAATGAGTAGCCTGAAGTAATGTAATTGTTTTGCTATGCATTGCTCTCTTAATAAAGTCACAGAGCATGAAATGTCTAAAGTAAAGCAAAGCACTAAAAAACTTAAGATAAAATTAGTGGAAGGCAGAGCAGTGAGGTGTAGTTCTGTCAGGAAGAGGATCAGACATGATGCAAACTAAATATGGAACTAAGAGTGGAGTTGCAAGGCCTTACAATCAAGTGAGGTCTAACAGTTGAGTTTATTCATAACAGAATGATATCCATCCCAAAAATTGATTTGGGTCCATCTGAAAATCAGAGTATCTGAAAACACACTTTTTATTGGCAGGTAGTAATATTAGAGATTGAGATTGGAGGTAAAATAATCAACAAGTTTTGTTGCCCTGGATTTGAGTTCAGAAAAAAATTCCATAATGCTCCTTCAGCCCAGCTGAGAAATCAGATGGGTAGGAATATGCAATAAGCACAGAATTTATTTTGCCACCAACTTTTTTAATATCCTCACCCCAAAATAACCAACAGAAGTGGCAGCATTAGAACACAACTGAAGAATGGACTTCATAAAAAGAACTTTATGAAAAGGGCTGTCCCATCAGGAAGCATTAAATGCTATTAACCAGTCCCAAAAGTAATGAAGATAGTAGCCAGGAGGGGCAGAGGTTTTAATGACTTACAGTTTGTAGGTCAACCTTCCTTAATGCCTCAGTGTCAAGCTGCTGAAACCCAGTCAGTGAAAATGCTATTATAAAGGGGTTGAAAATGTGTTTGACTCTCAGCAGGGAAGCATCTGAGCCCACTTCTAAGCAAAAGTAGCTTAAATTCATCAAAGTAATTTGATGACTGGAATTCTTCTGATCTGTGACTGAGAAAAGGCAGATTTCTCCAAATGCATGTTGATGATAGGAGGTGATAACACGAGGTTATAAAAAAGAAAGACTTTTCTAAAGACAATACATAATCAAACATCAAGCCATCGAAAACAATTTACATTTTCATCTAATGGCCCCATCCATTCTATAGATATTCATTCTGCTGTTCAAATATGAATGAGACTAAAACCACAAAACACAGTCCCTGCAGTCACTCAGCAATTTAAATTTTTCAAGTTAAAAAAATTAGAGTATAAATAATATGCTGTGGAAATCCTTGGCTTTGCTTAATATAATTATCCAAAATCATACACATCATCTACTACAGCCTAAATGAAATTGTTTTAATAACATTATGCTGGTAAGATTTCTTCTTTACACTTTTTGTTCTATTTTTATACTTAGTGGGATACTATTTTAAAATGTATTATTACAATTAATCTTGTCTACAAAGTTTTCTCTTCTTACACTTTGTAAACATGGAATCATTGCCACTTCAGTGAACTTCAGTTTAGACCTCAAACATGAAATATGGCCAGCAAATTGCCACATTTAATCAAATAAAAAGGCCTTTGGAATTAACAGGATTCAGAGTAGTGTATCAGCAAAATTTAGATAACTAATGATTTTGTAGAAAAAGCAAATAGGAGCATAAGGAAGAAAAACTTAATCTTTGAGTTCACAGATGAAATTTAATCAAATCTTAATTTTTCCCTGAAGATGTAATATAAGCATTTGTTTCACTAATCTCTTATTAAATGAACACGACAGGGAGATGCACTTTGCAGGCACCGTATCTCAACGCAGGCCTGGGAAAACAAAGACTGAAGGAACAATGAAAAGCTTGAGTTCCCAAGAAGAGGAATATAACCTGGCAAAAAATACTTAAGGGTTATACACTGCGTATTAAAGTTTTAAAGCTTTGGGATAGATGAAAGAGCAGCAGATGCAAAAGACAACAGGGGGCAGATTTTGTATCAAAGCCATAAAAATATACAGCCACTTTAATGGGCAATTATTCTTCACATTTGTGCTGCGGTTTGAATTTGTATGAGGGTGCCATATGCCCCAAGAAAGGTGTGCCATCAAAATGGATGAGCAGATCTACCTCTCATCACTCCTAATCTCTCCTCCTCTGCACAGAGTAGCGGGTCATCTGCCACCAAGAGTTTGCAAATGTTTTATGGTGAAGAATTTTAATGTTCCGTCGTGTTTGAATCGGTTTATCGCTAATTTACTGCGGCACAGTTTAACTGCTAGAGAGACAGGGAGACACATTTACATCATTCCCATAGTTCAGGAGGATCCCCGTCGAGGAAACACAATAAATTTAAAACAAAGAGATATAATGGGTGGCATGCTGAGAAAGGCTAAGCAGAATAATCTATATGATATTATCTGAGATTTCAGGAACAGAATCAGCAGCTTATCCCAATGTGTGCTGTGCTCTCCCTTCACTGTAATAGTAATAAGTATTATTAAGTGGCATTCTTTGAATGAATTATAAACACTGTGCTAAAGAGGATTTGTTCATTTAAATACACAGACCAAAGCACACTGCAAGCAAAATGTAAGCTCTGTTAATACAGATTTAACAGGAAAAGGCTTTTAAATTATATATAAATATATGTATGTACACATACTTCAAATTCAGGGTAAAAACATCATCTTTAGAAAGTTCACAGTGTTTAAAATTACAGGCTGAAAATACATTTCTTCTGTCACTGTTGTGAAATGATTTTTCCTGGGATCTAGTTGTGAATTAACGGCATTCAAAGGAAATTTCCCATATACATCAAACACACTCACAACTGGTCACTTCTATTTCTTTCTTTCACAAGCTATTTATTTTTTGAACCATACTTAAAATTATAGACCAATTATTTCCTTACCATTGTAAAAAAATACATGCCAGTATTATACACTGTTGTTTAGGAGTGAATAAATCTGTATTTTGGAGAAACCCCTACTTACAGGACATTCTCATTTGAAATGCATTAAAAAGGAAAACAAAAATCTCTAATTAATGTACAAGTCTAATCACCATTCTCCACATGGAAGAGTAATTTTTCACTGTTCATTTGCTCAGTGTAATCTCAAAACTGACATAACAGAAAAGCAATGGCCTATAAATCTGCTCTCATTTGTTTCTTTAATATTCATATTCCATTGAACTACAGCTGCTTGTTGCTGCAGTCTATTACAACATGCAAAACTGTCGATAAAAATATTATGAAAGGCAAGATGTGTTTCCTCATGGCTCTGTGTGCCATTTATTTGGAAAAAAATAACAACAAATGACTCATGGATTGTCCCTTGGTTTGCTGCACGCTGAGCGATTAGTGATTAATTACCTTGCTGCAAATTGACATGGCACAAGGAAATTGACACAGCTCTGATTAATTAACTTTTTTATGCAAGACAGTTACTTACAAAACACTGCACACTGTAATTGAATCCCTTTACACAACACTACTGCATTAAGTTTCCTGTCAAATCCAAATTAGCACCAAATTTCACATAAATGTGGTGAAACTTTATTTATACTGTGATAAATGTAAATATTTCTAGAAAGGGGACAGAAAACTGCTTTAAAACACTGTTTTCAAATATTTCAGCCTCAGACATGGGAAGAATCAGATTTTTAGAATTTTCCATACCAAACCATAATCAAATGCACACAAAAAACCCCATAAACTAAAGATTTCAGTAAAAAATCAACCTATTATTTATTCCTACGTTAAATTATAGGAAGTCACTTAACTGTTCCAACAAAACTTTTCATCTGCTAATCCTGAAGTAGTTTTCAGATCTAATTGATCTATTATTTCAAGACTTTGATACACTGACTTCCTTGTAATTATTTAGATGGAACTATTCTTTTTGTTTCATCTGCTGTCATGTACCAATAAACAATCCACTACTGGTTTCTCTGTAAATGGCTACCATGACCCGCCATTAATTTATAACCTTCTGAGCCAAACCTTGATCCCCAAGCCTGGAAGCTCTCTCACCTTCCTGCCTAAGCTTTTTCCACCTGAGGGTGGCTGGTCATTGGCACAGCCACCCACAGGGGCTGCAGGATCTCCATCCCTGGAGATGTTCCAAGCTGTTGGAGCGTGGTCCTGGAGAGCCTGCTCCAGGCTCTGCTGCTGGAGCAGGGGTGGACAATATGTTCTCCAGGGTTCCTTCCAACCTCAGCCAACCTCAGAATCGGCCATTTGGTGATTCTGTGGTTATCAGAAATTCCCTTACACCTCACCCTTCTTTAACTGGATTGCATATGCAACCACCTGACACCACCCTAAGACATCAAGGGGTTTCCAAGAACAAGCAGAAGAAAAAGGGGGACATGAAGGGATACAAAGGAACAGGTAAGATGATTGAGAACTCTTTTTGTAAAGCTATGTGATGACACCAACCTACACCTTTAAGTTTAAAAAAAAAGCTATAACTGGTGGTGAAATTACCTATGATGTACTTAAAATCAAAATGAGAGTACTGCATAGCTGAAATTACAAATAGCTGAGGTACAAAGAACAGTTGGCTTTTCACAAAGGAAACAACTAAAACAGAAGGAGAAGCTCAGGAGGTAAAAAAGCACCCAGGCCACAAAGGAAAAGAATCAGTAGAGATCAGAGAAGACACGTTTGATTTTAAATTAAAGAACAATCTTCAAATATAGATGATCAAAGTGATCAATATCCTGTCTGGTGTTCCCAGTTATTGGACAGCTCTAAGTTTCAGGCAAATGGAAGAAATCCCCTGTGTCTAACAAAGCACCACTTCCAAGACAAAGGAAAAAGGCCATGGTTGTGGAAAGCTGGATGAAGAGTAGAACTGTTATAAAGAGAAGACAAAATTTAGTAATTTGAATGTTTATGAAAGTCAATTATATAGTGACAAGAAATACTGTTTAGATGACACAAGGATTCCTAAAGCTCAATAGAATTATTAAACTGTAAAAAGAACGCTGTCAGAATGCATTGGGAGCAATTTAGGCAGAAAGTAATAGAGGAAAAACCCAGCTGTTAACCTAATCCAAACCATAAAGGAAAGACTGTCAAAACAAAGAATTGCACCTGCAAAGTCATACTGATACTAAAAATGTTAATTCCTAAAAAGCACTTATTATCTGTGAAATTCAGGTTGAATTTTGCTGTACACAGAACAGCTCCAAGAGCCATGATTCAATAACAAAATAGAGTGACACTAAGGTGTGCCTTTATTTGAAACCAGATCTTACAGGCTAAGCTGAAAAGCACAAAATTAAGAGTTTGCTATCTGAGAGACAGGATGATTTAAGATGTACAGTCAACACTGTGGGTCTGGTAATAAAAATGAGTGACACCAGCAGAGAGGATGCAGAGCCAGAGAAGGTGGCACCCAGGACTGTGCTCAAAGGGCTCCGATGTACAATTGCATCTCGGAACACAATGCAAGATAATACTGAATGCAATTCTCACTAATTAAATGTAATGTACATAGTAAATGTAATTACTACATGTAATTCTCAGTATTTAGCTGCATCCTGAGAAGAGGAAGTCCAAACAGTCCTCTTGCCCTAAATCACAGGTTAGTCACCAGCAGCAGAACATCAAGGGAAGGCACCTGAGCTCCCAGCTGTCCTTGGGCACACACAAATCTTATTGTTTGAACTAAAGGACAAAGATATTCTCCACAATTTACTACCTTTCCAGCTATCTCCCACTACCCATGTGTAGGGCTGTGTATAAGTGGGAAAAAAAAGTCAGTGACACAATTCAGGACATGCTTGTCTTTCCAGAATTCCTAAGCCTGCTAGTTCAGGCACACTGCTCCAGCACAAAACAGACCAACAGAAGAATGAGAGTAAACAGCAAGACCCTGAAAAACACATTTGTGGGAGTGAAATGAAAGCCACGTTTACAGGCTTTGGACACACACAATGTATTTTTGTGATGACTTATGAATCAGTAATAATTTAAAATATGAATAGACAGGAGGTAAAATGAGAGTTATACTGAAAATTGTTGCAGAAAGACAATGTATACTAATACAGAACACCAAAAATGCTGTAGGAAGAATTTCAGGTAATGCTACCAAAAAAAATTTTAAAAATTAAAAAGCCAACAAAAAACCAAACAAAAACCCAAAAACAAAAAACCAACCCGAAACCAACCAACCAAAACAAAGAAACAAAAAGATACTAAAAAAAAACCCCAAAGAGGTTCTCTTTACAGTTAAAAACAGATGATACTGAAATCAATAATGTAATGCAATGCATATGAATACAGTTTTACTTATTTTTTAGATTTTGTACTATCTTTATCTTACTTGAAAATCAGTGGTGTTGTCCTGCATCAAAGCAAGGCCCAACACAATGGGACAGAACAGAGTACAAAAACCTTCTAAAGACATTTCAACATGAGATGACATCAACATTTCTCCACACTTCTGTACATCAGGGAGGGAATTATGGAAAGCCATTCCCTTCCTACTTACTATTGTATCTTCTTTATTTAAGCTTTCACTTAAACCCACTGTATTCAACACACAAAAGGGAAGGGCAATTGGCACATTTTTCCAGGTTTCTCCTGGGTGATTCTCTTCATAAATAAAGGCAATTAGTTCAGGAAGCACACCAAAAGACAGTTTGACCCCTAAATGTTCAATAATAAGGTTTTTGTAGCCTGGAAATCATATATGGGATTGCTCCTCTCAGACATATGCACACTTCCCTTTGGCAGGATTTTTGTACCCTCAGTCAGGAACTGCAGCCCTACAGTGGTTAATTTGGTTAATTAATGGCCCAATCACAGCCTCCTTTGCAGGGCTGCTCTACCTGTTTCCTACGAAGCAATAAGGAGCAGACAAAACCAGCAAGGTGTAAACACAATGCACTGATATATATTTTATTGGTGATGAGCTGACTTCTCATTCCAATTTAGCTCAAGAGAAAACAGACCAATTAAAAATTTAGTTTGCAGAACCTTTCTACGTTCAATTCAGAAATACTGAAGCACTGCCAATTATTTATCCCACATGAATACTCATTTTTTTAAACTGCTCCTGACCCATATTCTAATTCAAAATGGCAAGCCCGCCAAACAGTTAAATGAAGAAAAACTACAACAATGAAATCAGAGCAAATGAATCATTGATGGCATTGCAATATATGTCCATTTGTATTGAATGAGGTCAGTCATGACTGACACACAAAACCCAGATAAGGATACACCCAGTGCCAGCAGCATCTACCCTTCACCTGCTTGGAGTGGCAGCAAGCTGCCATCATTACAGTATAATTTTCAGGTAATTACATGCGTGCAACAGATTAAACGTGACAAAATCAACAGAATCAAGGTTTCCAAATCAAATGCTTCCACTAATGATTTGGCACAGCAGCCCACTTTGAATCACCTTCTGAAAATTTCTATTTTCCCTGTGTAATTTTCTTGGTATTGAAAATATCCCAGAACATAATAGAAATGTCAAAGGTCTTCCTTCAATCCATTAGTAACGCCACAGGAAAATAAAACCTGCAATGTCTTCACCGAAACAAGAAAGATGAAAATAGTTCCATACAGCATTTTTTAGGTGGTTTACTAATATTCCTAAGCCAAGTAACCTATTTCTAAAAGCAAGGACGTACTGCATAGACAGGCTTGACTTAATTTTCATTTCTGTAGCACAATGAGTCCTCAAACACAATAAATCCTGCAGCTGGATGTGCTCTTTATAAATATAAAATGTATATTTATGACTTTCCCTGTTTATCCTATAAGCAAGATCCTGAACCATCCTCCATCTATGAATTAAAACTAAACACCCAAAGGAAAAAAATAATTTTAAAACCAGGACATATGTCTGCTATATGTAAGTGCTAATATTTTCAATAGGGAAAAAAAACCCCACACCACGTAATTATTACTTGATGCTTGTGCCATAGATTTTCTTTCTCTCCTATCACATAATGCACAGAAGAGCAGGAATATTGGGTTAATTTTGGGACACTTCTAGTGTCTGCTCTGACAGAAAGAAGTGTGTTTTCCTTGCTTTGAAAAAAAACCCCAAAACTTTAGCATTTAAAATACTTCCTGTCAAAAATATTACGGGACCAAAGGTTTCCAGGGAATTTTCCAAAAGAACTGCCTTCCCACCTTTCAAAAACATCTCATCTTTGCCTTGTTGTTTCCTGGTCGCTCATAAGCTTAAATCCCAGGGCAACATAGTTTATTGTTTTAATATCTGTCTGACGCAAAGCAAAAGTATTCTCTGGTGAGTGCTTATCTGTCATATGTACTTCTGTGAAAGGAATATCAAGATAAATAAGATGTTCTAGGGCATATCATGGGATTATGAGCTTGGCATGGACTGAATTCTGTTTAAAAATAGTTGAAACAATAAATAAAAAACCCCATCTACACTGATATTTTGAGGATGTGAGCTTGAAGAGCATTGGGTTTTAAATATTTTAATTATACGGGGTTTATGCTATTTTAGTATGAATAGAAAATGAGCACTCAAGTCCATAAATGGGACAAACAAGATGAGAGGAAACAATATTCATAATTTAAACAGTTAAAACAATAAAATTCTATTCTAATGGTACAATGGACTGTGAACTTACTTAGTATTAATTAAACTCAGTGTAATGGCATTTTCTATATTGAAATGAATAACCAGTGATCTGGAAATTCATTTAGACCATTAGGTTAATTACAGAAACCGATGGAAGTTTTATCAGACAATTACAATTAAAGAACACGAACAATGTGGGACAGATTTATAAGCATTTGTACCACCTCAATCATTTTTGCTGAATTCCACCGCCACTTCTTCCAAAACTGTAATCAATATATCAATTAAAAAATGGGCCATCAACTTCATTTGCCCTTGAGTATGATAAAATAAAATGAATTAATATCGGATTTTGCATTTTCATATTTTTCTTCTTTTAATTCTATCATTTGTCTGCAGTATGAAAGATTAATTCGGAGCTGATAAGCAGGCTTACTGAAGATGAAACAACTCTAACATTTAGGAAATCGAAGCCAAAATTGACTTCAGTTTAAAATGTACTCATTGAAGTCAAGGCAAAATTCTCTTTTATAGGCATGCTAAATATTTGGGAAATGGAGATGTTCGTCTGCACATCATTCTGAGCAAAAGCATGGAGAAACTTAAAATATGTTACCATACATGTGAGCTAGCCATGTAGCTAATAGTGAACCATCCCTTCAATGTATGCTCAGAAAAATCCACTAGTAGCTACACACTCAATAACTCGAGTATCTTAATGCTTACTTGGAGCTAAAATAAAGTCTAAAAGTTTCAGAGACCAAAGTGCTGATTTAGAGAGTAAAAAATATTTACCTTCCTTTGACCTTTTCTTTAAATTTTAAATTCCCTATCTCTTCCATTGCCCTCCAAAGGGCCTGGGTAGGCACAACTGGACACTCCTGAGGGATGGGATGGACAGCTGGATGGGATGGACAGCAAGGGCTGGGAGAGCCCAGGAGGGCTGGGAGCCAGTCCAGAGCACAAGGATTTCTCCTGGAAATGCATCTCCCCTGCCATGTCCTGCCACAAAGAACAGGGACATTATTGGGAGACAGAGCCAGGCATACGCTGGGAAGAAGAGGGACAATAAATATGACTTGCAACCAGAGAGGTTTCCACTGCCAGGACTTTCAGTCATTGGAACAGATGACCCCCTGAAATTGCGCAGTCTCCATCCTTAGAGATGTCCTGGTGCAACCAGGTTCTTCCAACCTGAACAACTTCACAATTCTACAACTTTGCATCTTCCTTCTTGCCCATGCTTTGGCTCTCATGAGCTCCTACTTCATTCACATTTTCAGGCACTTCTACATTATAGAAAAATTGGGGAAAATATGCAGAAAACGGTTTCCAAAAGCTGTTGCAATAAATTCAGATTTGTATTTTTGCCTTTTTGAACCATACCCAGCTATGTTACTGTCCTTGGCAGAACAGTGATACAGACATTCAGGGACAGAATTTTTTTTTTCTTCTTTTGAATCTTCCTTTTGTCCAGCAGGGTCTTAATTTTCTCATGGATCCTACTCATGTGTGGCTTCAATTTGGAAAAGTTCCAAAACTATCCTTGACACATTTCTTATTTACCAGTAGATACAAATTTCTTCAGGATTTTAAAATGCCTTGTGGAAGTAACTATTCTAAAGAAGAGAGGGTAAAAAGAGACTGTCAGTTCTGAGCAGCCAAACTGTTTCATTTCTTTTCAGGGAGGTATCCTGGGCCTCTAGGAAGATTCCAGTGAGTGCTGACTCACTGGGATTTGGTGAACTCCAATCATTCCTGGCTGGATAGAACTCCTTTTAATGCTTTGCTGTGATTCAGGATGCAGACATGATGAAGGATTTAGCTGAAATCTGTTCCACCAGTTCTGCCCTGGAGATGCCAGCCCTGTGGACAACAGCAACCAAGGTTTCCTGCCTGGATTTCCTGGCCGTGGTTGTCACAGGACCTGTCCCACCCAGGGATGGGAACACACTGGCATGCTGAAACTCTGCTTTCTACATAAAAAATTATCTATTCCAACAATAGGTGTGCAAATCAAAAACTGATCCAGGTCCCATCTTCTCCTTCAGCATAAGAGAACAGATGAGGCATGAGAGACTATTGCTGCTGATTTGTTCCACTGCTTGCAGAAGAAACAGCTCATTTCTTTCTGTATTATGTGAAGGGCCAGAAGTGATGGAAGGAAGCAGAGCCATGTTTCCATCTCCTGACATATTCAGAGGTGTAACTAATCATTGTGCTGGGAAATGTATAGTGTGATACATAAAATATATCCTGGAGAAATAAAATACCAGAAGGGAAAGAGCAGCTCCAAGAATTGCAGTCTGCTTTCTGGAGAGCCAGTGGGTGAAAGTGCTCCGAGCCATCAGGGGCTACCAGTGGCCAGTACACTTACAAACCAAGAAGTTCAGTGAGAAACCAAGCTAGCCAAATTAAGAAAAACACATCTTCCAACCATGTTCCAGTCCTTCATGCCTTATAACTCAGGAGCAAAAGATGAACAGTCAAGTTAGACAACACTTTGAAAAATGGGGCCTATCCTCTTCCAAATATATGAAAACTCCTAAATGCCATTAGCACTCTGTGAAATTCAAGTATCTTAGATGGCTTTAGAAAAATCCCAGCAAATTCTTTCCCTTCTGTTAAAACAATTACAAATTGAAAACCTCTTAATTCTTACATTGTAAGTGGTTATAAAATATCACAGTTACAATATCAGCAGTAACAGAATAAACGATTAACAAATTATTCAAAAAGGAAGGCTGCAATATTGTTGTCTACATGGAATGATAATAGTACAAGTATTCATCTCCTAGACACTAATGTTGACTTATCAGTTATAATTTCAATATTACAAATGTGCACAAAAATGGAATATAGAAGATCTTTAAACTAATAAAAGAAATGAGACAAAAGTCAGCCTTCATTTCTATTCACTTCTAGTGGAATTTCCTATAGAAATGAAGCTATTTCACATCTTTATTGAAAGTTTTGTAATAAGGAGGAATAAAAACCTAATTACAATATGCAGTAATTGTAGTAATTTTGTGTTATTAGGAGTTGTGACCCTAATAGGGTCACAACAGTAGGGGAAACTGCATTTTGGCAAGAGGAAATTCTATACATAATAAAGGAAAAAAAAATGACTTGCCAGCACACAGATTCAACAAAAGTCTAATAATTTCTACTGCAAGGGCTACCAGCAATGCCTGTTATGAAACTGTGTATTACACATTGCCCAGTGGGAGACAGATAGGCAAAGCTTGTTTATTTATGTATTTGGCATAACTGAAAACAAGCAGGTGTTTGTTAGGATATCATTAGTCATGAAGCACCACTGCAAAATAAGATTTTTCAACAGGACTGACTCAGGAGACATAATGGATACAGTGAACTCCAGAGCTCAGCTTGCTCACAGTATCTCTTTGGGGAATCAGTATTAGTGGAAATATCATCTGATGGAAACAGCAATCCCAGCAATAAAATTCCTGGGGTACAACTCAGTGAGACAATAGGAGCAACAGGGTAAACTTATGAAAAGCTTTCAAAGATGACCAATTTTCAGAAAATTATAACAAACACTGCCCCCTCTTCTCTAAAGGAAGCTCCTAATAGTGAGATAAGTGAAATGTTTGGATCATTTTCCAGGAAAAAACTGTCAGTCAAAAAGGAGGAGTGCACTAAAAATGTCCAAAAGGGAGCATTAATTTAAACTGTAACTATTTAATATGTCTGTGTTACTACAAGAAGTAAAAAATCCCCACTGCTAGAGGAAGGTGACACATTAGAAAATATTCTTGGAGCACCTGGAAGAAAATGCAGACTTAACTGACAATTTAATTTGCAATTGAAAACACTTGATGCATTTGGTTAGTTCACTATGCATTTGTAGGCTCCAGACTCCTCATTTAAAGGGGATCCCATATGAATCCTGGAAAAGCAGCAGCTCTAGGGATGCCATTGATAATCTTTGACATAAAAGAATTACATGACTGTAGAGATGATCACTATGGAGCTCTTTTGTCCTAATTCCTGGATTTAATTTAAAAAATAATTATTTCAGTAGTCTAGATAAGCTCTAAGAGAATAGAATTGCATTCTGGACTGAATACAATCTGTACAAGGAGCATAATAATGATAATGCTGTTAAATCAGATCATGTGTTTTCTTTACAAAGAACACAGAGCCAGGGCTGCTGCAAGCAGCAGTTACTGCTCCAGCATTCAGCTCCAGGTTTCTCACCCCACTAGAGGCCACAATGAGCATCAGTGGTACCACCTGTCCAGTCTAAAACACTCTCAAAAGAGGTTTCTGCTCAGAATTTCAGAGGACACATCTCAACTTCAATGTTTCGTACAGAAAAATGGCTGATGGCAGCATCCATCATGTCAGCTTGTCTCTGTTCTTTTTACTGGGGCAGTTTTTTATGGCTCAAAATACCCCCTTTCATACAGGCTGTTCCCTTAGTAAAAAAGGACTTCATACCTAATTCCTGACCCAATCAAATGGTGGCATGGTAACAGATGTTTTGTGCATTAAAACACAGCTTTGAGCAGGACAGAAGAAACACAACATCTACTACACAAAATGCATGGCACACAACAGTACTGGATTGCAAAAATTGTCACTGTTATCGTAGAACTTTTGACCATTTCTACACAATATTGCAATACAGGCAATTTATTTTCCTTTTTTTCTTTTTTTTTTTAATAAAATATAATTTGAGAATAAAGATGCAACTGAAAACACTGAATTATCTGTTGACATGACTTACATATGTTGATAAACACCACATTTACCTTAACAAGAGCTGTTGGGAAAGTTGACATTTTTAGGGGGCTTAATTCACATTAATGTGCTTTTGTCACAAAAACAGAACAAGAAACGAGCCATAACACTAGCTTACTTGTGGATGTGTATACTAGTGAACTGGGGGCACTGTACACGGGAGATCCCTCCTGGTTTGCCTGGCACAGCAGCACCCTGCCTACAAGAAAGAGAGAGAGAGTGGTATCTGGTTTTGGAACACTTCAACTAAACCTCAGTTTTCACCCCAAAACACAAATCAAGTCACAACCGGCGCGGCGCACTGAACCGGGGGCGCTTTTTGCCCTTTGATTTCAAAGCAGCAAGAGCCCAAACAAACCCAGTTTGACATTGGAAAAGCAGAACACAGACACGCCCCGAGCGCCAACGCCGCCGCTATCCCGCGGGCACCGCTGCTCTCTCTCCCTGTCACCCTGCTTCTCCCAAAACTGCTGCCCCAAACCACCCTGCCCACCCTGCCCCTCAGCCCCCTGGCTGGAAAGAGGCTCCTGAAGCCAACACAGCAGGAAAATCACGTGCAGCATTCCCAGCATCGACACCAGGCCAGGAATGACCTGGGTTCCATCACTCCCTTTGTCACTGAGTGATCGCTGGCACATCTACATTCAGCAGTTTTTGCTAAGAATGCACAAATATATTTGTGCAAATACATTATTTTCCAGTAAATAAGCTGGGTTGAGGATTAAGAACAAAATCAGATAAAACAAAACTTTCTTTTTCCCAAGGAATAAAAGTAAAAAAAAAAAAAAAATCCATTCAAACCAACATTTTTGCAATGCTCATTTTGAACAAATGACACAAGTCTAAGGTTATTTCCTTTTTTTCTTTTAAATGAACTTAAATAAAACATGTCAGGTTTTCTTAAAATTGTACTTTAGCAGTCTTAGCTGAATAGAGATTGATCAGAGTACATTGAACATTGCACCTTCAAATTAGGAAAGAAACTTCTTCACTTCTGCAATAAAATCCACCAAGAAAAGTGGGATATGAGACATCTGGTTTTGCAGATATATGTGCATATATCTGTATACACACACACACATACACTGACATACCTCAAGCTGTCAGGATTTGTGAATCAGACAATTCCAACCCATCAAATCTTTCTGGAGATTTGTGAAACTTTAGACATTGTGCATTGACACGCAATGGATTGCACTGAGTTGAGTCCAATGTGTTTGGAAGGACAGGATTAAGTACAAATGATAGACATATTTTCCACAGTATTACAGGAGCAATTCTCAACTTCCATTCAGTGGGCCAGAGTTCTCTCAAAATATATTTCTAAAAAATTCTGCCATTAACCATTTCTTTGTTTGTTGCTTGCAGCTGTCACTTGAAGGAGAAATATTTGAAATACTGAAGAGTAATTAAATAATTCTTGTAATTATGCAGTTTAACTAAGACTGCGACTACTGGAAATCTCATTAATTACTATGCTTCTAACCTTCCCAGACAATAGCACACCCTTAACTAACAGGATTTGGAGCTGCTTGCTTTTTTCTAACCATCCACAACTAATATATAAGATAAAACATAAGACAAACTCATTTTCCCCCTTACTTTAAGACAACACATGGTTGACTGTACTGATATCTCTCTCAGCCTTCAGCCCTTGTGTGGAAGATGGCAAATGAACATGCAGCTATTGAGATCCTTACTACAAGCAGGATTTTTAGGTTAAAGATAAAACAAATAAATAAGTAGGCCCTATCCACACTTGTTCGACGCCAGGAATGGAGACATTGGAATATGGGAGATTACTACAAGCAGGATTTTTAGGTTAAAGATAAAACAAATAAATAAGTAGGCCCTATCCACACACTTGTTCGACACCAGGAATGGAGGCATTGGAATATTGGAGGATTTAACACCACAGATGCTTCAAAACCTGAGCTACTGTAGAAGCCTGCAAATGAAAGTGATCTGAAGACCCAGAGGCACTGATCCAGCTGAGAGAAACACATGAGGAAAATCACTTATTTCCATTAGGCTTTAAGAATAACTACAATGACTTCAACTATGCCTAGAAAACAGAGCAAAATATTTTTACAAGTCAAAGGTTACAATTTATTTACATTATTCACCATAAATCCTAGGTAACACTTGGCTTCCTACATGCTCCATAGGTATTTTCCTACTCTTTGTAGCAAATAATCTTATATTTTTTCTGATTTCAGCTCATACAAATCCTATTTTCCCTACTCCAGTCATCTAATTTCTAATTAAAGTACTTCAAAACAGATGCTTTTTTCATCTCTGCTACTAGAGTGTATTTAATTTCTTGCACAGAGCCTTCTAATTATATTTTGACAATCTGTCTTTGAATTTGTACATAATATTAATACTGATAACTAAAACATTATTATTAGATTTTGTTAGAAAAAAATATGGAACTTTTTAATCTACTTTAGTAAAAAAAGATCATTTCTTCTGCATCTCATTTTGGGATTAAAAGTATTTCAATAGCAGTTCATATAACTGAGGGAAGACTGAATTATTTACAATAAGATCTTGGATAAACCTCATAACACAGAAACAATCTATAAATTCCTCAATGTCAAAAAAAAAAAAAATTTCCTCCAGAACACTAAATTCTAGTGTGATGGAATAAAATATTTGGCTTTTTTTTTTTTTTAAGAAAGAGGATTTTAATATAAAGTTTTGAGGGAGCAGTGGCAGAGGGGACACTGAGGGGACCAGCCTGGGGGCAGGGGCATTGCAGAGACCCTGGAATGCTGCCCAGCAGCACGGACAAAACCAGATGTCCCAAGATCAAAGACTATTCCCACTCATCCTTCTCTTCCTCCACTGTTTGCTCCTCCAGCCCATGATTAAGAACATGCTGTTTGATGAGGTCCTTTGCTGAAGCACCACAGTTATGTTGAGAAATAATTACTCTAAAAATATGCAGGACTGTGGAAAAAAGTGATGTGCAGTCATTAATATTTTTAGAATACTTAAAATTCAGTTCCCAGTGGTTTCAAGATCTCTGACTAAATGCATTTCCCCTCATTTTTTTTAATACTTTCAAAAATAAGTGTTTTGTGTACAGTTATTTACATGATGCAGATAAACTAATCTACAGAAATATCAAGGTACTCGTGGTGCTTCAGAGTACTCACTGCCTCACGTAAAACAGCTCAAAAAGTCACATTATTTCTCCAATCCTCAAAGAGCCAAGAAGTAAGACCAAGGATCAACATGTGGACTCACCACTAAATGATAAAGGATTTTTAAACCCCTGCTGTTAAAAATAACTTTTAACTGGAACCACTGTGTAGCCAGATTACAGGAAGCTCAGAAATACAAATCTGCAATTAGTTGAAAAGAATTTACACAATTAGCTGGAATGTCTCATGGTATTGTTTGAGGAAGTATAAATTTAAATAACATTTTCTGCAGAAAAAAACCATATATCATTAACTGAAATCATGCTGTTGTTGTAAAATTAGCAATGGTGCAAGGCCTCAATTACGGGCCCAGCTCTCTCCTGCCACAGGAAGCAGATGAAACTTCCAGAAAGCTTTCCTGGCAATGGTTTAAAGTTTCTATACCATTGCACAGCACCTGAGCCTACAATGCACCACCTCACCATACACAGGGCATGAGTACCTCGGCTCATGGACAAAAAGTTTCCAATTTTCAGTGCTGGCATTTATTCTCCAAGAATTTTGGGGGGAATTACAAAAAAAGAAGAGGACAGAGGTTGCTTATTGGGGGTTTGCCCTGGGTCACAACAAAGTGAGACATGGGGGGCAATGTTCTCACTCCAGAAATCCCAAGGAAGCACAGCTTCACAGAAAGCTCTTGGGAGAGCTGGGAAGTATTGGATTTGTGGGGTGCCCCAGTGAAGGAAGGGATGGTGAAAGAAGGGATGATTCCCAGAAGGCTAATTTATTATTTATCATACCATATCATATTTAAGAATACTAAACTAAACTATACTAAAGAATACAGAAGGGATACTTACAGAAGGTTAAAAAAATAATAATGAAAACTCGTGACTCTCTCCAGAGCCCTGACACAGCTGGCACTGATTGGCCAAAGAGTGAAAACAACTCACAGCAGAACCCAATGAAACAATCACCTGTGGGTGAACAATCGCCAAACACATTCCAAAGGAGCACAACACAGGAGAAGCAAATGAGATAAGGATTGTTTTCCTTTTTCTCTGAGGCTTCTCAGCTTCCCAGGAGAAAAACCCTGGGTGAAGGGATTTTTCAGAAAAGATGAATGTGACAAGGAAGGGACTCGGTGCTGAGTTCTCACAGCATCCAGCTGCTGCCTCCACAATGAGGGGAAGCACAGAAGCATTTCCAGTGGCAGGAATTAACCAACTCAATATCCAGGGCTGGGCTGCACTGGGGTTTAGTGCACAGGTGGCTAAAATGAGTGTCTGCAATACAGGAACTAAGTAACTTACTACACACAAGGAGATTTAGTGATGATTCCATTACTCTAATCCATTGTACTCTCAGCTTTCCAGGTAAATCAGCTGCTCTTTGCACATATTTTTTCTATTGTATTACCAAAAGGAGCTTCTTACTGCCTCTCACAGCTAAGTACCAGTTCATCCATTCTTTAATACTATTTACAAACAAAGAAATCCAAACAAAGCCACAGGAAAAAGTGATTGAAAAACGAAGCTATTTGAGTCTCATTTTGTCTACATTATTATAAACTGTTATTTTAAGAGCCTAATCTAAATCTAAATCTAAAAAATCCCCATTCTTTATTGAATTCAGTGATTGTTTTTTTCATTTTCTTTTCCTCCCAGATTGGCTGGACGATACCAAGTTCTCCCTGAGTCAGTTCTGATCATTCTGATCACTCTTTTCCCTTGTGCCTCTTGCAACAGCTATTATTCCTAAACACTTTGGTGCTCAACTCATGAAGAAAACTGTAAAGCTGCACCTTTCATGAACAAATCAGGAGATTTGCAAGAGTATCAAGGATTCTCATAAGCAATCTATGTCCTCTCCTGGTTTGCTGTTCTAAAAGTGTAATTTAATATTGGCATATTCAGACAGAAATAGCACTATTTTTACTGGTCTGAAATATTGTTCTGTGATGGATTTATTTCAAAATGTCTCACAGAAATGGATCAGAAACACCTAATAAAAGGCTCCTGTTGTGCAGTAATAGTGTATGTTAGCTTCCATTGTCCCTTCTGACTAGGGAATTTAAAGAGAGCCTCTACAGCCTCTCTCTTGAATACATAATAGTAGTTAAGTGCTCTCTTAGCCCTTCAATATCAATAGTCAACTACACAGACTTAGCATGCTTTTAAATATGCTGTTAATTCAAAAAGAAGTGCTCTTTGAGGGCCTTCAATTATCTGGGATCTCTATAAATTGAATAATAGCCTTCAGATTTTAACATAAACACTCTTAGATGGTTGTGTTGATACACTGGATTGTTTCATCCATTATTAACAAGGAATAAAGTAGCATAACCCCAAATCCCACGCCTCCTTTCTTCCAATATGTTAAAAATACAAACAAAACCTATGTTTAATCCCACCAAAGTTTACATACAGCTTCACTTAAACAAGAGGGTAGGGAGGAGAATCTAAAGTAGTTTATGTCTAAAGTTGATTTTCCTAAATCCAAACCCCTTCTGACAGAAAACCTGAAATACATTCAATTATTGAACAGCCTGGGTGTGCTTGCTGCTGGTAATGAGAATCTGTGCTCTATACATACATTTATTCAGTAAGTTCCTGACTCACATATAACCTGATACACATTGTTTAAAATAGAGGGAGGAGAAAAAAATAAACCACACTAAAAAACAGGCAGTGAAGGTATGCATCTCTAAGACATTTCCTGGGACATCTCCATCCAAAAATTCTATTGAAGATGTTGATTTTCCTTTCCATCACTTTTTTAAGCATAGTGGACATTTCTTTATTATCACCCCTCTTAGAGTGTCCCCAAAACACCCAATGAACTGTGGCACTGATTCAGGGAACAGCAATGAATGTTACAGCAAACATCATTTGTAAGCCACCCTTCCAATTATTCTTTGGTGCCCATATCATCCATTTCCCAGCTTGTGGGAAACAGCCCTCTCTCCCCAGCTATTCCTGTGCAGTAGCCAGGATGCTGACACAAACTGGGACTGGAATGTGTCAATATAATGCAAGTAAAAATCAGAGAAGCAACAGTTTGCAGCTCTGGTGTGAGATAATCCCCCCCGCCCCCAACTCCTCTTCTCCCCACCTCTTCCCTCTGTAGGATATAGAACTCATCCCACAGTAACAGGGATCTCTCTTCCTCCTCCTCCTGCCTGGTTAAAAACACACTGTGTGACTGACTTGCTTCTAATTTAATTAACAAACCAGCCTTCCCATAGACTGGCTGCACTGCAGGAACAATTCATGTAATGTTTCCATTCACAAAGTAAAGCAATTCCCGTAAACTGCCCTTCCCAAAATACTTTTAAAATTATTAATCATCCCTTGTCTGATAACTAATCTGAAATTAAATTGCACAAACTTAACTGGCGCTTGTACTAAAATCCGCACCATGCTTAGAGTTTATCTGTGCTCCTTAATAAACTTAATTATTGGCATCCAACTGTAAATCCTGTCACCAGAAAAGTCTAAAAACTGGACATGCATTATGTAGTCATTAAAAAAAAAAAAAAAAAGAGTGGTACCATCAGGATTTCCTGCAAAATTCATTTACTGTAAGATATCTCCCTACAACCTCAGGTGACAGAAACTCTGTGACATTCAGTGCCATTATTTTATACTGGACATGCATCCCACTGAAGTTGTTCATGATCTTTCCAAAACCAAGTCTTTATTCCTCATCTTTCTAGGTCCTCTAGCAGCCACAGCAGGTAAGCAGGTAAATGATGGCTGTTCTTGGTTCACTTGTAACTTTGAGAAAAAACATGAAAGAAATTCCCAAGCTTCTGAAGTAAACTCTGATCAGGAATTATACCCTTCCTGAAAGGAGATACTTGGAAATATATAAAATGCACTCATGTTCTGCTGATAGCTAAAATGGATTGCATTCATACATCTGCTTGTTGAATAAAGATTGCAATAGGAAAAGAATCACAGAATAGATGAAACTGGAGCCTTTCTGCCCAAACACAAACACTACAGTTTCAACATGGCCCTGAAGGGATTACAAGTGGATGTGTTTATGCTTTATCCTCTCATATTGTGTCAAGACACTATTTTCTGTGTAAATTACCTATTTCAGTAAATCTATAAAACATAGATGCAAATCTAATGCAATCAGATGCAGAGATGCAAATTACTAATCCCTCAGTTCTCCTTGCTTACACCAGCGCATGCTGGTTCTGACTTATAAATAAAATTATATTCTTAATGACAAACTGAGAATAAAAAAGACCAAAAATTGAATCATCATGCATAATCCTGGCTTTAGCTAGTCTATTTCTCTCCTACCCCAGACAGGTTCCAGAATTTCAGGAGCATAAAAAACCATTACAAAAATGGTAATGCAATGTTTCCAAAGTTTCCAAAGCACTCACTTTTACTAGAAGCAATTCTATGCTTGCAGATTTCCAAAGAACATCTGAGAGCACCAAACCAACAGAGCTTGTAAAGCTTGTAAAGCACAGCCCTCTCTCAGCCACCTCCACAATGAACAAATGCAGGAAAACTGTATTTTGAAAGTTACTCTCAATAAGCATTATGAAATGCAATTACAGTGCATATTGGGGATCTTGTCCTCCAATGTCCAAAATGGGAAAAAATGCGTAAGAAGGAAGAGAAAACATTAGCAATATGTTTGGAATACAATGAACCATTATCTTAAACTGCTTTAGCATTAATTTACAGATGTAATCAAGGTTTAACGCAGAGCAGAGTTGTTTTCCATTCCACTTAACTGTATTAACTTTACATTTCATATATTACTTTATTACTTTACGTTTCAGAATAGTTTGTCTGCCTGACTGTCCATCCTAACACATGGATCTTCCTAACTTGGTTATTCTTCTAATCAGAGGAATTTATTCCTCCACATAACTGCTACAACTTATCTAGCATTGCCAATATCCCACCCAGTTCTGAACAAACAAACGTTTTAGTGATGACCTTGCAGTTTGTCTTAAATTTTCCTCTGAGAGATCCTTAAACCGGTGCTTTTTACATCTCTCCATGGCTGGTGCTTGGCTTACAGCCTCAGTTTTATTCTAAAAATGCATTTTGCAGCCTTAGTTCAGGCCCAGGCAGTGAACACCCCGGCTCACCCCTGTTGCCCAGGTAATTGTTGAGACAGCAGCAGTAGCGCTAAAACAGCTAGAATTATATCCAACCTCAAAACCTACACCATACACAGTCTGGAGAGGCTGTCACCTCATTATTTAACTCCTTTTATGTCTCTCACTAGCCAGGAAGCCATAGAACACATTTTCACTAAGCACCAGAATGATGGAAAAGAAGCCCAAGGATAATTTTTCTTTAAAGATTTTCTCTGTGAGTAAGGAACAGTGCTTAACTTCTTTCAGCCCTTTAAAATTTGGTCAGTTATATCCACAATAAGAACATCAGAACTAACACAAGAACTTAGAAACAACACAATGACAAAGAAGGGACAGTACAGCTCCTGTTTGCTCAGAAGGCTTTCTCTGGGGTTAAGTAATATCTAAAAACCAAGGAAACCTACCATGTGAACTCAGGAGAAGCATGGAAACATGGCCACCATGATCAAGACCTACACTTGAGCAAGATTTTGCCATCAAGCAGAGATCCAGCTACCCACCCCCAAACACATTCTTTCCCCTATTTTGAAAGCACTCCACCTTTCAGCAAATACAGATTTTACCGATTCTGTTTGTGAACAAATCCATCATAAGCCAGTATCAAATGGCTCCCCATACTAGACTGGGATCAAAATTCACAAACTTTACAGTGAAGAAGCAAAAACTCCCTTCTTAAGAGTGCCCTACCTTCTGGCATGAAGCCATACCTACGGTTGAAGATTTACAATTAAATAATCAAATCTATGGAATTTCTTCCGGAGATCACATAGAAGAGTATCAAATGCTGAGTATATCCTGTGTGATATAAATCCAAGAGAAACACCTTCAAAAGGGTAACACTGACAGTATACCTGTGGTCACCTCTTTAAAATGTGCAGACTTCAAATCAATGGTGAGTATAGGTAAATTAATCCTGTTCCAGATTTAAATATATAACCAATTGACTAAATTAATGTTTATAAAAATAAGTCATTGGCATTAGATTTGAATAAGCCTTGTTTAGTTTCCATGAGGGTATACATTTTAATGAAGAACTCATTATAATGTAGCATAAGGCGTAATTAATTCTGGATTATTGTTATTTATTTATTTATTTTAGTAAATAGCTAGTGCAGATGCTAAATTCCATTTTTCTGCTGACTTTATTCATCTTTCCTAAAACAGGATTTCCTCTATAATGGCTTGTAAAAGCTCCACAGAGTTTTAGAAATGCATTAGCTGTCATCAGTGTTGTTGATCTACCTAGGAACTCCTCATTTCTATGATGGTACTTTTAACACGATGATTTTTCAAACAACACTTGCAGCTGTGTGTTGTACTTTGTAAAGGAACATCTAAATGTCACAGGTGGAATATTAAAAAATAATTATTTGACTGTAGTTAGAAAACTATTTAAGCTGCTTATCTAACACTACTGCAAATATATTTCTTTAGAAAAATCTGCTTAGTCAATAGTAAAGTTTGAATCCAAGTGTATGTAATCAAATAGTAAAATGAGTAAATCTAACGAGTGATAGAGACCTCTTAGAAAAAAATCTGCTTTAGAGATACCATAGAGTGAACTTTTACCCAGGATTAGAATGCTGTGCAAGCATATAATTCAGCTTCCCAAACTCCAAACATTGAGAAGTGTTTCTAGGGTATTTGCTGAGCTTATGCAAGACTCATTTAAATTCAAAGAGAAACACTACAAAGATGAAATGAATCCCAGGTGCTCTTACACTCCAGAAATAGATGCTTTAAGACATGAACAAAGAGAATTAGTATTAGCAAGTGTACAGGAATCCTCTCTTCCCCTGGATTCATCTTACTTAAGGGCATGGTTTTATATGTATTGCTATGGTAGTTCTTTACTTCTAATTATATATCACATTCTATTCCAAACCTTTGAAGAAATTTTTGAAAGAAAGTTTGTTACAAAATCTTATTGTTGGTGGATACTGCTGACTTCCAAATGCCAAAAAGACCTGGCCAGCTAAAACTTCTCTGTCTTCTGAGGGCTTATACAAGAGTTAAAAATACAGAAACTCTTCCCCTCTCTTTCATTTTGAGTGATGGGGAAAATTTTGCCAGTGCTTGTGGAATAACTGACCAGGGAACTGGGTGCTTACAATAGTCTTCACTGGGTTAAGGCTATTTATGAAGTGAATACAACTACTCAACTATGTGGGACAACTTGAAAGCATCTCCTGAAACTCCTAGAAGTCAACAAAACTCAGGAAGAATAATAGTGCCGTAAGTAAAACAAGGATGGGATCTTCTGCTGTTCACTCAGCTGTGCTCTAGCTGTTCTTCACCTCTAATCTTCAGTCCTTTCTTTCTCCACTGTCAACTTAAATCTTGACGTTTCTGAAATATTGTTTTTGGTTATGACCAGAAAAAAATATCTTCTCATGTGAGTTACTGTGAATTTCCCTGTTCTCTGAAAGAGTATTCACTAGATTTCCAGGTCATTTCTGTGACATCTTTTTCCCCACCTTGCATTTGGGAGCTGCCAAAAAGGAGCCTCTCCAACAGGTATAACAAAGCTGTTTTCTGGCAGGAATAAAAAGTCTTTTAAAGTGGCCTTACTGTGTCTCAAGCTACCTGCTGTACAGGACTGATCTGCTGTAGTAACACAGGTGCAACAATATTCTATATTTCAATAAGGAGAGTGCAAGAGATTGCTCAAAAATTCATTGTTCCAAAACCCAAAAGAGAAAAACAAAAAGATCTGCAATAACTGAAAGGAACGACATGGAGCTCGGCTGTCAGAATGCCTGAGGCAGAAAGAAAGGTTTGGTATTACAGATAAAATATACACTATATAAAAATAAGCAGGTGAAAATGATATTATAACAAACTGCAGAAACAAAGAAAGTACCAGAGCATACCTAGTAAAGAAACACAGCTGCAAATCTGTATTTTCCCAGCCACAAATGAGCGTATGGGGAAAAGAATAGACTCTAGCTTAAATACAGGGAAACTATGGGATGTATTTAAAACTGGATGAAAAAACAAATAGATGAAAAAATTATTCCAGTTTCCATTAAGACTTTGTGAGACAAATCACAGCGTGCTTCTTACAAATTTCTTTATTAGGACCTGTCTAAGAATTTAATAAATATTTTACCGGAAAATATAAGAAATGGATAACACAACTTCATTAAGCATTCCTCTCTCATAAGAGGAAAACCCCCTTAAAGGGGGAAACCCTTAGGGAAAATCTTTTATTTATGAGCAGGAGACTGTGTGGACACAAGTCATCTTTTTAAAAGTTTCCTATCCCTGATTATATACAGAAAAATGCAATTCTGTGAAAAGTTGGAATGATACATGAAAAAAAAAAAAGTCCTTTAGTTTTCTCTAAAATATAATTTTCCCAGCAGAAGGGTGGGAAGGGCAGGAGCTGGTGGCCATCAGGGAGCCTTGCTAGGCCCTGGAAGTGCAGCAGGAGTCTCCTGAGGGCCCTTCCCTAAACGTGTCCCTGGAAACCCACACCAAGGCCACCACGGCTAAAGAGCCACATTGCCAGAGCACAGTAATTGACTGCAGCACCAAAAACAGGCACACAAACAGCCTTAGAAGGGAAATCCAGCAAGCGAAATCCACAGTGTTTTGTAAATACACAGTATTTTGCAGTCCCCAAGTAATACTTTCCTAACCCAGTGTCAGTTGTGCACCTTGGAGTCTCCATTTTTAGCTGCTAGGCATTTTCTCAATAAAGGTTTTCCTTCACAGAAGTGTACACTCCCAAAAAACCCGGAGCTACAACAATCATGTCACTGGTCCTACTGTTTACCATTATCTTCAAGGTTTTAGGGTTGATTTACATTGCGTTCCTCCCTATTTGACTTTAATTGTCTGCTTCAAGTTGTCAGGACATAACTATATCTTAGATTTGCATTGCATTAGGGGATCTTCTCCTTTCTCTATTGATCTTGTCTTACGGAGTAATTTAACTCAATTCTAATTTTCCTGTGCATGCGGGGTGCTCTCCATGCAAGGAAGTGAGTTATGTGTATTCAAGTGGTGCATCTTATGAATCTTGTTAAGCTTTAGCGCCTTCCAGCCCGCACTGATGGAATATTTAATCACAGAAATGAGTTGGCAGATTTGATGTACAATACGGGGAAGCCTCGCGGCCGCGGCGCCGCCGGCAATTGAGAAACGGGGGAATTTGCCATTCATCAGTGCCATCCTGACAGCTTTGTATAACCTTCTGTTTTTCACTTATTTATGAAGATTAAAGGTACTTTAAATCAACAGTTTCTCTGTAGATGTATCATCTTTATTTCAGAAGTGGCCAAATTTTTCATCATTTATTAGGAGCTAAAGGAACTTCTTGCACTGACTGTGAAAAAGCTGGTGCAGTTTTATCATGACAGTGCTGGAGAAAATAAGCAAACTAAACAAGCAGAACTCTGACTGTCTTAAAAAACACATCTCTAATTTTATAATCTTCAAAATGTCAATTGCTTCTTCTCTAAGGAAGTTGGTGGAGGGAACCCAAAAGCAAAGGTAAGTTACAGCATTCTATTCTGAAATGCAAGAACTGCAATGTTATTTCCTAACAACTTTAGGAGATCTGCACAATTTAACTAAATTGTTTAAAAGGAATTTGTAATGTTCAAATGTGAGAGATATGGTATTATAGTCAATATAAATAAAATGCATTTGATGTGCATTGAAAAACCCAACAAAACCCAAACACAAGCTTGCCTGCATGTATAAAGAGAAAAGAGAAATCTGAAATGAATGAAGTATCTTGATGGAACTTTCTGCAAAGGTGTGGCGGAGTTTGTGTCATAATTCATAAAATTAAATTAATACTCTTCTAATGGTAATTAAAGATTCTCATTAAGAAGGGCAAACACCTCCCTAGTGTTGGCAATAAAAATGCACTTGGGACTTTAGGAGGTTATACAAAAAAATCAATAACCTGCCATTTTATAATTAAAAGACAAAATAAATGTTAGGGAAAAGTCCAGTAAATTAGGAAAATTACCTTGAGGAGAGATTGAAAATATTGATTTTAATTTACAAACTATGTGAACTCTTCATGCCCTACTTCATGAGACAATTATAAGTCAGATTGTTAATTCTGCATACGTATTAGAAAATTGATTACTGTACTATGGGAATATTATTATATTTGTCATTAACACAAAGTCATTTATATAAAATGACTAATAACTCTGACTTTCTAATTTATGCAGGTTCAGGGTTGGCTCACTAACTACTCAAACGAGATCAATGTTAAATTCCTGTTTTCAACACAGACATACATCAGCAAGGAAATAAATTGTGCCTGGACCAAATACTGCAAGTCCATGAATGCCAAGTTAGGGTTTTTTTATTATACTGTGCCACTTTTACCCTAATTGGAAGATTTTTATCTATCTCAGTAAAAGCTGTTTTTAACCACACATATGTGAGTGTAATAGTGTCCTTTTCAACAATTTTCATCTCTTGAAGTCCCTCAAATTAACAAAAGTTTTTCAGCTTTGTTAACAGGAGACTGCAATATCTCTGTGAGTGAAGATTCCCCAGCTTCTGCAGACATGACAACCTCTTCCCATGCTGAACTACCATCCCTGAAAAATGCCTTCCAGATGGCTGTTAGTGGGCAGCATTCAAATTCCTCTGGAATCAACTGGATTTTGGACTACAAATAAGTTTATTTTCAATTCTGTTCCTAAAGCATATATAGAAACTACTGCTAGCCATGACTGACTTCCAGCAGACAAAAACCGAATCTCTAACTCCTCCAAGTTGCAACCAGAATCAGAATCTGGTCTCAGTCAGGTGAAAATATAGATTTAAAATACAAACACATCAAACTGAAAAACTAACTATAAAATGTAAAGAAAAATGTTTAGGAAAAAATTATGATTGCATATACTCTATACCTATGTATGTCTGCATACATGTATGTACTATATATATATATATTTATAGGTAAGATTTTTTTGGCTGTTGTTCCTTACAGAATCCCTGAAAGAAAGTGACTGCACTAAAATATGAAATAAAATAAAATCTCATGTAAGACTAGGATATTGCAGTACATTTCATGTTATACTAGCTATTTTCCAATAAAAAAGCACTCATATATCTTCTATATAAAGTTTATTACGCCCAGGTAAGGTAAAATCTTGAATCACAAATGTATAAATGACTTGTAAATAATGTGAATCACACAAAGAGAGCAAACCTCACACCAAACACAGATTCTCTTGCATGTTTTAAAGAACACTCAAATGAAAAATGGCCAGTGGGACAATCATAGAGCAATCCTTACCTGCATAGAACTCTGGACTATAAACTGCACCAACAACTGGATTTAATTTCCAGCCTGCAGCAAACAAAAACATAACAGTTAATAGTGCAATTAGTGATAATAATAACAATTATTGTTATTACTATAACTACTATTGTATAGAAAATACAGACAAAATTACTTCAAGAAAGGTCATTGTAATTCAAGTTTCACAGTTATCTTTGATTACTCACCTCTAATATCAGAGTCTGAGGTATGGAAATAAGTCATAAAACAAGGCACTCAGCAGACATGTGAATGGAGTAAATGGCCAGGTGAATTACCTTGGCTGAAATGCACATGGATTTACTCCCTTAAACTCTGGAATGAAGCCAGCACTATTTCAGGTATCCCCATAGCCTCTAGTACAGGGCAGATTATTCTCAGCCATTGTTTTTGGCTCCCTGGTTACAAGCCAGGGGAGCCAGGACAGTTCATTCTCTGGACACAAACATTTCTGATAAGCCTTTGCTAGGGAGGGTTATGGAGCAACCAAATAATTGGAGCATTTTGATTCTACCCTGGCAAAAGGAAAGCACAGCCACAGCATGGCAATGTCTGCTGTGACAGGAAGGAGATGCTCTGTGGGGTCCAGTGAAATGCCAGCTCTCAGGGGGTACAAGTCAGCCACTGCCCTGCTCTTCAATAATCACATCACTGTCCTCCCAGCACTGCCACAGAGCCCCAGCACAGAACTCAGCATCTGCTCTACCTGTTCTGGCCAAACTCCGAACCACTGCTTGCACTTTACACCTGATGCCGCATCCCCAGGCTGGCTGCAGACCCAGGGGGTGTGCAAAGCATGGGGGATGTTAAAGATAACCAGGCTGGGGGGACTGGAAGGGCAAGAAAAGAGCAAAAGAAAGTGCTGCAAACTTGTTAGTGTTCCCAGCTGTGGTGCAGTGCCAATTACTGCGGTTTGCTCAGCCACAGGTAGATCCACTCCCAGCTAACTGCAAACTCCACAGAACATTCCCCCAGCCACACTCTCTTTTCCTTCAGTGAACAATTATTTTGAACTACTGGAACTGAAAAATTAGGGGTTTTCCTAAAGCACACTCAAATCAGAGGAGTGGGAAGCACTTCCTGTAAATGGGAATAAAGAAAAAATCCCTGAGCAAAAGCATGTTGTAAACTCCAGAGCTATGGTACTTAAAATAGAACTTATAACTGCTTCTGGAATCAAAATACAATCCAGACACTGACAACAAGGCTTTTCAAGATCACAAAAGCCATGATTAGAGGAATTTAAATGCACCGTAGGTTTATTTCTGCCTTGGCTATATCATGTAATGCAAAAGAAGAGTGAAAAATCATAAAACATCAAGGCATTATAAGACTGAAAAAGAGCAATGCAAAAATCTCAATAATAAACAAACTATTCCCACCCTTTCAAGCTACCTCTATCCCATTAACAGCAATTATATCCCAGTAATTAACTGTTCAGTAAGAGAGGGGAGGGGTGGTTTTGAAAGGCAACTCATGAGTAAGTTCAGAGTAAGCAGTTTTGCATGACACCTTTTCTGTAGAAGTGACTGCAGTTGTTCTCTGTACCCAAAAGACAGTTAGGGAAACTGGAAAATGCCCAGCCAAGAAGGGTCAAAAGGTTTTTGCTCCTGACAATACCACAGGAGTTTTACCTGATCATTCAATTTTACATTCCACAGGATTATATTTAGGAACATCAGAATATAATATATCTCTTAGCCAAATTTCGTGTGATAGAAAATCATTCAAATTTTGAGACTTTGGGTAAAAATCTAACTTTATATATATTAGGGAATATCCAATATTTCAAATTCAATATTTCCTCAGAAGACCACTGAACACCACACAAAATGAAAGATTGGACAGAACTTTAGATCTGTCAGCTTTTGCTGTCAAAGCAGCTGACAGACATCTCTCAGCTTCTAAGTTACACTAACAGTGCCACAATTTGTCTGAGGGAAAGAAAAAAAAAAAATCATCTTGGAAGACACAGATTGTTCTTCACAGCTGAAAGGCAGTCTCATATTTCAGCTCCTTACCACTCTCCCAGTGACGGCTGTCTCATCTAACTTTTTGAAGCCTATGGAGGAAATACTTCATTCATGGTGAAAATAACAGTAATTAAACTTAACTTTATCTTGTCAGCCAACAATGTGCTGGCCCATAGCTGTGTGGGTTAATCAAGTGTGATGGGAGTTGATGTATCCGAGCGAGCAGCTGCCAAGTAACCCTTCTGCAGCAGCTGGAGGAGGCAAATTCTCGGCTGTGGGTGTAATTTTGTGCATTTTTCTTACTGTCACAATATTAATCTCCTTCTTGAGCTGAAACTGGAAAAGCTTGAAACTTAAAAATCAGCCAAGCAAGGAAAAAACCCTCTGCCTGACCCAGCTTCCCAGTCACCCAGAGAGGCACATGTCCAGTGTGCTGAAGGGAAGGAAATGGTCCTGGGGTAAAAAGCTGAGGTAGAAATGGGGTGCAGCAACACAGAGAGGATTATTTTTGCTTCATAGACATATTTTTGCCACCATAGCCAGAGAAAGGCTTGGGTAGTAAAGAACCCTGTGACTCCATTTCCTTCCCTGCTGTTTGCTACCCAGGGAGGGGGACAGGGAATAGGAGAGGATTTAAGTGTGCTAATAGGCACTAGATGTGATTTTAAACCTAAATTTAGAGCAACACAAGGCTCAAATACAAAGCACCACCAGTATAAACTTTAAAATATATTTATCCTTTTACAGAACTCTGCTTCTTGTTCCCTCTTTATTGCTGCAGTTCTCTGAATGTACCTGCCCATAATTGTCTGTGCCCTACAACTCTTGGATGGGCATCCTGAATGGCAATATGGGCATCAGAAGAAAGTACAGCTGTGCACAGGATAGGTTGGAACATCTAAAAATGCCTGAAATATTTTTGCTGACGTCTAGCACTCCTGACACTGAATTTCTTTGCAAAGAGAAAGCAGTTGTATCTCCAAAGTACGAGGTGAGCCATCAAAATCATCCTGACTGATAACAAACCACAATAAAAGCTCTCCCAGCAGCTGCCCATTTGGGGAGTCAAAAGTCACTGGAAAGCATACTTATTTCAAAGACCATTTAGGACACAAAAGCACACCACTTATTTGAACAAAGCTGTATATATTTTTTAAAAAAACCCAAGTTTTTGTGCCTTGAAATCTACTGACTTCTGCAATCGTATTAACAACATGAGCCCTGTTATCAAACAACCAGCTGTATTCAGGAATGAAACACAAAACAGAGTGTATCTTGTTTTTAAATTAAAATAAATATCAGTTCCTGACGTTTTGATAGAATACAACGTGTGCCCCAACTACCTTTTGAACACCTGCCAACAACATGCCAGTCACAACACACACTTTGGAAGATAAAGAGAGGCATTAAAAAGGAAGTGGTTCTGAAGCAAACAAAAAGGCATGTGCAAACAAAATGTTTCTGGCTACCTGCATCAGAAGAGTCTTGCAAATTCTAACATGCTGGTGGAAAAAACTGGCCTTATAGTTTATTTAAAAGATGAGCCCTTTACTTTAGACAACAATAATCTTCAATAAATAATCAGCCCTAGCAGTGGTTAATTCCTGACAAAATGATAAAGAACTAGACTCGTACCATGCCAGGATGACTGATAGTACAAGCACTGATGAAGCTAAATGAAGCCCCTTACACGCCTGCACTTCATTCCTTGTTGCTTGGGATGATTATGCAAGAGGGACATGATTGTCCTTGTGAGTTTACTTTAGGGGACTTCAAACATTAAAAAAAAAAAAAAGGGTAAAAAATATGAAACCAATCAAAAGCTATGAATTGCAAGCAGAGGTTTATTTGGTGGTTACCTGGCAAAAGGTGTGCACATTGGTAGCCTGGGTTCACAATAAATAAATGCTACTTATTTATGCACTGAACAGGGTATCTCATACTTTTGGTGAGATCTAGATTGGATGGAAGAGGATGGAAAATGACAAACAAACACTTCAACTGTGAAACACTTAACAGCAGATTTTGCTCATCCTGGTCTTGGATACCAATAAATGAGAATGTGTGACCTAAGTAATCCTGCAGTGCAGGACAGAGATTCAAACCTCCTCTAAAACCACATGGCTAAAAACCTCCTATCTCTTATTGCCTGCATTCCCTTCTTTCAGCACTGGCTGTGCTGATATGTAACGTGTTATTTGCTCATGAACAGTTTTGTAGCCTTAGGATAATATGAATACAAAATATGCATCATCATTTACAGAAAAACTACTTTTATCATTGCAATATAGCAGGCAGAGTTCATAGGCTCATATGCACATGGTTAATTTAGCTCTGTATTACAACAAAATCTCTTTATGTGATCCAGTCAAGCCTTGTGCCTCTCTCCAGACTCACTGGGATGCTTTAACACCAGTAAAAACCAAAGAGATTTTCCCATCTGCATAATTTGCCAAGCTTCACATCTAAATACAAAATGAGAAAGAAAACAGCTTCTAAGAAAGCTTGAGGAATTTCAGCCCCTTCTTCTCCAGATCATTTTAACTAGATCAATTATCATGTCACATGAAAATCATCCCTGTGTTTTATTTTTACTGTGTTACAAGAAAAAGAGGAGCTTTATTAAAAAATAAAGCCACTGTGTGCCCTGGATTTTAGCAAAACCTCCCTAATGAGACCTCAAATACAGAAAATATGATTCATTACATTTCAAAATGGAAAAGAGTGTAATCTACCTCGGGAAACCTTTATGTGCACATTTCATCTGCTTTCTACTGGACAAGAAAAACTGAATTAAATTGAAAAGCAAATACCAACAACTACACAGTCTAGCAAACCCAAAAGCATGATTGCAATAAACTTCAGTTCATGTGCTATTGTTTGACATGGCAGAGCTAGGAACTTGTTTGAATTTGAATTTTCTGAACCAGTAATGGCACACTCAAGCACGTGATCTAACAGTTCCAAAGGAAACATTTAAAAAATGTATTGTTTCCAAACACCTCAAATAAGTGTGGATTCTTTTTCTATCATTAATGTACAATATTATACCAACTTAAGTCAGTATTAGTATGAATTTTAGTTTTAGATAGCTTGGAATTCTGATTTCTCCATGGGAAAAGAAGAAAAGCTAGAAGTAGCACCCGGTATCAGTCTCCCTTCTAACAAATTGTGGAAGGAAGATGTGGAAAATTATCTTTGACCAGATGTGCATCCTGGTACGAAAAAAGGTTCTACAGGAAAGACAATCTTGCTGGTCTCCCTCCCTCCATCCCACAAACCAAGCTGAACCCTCCCATCGGTTCACTCATCACTACACTGACACTGCACAAAGCACAGAGCACCACTCTCCCACCAGGTCCATGTCCTCCACAAAAGTCACCAGGGTCAGACACTGCGATTCCAGTCAGGAGGATCTGGGGTCCAACACTGCGATTCCAGTCAGAGGGGTTTGGGGTCCAACAGTGGGATTCCAGTCAGGGGGATTTGGGGTCAGACAGTGGGATTCCATTCAGAGGGATTTGGGGTCAGACACTGGGATTCCAGTCACAGGAATTCGGGGTCCAACACTGGGATTCCAGGCAGGGGGATTTGGGGTCAGACAGGGGGATTCCATTCAGAGGGATTTGGGGTCAGACACTGGGATTCCAGGCACAGGAATTCGGGGTCCAACACTGGGATTCCAGTCAGAGGGATTTGGAGCCCAACACTGGGATTCCAATCACAGGAATTCGGGGTCCAGCTCTGGGATTCCAGTCAGAGGGACTCGTGCTCTCCCCACCTGGCTGGGAATCAGCCAAGCGCTGCAGAGGTGGCATTCCTGCTCAAACCCACCGTGTCCCGGGACCCTGAGCCCCAGGAAGCAGGAGATGCAGAGTGGGACAGCCCGGGAGCAGGGAGTGCCCCACTGAGCAGGACTGGGGTGTGGCATGCAGGGACAGTCACCGGAGCAGGGGGCTCATGCACTTACCATTCGTGTAAGGGTTGACGGTCTTTTTATTTGTCATTACACGTGCTGTGGCATTATTTACCTAAGCACATAGAACAGGGCATTAGAAAGGGCTATGGGGAGGGCCTGTGTCACTATTAAATGCATGCATTATTACTGCTATTAGTCATGTGAAAATAAAATGCAATTTAATTTATAGAAGGCAACAGGTGCATAACAAAATCATACTATTTATAATTACATTTACTTTCATAACCATTTTAACTTACAAATCATTTCAATAAAGCAACATCATATCATTTAAACTTTAATAAAAAGACATTAAAAGCAAATTAAAAGGTACTGCATAATTTAAGACTTAAGAGCATGCTTGTATTCCATGATAACACTGATACAATAAATACTCAGAACAGAAGTAAAAAAAAAAGATTATATGAAGGAACATGCAGTGGAGTAGAAAGGAAAGAGACAAGGTACAAGGAAACAAAGAAAATGTCAAAAAAGGGACAAACGAATTTTAGCAGTGTGCAACATAACCCTTTAGAAGAGAAGTACCATTGGAAAAGCAACATCTAGCATTCAACACTTGGAACAAGAGCCTTTTTCATTGCAAGAATTAACAAAATCATTCAAGCTTTAAAATCACAGCTAACAAAAGGATAAAAAGAGGGTGCATTATTTAACACAATATGGAGTTAACAATCTGAGTAAGATGTGCACGAAGTCATATCCTCAATCCAATCAGTGCCTCCCAGGCTTGCTTAAAACGTACACTCAATTACAGGCGTACCAATATATAGAAAAAAATGTAGCATCAAGAAAACTTAATACAACAAGTCAAAAAAATCCACGTGGTATATCAGCGCTAAATACGTGAAACGGCAGATGGACTTCTCCACTTACCATTCAGCACCATCGCCAGCATGGGTATGTATACAGTTACCATGGTTACTGAGAGTTTGGTGAGGGCCCTAAGCGCTACCGTCGAGGGGGAAAATGAAAAGGCAAAATATGCAACATCTTACTCAAAAGACGGGTGCATTTTCAATTGGTAATTCTTTCTTTTTTTTTTTTTTTTTTTCTTTTTTTAAATTCTAACAAATACGACTGAGGCAGTGTTGAAGGGGATCCAGTGGCATGGTAAACATGGCCGGAGGTTTTGGGAGATGGGGATGGCTCAGGCCACCCGGCTTCCTGAAAATTAGATGTGAAAATTGCTCGGTCTCTAGTCTGGCTTTGTTTCTTGCGCATCTTTTGGATGCTTCTTTCCCAATCTGAATTTTTGGATAGCCACTGTGGATCCCACATCAACCCTGCAGCAACAAAAAGAAAAAAAAAAAAAAAAAAAAAAAAAAAAGAAAAAAACAACCTTTTGTTTGTTTTTGTTTTGTCTGTCACACTTTTTTTTTGTTGTTGTTGTTCTCAATTTTTCTAAATTTTTTTGTTGGCTGGTTTTTGGAATCTACTGCACCCATTGATTTACAAAACATCCAAAATAATAACTTCAAAATATTAAAGCTTTCTTTTTTTTGTTTTCAAATCTGTCATCCACCTTTCAGCAATAATGATAATAATAATAATTACAAAAGAAATAATAATAAAAAACCCAAGTAAGGCCAGATTCTCTCTCTTTATATATAAATATATATATAAACAATGGGAAGGGGAAAGGGGAGCACACAGAAGACACCAATGATGCATCTGAAACAACAAATGAGAGTGAAGCAGACATTTATAAAAAAGATGAAAAGGAAAATATTTTGAACATGCACCTCGATTTTACGGCCCTCTACCACGGTGCCGTGTAATTTCTCCCTCGCCCTGTCCGCATCAGCACTATTTTCGAAAGTTACGAAACCAAATCCCTGCATGCAGGAGGGAGAAGGGGGGAAAACAACATGCACATTATTATTTCAGTCAATGACCACTTGTTTGCTTATGTTCTCTCTCTTTAATTTAATATTTTCTTGTCCTCGCTTCATTTCTGTAACATGCAAATTAGAAAAATTATAATTGTATCGAGATGTGCAATAAATAAGCAACAAATGTGAACAAATTTTTTTTTCCTGTCATCAGTTAGATAATACCCTCTGAGAAAGTCAAAGAATGATACCAAAAATACCTTTCTACATGTCACTACAGAGGAAAATAAATCTAACAATAAGAAAATGAAATTAAAATAAATTACAGTGTTTTCACATAGAAAAAAATGAACTAATGAGAAAAGAAAATGAACCACATTTTAATGACATGCAGATATCTCAACGAAATAAAAAACATGTGCACAAAATTCAACACTGAATGTCAATATACTCTAAACATTGCCTACTTAGTCATGCTGTTGTGATCATAAGAAACACTGTTCCCATGCAACACTAGGGTAACTTAAACTTTTGTCAAACTATACAGCCTTTACTTATTTTTTTATAAAAGCAAAAAAGGAAAAAAAAAAAGAAAACCACCAACAAAACAAAAGTACTTTCAGAACAAAGTATAAACTTTCTTGTATTAACAGATCAAAGAAAATCACATGATGTGAATAGAAAAAGAAACTCTGATAAAAGAAGAAAAATGCAAACGTTTTGAATAAGTTTAACTGCTTCATTTACTTGTTCTGCATATTATTTTCCACATATAGAACATGCAACTGGTAAAACTGCAGCATCCCATGTTAGTGGGACAAATCTGAAATTCTGCTCATGACAAATCCCCTCCTTTATAACACTAGGCTAAAACAAACATTTCAAATCCTACCAAAATGCCTTTTATGCCCTAAGTTAAATTAAACACCGTTTAAAATGGCAAATATTTTGGAAAAATCTGACAGTGAAGAACATTTTAGAAACATACACCAACCCTTTGAAGTAATTCTTGCATTAGCACTACAATGCCTTTGCATGCCTCCCAAACTTATCCAAACAAACGCTCCTCTACATCCCTGAGCTTTCACACCCAGAGCCATTTGCAAGTTGCACGTGGTGCTTTGCACACAGGCAGTGCTTAATAGTTTAAGTGCTACTAAAACCGTTTTGTTGTTTTGGTTTTTTTTTTTATTTCTGTTTTAGCCTGAACTCTGTTCTGCTCCTGAGCAATCAGCCATTCACCACAGCTCCTTATCTGCCTTTGCTGAGTTTTGCCAGTGTTCACCCACGAGGAACACTATCTACAGTGCTACCTACTACACAAAGTGACTGGTTTAAAAAAAAATTTAAAAAGAGGGGGAAATAATAATAAAAAGAAAGGGAAGACATTTCTACATTCATTTACACAAAGCAGAAACCAAATATCAAACTAAGGCAAAACTGACACCAAGCACGGAGAAAAAGAATGGGCATGGACTGCAGAACTAATTAGTCAACACCAACAGAGTGAAGTAACTTTCAGGATAATTCCTGAGTTATTTGGGTTCTTTCACCTACTCAAAGAACTCAGTTATTTATTGCCATTTATAGTGCAAAAAGTGGCATTTACGTACAGCAGTGTCTCTGTTTTGTGCTCTCCAAAGCAGCTTAAGCACAGCTACTCTTTTTTGCCCGTTTAAATCCAGCCTGAAGCCTGAGCTGCCCAGGGCTCTGTCAGCAGCTGCAGCCCCAGCTGAAGCCACTCTCACAGCACCTGATTCCACACATTTTCTCCACACCACTCTCCACAATTTGAGCACGAGGCCACGACCTCACTTGCCACAAGGCACTGAGGAAGGAACTCTCTTTTTCCCAAAGCACCAGGAGTGGTGAGAGAAAGTAAATCCCCCTCCTCAGCACTAATCTCCATGGTTTAGATCCCTGTACAGGCTTTTCTTATACCTAAACCCATCCTCAACTTCAAACTTCTATTTTTTCTACAAATGCTTTGTCCCATCTTGTTAAAGCTCCGTTAAAAACCCTCCTAATTTAGGATGCCACCAAGAAAATTTCACAGCAGAAAATATCACTGGATCCATAGATCTAAGCAGAGTAACTCCATTTAATAGCAGAAATTCCCCCAATTCTGTTTGGTTTTTTTCCTATTATCTTGCCTGAGAAATTGTCCCCTCCTGGAATTGCAAACAATTGGTGGGAGTTTAGTCAACATTTTCTGCCATTCTCCTTAGCTCACAGTGCTACCAGCTAACTTTTGTTCAAACAGCTTAAGAGAAAGATAAAAACCTAATTATACTAAAAAATTAGAAAAACGTACAAAGTGGAGCCACAAGCCAAGATAAGAGAGGAACTTCAAAGATTCTGAAAATAATACTCATTGTCATTTTTTAATTTCTTATGTTGTACTTGTTCTCATAATCAACACTACTTAACTTAAGCTCTTACTATTTATGCAAATCTTTAACTTTACCTGGCTGGCAGAGAAACTCAAGAACAAAACACAGATTCACCCATCACACATTCAAATACCTACACAAACACTTTAGCATCAATTTAATTTGCAGCTGAGTTAACAGCTGCATTCTATTAATTGGTAATGCTAATATATGCCTTTTACTTTTAAAATCTGTCAAGTGATTTAATAATAGCCAAGTTAGTATGTGAGAAGGTTCAGATTGAATTTGGGAGGCACTTTGGAGTTCTCCTTATTTGAAAAATAGATGTTAATGCAACATACACTAGATACACATTAATACATACACACATAAACAGATTTCCTAATATATATAGAGCTGCCTAGAGCACTGATTTATAACTGATGGAAAATGGTCAAAAATTCAGAAGTCATCCGTGCTGCTGTATATTTCAGCAAAGTTTTCTTCATTATTATTACACATTCAAACAAGCAGAAATTTGTAATATATGACTCTTTCATTGTTTCAGGATTTTCTTTTATGGAAGAACTCCCTTCTGCCAAATAATTTTATACTTTACAGGGGTGTTCTAATGTTATGTTTTTTGAATATGCAATTCCATTTTTCTTAACTACTATGGCATGAGTATGAGATTCCTTCTGTTGTTTTTTGCAACAATCATTTAAAACATTAACTATTAGAATAAAAAGAAAGAAAAAGAAACAGAAACAAAAACAATTCTATCAATTCTTATGCCAAACTGCAGCTAGAAAAAAGTTTGAATTCTGATCCTGCAAACTTTGTTACCTGTACTCAGTCTGAAACCACTTAGTAGTCCTTTCAGTTTCAGTGGGATTTTATGAAAACATAGATAAGCACTGCCAGGAATGGGACTTTAATCTGGTGCATCTTAATTCCTACAGAATGGACACGAAATGATCAGATTAAAAAAAAAAAAAAAAGAAAAAGAAAAAGAACAGAAAAAAGTTGTCCCTCTCATTCCTAGTATTTAATGATCAGATTAAAAAAAAAAAAAAAAAAAAAGGAAAAGAAAAAGAACAGAAAAAAGATGTCCCTCTCATTCCTAGTATTTCCTTTTACCTAAACTTTCCATTTAATTGAGAGAGTCTAAAGGTACTTGTGCAAATGAAAATACTCCGTAGCTATATCTGAAATAACTCTGAGCAAGGTGAGAAGCAGCAGCCCTGAGCCGAGAGATGCACCCAGCCCTGCCTCAGGCATCTCCAGCAGCTCCCCTGGAGACTGCAGCCCTGGTGGTGCAGGAGCACTCTTTAACAACTCTGACCGATGTGTAACTGAGGCAGGGATGTTACAAACCCAGCCAGGAAAACCTTTTCCTTCTGAAATCCCTTCCAGGATCTTGCCTTTAGCACAAGGCACTGGGATGTGCTCATGCTGCAAAGCCAAATAATAATAAAAAAAATCTCAGTTTGGAAACATCTCTTTATGCCATCCCCCAAAACTTTAATAAAACCTTGCACTTATGCAGCTCAGTGTGGGCGTGGTGGTTAAAATGCCCACCTGGGGAAGATTTAGTGGCTAAACAAAAGTTTAAACTCCTCCCACGTGTGCCCAGCTCCCCGCTGTCAGCACAAGCAGCAAAGGTGGCCACTGGGGGTGGCTCTGGAAATAAATGGGATTATGCAGCAGCAGCAGGTCTGGACAATCCATGTTTTTTGCAAACATTGCTGAACAACCATAATTCAACAATAATAAATTTTGGCCAGAGTAGGAGATTCTAAGCCACCAAATTCCATCCATTTCAGTTGTTTACTAAAAAAGTGATGAATGTTCCAGCTGAGTTTGGGCTGGCAGGCAAGGGGACTAATTAATGTCTGAATAATAAACCAGGAGATTTCAGCTGTTCCATTTAGGTTAAAAAAATAGTGAAGGCTTTAATTTAAAAAAATATTAACAGAACTAAAATATTCTGATTTAAGATTTTTAATGTATAAGATTCTTTAAATATGACAGTTTGCAGTATGTCTAGAACAGGGATAACATTCCATCATGAATAATAAATGATATATGAGTTATAGGAAGATTGAAACATTAGTGAATAAAATTTTTAGTGTGTCTGACATGGCAAGAAAAGGAAAAAAAGATATGCATATGACAGACATAAACCTCTAGAATGCAGCTGATATCACAGGTGAACACACTGGGCTACAGTTTTGCACCAGCTGATGCAGTCCTGGCCATTCTATCTTGCTTTATTTCTTAAATACTGAATAAATTGAAGTATGCATTTAAGGCAAAGTAATTTTGGAAAAAAAAAAAAAAACAACTAAATGTTTGCAATACAATAAGAACTCTATTAATAAAATAAATGCTAAAATAGATTTTTTTTTCAAAGGGTTGGTGTACTAAGGCTTTAACTAAAGAGGAAAACATCTGCACTTAATCTGGAACAATCACATATTTTCTCAGCTAATTACTAAAGAGGATAGTTATTAGGTATCATTGTCATCTTTCATTTCAATAACGGAAAAAAAATACCTATAGTAATGCAAACCTGCCCACAAATATCTTTAACTATGGACTCATAAAATAAATGAAATAATTACCTTTGAAGAATAAGGACAGCGAAAATCAACATTCCCTTATAACAGATGACAGTTTGCAGTAGTTAAAATTACCCCCTTTAAAAGATGTGAGTCCAATGATTTTCATACTGCTTAGAAAACTGACTGACAGCTCAGAAGATGTTTTCACTAACATAAAATTTCAGACATTATTTTGTCACAGCAGTGCAGTTGTTTCCTTTTACTCATATATTTTAAACAAAACAAAAAATTCCACAGGTGAATTAAACAGCTTACCTTTGAGCCTCGCTCATTAAAAATAATTTCAACATCTAAGATTTTACCAAATTGCTGCAAAGAAACAGAAAAAGTTACATGAAAATTAGAAAACTTCAACTCTTCGATCATATACAATACAAAGGCGTGTTTCAGGAAATGGTGCAAAGCTTTACAAATGTTAAATGATATAAAACCAAATATTTTAAACACAAAAAGAAAGACAACACTATTAAGAAGTCAGATCAATATTATTCCTAAATTGTGTGCATCATTCCGCTCATTACAATCACTCCACAGAGGAGCCTGAAGCTCAGTCAAGCCCCTGCCACAGAGGAAAGAGCATTACACTGTGAGCACAGTAAAGTAAAAGTCTCAAATTTTTGCATTTTCCAGAAGAGGTGAAGGAGTTTGGTTAATTCTGCCTTGCAGGAATAAGATTAAATCAGGTTGCTGCCTTCATGGACTGAGGATTTCTTTCCACCCTTGCTGAAATGGGTAACCGTGATTCCCTAAGAAGTTTTGTCTTACTGGAGCATAATTTGGAAAACCAGAATGGATACTCACTTTGGGGGGGAATTTTTTCTCTGCTCAGAATTGTGTTTTTATTATAATATTAGAAGTGACTGTTTTTCCTATTGACCTTGAACAGCACTCAACTCCCTAGACATTGTTGCACATACAAAAGCTGAGCCCAGCTGCTTGTCCCAGAGGAAAAGGCCCTGTTGGTCTGCCTTAGGAAGGGAATAAATGTTAGAACACTTTCTGTAAGGACACATTTTGTGAGATGACAATGTAATTCATCAGGGGTTCACGTCAGTTATTTCATAGCTCATTGACATGCAGTATGGATCAGTGTTGGCATTGGTAAGTGACCCAGTGTCTTAAACAAAAAAGCAGAAATTAGAGGCAGGCAAATGGAGAATAATCCAACAAGAGTCCCAGGAACTGCAGAAATGAGTACTCCAGTCTTTTCAGATCTAATAAACAATTACAGGCCAGGAAGGACAGTATTCCTTCTCTAGCTTATTAAAAAGTTTCAACTTGACCATGAAAAAAATCAACCATTGCTTGGTATACTTTGGCTTATTTCATGTTCTTGCATTCACCATTTAATCAGTGTTTTAACTTCCACTTCAGCCTCGATGCAGACACAGACTTGGTATTTAAACAATTCTACTCTGTTACATTTGTGTCCATGTAAAAAGATCATCTACTGTGTGCTTAACATGGACATAATGCAGACCTGCCATATTGCATATGAAATATTTCAACTCACACATACAGAAATCTCATTTTTCTATAATTTCAGAAACTAAAAGTTTTCTATTACCAAGTCATTCTGAAAGTCAGCTAGAAACTCCAGCCATTCTCCAGTGTCAGTCTTTTGAGACCTAAGACTAAGAAACATTAAAAGGAAATGTGTTTATTCATTTAAAAATTACTACAATACCTACCAAAAAATCCTTTCATTCAATTTTTTTTTTTTTTTTCAAATAAAATCTATTTTAAGTGGTTTGTTTAGTTTAAATAAATTAGCATCTTTTCCTCTGGAGGGTTAATTATTATGCCTTCTGCTATTCTGCTGATGAGCTGGAAGCTGTGTTCAGGGGAGGCAACTTGTACCAAGTCAGATCCAGAACAGTCACTCATTTCCCAGTACTACAACAGGATTCTTTTTCCAGGGACTGTTTTCCTTCAGAGGAATAAATACGGAGAAAACACCATCCTCTGACTCACATACAAACACATTAGAACAACTTAAAAATCTGAACATGAAAGAGGGAAAGAAGTGAAGAGCCGTGAGACACTTGGTGCTGCACTGAATAACCAACAGCAATGCAGGAGAGAACTGGGTTTAGTGAGGCAGAATAAAGACAGTGAGAGGAACAGAAATGCTTCAAAGTCCTGACTTGGGTTCTAATAGATGATCACGTACTATTTCTAGATTTGGTTTAGAGGCATTTCAAACTAAACCTAAGAGTTCTTGGATCAGGGAGTAGAAAGCCAGTCTAAGCTCTCTTGTTTATAATCCAATTGCTGATGGCATGTCCATGGCCTGTGTGAAACACGGGATGTGCTTGAAGGCAGCTGTGGCCTGGGGGAAAGCACAAAATGAGAGATTTACAGCAAAACACTAACAAAAACCTTCAAAGGTTTTTGCAGACCTAAAAAACCTGTGCAGACGGGTGAGGATTCCTACGTCTGAACTTTGTGCTGAAATTCAGCCCGTGCCTTCCTTTTGGGTCCCTTACTCAGGAGGTCAGGCACTGACTGCTTAACATCACACTCTCCAAAACCAATAAAAGCAGGCAGATAAATCTAGATGTGTACAGCAGCAATATGTAAGCATTTAAACCACCACAGATAGCTTTTTGTGAATGTAGTACAAAGCACCCAAGTGCATCATATCCAGAAGAATCAGTGTCATTTATTTTCTCAGTTGTGACTGGCAATCAGATATTTTATTACACACAGATTAAAGGGGAATCTTTCCTGAAAATGATTAAACAGCCTCAATCAGAGATACAGCTGCCTATAATACAAAATACCTATTGCAATGCAAATGTAAAAACAAAACAAAAATAAAAAAACAGAATTAAATGATGAGCACTTACACCAAACATTTGTCTAAGATCTGGATCCCGGAATCTGAATGGTATATTTGAGACGTGGAGCCGTTTTGGCTGTGATTTGTTTTCTGTGTTTTCAGAAGATTGTGTCTGTTGCTGGCCATCGGTCTGTGCTGCATCATCTGTCTGCTAAAAGGGTAAAGCAAAATAAAGCACACTGTAAGTAGTTCTGGCATTTTTAATACAAGGGGGTGAGCTTAAATTCTAAAAAAACCCAAAAAACAACAAAACAAAACAAAAAAAAGAGCACCAAACAAAGTCAGTTAAATCTGCTCCAAAGTCGTGAGGAATACCAGAAGTTTAAATACATGAAAATCAAATCAGTTTCTGTTTCAACAGCATACATTTCCAGTGATAATATTTGTATTTGGAATAAACTGGAGAATGAGTAAATTATTATTTGTGGATTTGCTTAGCTGTTCTTAAATAATGAATGAATACATATTCCTATAAGACTGTAGACACTCCTTTAACCCCTTCTGTGTTTGGCAAGGCAAGGAACAGAATCTGCAGTCCAAATGCTGTCTGCTGGCAGAGCAAGCCAGACACTTTCAAATGAGATTAGTGCCTTTATTCAGAGGCCACTGGGACTCTCCACAGCAGGCAGGTAACACATCTCATCCTCGTTGCCATTTCATAAGCAGTGCTGATGGGCACTGGAGGGTCATTCTGTCCAGATAAATGGTGCCCATTATGGAAAAGGCCTTGAGTTGTGAGAGGGAACAGAAGTTTAATCAGTGGTGAAGGTTGCCTGACACAAGTGTGAGACCTAGAAACAAAGTTTTACAGATTTTCTTCCTCACCAAAATCAGGTTATGTCATGGTACTTCTTACAGGGACACCGTTCCCTGGCTTTAAAATTCTGGTTTAAAATTGAAGGACATTGCCATGTGTTATGATTTAACAAACAAACTATAAATCTGCAGTGAGATGAGGAAAAAAAACATAAAATGCCCCTCATCCAAAAAGTAAAATTAACCAGTGCCGGTCTATCAGTATGTTATAGAAATTACTCATCTCTGTTCTTTAATTATATCCTACAGTGCCTAATTAATTACTGCTTGTACAGCACACAGTCATTAGCCAAGGTGCTGTATGGATATGTTAAAACAGCACAGTCATACTCCTTTGCAGGGGCAGAAGGGCTTGGAAGAATAGAAGGGAAAGAAGATGGTTGAATGAAAAACTACAAGGATGATCTGACACCCATCACTGTCTTTGCTCTTTCCTTTTTCCTTCTGACCCCGTTGTTTTGCTAATTACTCATCTTTCTCTTGTGTGCTAATGTTACATTCAGTTTGTCTTTCTGAGTTTTTTCATTTAAAGAACAAAAAGAAGAAAGTGCCCATTTCCTGCTAATATGAAATTTCTTTTAGGAGACAACAGTTTAAGCAACATAAAAATGGTTAAATAAAATAAACCTTACCACACAGTTTTAGTACCAACAAGCCTGTTGAAGAGGAAGCAAAAGAACTCAAACAGAATACATCATTTACATCAACAATAACTACATATAAATTGAATACTAGCAAATGAAATTCAACAATATCCTCCCTAAGTAACAGAAATGTTCTCAAATTAAAAGTACTGACATCTATATTGCCTATACTTCTGTGCTAAGAACACTTTATAAATAAAGGTGCTCGTTTCTGCAGCAGCATCAGTCCATCAGTAGCATCTCTGATATTTCACAGGATATGATCACACACACACAAATACAAACTTTTGTGTGCACTGAAGAGAGATTTACAAGTGATCCAAACAAATAATGGGATCAGATCAAGTGTAAACCTAAAACTGAGTCAGTGCCACCACATCTCTTCATGTGCTACTCCCTGAACTCACAGGCCCACAAAGTAAATAATTTATCTTTATGAATATTTAGTGATTTAAATAGAAAATATGGTATATAGCTGTCAAGAGACAAAAATGTTCCATGCTAATCTATTGTTAGCTAAAATCAACTCAGAAATTCAAACTTCAGATTTTGAGGGAACTGTTTCACCCAGAGACACCGCAGGGATTATTTTCTACCTACAGGCAGAAAAGGAGAGAAATACGAAAGAAATTTGGTATGTGAGAGCAGGTGGGGGATGACAGACTGGAAACTCTTGAAATACAACACTACAGAAGAATTTGAGGTCAATTAGATTAATCTGAAGAGAACTAAAGAATTCCAAAGGTGCTGTTAAGCTTCAGGAACAGAGGGTGCCCAAGGAAGAAATTATATAATCAGTGTCCTGTATAAATGCAAATGGAAAAGAGTAATCTCTGTTCATTTTATTCATAGAAATGAGGAGTAGAAGGGCTGAGCTGTGCACCACAAACATCCCAAAACACTGGGAGCAATTGCCCTACTTAGCAGCTGAACAGATTATGGTCAACAAAATCCAGTGAGGTTTCTGAAGGGGGTGTTAAAATGGAGCTACAAATTATGGGTGAAGAGGATAAACCCAGGTACTGGTATTTTTCCAGGCCTTTGGTTGGTTTTAACACTTTTCAAAATTATTTTTATTCTAAGAAGCCTCAAATCTGCACTCTCAGCACAGAATGTTCAGAGTCTGGGCAGTGAGGGCTGAAAATGAGAAACTTTAGCAAGTCCCTGTCATCAACAATTCATAACTGTCCATGACCCTCAAGATCCCTGGGGCAGAATTAACAGGGCTAAAGCATTTAGAACATATGAAAAGGCTAGGCAATGTAACAGGCTCTTTAAAAAGCACATTATCATCCAGAAATCCACGGCTGTGCTGGAGATCTGGACAAGGATAATCACAAACTGAAACTGGAATGTGAAGATGATGCAAAAAATTTCCAAGCAACACCAAGGAGGTAAAACACAGTGGGGGCAGAGGACAGGCTGGATTTTGAAAAATCCAAGCCAGGCAACTTTCAGAGCTCTGTGGACTCACAGAACCAGAATGCAATTTACCTCGCACATACATAATACATTTCAGGAGAATATCTTCACTGCTGGAGGACCTGAAGAGTGGTGTTTCATAGTCCTTTAAAAATTAATTGATGTGAGGATGTGGCATTATCCTTTCTCCATCCCTGCAGTCTTGGGTGCAGTCAGGCTGCTTTCTGGCCTCTATTCCACCACATATTTGCAATTATAAAATATTAAAGATTCTTAATATATGATCGTCTTAAGACTTATAATGAAAGTTATAAAAACAGAATGCAGAAGCATAAGATCAAATTCTCACTCACAGCAAAACAAATTGAGGTGAGCTCCCTTAACTTCAGTGAGCTACTGAAGGCTTAATTGTTAAAATAAATTAGAATTTAAGCATTCTGACATGTAAGCAAACCCATATCAAAGAGGGGATTTCAGAAAAGGATTTCTTTTCTTCATGTAAGATAATTTCAGTATAAACATTTTGCATCCTTTTAAACCAAATCCATTATCAGGAGAGTTAATATCTATTGATTTCTAAAGAAATTCTTTACCTTTAGAAACACACTTTTCGTTTTGTTTCCTTAATTCAGTTCTAGAACCAGAAAGCTTCTATTATTTAAAAGCCTTCACTCAAATTTGCTTCAGTGTGAAGTCTTCACTTAAAGATTTCACACCGAAGCAAAATTGTTGAAGCCATTTTTCTGGTTTCCCTTCCTAACTTTTTCTTGAGAATTTAAGAAACAAAAATTAGAAAAGTGAAAAAAAAATCACTAAACCAAATATTTGTTTGGATAAAATAAATTTGACAATTTTTTGTTTGGAAAAAATATTATCTCTCCCCACATACACTCCTCTTCCTTTAAGGCCATTTTAATCCAAATTTGCAGCAATTTTCACTCAAAAATACATCCTAAAACCTTCACGCAGCCCCTTATACAATCCCATTTCCCTGCTGACTCCTGACTGGACCCTGGAGTCTCATCTCCCACCCCCAGCACTTGTGGCAAAGGCCCCAGACACAATAAAACAATGGTCAGTGAACCTGAAATCAGAGAGGGCCTTGTGCACATTGCCTGGGTAGAAAAACCCCATTCCATTCTCCTTGCTGGCTAATAGCAATTTTCTGTGTCCCTTTCCATCCATCACTGCAGACAGCCAGCCCTGCAATGTTCCTTCCACCGGAATTTTAAATGTTCCACTTTCTCTCCATTCTTTTTCACTGACTAATATCTTTCATTTCCTACAAAACCATGATGGTGTGCACAAAATCTTTCACCCTCCAACCCTGTTTCCAACACAGTGAAATGCAGAAGAGCTGTTTGCACACCACTACAGGAACGCTGCTCCCAGTCTCAGCTTTTAAAGACTGAATGGGACACAGACCATAGAGATGCCTGCAATGGATCTAAACCTTTTATCTCTGTCTAGACAAAGTGAAAATAAGTACAACTAGAACATGAGAAAGCTTTACCAAATCCTGATCATTCTGCTATAATCTGCAAAAAACCACAAATCTGTTTGTTGTTGCATATCTTTTAAACCCATACCAAGTCTAGAGGAAGAACAGCCTAATTCTAACAGGAATAACCTCTAAAATATTTACAGGGAGAAAAGCAAGAGGAAAAAAAAAAAAAGGAACCGATTATTTTTTAAAAATATGATCAGTGGTAAATTAGGTGCTGAGTATCTCATGTATACATGCCAGCATAGGATAAAGCTCTTCAGAATTTTAAATTTAGCAAAAAAGAAAGCACCCACTGGATTTTTGAATGAATGCTCAAAACGGCACCTATTTTTTCCTGCTGCACCAATCAAGTTATTTCTCAGAGAGAAAGAGCTTGTGAATGTCTTCTAGGCATTATTTGATTAAGTTGACAATATTATGTGAGCAATGGTTGGGTACCCACTGTGCTGTACTTTTGACCAAATTGATTTGTGTAATGAACACTTGCTCTGTCTCTTCTCCAGCCTGAACAGGGCTCTTGATTTAACTGGTGGTGCTGGAAGCCAAGTGAATTTACAACCCCCACAGTCATTCTCTCTCAATCTGGAGAGAATAGCAGCAGCAGTACATGAGCAAGCATAATTCAATACATTGTGCTATAAGCGCAGAAAATAATATCAGAGCTCTGCAATATACCTGTTTGATTTGATTTGTAAACCTGATAAAAAAAGCAATCGAGAAAAGTTCAGCAGAAAATATATATATACGTCCTGAGCAAAAATATAACCATGCCCAATGTGTACAAACTGAAAAAATCATGCATAGTAAATCATCTTCATACTTCCCTCAGATAATATTGCACATTTTCCATTTTAAAAGGATCTAGATTCTGCAAAGTTACCTTTCCATTAAAAAGTGAGCAAAGAGAATAATTTAAAACCAAGTTTGGGACTTTCTGAAAAGGCTGTTTCCCAGATACACCACTAACAGAGAACTGACAAAGTGATGGGCTTGCAGCTTTCCTGTTTTCTTAAGTAGATCGACTGATTAATTAATCATACTTGTTTTGGTAAATTTATATTCTGAAAAGTCCCAGCTCTGCAACGTGCTTCCCAGAAGCATAACAACACAAAAAAAAAAAAAAAAATGGAGTTATATACTCAGATCCATCTGTTTGGGCTTAAATGTTCACACAAAGATGAACACTGGAAAAAATTCTATTATTGTGCTATTTCACAAAGGTGATAAACATTACCAGAAGTATCAGTGACTTTTCTTGTGTACTGCATCTCTGCTATCCTTTTCTCATGAATAAGATCAATAGGAAGGTCTCATTGCTTTCAGGATATTAAAAGTTGAGATTAATTATTCAAATTAGCTCTAAAGATAAAAATATTTCCAGTACCTCATACTGCAAAGCATGCAGCTCATGCCACATCCATTTAACCCCTTAAAAATCCTTTCCTGAAGACAATGTGATGTGGGACTTGGTGCTATGCAGAAAGTAATAAAGAAATGTAAAAACATGTAATCATGGCTGCGTTTGATAATTTGGAACTAGATGATCCTGAAGGAACCTCAACAGTAGCCCTTCCACAATTATGTTGCTGAATTTCTGGTGTGGCTGAGTGTCTCATACTCCAGAGATGCTTGGTTTCAGAGACACTGCAACTGAAACCCTGCAGGGCAAGGCCTGACCCCTGCCCCCTGTTTTTAATGGTCAAATTCCCTTTTATTTCAGCTGGGTCACAGTTTCACCCTGATGTTATACCCACTTGACAAAGCAATTTCAGTATTACCACTAACTTCACTCTATTTCCCAGATTACAGAAGGAATAATGAAATTACAAAGGATATAATGGTTTCATATTCTTTACAAAAATATTTTACTATCCAAAGCACCAAATACAAACTGACCAAAGCAGTCACTGGGACAGGCCTGAAAGAAGCAGGCAGAGGAGCCAAGTCCTGTCAATGTGTTTGTGGGTCCCAGGACAAGGGAAGAGATGAATCCGACTCCATATTTCTTAGAAGGCTGATATTATATTAATTATATTATATTATATATTCTATAGTAAAAGAATAGAAGAAAATATTTCATCAGAAGGCTAGGAAAGGAAAAAGAATGGAATGAATAATAAAAACTCCTGACAGAGAGTCCGACACAGCTGGACCACGATTGGTCATCAAGTAAAAACAATTCACATGAGACCAATCAAAGACAACCTCCAGACCACATTCCAAGGCAATCAGAGAGTTATTGTTTACATTTCTTTACGGAGGCTTCTCAGGAGAAAAAATCGTGGCGAAAGGATTTTCATAAAAATATGGTGACAAAGTCCCCGTCCTGAAGGCTGTGCTGTCCCCTCTCCGAAGTGCTGAGCTCTCACCCTGGCCACTGGCCAGTCTATTAATTCCCAAGAGCCATTCTCCCTCCCATTTCACTGGTGGCAAGAGTGTGCTCAGTGTTCGATTGTGCCTATTATTCTTACAAACAAAACCCATCTTTGGGAGGTGAGGTGAGATGTGCGACACACCTTCGGGCTGCGAGCGACGCAGGCAGGGTGTCAGGGCACCTTTGAACACTCAACCACCCCCCTTCTGCAACACTTCCTCCCACAGGTCCTTGAGCAGTCAGATGAATACAATTTACTCCCAGGAAGACAGTGTAAGGTGGCTGACTCTGACTGGGGCATTTGTTTTAGATATACTGCCACACACAAGCACACCCCGGTAGAATCCCTTAATCCAATTTACTGACAAATGAAAAAGAACCTGAATAATTTTGTGCTCTGCTTCAGCGGTTTCTGACGTTCCACTATTGAACATGCTCTGGGGTTTCAGCAGACTGGGTATTGTTCAGGGCTGAAGACTTACAAGCAGTAGTGATTATTTCTCTCATTTCTAGATGGATGCATTCTGGATGCTGATACCACAGGCTACAAGAAAGCACTGCTATTATTGTGATAGCTTATGCATGGAGAGCTAGCAGCCTAAATAAGAGATCATTAATTCTGGGGACAGATAGGAGCAATAAGATAGGTTTTTTAAGCTTCTGGTACTGCAGGACAACCAAAGAGTAATTAATAACTTGGCTACATTAATTATTTCCCCAATTAATCTTCCTTAACAATATGGAATATAGCCCTTATATACTGCTTTACGTTGCCTTTGCTGGTTCATCATTTTTCTTCTAAAATATTCAGCAGGGTCTCAGGGAATAGCAGATCAGTCATGTCTGGAGGAGAATCACCAAAAGCCATACATTTTTTGACTTGTAAACGTGTCTCAAAACTTGGGCCAAATTTGCTGGCATAAAGAGCAGATATTACTTTTAAAAGAATATTTGTAAAATGTTTTAATAGAGTTGTGTGTAACCAAGCAGTTGGCAAGTTCAGTTAAGGACATCGAGCTGATGCCAGCATGTCAGTAATGTGAAATGGGAGAAGGAATGATAAAAGGTTGCCTCAATGAATTATTTATTGCTTGCATCGATTCAATAAATATTTCTGACCACCTACTGATCCCATCCACAACATCACAAGAGCAATTAACAAAACCTTTCCTAATTAGCTGCATCCTGGCTCCATTAGCCAAGAAGGAAATGCATACACACTATGCACGTCTTTAGAAGTTCATGCTACATATAATAAAACTCAATTACTATGATATTTTCATAAGATAATACTAAAATAAATTCCTTGGATTTATTCTTTTAAAAATAGCAGACAGATTAGGAAATATTATACTGTCAAAGGACAAAAGAATTAATTTAATCCAAATAAAAAATCTTAAGTAGTGATAGAGACACAAAGAAATAGTCAATTGATTTTGTTATTCCTCTTTCATCTGATAGTCAGAAGTCTGTTTTCTCTCTGATGTAAGTCTTGCAGGAAGAAAGTGTTTAAAAATAACCTTGTTTCAATGCTTGAAAGCCTAATGTAAAATCCAGACAGGCAACCAATGAAAACATATTAAAAAAACCCTTGACAGTAAATATAGAAATCATCATTAGAGGGGTTTTTATCATTTGAGTGGGAGCTGTAGCTTCACACTGCACAAGCTGGCTTACAAAATATTACCAGAAGAAGAAGCCACCAGGATCCTCAGCACTAAATTGTGCCATGCTCATGAGATTTTCCCCCACAAATTGCTCAGCACATTTACTCTGCAGATTCACCTCTCATTTCCCCCCCTCTGGAGCTGGTTTCCCCCTGGGCGTCTGAAAGGACACACAACACTCATGGGGTGGTTTCATGAGCACCTAAAACCTCAACACCACACCTGCTCTTCCTGACACCTCGGGGCTCAGGCTCCTTCCACCCACCACTCCACATAAATGGGGTCATATGAAATAAGATATATAAAATTATATAAAATAAGACTTGGAAAGTGTCTGAAAGTATCAATAGGGAATAGCTGTGGTATGTTGTAAATATGCAGAAATACAGATCTGCCATCTAAGTAACAAAGTTTAAGGGAAGAGGGGTAAAATAGATGAAGAAATTTTGAAAGGTTTTGTAAAGCTTACAGGTAAATACACCTAATGGTTCTGATAGTCCTTAAAACACTTTAAGTTACACTCTGATAGGCAATAAATCAGGACACGATGCCCTTGAGAATAAGACTTTCTGACTGATGCAAAACTTGGCATGCTTGGTTTCTGGAAATCCACTGATTCTCCCCAGGTTCTCCTGTCCAACTCATTTATTACCTTGATTTATGAAGAAATTATTCAGAAAGGAACATAAATCAATACACAGTAAGGCAACTGTACTTTTACCTGTGGCCATTCATTCACGCACAAGCATTGCTGCTCTAATATAGAATGAGGATTTTTTTTTAAATGTTCTAATTAGCTTAAAAACTCTTTCAAGTGTTATCTCTCATAAGTCAACATTATAAAAGGTTGCAGTGCTGCAATAAAGCTTATTAAACTTTTGTTCTGGCAGCAAGCTCTATCTGGAAAAAATAACTTTCAACATCTGCAACTAACTTGTACAATGCTGTGACATTTGACAATATTTGTCCAAATTAAAAAAGCACTAACTAAATACTGTGCTACATAGCTTCAGAGAATATTACTTCCTTTAAAAATAAAATCTAAAAAAAGAAAAGTGTCTTTAGATGGAACATTTGCAGGTTTGGCTACCAGTTGTTTACCCTCAGCTTGAATCAATGCACACTAGTTTCTGGAATTCCCCTCTGAACTAGATTTATGTCATGCATGTAAAGTCCCTTTTTGTGAGAGTTGTGTTGACACAACCAACTGCTGAGTGAACTTGTGAGAGCAGAGTTTCATGCTGAGAGGGAACGGCTGATTGCTCCAGCTCCAGCTCAGGAAAAGAAAGAAAATGTGACAGCGTGATAAAAGGTTTTTCTCTGTCTGACCCCTCACCTAGTGCTGGATCCCTACTGTGACATTCCATTTGCTCACTTGCATATCTTTGCCCAAGGAGTCAGCTGTTGAACTCTCTGAAATACAGAGGAATTTGTGACTCCTCCATGTTACAAAAAGACACTTTCTAAATCACATTGCTCTTTTTGTACTGAGGTACTCGCCAACTTAACAAGCAGCAGTTCATTCCTTGCAGGATAGTAATTTCTCAAACTTAGATTATCCATTTCATGACAAAAACAGCTGAATTTATTTTTCTTATTAGGTGTGTTTGGTGGTCTGTATATCTGTACTATCTTAGCAGGCTGCAGCCAAATGCAAGCAGCATTTCCAAAGACCTGAGACATTTTGAATGGAAAAGCAGGTCTGTACCTGCTTTTCTCCAAAGCCCCTGAAGTTTCCCAGTGGCACAACCACAGAGAAGTCCACATCAAGGAACAATACGCTTTATGCAAATCATTATTTTTCATCCTTCTCTTCAAGCTCACCCAATACCTTTCCTTCATTAATGTGAATGACAATTTAAAGTTTTAGGAAACATCCATTTGTCCTTCCCTTCTCCCACTTCAAAAAACAAACAAATCTAAGGAATAGTGGATGGTTCAAAAAAATTTTAAAGGGTTTAAACCAACATTTAAAATCTAGCTGTGAATGCTGGTGTTGTGATGAATTCTGCTTGATCATATGAATGCACAATGCAGCTCCCACTGCAGAATTGCTTTGAATACTGATACTCAAGTTTAAGGAAACATCTTTTGAAGAACTGGAAACAGGACTTGGATCCCCCTGAAATCAAGTTTCCTTTCCTGGAAAAGTTCTCAGGAAAGGGGGCAGAGGAGACATTCTCTAACAGCAAACCTGGAATCAGGAGGATTGGCACTGTGAGTTTAAATCTAATTCCCATCCTTCCCTCTTGCTCACAGCAAACCTGCCAACAGATCTCTTCCCTTATTCATCCTCAAACACAGCAAGCAGACGTTTCTCAGCCAAGACATTTCTATTTCCATCTAACATCTGTACAGAGAAGCCATTAGCAGTCTCGGGCAGTTTTGCTGTCTGTAGTTCCCTTCAGGAGTCAGTACAGGATGGTACAGCCATGCTCCCTCAGCCCCTGGGCACAGATTCACCTCCCCTTGAGTTCCCAGGAAAGGCACTTGGCCAACTGAGGCTGTTGAGAGATGAAAAGCAGGCAGGGTGGGGTGACTGACACTCCAGAGGGTTGTGCTGCCACGCAGAGGGACCCTGGCAGGCTGGAGAAACAGGCATGAGGAAGATCATGAGGTTCAGCAAAGTCCTGCACTTGGAGAGGAACAGCCCCATGGGCAGGGGAGTGACTGGCAGAAGAGCAGTGCTGCAGGAAATGAGTCCAAATGGAATAGCAATCAACAATGTGTGAGGGATTGGAGTATCTGGCAAACAAGGAGAGAATGAGAGAGCCAGGAGGATTCAGCCTGCAAAAGAGAAGGCATAAATGCCTGATGGGAGGGAGGAGAGATGAAGGAGCTACACTCTGGCCAGTGGTGCCCAGAGAGGGAACAAAAGGCAATGAGCAAAAGCTGCAGTACAGGACATTCTGTGTAGGAACTGGGAAAAACTTTTCCTGTGAGTGCTCTAACATTAGAACAGATTTCACAGAGACCTTGTGGAGATCCTTCCCTGGAGGAGTTCAACACCCATCTGGACACAGTCCTGAATAACCAGCTCTAGCTGATCCAATTTGATTTGCCAGCAGATCAAGGCCAGGCCCAGTGACAACGACCAGCCTTGTGCACCCCTGGGAAGCAGTGACAGAGCAGGAGCAAGGACAGCAATCAGTGGGTCAGGGTCCTGTTCAGTGGGTCAGGGTCCTGTTCAGAGGGTCAGGGTGCTGTTCGGTGGGTCAGGGTCCTGTTCAGTGGGTCAGGGTGCTGTTCAGAGGGTCAGGGTCCTGTTCAGAGGGTCAGGGTCCTGTTCAGAGGGTCAGGGTGCTGTTCAGAGGCAGGGCTGGGATGTGGAGCCCAGTGGAGGTGGGCAGGGCAGGAAGGACCAGCAGACCCTGACAAGGACCATTCACAAAAGCTGATGCCAGAATACAATGAAAGAACAACATGCAAAGGAAGAACATGGAAAAAGGGAGTGGGAAAAATGTTCATTTGGATGGGCAAAAATTTCCACTTTCTGTGGTACACAAAACACCACCACCCTCCCACCCCCCACCAAGAAATCCTTGTTTTCTGTGACTTGGCTCCAAAGAGACTCTCTGAGGCACAGAGAAATGGAAACCTCCACACCTTAGCATGACATTGCAGCAGAATAAACATTACATAAAGCAAATTATCACATAACAAAGCAGTATTATTATGTCAGCAAATGGCAACTGTAGGTCACCTCTTCCCATCACTGCTCTCCATTGTGTGATGGCCACAACCCAAACAAACAACCCAAATAAACAAGGCACTCTTCAGGGAGGAAGGATTAATGTTACAGGAAGGCACTTCAGCACCACCACTCTCCTCACTGTGCATTGATTTACTTGGTTACCCTATTTTACCTCTAAAGCTCACTTGGATAGCTAAGATTCCTGCATTCCTCTTGTAAATTCTCTTGACGTATAAATTGAGTATTCTGTACAATAGTATAACCATGTAAGTAAATAAGTACATTTATTTTTTGGGCATCATTTGTTAGTTCCTAGGATTTTCACTCCTTTCTGCATTCCAGTATCCTTTCCACCTGCACAACATTACTGAAGTCTCTCTCCACACACACTTTGTTTCCCATATTAGTAATTGAAAGTTGTAATGATCACCTGATTAATTGAACTATAACTAAAGTCTGATCTATTATTTCCAGCCAATTGAAACAAAAAAGCAACATAAAAACAGAATTTTGCCAGATGCCTATCACAGAGTTAGGTTATCAGCCACCAGCCTCTGTGAGAATAATGCCAGTGTCTGATACCACAAAGCCAGTCTTCCATCAAACTGTAGGAAAAATTTACTTTTTTTAAATTGTGTTTTAAACTTCTACTGCAAAAGAAAGCCCCACCAATCCCAGTCAACCATCTCTGTAGGTTAGGGGACTTAAACTGGAAAATGGGGAAAAAAGAAGAAAATATGTTTCAGTTATTTTTATGAAACTGCTTCTAAACCTAATCTTGTCTCCCTAGCAAGAGAGACCTCTTGTATAAGGGGTCAGCCAAACAGATTTTCAGTTTCTTTAGTGATTTTGGGACATGCAGCTATGTTTAGCTTCAATGCTGTTTCAGAAAATATTTGGTAATCTAACATATACTCAAAAGAAACCATTTCATGGCTCTTTTTTGCTCTTTTCTAGGTGTGGAACTTTCATTCTACTTTCTACATTGACTGTCTTTACTACTTTTTAAGAAAAAAAAAAAAGAGTTTTGTCAATCAGTTTGAAAAGCAAGCCTACACTTCATAAACTGGGCTCCAAGAATGTGAGGAAATCACAGGGGTTTTTTTAATCCATAAAACCAGACTTTATTCTGGATGAGCTAACAATCTTTGTGTGAGCAGAACTCAGACACTAATATGAGAGGAAGTTACGGCAATAATTAACAGCTATTTGAAGTAAAACTCATTTAGAAATATAATGAACTGAGAACACTTAAACAGACTTCATTCAGCCAAAGATAAAAGAGAAAATGTCCTGAATTGCATTTCCATTTACTACTTTTGTAACACCTTCCCCTTCCTCTGCTTCTAAAGGAAATAATGTAAAAAATGTTCTTTGCTGCACTTCTGGAAGTGGATTTCAAACCAAAATTCTAAATTATATCCTTTACTGTCCACTCACTTCCATCTCAGTAAAGAACTCATCTGCTGACCACTCAATAGCTAGAGAAAAACTACCACAAGCAGCTTTAATTATTATTTACAAAATGAAAGAAAAGCAGTTCAAGAAGTGAGGCTCAAAATGGTCAGTGCAATTTGAAATTCCTTTGGTTATTTGCATAACCATCCAATATGTTTTAATGGCTGCAGTTATGAGATTATCTAAATTCATGAAGAATATATATTTATTAACACATATACTCAGCACTTTCACTCTTCCCTGATTAGAATGTCAGGTGAACATTTCAACTGAGGGAAAATGAATTGTGAGCTAAGGATGGGCAGCCCTGTCTCCCCTGACTCACCCAAGTGAAGAGCCTCTAATAGACACTGGGGGAATGCATTAAATTAGGAACCACGCCACTGAGCTCTCTCAAATTTCCTTTAAATAAAAAGCAAGAAGAAAAGGTTAATTAAGTTCTACCACGCAATTCTATTAACAATATCCATGATTACTGTAGCATGAGGAGGACATTTAATTCAAAAATGGAAGAAAGAAAGGGGGAAGAGGCCCTGCTCCACCAGAATGACTGAGCAGTGGGGCTGCTTTCAGGCACTTCAGGCTCTGAGGCTGCTACAGCAAAAAATCCTAACAAATAAAATAAATAAATTCCTGCCCAAAACTATGACACCGAAAGGCTCATAACCTAATATGCAACTATAAATTGGTAATATATATATTTTTTCTGTTACTATCAAAGTCCTGTATTTTGTACTATGAAGCAGCATTTGACAAGTCATGTGTCTGCTATACTGACCTACAGGGCTTTGTCATTTGGATTTCTAGCTTGACCAATTGCTCCAAAATAAAGCAAACCATCTCAATATTTTTGAAGAAATATATTCTGTTCAGAGAAATTACGAGGGCTTTTATAAGATGCTTCACTGTCTGGTCTCTCACAGGTTTTTGTGCTAATTCTGTCAGCACAGCAAGTGCTCGCAGTGTTCCTTGCAAATTTAAATAAGGTCTTCAACTAAAAATAATCTAAAAATAATCATCTACAGAGATTCCTGAAGATATATTTGCACAATTCAAACACTATCAATTTAAACTGTATCTTAATAAGAAAATAATGTGTAGATTTTCAACACCTCAAAATAATAATAAAAGAGGATTGATGTGTCTAAATCAAATATTTTCACTTCAACATTTTTCTTGTCTAGTCCCCCAAAACTACAGAATATCTTCCAAACACAGCTGTACTTTTTAAAGAGAAAAAAATGAAACATGAAATACTTCTCTTGCAACCAGAGAGTAGAGAAGGATGAAAGCAGGTATCAACAGCATGCAATTTTTTATATTTGATTCCAGATTTTATTAAGTGTTTCAATTTAGCCTGGCCAAAACATGGCACCTCATTGAAAAGAGTGGAATGGACTCCAAAGATTAATGACAGTAAAATTATCCTAATCTGTCATAAGCTCTGATATAACAGTAAGAGGAAGTAATTTGCTTTAGTAAAAAGCAATGAGCACCAAAGCATGAAAATTAACACTCCACAGAGGTAGATACTAAATGAGAAATATTAGCTGCATCAGCACATTGGAGACAATTATGAACTGCAGAGGATTTCTGAGACTGAGAAATACTATATTTACTATGATAAAGTCAATTTCACCACTCAGTAAATGCTCAGTTTGCGATTTTAGTACTGACTTTCTTTCCTCTCAAAGGTAACTTGCGTTACTGCTTTCCAAAATTTATATCACTTTTGTTTCTTTATGCATTATATTGCTTACTTTATCTCATGGAAACTTATTAATACAGAGAAGACAAAAAAAATCACCGAGTATTACTTTATTTTATTACTTTCTTTGAGCCCCCAGACAACACCTGACATGCTTTTGAGAAATTATATTAGTCAAAAATGGGTTTTTATCAGTTTCAGTCAGTGAGAATTTATGAACAGATGAGAGCCTCTTTCCTTTTTTTGTTTTTTTTTTTACAAAGAGAAATAAATATGAGAAGGTAAGTAAAAGTACACAGGGAAGATACTTTGGCTTTACATTCTTGTATTACAGAATAAATCCAAGCTGAAGATTTTTATAACCACCAGCATTCATACTGAAAGGTGCTAATGCATCATTATGATCTAGCAGGTTGCTGGCTGTGTTTTACAGCCTTTCACACTACATTAACCTTTTGTACCTCAAGTATTTATGACCTCATAAGTAAGTATTTATCAAACTGAAAGCTCATATACAGCACTGTATTTTAGTTCTCAGTTTTTAGGAACATTTATAATTTCTCTTTGCCTGCACTTAGAATCACTTTGGTTTACAGTCCGTGTTTTTAGCAAAGATATTAATGCAAAGTAAAACTGTTTTTCTCACTATCTGTGGAAATGACACAAAACTATAAAATGCCTTAAGTAGGGTCTCATGCCAATGTAAAAAAAAAAAAAAAACAAAAAACAAAAACAACACAAAAAAAATCTTCTAAAATAAAATAATAAATAGTTAGAAAAAGCAAATACAGCTGCTTTGCTTCCTGCAATACTCGATAGAATAGCAGAGCCAAACAACCAGAAGTACTCTTGGTACAATAATTGTCACAATTACTTAAGTAATAGGTGCCTCACCTACATAAGCTCTGTATTTAATAAAAGAAAAACCCCCAGAAACAACCACAAAATCTAGCAATTCAGGCATATGCATAGCCCTATGAGGAAAAAAAAAACCCACAGCTGACTAATGTATTGAACAAATATTGCATAAATACAGTATTGGTTGCAAATATTCTTCCCAGCAATTCAATATGAAATCTGAGGTATTGAAACCTACTGTGAGCAAGGCCAAACTGTAACTTCAGACACATTCCTATCAAATTTGGACTAACAAACACTGTGAATTTTTATATCTTTGAGAGAAACAAGGCCTGTCCAAACCTGTCTTGTCTTTGTTCCCTCTCAGGTGTGTGCAACCTGGTTAGTACCCTCCTACCCACAGGCACCTGAGCAACAGCAAAAAAAAAATGAAAAAGAAAAAAAGACATGAAAGGAAAACCATGAGGAAGAATGCCATGGAAAGGGAAGAAGGGTCTCAGCTGCTCAGTTACAATCTTCTGCACACTAATTTATGCAGGGATGCTTGAAAGAACAAGAAGTCAGTCTCAGCCACTGAGGGGTTTCTGCCTGCTGGTACTTGTATTAGACACAGGTCACTATTGACCCTGCCTGCTGCAGTTATTGTGGGGAAAAAAGAATAAAAACCCCCCAATAATTAACTTTGCTACAGATGGAACACATTAAGGAGGTGCTGAAGTGCTACATCGATAGCACAGGGAGTTTGAGCCCCTTGCCGTGGTCCTGGCAGCAGTCATGTTCCCTGCATCATTTCATCCCTGACTCCTCAATCCCATCCCTCCCTGCAAGAGACATGAAAACTGTGCCAAAGCAGAGCAGCAGATGCATCTTGTCATTGTGTGTGGTGTCAGCTCATCACATACCCCAGGGCGGGGGGTGAGTGGAGAGTTGGTAACTTCACCCTGTCTGCATGGTATGTCTGAAAGTTAAACTAAGCTACACAGTTTTGCCTTTAAAGATTTTAAAAATAAATCTATATATAAATATATAAATATATAAATATATATATATATATTTCCTAAGTAACAGAGTATCTCACCAATATTCTTTTTTATTCATACACCTGAAACATAGCATTCACACAAATCAAGCTGAGGCTGCAATCTATTCAAAGCCCAATGCTCCAAAAGCATCAGTTCAAAATGAAATTCAGCAATAGCATTCTGTTGTTATGGAGAAAAAAGACTATTTCTCAGTCTAGACACTTGGGCTCAGGACAGCCAGCTTCTGCAATCAATTTTGTCACAGATTTGCCTCTGGCAGGTTATTTAAACTACTTGTACCCTAGCTCCTTCTCAACAAAAGCAGAAAAAACAATAATTATAATTTAGCAAAATGTCACAAAATGGACATAAGGATTAAATGAATCCTTTCATGAGATGCTTGGAGAAGATCATCCTCTAAACTCAACAAGAAAAATCACACGAGATTAGATCAGCAGCAGCACATTCAGAAATATCTCAGTCTTACAGCCAACTCCCAAACCTAAAGAGCTCCTGAATATAAAGAAATACCTTCATCATTTGGGGTCACAGACTTGTAAGGTCTCTATCTCAGATTGTTTTGTGCTACCCCACGAGAGTGGTAGGAAATCAGCTCAGCTCCCTCAGAGAAGGAATGATCAGCTGAAAACACATCAGAAATTTTGGCAAAAACACAGAAGGGTTTCCTTGCATTCACACCCAGAGATCCCCCTGTGCTCTTACAAGCTGCTGGTAATTAAAACCCCTCAATCCCTCAGCTGCACCAGAGCCTATCACACATCATCCTGCAGCCCCTGTGAGGGCAAAACCACTGCAGGAATTCCCAGCATCAGTCACATCTCTGTGACAAGGCAATTCATCAGCCCCAGGGGCCCGTGCAGGGCAGCTCTGAGCCCCTGTGCTCTGCTCCTGCAGCACCAACCTCAGATTGTGGGCATTTTCTGTATTTCCCACCTTCAATACACCCGAGAGTGGACAGGGCACTCGTGCAGTGACTACAGACAAAACACTGAAGAAAACTTAGAAGAAAACCTTCAAGCCCTCACAGCACTCAAACCTCTTTTTCTCAGTGACAAAATTGGCCTTGACATGCACTAGGATATTGTTTTCACCAAAAGAAGGGCATGGTGCAAAGGTATTTCATCAAAGTGAGAGCAACAAATTTATCATCACCTGGGCAATATTCAAATTACCAAAGAGCCCAGCTGCAAAAAAATGTGAATAGCTTTTGGCATGAAATATCTGCTCTTGTTGAAAACTCCTGAGCAAGTGCCACACCTGCTTCTGCATTTCATCAATAGGGCAAGGTGGCACAAAGCATCCCCAAATTACTACTTATTTCAATTGCATCTTAAAGATTTTCTGGTTAAATCCCATTTCTTCACCCAAAAAGTATGTTCAAGAACAATCCCTTGTAATGAATACACAGTTTGTTAGAGGGGCAACAAACTTATCACCAGCCAGCTTTTTTCCCTGCTTTTTTAGTCCCAGCAGCAATACACACACGAGGGGACAGAGCTTTCCAGAAGAGAATGGAGTCATTGCTCTGACACCTGTGTGTGACACAAGGGACCCTCCTGTGAACGTCTTAAATAACCCCATGATAAAGCAAAAAGTCTCCTTTTCCTTACAACAAAGCAAAGCACCATTCTTTGTGGAAGAAAATGGATAGATGATGGATAGACAGACAGACAGATAGGTAATCCAAAACTTGAATATTCAACAATACAAGCCCTCCCTTCTTCCCACTGGAGGCAAAAAGCTTTAAAACACAGGGCACAGTAAGTTCAATCAAAATAAAAAGTATCAGGTTCCTAAATTATAGCTGCTAGCTAGCTGGTTCTAAACTTAGTAGCTCTAAATGATCAGTGTCTGAAATATGTCAAATCAATAATTCAATTAATTAGAAAGCTACTCAAATGTGGGGCAATACATTATGTTTAGGTTAAGGAAGCTGGAGATACTGAGAGGAGCTCCAGCTTGCTACCTGAATAGATTGTCTGTACAGATATTAAACAGCTGATGATAGTGGAAAGCAATTTTTTATAGTGGGTGGCCAGGGCACCCATGGCTGGGAGGGGCGACACATTGCTCAGTCAGAAATGTGACACACAAAATTACTGATGTTTGCTACAGCAAGACTTGCTACACTTGCCTAGTTAGGATTAACATCACCTGTATCATCTGGCACAGAGTGAGCAGATGTATTTCTAGGCATGCAATAGTCTGTTTAGGAAACTTAACTTTGAATAACCCCAGACAAATATCCCATATCCTCAAATTACAACTGGAGGAAATTTCCAGGCAGAAAAATTACATGAATTGGGCTAAGGGGAATACTTGGGACCCTGGTATATAGTAAATTTGTCGTCCTAAAAGTATGCATTTGGAAGAAAAAACAAAACAAAACAAACAAAAAGAAAAACACACCCAAAAAAACCCCCCAAAAAACAACCCCCCCCCCCGCCCAAGATTAAAAACAAAAAAACCCAGAATTTAAAAATAAACTTGCAGTTGTATTGAAAATGGAAGCATCTCTTAATACACAATAATAGTAAAATGATAAAAAAGGGGGTCTCTCCATTAGAAAGCACAGACCAGAATCAGTGATTCAGATGCTGGTGCCTTTTACTGAACATGTTTTGTCTCTAAAAGGCATTAAAATCTTTGGGAAGTTGACTTTGCTGTACATGCAAAAAGAGAAGTAACACGGGAAATGGCTGCAAGTTCCTTTCAAGAGAGAACAGAGAGATAAAAGGGAGGGATGTGCAATGCTTTCAACTCAGTGGGGAAAAAAAGAGAAGAGGGAGCCCAGCTCAGAAATGAGAGCAAGTTCTAAAATTGGAAATGCTTGCTGGAGACAGGAAGAAGCCAATAGCAGCATTTTAGGCTGGTGTGAAAGTGCTTTTATTGCATGTGTGAGCCGTTTCACAAGTACAGCTCCTGCCAGCCTGGATGTGAACTCCAGCAGGATGCAGGAGCCTGCAGGGCTCCAGAGCTGCCCAGCACCTGCACTCAAACACACCCAGGCAGCAGCTCCCGGGAGCTCTGCAGCCGTGGGGCAGGACCTGCTCCTAAAGCTAGTCCCAGTCCTTCTGCTAAAGCCAGTCCCACACCTGCTCCTAAAGCCAATCCCACACCTGTCCCTAAAGCCAGTCCCACCCCTGTCCCTAAAGCCAGTCCCACCCCGTCCCTAGAGCCAGTCCCAGTCCTGTCCCTAAAGCCAGTCCCATCCCTGTCCCTAAAGCCAATCCCACACCTGTCCCTAAAGCCAGTCCCACCCCTGTCCCTAAAGCCAGTCCCTTCAGAAGCAGCTCTGGCCAGTTCCTGTGCACACCAGCACACAGCCCTTGCCAGGCTTATCCCTCCAGTCTAAAATGGGATTTTCTAGCTGAATTCCCATGCACCACAGTAGAGATTTACTGGGATATGATATCACCTGCTCATGAGGATCAAACAATGGTCGTATATTAAAAATGATTCTGTGTCAACACTGCAAATATGTTGACTCCTGCAATTACACTAATTGCAATGCATTTTAAGATCAACACTTGAAGGAACTACTATAAAATGCAAGTTTTGCAATTTGCTCAAAATATATTTTTTTATCTCATTTTAATTTCCCCTGTACGTCCTTTACTTTTCAATACAGGCTAATATTTTTTTTTCCCAAATGCTCTGTCAAAATTAGAATACACTCTGTATTTTAAAGGAGGTCAAAAGTGACATTCATGTATAAACAGCCAAGCTCCATTATTTCTGCTGCTCCAGCTTGGGATAGTTTTGCCACCTGTCCCTGTCACATTTTCTTTTACGAAAAAAGGAAGCTTATGTATGAGAACAAGGAAATACAAATATTCAGAGGTGAAACTTGGCATCTGCTTCACTAAATTTGGCAATACTGTAATTGTAAACTATGGAGGAAAAGAAATGGGGTGGAATATGTCCATGAGAAACCATATTTCTCAGCACAATCAATATTTCCATATCCCTGAAATCAAAAGAATAAGGACTCTAAGTAAAGAGACAACAGAATTGCTACATTTTCAAGTAAATGCATAAATGTAAAGCAGATTTCTCTGGCCAAACCCACAAATTTTTCCTCTAAGTAAAAATCTATAAGATTTCTTTTTTAGTATCTTCTAGTGTTAAAGATGAATGCTTACAAATATTTTAAACAAATTGACATTTTATAACCACATTTTTGGCAATAAATGTCTTTCAACAATAGCAGCAAAAATGTCTTTTGTAATATGAGCATATTAAAAAAATAAACCACATCCTCATGAAAAGCAAAATTAGGTGTCCTAGCTTTGTTAGAACATGAAAAATAGTGAATTGACATACTTTGAATTTTTTTAGATCTCTCTTTTCTCACACATTATGTTGTTATAACCCATTTTTTTAACTTCAGCTCCGCTGGAGGAGCTTCATCTGCAAACACTAATTAGCACAGGCAGGCTCAGATCTTCCTGGCTGGCTGGGTGATCATGCCTGCAGTATGTTGCAGCCATGATACACATCTTGTTTTCAAATCAAATATTTAGATACTACTCTGGAACAGCTGGAACTTATGTGAATCCTTATGAAATGAAATAGTTGACATCTTTTGATGCAATTTTTATAACAGCAACAAAAAACCCCACAGACACAGAAAAGACTGGATTGTAAGCATGCTCTCCTCTTCTGATTGAATCAGAAGGCAGTCTACTGTTTTTTTTTTTTTTTATCTTTTATAAACCAGAGAATAAAGGAAAAGTATTTGAGTTACAATCCAAAGCAAAAAAACAGCACAGCAAGAGAAACCCTCCATTCTTACTTTGGAAGGATGAGGGAGCTGGGAGACAGTAGCAGTGTTATCCCAGAGTCTGCAGCCAGCCAGTTTATAAAGATTGAGATATCCTCAATGGCAAACGATCTGCTCCATGGAGAGAATTTCATGTCTCTCCCCCACCTGGGGTGTTCTCAGACCTGGGGGCAGAGGCAGGTGAGGAGCTGCCAGCCAGGTGCTTCTTTACCCCCTCCTTTGGCAGGAATTTCTGCAGAGCTGGTGCCAGGGCAGGGCAGGAGCACGGACACATCCTGCTGCCATTCGCAGGTGGGTGTTAAATGCGCAGCTCCGTTTGTGTTCTGGGGTAAACTCATTGTATTTCAGAGGCAGTGACAACTTCCCATGTGGGGAAAAGACCAGAGGCAGTGGCAGCTGCTTCTGTGGGTGAGATTTAGAGGTCTGTGCTGGAAAAGCAAATGCAAGAAGCCCCTTTAAGCAAGAATAGCAGAAGACCCTAAGGGATCTCTCTTAAAAAGCTGTTGAGAAGTTTTTCTAAATCAAAAAAGGCAGCACAATATGCTGATGCTTCAACACAACTGTGTGGGGTATCAGCTGGAAAAGCATCTAGAACCAGCAAGTTGCTGCAATTTAGATACAAAAATACCAGAGGAATCGTGTATGGTTTTCACATCCACTATATATTTCCTTCAGAGATTCAGATATTCTCTCCATGCCACATTAAAATCAGTGGTACCTCCTATAGGGGAGGAGGAAATGAAAGCAGCTAGTAGATATTATTGGAACGAGCAAAAACTGGGAAGAGATAGAAAACAGAGACAAAGAAATTGAAAACCAACATTGAAAACAAAAGAAAAACTATAGAAAAAGAGTAGTGTAAGGAAGATAAGACAATGAAAATGCACACAAAGATTAAAGCAGGCAAGAAGGAAGCAAAAGAAAAGGAATGCTATGTAATTATTTTTTTTTAAATTAGCAGTTATTTTATATTTCTATATAAAAACTTCCCAAGATATTAGGGAGCTCAGTCACAGTCAACCCACAACACTGTGCACAGTTTTGTAAGGAAATTGCCATACACATGTAGGAATAATTGAGGACAGAATAAAACAGGTTACTCTCTTATCACTTCTTCTGGAATTTCTACAATTAATTAATAAATTATTGGCCATTTAATGTCTAGATATGTGCAATTTAAAAAGACCAACCAATTCTTTCTGCATATGACAGAGAAAAACCAAATAGAGCATGACGTGCATGGGTGAGTATTAGCTCAGTCTAATTCTTTTTCCAGCAAAGTCTGAAAATAAGAACTTCTAACCCTTCTCTAAAAGCATATCTGGTGAAAAAGAGTATTTTCCTCTGTCTGCTTCTGCCTGCAATGTCTATCTCAGCCTGTCAAGCCACTGGTAGAGCATGAAGCAGCTTCAGACGGATTCACCTGCCTGTGGGTCAAGCCAAGACAGAGGGCCATGCCTTGTTACTGTCTTTCTAACACTGATGGGTAGCAAAGTTAAATGTTTGAATCAAGCCACTCCTTCACACTGACCCTAGAAAGGAACAAATTAAGCAGGGAGAAGTGGTAAGCAAGCCCACACATGAGTAACGTTTAATTAAAGCAATTCCGTGGGTGGCTGGGTGTGTGGGAAAGCTGAAGAGAGAGATGTGTGGGAGAGGAATGGAAACTTGAGAGTATAAACAGGATCAAAAATAAGTATTTTCAGGGTTGGGGGGTAGTAACCCACTAAGACATCCTTAGCTGAGACCCACGTGTAGTCATGCAGGAGAGTAAGTTTAGCTCCAGGCACAGACTGGCACATGAACAGAAATTCAGACTCATGATTTTAAGGGAGATGAGAGGAAGCCCCTCTGCATGATCTTCACAACTTTTCACTGCAAACTCGGCCAGTCCTGCAGCTGCCTGTGCTACCTGACCATTCCGACCTCTCTAGTGGAGAAGCAGCTTCCTGCAAGCAAGGGTAAGGAGTTTGCTGCAAAACCAAGAAGTTACAAATGTTCTCATCCCTAAGTAATACACGATTTTAAACTGCAATTACAAAGAGTTGGTGAGTGGAGGAATCGACAACTCCTGATAAAGTTGCAAGCCATTAAAGTCAATTATGTCAATTACAAGGGAATGGAAAACATCATTGGTCTTAGCTAACCTAACACAGCCATTCATGCATGCAGGGAAAATGAGCTAATTTGCACCCAAAAAAATCCCCTCATAAGGATCAGTTTTAATTACCATGGTGTAAAGTGGAGCAAAGTTGCAGAAGGTCAAATATAAAAGAAGTTGAAATTAGCTATTTCCTCACACCAAGGTCCCCTTTGAAATTTATGCTCAGTGTATTCATCAAAATGTGCAAAAATGGTTTTTCTCTATACATACGAACCCAAAGCACAGCCAAGCAGAGCCAAAGCATTTGCATGCCATGGCTGCTTAGATTGCACAGAGAGAAGAAAAGTCAATAATCTAACACGTAAAATAATTGGTATGGAGGAGTAAAGGCCCAAGAGACAATACAAAGTACAAGAAAACTTCAAAAACCAATATTAGCCCAGCTCTTTCAGGGACAAGCAGGAAGAAAATCCTAAATTGTTTAATTGGTCAATTAAACTTGACAGATTAGAAATTAACTGGTAATGCTTTCTAGAAGAAACTTTTCAAATCACAGTATTATGACCATCTCTGGTTGACAATGTGATTGAAAGACCTCTGCAATGTTTTGTGCTTCAAATCTGCCTTTAGAGCTGGCTGGAATTACCTGCTGAAGTGAGCTAAGAACTGTTAAGAGTGCCCTATGAAGAACATTCAGAAGGGTAATCAATGACATTCAACTAATTTATTTGAGCAAACATGACTAAAGATGACAGAGCATAATTGCTCTCTTTTATCCTTCTTGGTGGGGTTTTTTTTTGGTTTTATGGAGGAGCTTCAGCTTTAACATTTCACCAAGTTCAAGCAGGCAAAAATGAGGAAAGTTAAAAATCACAATATCTCTAGAACTCCACAAAAGCAGAATATTTTTTCTGTCTTCTATTTCAACATCATATTTTCAAATTTTTTCTTGCTGTGAGAATCAAAAGGTGAAAGAAGCTGAGGTGATAGCTGAATTACAAAGATCATGCAGTGAGATCTCAGAAGATCCCCTGTGCAGTCAGCTGGCAGGGTAAGGCTGCTGTCCTCACACCACATACCCACTCACAGAATCACAAAACCCAGCAACACAGGAAAAAGAGGGTGGTTATTTATCCTCTTCCCAGCCAAAACAACAAAACACAAACAGGCACTCCATAAACAGCATCGCAGGAAACAGTGTCAGGTTCTGTGCATCCTGGAGGAGAATCTATTTTAGAGCTGGCACTGCCAGGCAGAGGGGCTGAAGTGAGCAGAGTCTTCCTGCTACTCCTCAGCACAGGCAAAGGAGCACACGTGGGGCAGAGCTGCAAAACTGGCATGCAGGGCTCTCAGCAAGAAAGCCTCTTAGAGGCAATAATGCCTATGATCACAAGTCATTACTGTGCCTCACGGCCCCAGCACAGCATTATGTTATCTATTTGGGATGTCAGTTTTGATCTCCTCACTATGGAGCAGGAGCTGGACTGGGTTCCTTGCTTCTACAGCTCTGAAGCACTCAGGGTCTCGAAATAAGCTCCTTGAAATATTTCCTTCAAGGAGCAGTTGGGACCAGATATAATAGGTAGTATAAATGAAATAGCGGACCATGCTGATAGAATAGCCTGCACCAGCAGAGTATGATTTAGATGAATAAACACTGCTGTAAGAGTTGTCAAAGCATGATCAGCTATCTGGCATACTGGTGGCAAACACCTAGAAACCAAAATATGGCACTGAAATAGAATAAAAACTGGGTCATTGATACCAGTTGGCAATAAAAAGTGTCCATGGGGGAATCTGGCTTGCAAGAACAGTGACTTTGTGGTGAAAATTCCAGTTCCTTTGTAGAGGGAGCACAATGCCATCCTTTAGAGAAGGAATTGGTGTGATTTCTGTCCTGGAACTCTGCTCTGCTCTTTGCCATCCACAATTAAGAGAGAGGAAGCGATCCATTCCCAAGCCACAGGAGACAGTTGCAGGCACCCTCTGGAAACCTCCCAGGCCAGAGCAGAACATTGAGAGGCAGGGCTAGCACTGGCTGGGCTCAGCAGCACTGGGAGGGTCCCAGGCACTCTGCAGACACTCGGCAGGCTGGGCTCCAGGCCAGCTCAGCTCGGGGCTCCCATGAAGCAGCAGAACACACAGACCTCGGGTTTGAGCATTCCTGCTGCCTGAGCTGCTGAGGCACACCTGGACACCACGGGGGACACAGCACACTGTTTAGTGTGCAACAGAACTGCAGGAAGCAGCTAATGCAGCCCACACCCCCTGGAGATGGAGAGGTCAGGAATGGAGTAGTAGCGGAGAAAGAGGAGATGAACCAAGGGAGAAAAGAAAAAAAAAACTTGGGGGGGTGGGGAAGGACCACTTACACTGATTACTTACATAAAGGACAAAGCAGAAAAAAGAGCTAGTAAAAACCAGAAACATGCTGCAGAAAACTGTAGTAATAATCTACCCACCTGGATGCTTAGACAATACACTAAAGCACTTTAAATGCTTCCTACTCCCAGCTTTCTTACCCAAATTAATAAGCACAACACAGTAACTGGTACACTAAATCCCCCAAAATATCAGCAAAGGTTGTACATATCTCACTTCCCCGAAACAAAAACGTTCAACATGGCAAATAATTTTGCAGTCCAGAGCATCACTAAGCTTTGACAAATCCTCAGATGAAGAGATGGCCTCTGCAACATGACTAAAAAAGGCGCAAACCCGGACAATTAACACCAAGAACAGAAAACATCAAACTTATAGGCCATTACATTCCAAAGAACATAAAACACCTCAAGGTAAACAAGGAAGATGGAACAACATACACAATATCTAATACAAGCATTATTTTCACACAGAAGTATCAGTGGATACCACCAGAGAAATGTTGGTAATAACCAAGCTGAAATTTAGTTCTAACAGTGAAGTTAGAGGGAAAATTCCTTATCATCTTCCCAGGCCAGAGACAAGCCACACCTCATCACTGCACATCTTCTACAGGGCTTGAACAGCACTGCATCCCCTAATGCCATGCTGGCTGCTGATGCTCAACACTTCAGACACCTATGGATCACTCCTGCAAGTAAACTGCCTTTTCCTCAACATCTCCCATCCAAACACACAACTTCTCACACAACTTTTCAGCCTCTGAAGCCTGGTGAAAGGTCAGTCCAAAACAGAAGGACTGCACAATGATTAAGGTTTATGCAAAAGTAGAATTAAGTTTAAAGCAGCACATTTTATATATACACATAAACCACAGAGCATTACTGCAACCTCAGCTCTTACCACAGCATGATAGTTACTTTCATTATTAGTATAATACACTTAGAACAGGAAACACTAGAAAAACATTTACTTTACTGTTACTTGCTCCCTTACACGTGCCCAGCTAATGACCTTTTTATTTACACACACATCTCCTGCTGTCATCAACAGAAATTGTGTAGGATAAGCCACAGGCAAAAATTGAACAAGTTTTCCTTGGAATTATTTATGTAAAATACAATTGCATCTGTGTATGTACACAGGTAAAGGCTGATTTCATAAAATGATTAAATGTCTTACTTAAAAATACTTTAATACATTTAACTATTTAATGTAGCACTCTACAAAATCATCAGACATGTTACTTTTAGCATAACTTTGTGACATACTTTTCACAGATCCAACCTTCTAGGAAGAAGCCATTTACTATTTAGGTTAATGCCTTAAAACATGTTTGATGCTATGCAACTCCAAAAGTCTACCAGCACTAAAATAACCTACTGCTGGTTGATTATTGATTTTGCATATACTCAGATGCTCTTCCTCCTTACTCAAAGTTAACAAACAAATTAATCCAAAAAGATGAAACAGAGATGCTGAGTGAAGACTCAAAGTAACTTTTGACAGTATTTTATTACCTGCTAATAATTTCATATTATTTCAGCTAAGTCACCCTGTCTTTAATCATTTACTACCCTTTCATCCTGTCCCTCTTCTCCTGTTCCTTAGCATCACAATCACAGTTAGCAATCCCTGCATTGCAATCTGAGCACCTCTTGTTCCAGCACTTACTCTGACAGAATACCACGTTACACTATTTTATCTAAATAGATTAAAACTGCTCACCGGGAAAGACACTTTCTAGAAGTACAAGAGCGTGTCCAAGAGTACGTGAAGTACTTTTGAACATGAATTACAAGAGCACTCTGCACAAAATTGCAAACCTGCAATAAAACTGATGATTGGAATTTTGTTCAGTTTGTGGAAAATGGGGATCCTGGCAGTGGCTCCAGCTGGGCTGGGATCACACCCTGGGCTGCAGTGGAGGATTCAAGAGAAGTTGCACAGAACAAGTTTATTTTTATTATTTCTCTCTTGCCTGGGGTTTAGGTGGCATGAGACCCAGCGTGAGCTCCAGCTTCAGTGTGTGATTCTTTCAGACAAGAAGAAAGAACCTGGGACACTCAGGGACAGCCTGGGATATGTCACCTCATCATGGATTCAATCCTTCATGGAGGAGATTAAGTCACTTCTGGTAGTAATTCTACAGTTTAGACAATTGCCCTGCAGTTTTTTAGGTTCAGATTGCAAAATTTTAGGATTCATTTTTAATGGTGTATCCAGCTTCACAGGTACATAAATCTGTGAGTGAGAAAATTCAAAAACTGGTCTTCCCTCCAACAGCTTGTCCTTAATCACAACAACATTTTTTTGTGAATGATTGGCCAGTTGATTATCTTCATTCAAATGCATGTCATAAACAGCTTACCAAAAGGAAACTAAATAAAACCATTGGGACCTACCAAACTAATGCCACTGTGTCCCCACACCAATTCCACTTAAAACTCCCCAACTGGAAATCAACTGTTCTCAAAGCTAGCAGAAAATAGAAAAAAACCTTTTTTTTTCTCCTTTGACAATAAAGACCACATGGAGGTACAATGTTGACACAGTGCTGTTGAAGCTGTCTTTCATAACAAAAACTTACATTATTAAACCTACAGAGAGATGTACACAGCTGGACCCTCATAATGTTACAAAGCCCATGTTAAATCTGCCTGGGATCCATCTGCATATATTTATTTATAAAGTCTCCACAGTTTGCCAAGAGCAATGGCTAATGCCACCCAGCATAACAGATTTTAAACCTAGGTACCTGTAATTAAATTGTGCCAGCAATATTTTTCTGTACATTTGTAAACCTGACTGGTGAACAATGTGTTAAATGTCAGTGCAGATCCATAGATGAACACACTTCTTAGAAACCTGCCTTTTCATTGCACTGCTCTTGAGGGAGAGCATCCACAGCTTTCAATATAATGCTGCAATTTGGAAAAAAATATATTGTTAAAAACCAAACCATACTAAAACTTTCCTCAAACAGACCCTAAAGTCAAAAGGAAGGAAATCTAATTCTTTATAAACAGCATGAGAGCTACTTCAAAATGTTCTGTCCATTCCTCTATAAGAAAGGAAACCAGAATGCAAGGAAAGGATCCACAATAAAAAGAGCAAATAACTATACCATATTCCCTGAATATAACAGGTTAGTGGAATTGAAGTGTTATCCTGCAGAGAATGGAAATTCACTCCAAGGGGAAACAGAAGGGAAAAGGTGTCTGACAGGTAAAATACAAGTTGGATACTGCGAAGGCAAAAAGCAAGCAAGAGCAGATAGCAAAGGACACAAAACCAAATAACAATAAAGCCTATTTGCATATCAGAAGCAGGGAATCATTGGATTTGCTAGAGCTGGGAATGAATAGAGCACTTGAAGAAGATAAGGGCATTGCAGACAATCCAAACTATGTCTTTTAACCAGCCTTTGCTATGGAAAATGTTGGGAAAACACATCCCTGACTTCTCTGATAAAGTGAGTGACATTTCTTCAAACTGAAAAATCAAAACGGGGTGAGGAAACACAATCAATTGAAAGCAATAAATGATGAGGGATGAGCTCCTGTCCCACTCCCATCGACGGGTCTTTTACCATTGATTTTAGCACTGTCAGTATTTTACTTCAGGACTGAACAGAAACAGTTTCAAAACATGAAAAGGCTGAACTGGCCATCACAGTGGATTGTTCAAGTTGCAGCACTGGTCACAAAAACCAAGCAAAATCAGAGAACAGAAAAGAACAAAAAAGGTACAGTAGGAAAATACTATCTTTTTAGTCAATATCCAATCTCTTCTGGAGTATATATTCAGCTTAGGATTCCTGCTCTAAACCAATGACAAAAGTATATTTGACAAAAGTTAGCAATCAAAAATCATTATGGAAGCAAGTTTTAAAAGCTTGAAAGAACCAGGAATTTAACTTAGCAAAGAGATGGGTAAGAGGAAACACAGTAGAGCTGCAAAGAATACTATGACATACCAGCAAATAGGATGCTCTTCAATTTAAACTTTCTCCCAATACTGGAGAAAAGAGAAACTCAAGGCAATAAAAAGTTACCAAGTTAAAAAAAAAAAAAACCCAAAAAAAAACCAACCCAAAACAAACACCCCAAAAACATTTCACTGCATAGACCACAAAAATGTGTAATTGATTCACAAGGATTCCTTTGTTATAATAGCAAGGAATATTCTCTGGTGCCTTTGCTATTGCTTTCCTTTCTTGCACAACCTGTATAAAGAAATGAGTGGCATGGCAAGAGACATAAATTTGCAGAGCTCATTTAAGAGAATGTGCTTTCCTTTTCTTCTTGCCCTAATGCATGAAACCTTTTAGGCTGGATATGAGCCAGGAAGGAAGGGGAGGTAAGCTGAGGCACGGAGAATGGCTGAGGCAAGGATGAGGACAGCCAGGAGAGATGCTTCAAGCACTGCCTGTCCTGTGCTCCATCCTGCACATGTAACACAGGGGCTGGTTGATGGCTCAGAAACCTGCCAGCTCTTGGCACTGGATATATTGGATCCCACTCTAGAATTAAGACAGAAACACTAAACTATCAGTGTGTGAAATTTGTGACTTAAATTACAAGGTAGAGCCATCCAAGGAGCCTCTTGCATAATTCATGACACTTCAGAACTTCACATATAAATCAAATAGACGGAAAGTCTATCATTTCTGCTCTGTTTAGCACAGATCCACACACAACTTGGGTAATGGCTGCACAAACAAGCTCTCTAGAAAATACAATATTGCAGACATGCTCTTCACAATACTAATTCACACGGTAAATTCTGTACAGGATCATTCAAGAAATACTTTTATTAAAGCTGCTTGTGTCGAAAACACAGAGGTCATAGAAATAATCAAACTAGTCTGGTTAGGGTGTTTTGGTTGCTTTCTTTGACCCAGCAAATGAATGCCTACAAACACTCATGTGCAATGTTTTTCCATATTGGACTTAATTAAAATTTATACTGTGATTCATGGGCTGGCTATTAATCATTTTGTCTAACACTGTTGAAAATTAAACTCTAGGTTCTACAAAGCTCCAACACTTACTAAGAAGCTCCAAAACCAGTGAAAATACATTCTCCATGTTCAACAGCAAACTCTGACAGACTTTCAGCCTTAACACGGTGCCTAAGCCTGACACAAATGAAGCGTGTCAAGGAAAAAATGTTATTGATAAGTACACACAAAACACAGAGCTTTAGAAAGAGCAGTAACCTTGACTTACTGTGGCTGTGCCGGAGACAGTTTGTGCATTTGTGTCAGCTGCACTCTGTTCGGAGTGTGTCTGAGCAGGAGGGTACATGTTTAACGTGTGCTCTGGAACAGTGGTTTGGCCTGTGTAGTCTGGAGCTGGATGCGGATGTGGGGCTGTGTATTCTGCAGGGATACCGTTCTGAGGTGGAGCGAACTGGGCTGAGGCATAAGGCTGTGCCATTGTGTCAGGAGGTGCTGTAGCTTCCTGATTACCCTGTGGAAATCAAAGGGAAAAAAAATAATAATAATAAAAAAAGGAAGAAACGTGGCGCGAGATAAAATAAGCAAAGGTCCTGCACCCGTAACGCAGAGAGCCATGAGAGCATCCTGGCCTGAAAGGGACACAGCGGCTGTTCCTTCAGGAGGATATTTCTTCTCTGCATTAAACCCTATTAAATATTATTATAATTAGACAAACAAATCTACTGCTTGCTGGATAATTGTAGACTAGTCTTTTGGCAGGAAAGGTCAGTGAAATCTGCCTGCACTAATGATACCTCAACTCAGACAAGGAAAAGGGACAAAGCCAGTTTATTCCAAAAGTTCCTGAGCACAACTGCCAGCTCAGAGGTCGGGTAAGCTCAGCCCCCAGTCTGTGATCACTCTGACTGGCCATTTACAGAACACAACATAGGCAACACAGGATTTGGCTGCACACTGTTAACAAACACTAAAAATACCTACGTGCAATAATGCCCTGAGATATTCAGAATACTTTGAGGTACTCTTCATTGAGCAATTGCGTGCCACAAATGCAAAATAGTCATGAGATCTAGTCAAAATACTAAGTATTTGAATCTACAAGTGCATCAGTTCAAAACCTTAAATAACATAAAAGAAAAAATTCTGTCAAGAGAAAGAGGTTTAAGAACTTTAAAGCAGTGCATCAGTTCAAAACCTTAAATAACATAAAAGAAAAAATTCTATGTCAAGAGAAAGAGATTTAAGAACTTTAAAGGTTTTGTATTTGAAGACAGCAGTATTTCATTTCCACACCACAATTAGCCTGTAGCATTAATAACACTAGCCTCATGTCTTTACAGAGAGATCCATATTTCCATTTGATATTATAAAGACTAGCCAAGCCTGTTAATTTATCAATTATACAACTTCTGACTAAATGTTTTCCCCACACCAAAAAGCAACAATTCTAGCGGAGGAAATGTACACTACAATCATTCTGAACCTATATCAAAACTGTCCAGAATGAGATTTTGCCTCAGACAGCATTAGAGGCCATTAGTACAGAGACTATCCCAAACTCAGATAAACTAATTTACATAATAAAATTATCCCACTAATAAGCAAGGAATGTAAAAATGCACATTCATAATTTAATTACCTTTGAAACTACTCCATCATTCTCCCACCAATGCATGTACAAGCACCTGCCCAAGACTATTGCAGGGATTTTATTCATATTCATCAGTCCTTGATTTCCCAATTTAAAATAGGGTAGATGAATAAAAGACATTCCTCTGTACTTTGTACTTAAGGGCATTTCCAGCCAATTTCAGCTAATTCAGACATCAGCTCTCTGACCTGAACTCATCCTAAACTCAGGAGCTTTTACGAATTCACACAGGAGTTAAGTACTGGTACTCGACAGGCTTAAAAGAGAAAACTGAATTTTCCTTTCTAAGAGGCACTCAGTGTGTCTGAAAAAAATTAGAACTTTATATTAGCAACCAAACCCTCCCTAATTCTAATCCCATCTTTGCTGCTGGTTTAATGTATGGCATTGAGCGAGTGGTTTCCATTGCTTCATTCAACCATCTTTACCAGACAACCAGTGTCATTTACTGACTTCACAGGGTTAAGTCACCAAGATTTGTTTGCGTATCTACAGTCTTACCAAGATTACTGCTGCACTGAAACTGGCCCTGTTAAATGACTGTGGAGGTTAAAAACTTTTTAAAATGTGTACTTTTACCCTCTAATATTAAAATCATCAAGCTCCTTTGTTATTTCTTTTACCTAATATTTTCACTATTAAAAAAAAATTTAAGTCCAGATGAAGCAAAACCCAGGAATGACTGGATTACACCAGAGACATTGATTAAATGTTAAAGAAGTACTTTTAAAACTTGTGTGGGAGGCAGCCAACCTTAAATTTTTTAATCAGCTGTTTCAGGAGGGACTTGAGCGAGGGATAAGAAGGAACAAAGGCAAATCCAGATTCTGCCTCTATAAGCATTTTCACTGTGCTGGTTTTGAAACACAGGGGCTGGTTAGTGCTGGTCCTTAAGCTTTTCCTTGCTGTCAGATGCTGAACATGGCATCAGAGTCAGCAGCTGTTAAGAAAGAGCAGCAATGGCAACAGAGGGACCACGGGGTGATGTCCAGGTGCATCTCATCTAAAGGGTTTTGTACCACCTCCAGTCCTAAACCAGATGTTGCTGAGACCCCCACTGTTTCTCATTAACCTTGACAGCAGTTCCATGAGGACCCTAATTAATATTCAAAGCATCCACACCTAGTGCTAATTACAGCTCATATTTAATTAAGAGGGTTGAACTTTTCCATTATTTTTACCAGCAATTCCAAACTTTTTAGATTTATCACAAAATGGCGAATTGCACTGGCAACTTCAGAATCTCCACAATGCTGAGACTCTTCTACCTCTTCCATTAGACTTGTTCAGCTGAGGTCTGGTTCTCTTATAAACAACTGAGACCCCATTAATAAGTAAACAATGAAGGGTCAGGGATTTGTCTTTTTTTTTTTTTTTAATAACTTGTACATATTCAGAGATTTACAGCCTTGCCATTGAAGAAACCAACCCCACTATGCTTACAGCAGAGAATTGACAGACAAGATTATCAGTGCAGGCTCTGTAAGTTCATTTAATTGTTGGAAGACAGGGGACATTAAAGAAATTAGACTTGCACATGCTACTGCAGGCCCCAAGTTTAAAATGATGGTGACAATAAATCTGAGATATTATCCCTTAAACCAAGTGACTACTGAAGCCTTTCCTAACCTTTAAAATTACTGTGAATTTATTATTCATAATTAATTCAACAGAGAAGATATTACAATGGAATATAAAAACATGTATGTTTAAACAAGTTCTTTACTATTTACTTGGCTAATAATAGCCAAAGCTAATTGTTCAAAATACTAATTTCTGTCAGGAACAATGAAGTGTCAGATATCACACATTTGTGTCTACATGTGGTTGATGGAAACCCAAGACTACACAAGAGATACACTTGAATAGATTTTAAAATCTATTCAAAAGATTGCTGAATCTACCAAAAATTCTTTACATAGAATCACCTAAAATGTTCCTTTATTGTGCTCTTTAAAATGCAGTGAACTGAAATGAATAAAAGAAACAATAAATTCTAATGCATTACTTTGAAAATATGAAATGGCCCTAAAAGCAAGAGGAAATATTGATCCTAAATTAGCCTATGAACTCAGGTATTAGAGTAATTTCAAAGCTGTGTATGACAGTACACAGGCACAGCTTAATCCCACCCAGGCTGGAGAGGCTAAACAGAAGTTGTCCCTTCAGACCCAGTTCCAAGTATCTTTAAGATTAAATGACCCCTTCATGCTCACTTTGTGCACGGTTTTGTAAAAAAGTGGTTGTTGGCAACAGCAAGGAGAACAAAGGATGGCAGACAGTCAGGCTCTGCTAAATGTTCTGGCCCGAGTCTTAATGAAAACCACATTTCAACTGAAAAATATGCTTTACGTGGCAGTATATAAAATCAAATTTATTGCTTTCTGGTTAAATGTTGAACTCTAAAGAACCAAAAATAAAGGATTCCGATGTAGGTAAGTGAAGGTTCTCCTATTTCATCCATGTTACCCCATTTGAAGAAAAGCTTAGAATTTAAACTGCTCCTACTATCTCAGATGACTTTTCAGCATCTCCTCCTCTGAAAAGACTTCATAATTAAGAAATGTATAAAAAGTGTCAAAACATAATAAAGCAAGCATGTTATGTTTGTACACAAAGGAGAGAGCACAGAAAACATTTCTTATACAGTGTTTCTTTTTCTTAAAAACACATTTACAGCATTACAATGTATTCAATGAAAACCTTTCTGCTTGCCTGCATTGTGAAGTCAAACTCACAGTTTATTGTTTGTTTTGCTCTATTTTCCATTTGGTGCATTTTGTTTCTTTGGCAAGATATATTTCACATTTACAGAAAGCCTCCTGTACTGCAGTTAAATGAGCCAAACTGCATCGTATCCTTAGGGCACAGAAACAAAGAAGAAAGATGCAACATTTCTCTGCAAACCTGCTGGTTCTAAGGGCTCAGTTACATCTATCAAAAACATGATTCCCCATAGCTTGCCCTCCTTCAGATTTAAGCATCAAAACGTGCCTTAGAAGACCTGCATGCAGTGCTGCAGCTGCTTATAAGAACTGCCCTGGCTTGACTAAAAACCAAGAGTTTCAAGGGAAAATAAAAGTGAAAATACCTGCTGTACCATGGTGCTGCCTCTATTCTCCATAAACTTAGCAGCTGCTCTGCTCCCAGGCCATGCAGCATCTGCCCAAAAGGAGCATCAGTGCTGGCTGGGGGCTGCAGGGCGTGCAGGGAGCGGGACTCGGGGTGCTGAGGGAGGGGGAGCCCGCGCAGGGCTCGCTGACCTGGCCCTCGCCATCGGAGCGCTCCCAAAACCTGATCCAGATGTGGCTCCTGCAGCGGGGGCCGCGCCCCATCAGTCACAGCAGGCCACTCCTCTGGCTCCTGCTACCGCTCGTGGAGCGCGCCACTGAGCAGATGATTGCACGGAGAAGGAGGGAAAAACACAGCTTGACTACATTAATAGCTGCTTAAAAAACATTGGAAATGCTACTGTGGAAGTTGCCGGAAGCTGAAGGTTTTTGTTTTAAAATTAACACGGCTGTATTGAGAGACCCAAAACACCCTGGACTTCCAGGGCTCTGGATTTGTGATAGCTACGATGTCCCGTTACACACGTGCATTTCCATGGGATTAATTCCTCCTCCATGTGGCACAGCTAATACCAATAAGGTTCTGATTTTAAAATTGCTGAACCCCACAAGAAAACCGCCGATACTGAACTAGCCTGGTTTAGATTAAATCTACTTTATCCTTCCATTCAAATGAAATATTGTTTCCTTTTTTGTTTCATGTCATGACATCCCTCTCGCTCAGCAGGGGAAATATTTCAGAAGTGCTACCAAGGTTTAGTTCTGTGAGGCGCTTTAGGCAACCTAATGCTTCACTGTTAAAGGAACTTTCTTAGATGCTCCAGAGATAGCTTCAAAATGAAAGAACTCCTATCTAAAGAAATAAAGAAAAGAAAAATAATTAAAATTAAAAAAAAAAAAAAAAAAAAAAACAACACAAAACCCCAAACAACTAAAGAGATTCAGACAGCCCCACAGAATACACATTTATTGCCACTCTGCTGCAGTCTGCCTACAGACATCAGGGTTCAGAAGCAGGGCAGACACGTAACACTGGAATTATTCTAACAAACCTTCCAATTCAAAGGGGTGGGCAGAGCAACAAACAGTCATCAATTCATCACTAAACTTATATTCCAACTGAAATATATTGGAATTCTTTAAAGTGGCAGTGTAATTCTTCCAGGTTTGTTGCTGGCACTCCCCAGTTAATGACAATAAAAGCAGCCACTTCAGATTTTTCAGAAGAAATCAGACATCCAGCCACACCAAACTGATAATCACAACTGACTGACTCTGCGAGCTTTCTCTGTTGTAGCTTAATTATCTGACCAGGCCACTTGACTCGCATCATTTGCTTCTGCAATCACACAAAATGAATCCTCCAGCCACCTCTCTTTTTCGGAAGGTACAGGACAAAGCCAAATTCAGCTTTCAAAAGTAAGAAAGATAATGCAGAATAACTTTTGCAGCGAGCATGGGGGGAAAAGATAACAATAAGTAAGCAAAAGAGAATCTCTTTGCTACCTTAGCAGGAAAGTACTATTTCGTTTCACCCATTGCAGAGGAACATTTACTTTTGATCTTTTTTACATATAAAATACTGTATTCCAATAAAAGTCTGTGCTTTTGCTACAGCTGCATGTGTGTTTGATAATGACATGTTCACTCTGTGTCAGTGCCTGAATTATGGAAAAGAATTTCAGCAACTGAAACCTCCCGACAGCCTGCAAAGGACATTTACTTACATTTCACTGAAAGCAGCAAACTACTTGCCAAAACTTAGTCTGAATTCACATAATACTATGGACACACCACTACACATGGAGAAAGCCTTCCCTCCAACACCTTCACTCCTTCCAGCTGCTGAAACTTTCAACTGACTTTTTTGACACTGTCATTTATTACCAGAGCTTTCCTTATCCTACATGGCAAATCTTTATCCTGCTGTTTCCAATGGCCCAAGTGGACATGACTCTGCCACGCTGATTTTTTTGCTTCCACATTAACATCTAAATCCTTCTTTTTAAGTTTTCTGCCTCTCCCTCACTTTCTGAACTCTGACTCTTAAGGTCGTCCCAACTGCAGCTCAACCTTGTATTCCACCATATTTCCCTTGGAAAAAAATTTATGTCACATTTGGAAAACAACTCTCCAAAATGGCCTTAAGAGCAAGACACTTTGAAGAAGTCAGGTATATCTACAATGACAAATGATTCTTAAAATTTCCTTTAAAAAGTGTTAAGTATAAAAGGATCTCATCATTTTCCACAAGTCAGCAGAGGAAACTCCACCTCATTTATCTTACACCTTTACTAGAGCGTACTGAGGATGATGCAGCATCCTTGTACCCAAACAGCAAGGAAAGAGGGCAAAAATAAAGGGTTGGATTATTAATATAAAAGGTGCATGAAAAGCCATCTGGAGTAGAGGATTTTAAAGGGGGTAGCAGCCAGCCTTTAAAAATTTAACTCAGCTATGATTTCCAGCCCTTGGGCATCACGACCAGGTCCAAAACTGTTGAACTGATCTTCACAAAAGACATATGTGAAGTGTCAGGATGCAAATTCCCACAGGACAGCAAACAGGGAGCAGTTATGGGGCTCTGGAGGACCTACAGGAGTGGGCTGACAAGAACCCGGCCAAGTGCTGCTTTTGGGACAGGATAATCCCTCACACTGGCCCAGGCCCTGACTGCCTGGCCAGAGAGCAGCTCTGCAGCAAAGGCTGAGTCCTGGGGAGCAGAGCTGGGTCCGAAGCAGTGCTCTGCCTTCCAGGCAGCAAACGCGAACTGCTCTGCAGGCTGCATTAGCAAAGGGCGGTCAGTGAGGTGAGGAAAGGGATCGTTCCTCCCAGCACAGCACTCAGGAGAACATCTGGAACACCAGTCTGGGGTGCCTCAGGACAGGAGATGTGTTTGGGAGTGCAGTGGTGGGTTGCCAGGGCAGCTGCAGGGCTGGAGCACATGACAGAGGCTGAGGCAGCTGGTTCAGCATCGCCTGCAGAAGGGAGGGCTCAGACACTTAATTGCATCTTCTTCCACTTCACCAAAGGTTACAGGGACAGAACCCGCAGGTACAGAGTGACAGAACAAGGAGCAATAGCTAAAAGTTGCCAAAAGGGAAATTCTGGTTTGCTCCAAAGAATAAGATAATGAATATGAGGGAAGCTAAGCACAGGAAAATGCTGCTCAGAGAGGCTATGGCATCCTGGAGACTTGCAAACCTGAACTCTAAAAGCCCCTGAGCCACCTAATCTGTGTAGTTACCCCTGATTTAAAAGGGATATTGGGATTAGACGGCTTCTGAAATTCCCTTTTAATCTGAATCATTCTGTGATTCCATGTGGTTTCAACAGTAGCAGAATAGCTTCAAAATGGATTTTATACTTTTATCCTATTTGATGTCTTCATAAAGGATTTGCTCAGAAAGAAGAGACTAGTTACAACTTCTAGTCTATTTCCGTCCTCAAGAAACAATGTCTCAGTTCTTTGAGATGTGTTTGCAATGTTTCCTTACAAAAATATGTTTGCATTTGTTTAATCCACAGCCAGAGCAGTGTGGAAGTGGCAATTCTTACAGTGCAGGCAAGACAAGTTTCACAAATGATTTAATTTAATGCTGTGCACTATGACACGTTTTCATTTTCTGCCAAATGTTACCATTCTTAGCATATGTAGAGGAACACTGCCTTACATCTCCATAGAAAGGAGTAGTTTTCTCTACCTTCTGCATGACCTCTAAAACAGTAACTACAGCCATATGTTTTCTGATTTCATCTGCATTTTTATTTCTGAAATAAACTTTATTTCAAATATTAATGTATCGAAAACCACTGCCACCTTTTAAAGCTGGATTGTAACAAAAATAGTAAATCCATTTTCTTATTTTTCTAATAAAGTGATTTTAATTTTTTTTTTCCTTTACTGCAACGCTGAAGATATGGGACATACTAACCCAGGTGACAAACCATGCTTATGCAGCAAGACTCTGTCTGGTGCAGACACAACCCTGCATTGTGCTTTGTAACTCATTCCACTGAGACAATTCCTGCGTTCTAACCCATGAACAGGCATAGGTATTTCCAGAATTTCAGGCAAAAAATTTCTCTAAATGACACCTCACTGGTAAAGGATTGAACTCTGCAAAGGTTTGGAGTCTGCAGAGAAAACTGAGCACATTCAAATCCAAAAACAGTTGCAGGTAAATGGTTTTCAACAGATTATTTCTAGAAATCTGATAAGTTCTTATAACATAGCTAAAATTATGCATTCAAGATTTGTTGTAAGTAGAATTCAACACCTCAATTCCAGTTTACTCAAAAAAAACTGACTAAATTTTTCAGGAGATTGGGACTGGAGGCAGCTGATTCTTTTAAGTCCCTAAATGGAGCAATTGAATCTCATTGATATTAACAGTTGTCACCAAGTTGTTCCCATTTTAGAGATGCCAGTTCATCTGGAGTTTCAGTTGGCTTTGCTATGGACACAGCATAGAATAGAGCCAAATATTCACCCAATCCTCAGCCACAGAATGTGGTGAACATACAGCCATGTGCTGAAAAAACATTCCTGTGAGCCATTTGTGCCAGAGAGAAACGGGATCAGAGTTTCATGCTACCTAATTAGTGATCAGATGGTGACATATAAACTAAATACTGGGCAGGATGAATGAAGAGTGCCACAAGGATTATACACAGAACAAGAACACGGGACTGGAGGCCTCTGCAGACCTTGATGTGCTTCACAAAGGCACCGGTGAAGTGGCTGTACCAGAGTGAGCAGAGCCACCTCCCAAGCCCAAGGGCAGCAGCACTCAGTGGAGCTGGAGCTGCCAATGTCACCTCTCTCAACTGGACACTTTAAAGTGACCTCTTTTAACCAGAGGCACAATCTTTCACTGCTGAGCTCTGATGGAGCCTCGGAAAATAAAGGGGACATTTCTCTTCATAATCCCTCACAGTGAATAATTTCCTAGGGCAGCACCACAATTCATCCATCACGTGGGATACAGGTCCCAGCCTCAGCACCACAAATGGGAGATCATTACTTGACTCACCTGAAATAAAACACGGAACACAGTCAGCTAGGGAGGGAAATGAGAATGCAGTGCCATAAGCTGCCCTGAGCAGCAAAGCTGACAGATCATCCCTGCTCAGCTATTTGGATACAGGGTGGTTTTGAAAGCCAGAATGAGCCGGGTTAAATGACAACAATTCCTGCACAGCTGTGCCAAATGATCAAACGCAAGCTGGTTTGTTTTGTTTTGCTTTGCTTAAACCAGGTAAATTTAAGAGTTTCATTTATGTGGTGAGCTCCATAAAGACAATGACATGACTGACTTTGGGAATTTGGAGGAAGACCAGGAAAGTCAGCAGCAGAGTTATAAAACTGGGCTTCAGAAAAAGAGACTTCAGCATATCCAGGGAAATGTTATGAATCCCTAAGGTTTACCCAGGAGAGGAAACAGTCCAAGGTAACTGCCTGATTGAGATGTCGATTAAAGAGAACTTCTGCATGCAGGAACAAACCATTCATTAGGAAAGAAGATACTTAGCAGGCTTACATGGCTATGAAGAAGGTTAATGAAGACAGACACAAAATGTGAGCTTAGAAGTGATGGAGTCAAGGCCTGGCAACAAAAGAGAACCACAGAAGTATTGCTCAGGTACTTGACAAAAATGGGAAGGTTTTTTAGTCCAGCCTACCTAAAAGTAAGACATTCTTAATTCAGAGATGTTAAGGGTGACAAGAAAGGCAGAAAAAAGAAAAAAAATCTAGACATTGACTATTTAACATTGCTTTCAAAGAATTTCTGTTTCCAGTCTCTGTTTAACATTAAGAGTTCCACCATTTTGTTATTTACAACAGAACATGGATGACCTGAGCTGTAATGACCAGCTACCAGAGCAATGCCATCTTGTTTAACGCCAGTTAAAGCAGCACTCATTTTTTTGGCACTGAAATTAAATGATGGAACATGATCGCTGATGTTATTTACTCCTAAGATTAAAATGACAATCAAAATATCATTGGGCACAAGGAACAGACAGCTTGGCTTCCTGCCTCAGCCACACTTTGCTGTGCTTGTTTATCACTGAGATCATTTGCATACTTCAGTGGATGTTTATGTTAAGATGCTGTTGTAGCATTACGAAGGAACTGTTTATCCAACAGTGTTTGTCATCAGCAACCTAAGCCACAGTACTGAAGGAAGGTAAAGACCTTCTCAACGAGGAGACAAAAAAGGCACTAAGATGTGTTTATGCAAAGCAAAATATATTTCTAAGCAGTGCTGAATGTCACAACTGATGAAAACAAACGAAAATCTATTAATAGTGTGTTACAAGGAATCTCCAGTTATGAAGCTAATGAACAAAATCCTTTAATGGTTCCTATAGCAAAGGAAAGACTTTCACTGACTATACTGACTGGCAAGTTGTATGTAAAATCTCTAAAAAGCTTCTGGTACTATGAAAGGAATAGGCCAGTACCTTCATTTCCACAGTCCCCCAGAATAGTGACTAAAACTGGTCTCAAGTCTATATGGCCTCTCCCTGCACATCTCCTTTGAAGACTTATTTTACTACTAGACCTTCTTCACAAAACTGAACACATTCTTATGACAGTAAATCCTGCTGCAAAGCTGGTCTCTGCCTGTGCTACAGGTGCTTACCCTGGTAGACTTAAAAAAAAAATGTTGGAACAATACAGCATTTTAAAATAGCATATATTGTGGGACTGGATGAAAATCACCTTTCCTGGTTTAGAGTTTTATTTTGTAAGGAAGGGGTGGTGGAAGGAGAAGTATTTCCAGAACTGTAGCAGCACAGAGAAAAGCTCTGGCATGTCAAGCAGAAGCATATGGCTAATCTACAGCAAGCACATCCAACAGCGTTTGTGTTTGCACAGTGCAGGGGCCTGGACAGCAGCCACAGCATCCACGCTCCAGAATTAGTGAAAATACACACACCACTTCTGGGAGAGAAAAGTTATAGCCTGGAAACTGTTTCTAATCAATGGGAACTGGCTGGCTTTTATAGCAGAAGATTAGATTAAATAAGATAGCAAAAATATTGAAGCAGTTCTGCGTTTGCTGAGTGCGCACCCAGTGAGATGGAGAACACAGCAAACACGTTTGCATTTTAGCTGCAGAGGAAATTCTGATTAGATGCTGCTACACAGGAATTGATAGTGAGTAGGTATTCAATCAGAAAAGTGGTTTTCTTTTAAATATTACCATCACATGGTACAGTACATCACTTGTGTCAAGTTAAATTTAATCAGATCAGTGTACTTAAAGGAAAAAAGTTGAATACCTGCTCATATGCCCATGCCAAGAGGGATTATATGAGATTTTATGAAGCCTTTTCCTTTTATTTAATATTCTGATAGCTGTATAGAACAATTTTGCTATGTATTATGCCCTCAAACTGATCTATTCCACTGTCATTTTAATGCACAGCAAATATGCCTGAACTCATGGTGACAGCATCGTGTGTCCTGTCAATTACTGACATTCTCCCCTGTAACAGCCAAGGCATTTTCCTTGGAACAGCAATTAGTTCTAATTTTAAGTGTTGCTAATTTTCCTGAGAGTAAAGCAGTATCATCATCTGCTTTTAAATGTGTTAAGAACACATTTAAAAAGAAACAATAACCTATGTGCTCACTAATGCTTGCTGATTTTCCTCAGATTTAGAATCAGGGATGTGAAGGATTGGGTTCTGGAAAAGGTGTCTGAGCAATGCAATACACAAAACGGATGGGTTTTTACTAAAATGCACTTTTTTTCACATATGTTTAATGGCTTATCTGAACAACAACCAAAAATCATCACTATATAATCCATCAGAAATAAACCAGTTTTCAGCTGCCAGAGACTAAATACAACAAAAACTTTGAATTAATTGAATTCTGGGAAAGCAATAAAAACTGGTAAGTGACACATATGTCAGGCATACACTTAGGCAGACTCAGTCCACCTCAGAATACACAAAGACTAGATGGATAAAATTCAGGATCCAAAATAGAGACCTAAAAGGCACAACCCACCTCTACAATTCACTGGATCTACTTTGCCAAGCCTTTTAGTGAATTCTCCTCTCTTCTCATTCAGATCCTGATTTCCCAATATTTTAAACCTCCCTTTGCCCCCCCTCCCTCTTTTTCATGCTGTCCTGTACTACTTCTTCCTCTTTCTACACCTGCCCACACCAATCCGAGTCTCCCCTTTAGTATTTACTGCAGCAATTGAGAGTACAAAATGTTATCAAATTGACAAGGGAACACATCCGTTCTGCCTGAGTTACTGAATGAAAGCAAGGCGTGACCTCCACATGTATCTTAACTTTGATGCAAAATATCTCATGTAATTGGGAGCTATCTTGAACAGATTCAGGCTACAGGACTGGTGTAGTTGAAGTATTTTTCTATCTGCTCTTATTTATTTCAGATGCCATTGTAGCTAATTGATCCAGGATTTGGAGGATGAAAATATATTCTGGAACTTGACACAGCACTGGAAATATCCATTTGTTGGTCTTGATGAAAAAGTATATTAACCTATACTTACATAGTGTATCTATAAATACATATATTTATTGTGTAAATAACCACAAAGGGTTCACTGCTCCTTGGTTGACTTCATGTATTAACAAAAATATTCCATGTTTAAAATAGATTCCTAAATTCTATAGCTATTAATATCTCCCCTGCCAACAGTTCTAAGTGTAGTAGAAAAAAAAAATCAGCCAGTTTCAGTTAATAAAAGGTCAAAATGGAAATTTAAATCCTCCACTAAAGAGGTCTGCAGTGACTAACAGCATCAATTAAGCAAAGCAATGTACACTAAATTAATGTCACACACACATATGTGTGTTCCTGGTATCAAACTAAGAACCAAATTCAATGGAGACTTATGAAATATACTAAATTGATCTGAACATGTTGTTTGTTAATAAGGATTATGAAATAAAATTTTTGAATCATTGTTTTAACTTCATTTTAGTAACACAGATTGAACACCAGTTAAAGAACCAGAATTCAAGGCCTCTCACACGCTTCAGAAGCAAACAAATTACGATATAAAATATTTCCAATTAAATAGAGAATATGACATCAATTCAAACAATTCAAGCAGTGCACATTGCAAATGCCTCTATTGCTCTATGCAGAAAAGTGAGAGCAAGGGTGAAGCTACCCTGGTCTTAATCCCATTTTCTCCCTTTCTTAGTTTTTGACAATTAAAACTATTTTTGTTTCCATTTCTTACAAACATAAACCGGAAATTTAAGAGCAGAGTTTGCTGCTAGAATTTACTTGTTAACATCTTACATCCTGTGAATCTGAAAGAGCAACCTCATTGCACCTTTGCAGTGAAAATAACTGTTAACAATAAATAAACAAATTAGCAAGCTACTACACACCCTGAGCCACAGAGCCCACCTGAATGGGGGTTCCCATTACCTTAGGTGAAAAGAGTTTTAACAGAATTACATAAAACAACAAGGCAAATTATTTCAAACTAAAAGCAGAGCACTCAAGAGTCAGTGCAGAAGCTCAGAGGAAGTAAGCTTTCCCTTCAGCAATGCAAATTTCTGATGCCAACGAACTCCACAACAGTGTAACTTGAAGGTCTGCAAGTTTTTAAAATAATCTCTGGTTGTTGTGGTTTTGTTTTTGGTTTTTTTTTTAGAATAATTTCAGGCAAGTTTTATTGAAAAATTACTCATGGTTCACTCCCAAATAACACTGGGTTTTGAAAAAAAAATATTTAAGTATTAGACAGGAATAATTAATGCACCCTAACAAAACCCTCTACAACTGTATTTGCCAGGTATGCACCACTAGTCAGATCTCTGCTAACTGCAACCTCAAAAAAAACTCTCATGGAATTTAGACGAAAACTAGCTTTTATATAAGCTTTCAGGAGAAAAAAAGAAAAAATATCTGCCATAAATAGAAAAGTAATCAGAAATGGGTGAAGACACTTCAAAGTATGTGTATTACCATTTTGCATTTCCAGTCTATTCAATCCAGCTAACATGGTCAGCTCAATTCAGAACAGGTCTCTGAAAACCAGTAGTAAAAGAGATAGATACCATTATTCATAAATAATTATCTAGAACTAATATCTTTCTCCATGTATGAAACTTCTACTTCCCAGAAAACTTTATTATGCAGGATTACCTCTGACAACCAAGCTGCCTCTCTAGAGAAAGTACAATTTTCTCAGTGACCACGGAAGAGGAATTTTAGATGTTTTCAAGAAAGTAACCAGACCGAGCAGACATGGAGAGCTGGGTTTCAAACCAGGAAATCCTTTTCCTTAAACAAGCTCACCAGGATAAGAAATTCAGCAGAATCCAAACTTTTACATTCAAATAGAACCCCAAATTTTTGCACTCTACTGTAAATGGCAAAGCCCTGAAGCTATTTGGCAGCAACAGGGAGATTTGCACAGACTGCACAAAGTGAATTTCACTTTCAGGAGATAAGTGTGGCCCATGAAGACACTGCTGAATGTATTTTTCATTTCATGTATCAGTGGTTTTGCTTTGCAGAAATTGTTCCATCTTTTTAGCTCTAAGGCCCAGATCTGAGCAAGAACAGTGCAGCAGAAGCACAGTTATGATGCAGCAAGACTAATCTATTTCCTGAGACACTGGTAGATAAGATTTTGGGATGTGGACAGTTTTTATGAATATACTGCACTTGGCAGTCAGATGATCATCAAGGAAACAACAGTGCCCAACATGTCACCCTCTGCAAGGTCAGAGGAAATTTGGAAGCTCCTTACATGTATCTGCAGAATCACCTGGTTTGGCTTTTTGGACCCTAAAAATGGTTCAGTGTATGCAACCCAGGTCTCCACTGAAATAGGCAAATTCTGGTAATATTTATTATTATTCTGGTAATATTTATTCTGTCTCAACCAGGAGACTGTGAGCATCCAGCTGGAGTTCCTTCAAGTTCCACAGTCATTCCTGCAATGATCTGTGTGGGCACTCCCTCCATTTAACAGCAGACTTATGGAAAACAAGCAAGGGAAGGACAACTAAGAGTTCTGGTAAGAAGGATGAAAATATGTCTATCTGTTTAATAAAATCCTGACCAATTTATTTTACCTCTCTGAATAAAAAAAAAAAAAAAAAAAAGCTCTACAACCATTCCTCACAGCAGCCACTACCTGACATGATCATTTCAACACAACAACTGAGATAAATAGAAGAGGGAATGGGCAGGACAGATAGTGGGTGTAGGATATGTATTTTCAAGGCAAAAAGAGATAAAGGTATTACAAACTTACATGGGGAGTCACATCACCCACCATAAACCGTGATTTAATAGGTTGCTTAAGAGCTAGGAGAGCTCTCGAGCCTAGCCCCAGCCCATTTAGCACATTAGCTTGTCCTAATGGGGAGCTCTGATCCAGAAACGCTCAGCACCTCTGCCTGCGGGCATTGCCACACAATGCAAATGAAGCTGTAAAGAGAAATCAACTCATCAATCACAATCACAAGGGGACACTGGGCAATGCAAAAGGATTAGTGTTCAGCCCTGCTCAGGTCTTTCCTAGCACCACTCTGCTTTAATTAAATACCACCTCGAGTGCTTCATTACCAGCAGAAATCTCAGCATTGAAGGCTGGAATGCTGCAATCAAAGTGCTGGAGCTAATTAGAAATGAGAAAGAGAAACATGTTCATTAAAAAGTGTGGGATTCCCCTACCAGAAATGACCTACACCTCGGAATAAAAACTTGCCTTTCTGTGGATTTAGAATAATATGTTAAATAGCTTTTATTAAGGTGAAATCGTTTACTTTGAACCACGCTCCTGCTATTGTCTTTCTTACAATAAAGGCAGATTTAGCTGTATCCACCAGACCATTGTTAGAATTTAAAAGATTCTGGGCTTATGGTTAGCTGATAAGAGCCTTAATTCCTCTTCTTCTAACATTTGATACACTAATTTAAATTTTTTCAGACTTGGCACACTCAAGGGCTTTTTGCCTTACTTCCCTGGATATACATAAGCTAGTCATTACTATTTATGAAGGCGATGAAAGGAAACATTAAACAGCCAAAGAAATATAAATCTTAGATTCTAACACAGAGAGTGCAACAGCAGGATTAAAAACAAAACAAAATGAAACAAAAACCTGAAGCAAATACAAAGGCATTTGCAATTCAAAGCAATACAATATAGTGGAAAAGCAGTTTTCTCTTCCACTTGACTGCCAAGTGACCTGACTCAGGATTTTATGGCTTTTCCCAGGAACAAGCTGAGAATATCTGTAGCATCCAAAACTTAGCAGAGAAATCACATTATCGTGAGAAAAGCAAGGAGGAGACAGAGCTTCTGATTTGAGTGATAAACTAAATGTTTTTCCTAATTTTTGGCAATGATAATATGGAAATAAAAAATTGTTTTTAGCCAGTACCTTATTAGATAAATTTACCTTTAAGGAAAAGACCTGAATAAGGCCTGTACATGGCTTACATCCCGCTCAGCTAACGAGGGGGAGGTTTTCTTGCTCAGTTTTGTGTATCACACTTATTTTTAATGTCTGATTTATGTGGTTTCCAAATGCAAATAACACCTCAAATATTATCAATCAAAAATTGCTGTAGCTTTTTGAATAACCCATACATTGTTGTTTGAATAATGTCCAGAAAGACCAACTTAAACTTAGCCTGAATTAAATTTTTCAACTATCAGCCAAATGCTAAACACTAATGAAAATACTCTTACTTCCAAGGGAAACAGATGGCTTTAAATAGTTACTTATTTCAACATATGGAAACCAATCACTGAACTATGAAGAATCAAACAGCAAACTCTATCATTATTAATTTTGACTAATAAGAAATAATATAAGAAAAATATGACACATGAAAGAATCCAGCTTCTAAACTAAAGTCTGTTTTAGTTTAAATTGCAACAGAGTAAGGAAGCTTTTAAAAAATATTTGTTTGAGCTGCAATGTTAGATTCCAGTTTAGGTTGTTTTTTAAAAAAATAGAAAAAAAATACATAATTTTTGTAGAAAACAGTGATTTGTGATGATATTTTTACATTCATCTATCACCAAATAGCCCCTAGGATTACAAATTCCCCTGTACAGAGTTCTCCCACTGTGAGCAGGCATTGAGGAGCTCAAGAAGCTCCTGGAGCTCACTCTGAACCAAAGCTGCTCCCCAAACAGGACACAAAAAGCATTTTCAAAGGAAAAAAAAAAAAAAACCAATTGGTAAGAGATTTCATGAGACCGCCCCCCAAAAAGGAAAAAAAAAAAATTTTAAAAAAAAAAAAAAAAAAAAAAAAAAAACAATTGGTAAGAGATTTCATGGGAAGGCAGCAGGGGAACCCCAGCACAGGGAGCAGTGAAGGTGTGGAGGAGCTGCACGGGCAGCCCTGGGACTGGCCAGCAGAGCAGAGCTCCCTTTTCTAATCTGGAAAGCAAATTAAAGCTGTGTTAAAGTGCAAATCAAGCCACAACCAGCCCTGCTGCTCCTGAGAAAAGCGTCCTCACCAGCAATGGAATGATGGCTGATGCTTCGGAAAAGCATGAAGAGCAAATGAATCTTACCCTGGTCTTATCATTGCAGTTTTCTTCAGTCAAGGATGGAGAGGTTTGCCAGCTAAATCTGTGTCAGTTTTTTGACTTAAATAGAATATAGCTTAAGTGAATTAAACTAGTTTATTCTGCCATCTCAGGCAGCTGGCAACTTTTCTAAAGCTGCAGCAAAACTTCGCCATTTTTGCTTAATTTTTTTCTTTTTCTTCTATCTGCTTATATAACAATATCCTTTAAAGGTACCCCTACATTATCCTCAGCTGGTGGGCAGAATTGTGCTGTCTTTAGAATAGTTTTTAGGAGTCTATTTCTTAAAAAGAAAGAGAAGCTGCTTAGGCGTTCCATGATTTCTGTGCAGAACATTCCCTATGTGGGAGTGCCTCATCTGCATAGCGGCATGTGGGTAGGGTTTGGACAAGCACACTGAAGGATGTGACAATCAAAGACAGATATGTGGGAAATCTCTTTTAAATGTAAAAAGACCTCACCCAGCTTTCACTAATTTAAGTAAACATAATTTCCAAGGGAGGAATGAATGCATAAACTATCATGAGGTAAAAATGGGCTTTGAGCATTGCAATTTCTGTTGTGTACTAAAATACACCCAAGAAAAATTTCTTATTCTGTCCTAGGTCTAACACAGCAAAAAATCAGTGAGAAATGGAATTTTGATCAATGTTAAAAATTTGCATGTGATTTTTCCAGCTAATGACATGCAGAACAAGTTATAGCTGATTTCTGCACTGACATTCTGTCAATGTAATAATAGATCCCTCTTTTGACGTAACTTGACTGCCATTAGCATTCTAAATATAGTGAACTGTTTTGTTAATATCTCCACAGAAAAGTGAAGTAAAAATGTAAAACAGAAGGCAACCTGGGCCAGTTTCTTGTGCACAGAACAGATTTCTAATGCACTGCTCTCCAGAAATGTGTAAATCCAGCTCCTTACCAGCCTGGTGGAACAAATCTCAGTTTGAGCCAAACTGAGATTTCTAGCCGGCAAAAAATTCCTCTGCAGAAGCTAACATGAAAGCTTGTTTTTTTCAAACAAGAGGTGTTTTGAAGCAGTCCATGGAGCTGCCCTCTTCCTTGAAAACTGAGCTGAGCAGCCTGGCTGGGAAACGAGACGTTGTCCCCACTCCTGCAAAAGTGGCCAAGACTGTTCCCAGGCCTATCTTTGCACTGATTCCAGGCAGTTTTCATGGGTTCCCAGCCTGCTCCACTCTGCTGTATTTGCTGAGCAGGTTTTGGACAGGGACAGGAACCGGGACTGTGCCAGCGCTGCCGCTGCAGCCCGGGCACAGCAGTGCCAGCAGAGCAGCACCAGCTCCTGCCACCTCTGCTGCCCCGCGTCCCCGGCATCCTGTACGTGCTGGGACAGCTCAAACCACCCGGGCTCAGCTCCTCCGGGAAACCAGCACTGAATCAGCACCCTCGGCTCCCCGAAGCCTGCATTGAGCAAACCATTCCTGCTGCCAAAGAAACTACCATTCGCTCCCTGTCAATTTTTTAATTAACAACGGGGGTTTGTGTATTTCTTGTGGCTCCTTTGCGGTGTTGTCCTCACTCCAATAATAAACACAACTTGCACAACTCTGAAATAATTTCACTAAAATGAACATGTTAGCATAACTTGGGAAGCTCCTTTCCTGCAAATGTGAGCGTCAGCTTTCAAATGATCCTAAACAAGATCTACTGTAAAACCTCTTTATTTTCTAGATCAGACACTGGCTAGGCCATCCTAAAATACAGCAATATTTCCGTCTCCTCATTAATATGTGCCAAAGTAATGTTTGTAGGTAACTTCATTCACAAACAGTGGCATTAAAGTAAACAATAACCTGAACCAGTGTGTTCTATGTTACTAAACAGTTCCATACATTTTCATACATATTTGGTATGTCATTATTACATAAAAGATGCACCATTTCAGTTCAATGTTAAATAAATTAATGTAAACCAATTGTTATTTTAACCTACCGTGTTCTAAAAATAACATATAATGGAAAAAAGCAGGGGAATGAAATGTTAAAAACAACTGGCAATCTGGACTACCTAAAGTGACCAACCTATTCTATTTCTTATTATTACTATCTCACAAAAAAAATCACAGCCAGGTAAAACAAACAAACCCACCTCAAACTCAAACAACCTTCCTAGAATATTAAAAAAAAACTCTCAGAGCTGTGGTCAGATGGCATTTCTCAAATTAACCTGGAGGTGCTGAAGACCTCTTAGATGTTTTTTTCTTTCTGCATGAGCAATGCCAGCACGAATTCAAGCCCAGTATAACCATGCCATCTTTTAAGTGCCAAGACAACTCAGAAGATTCAACGCAAAATAAATAAATAAAGCTTCAAATTTCCCTATGAGCAGCTTAAGTCTCAGACTTTGCCTTGGTGCAGATGAGCACTCACACCTCTGCCTCTGGCAGCCCTGCTGTAAACACAGACTGCTGCACTTCAGCCAGCCTAGATGTTTACAGAGTGAGCTTCAGCTGCCTGTTCTGATCATTTCATTTTATGCCATTCCATGGTCATTAACATCCAGGTTTAGCAGAGAAGTTGTTTAATTGTTCAGTCAATTAATGGATTTCAATTTATTGTTATGTCAGTGGCATTAGGAATTCCTACTGCCTAGTCCACACAACAGAAAATTAAAAAATAAAAAAGATGCTCACTTAACAAACATGAGAGATGTACAACTGCAGCATCAGGTGATTCATACCAATGACATAGAAAAGACATGGGGACCTCTGTGGAGTTTAAATCTAAAATAGGTTTGGGCAAAATAAAACCTGAGTCTGGAAGAGGCACTGCATGTATCTGCTACAGCTGCTCAAAAAGGCAGATGTCTGAATTTTGTAGCCGATTAAACAACATGACTGTGGTGTATTGTTAAAGATCAAACCCACCTGCCTTTTTATGCAGAAGCAACATGAAAGGCTCCATCTCAAAGGCAGTCCCTGCACACTAACCCTGACCTGGTGCCAATGTGCCTTCATGTACCTGCAGCAGGCCAGAGGGGTGTCAGAAAGAGAACTGCGCTAGGTCGAAGAGAAGGGGCTCACCTGTTTGCTTATTAGAAATTCCTGACTGGGAATTTGGTCTCTTTTTGTTCAGAGACTTGAAATTTTGCCTTTAAAACACCTGCTGTAAGAACATCCACCCCAATAATGACTCAGTTGACATTTCTTACACATGTGCCCATAAGAGCATTACAAATGTTGTGAGGAACAGTAATGAGGTAAAACCTGCTGTTCCCAGTTCAAATACTACTGGGATTATTTGGCACAAGTCTACATTACAGAATACAGAAAGAAACAATGCCTCAGAAAGCAAATAAAGAGGGAGTCATTGCCACAAACTAATCTACAGCTAAATGCAAATTAAGTGAAGATAAAAATAACATTACAAATGACACAGATGATTCTAAGCATGTAATATGACTGAGAGAAAAATCAGTTTTCACAAAGAGTTTCACATAGCTCCAGATGAAACAGGAATTGTGAAGATGCTGAACAGGGGTTCCACGAGAGCTTTTCTTTCTGGAAAAGGAAGGAATGCAGCACTTGATTAAAGGGTCCCAAGTGAGATCCTCAATTTCTGCTAGGAAAGAGATGCAGGACAAGAACCACAGATAACCAGAAAACCCCAGTGCCTCCACATAACTGAACCCCCCAAATCTAAAATTGGTATCTGCGAAAAAAACACCAAACCCAAACAATAAAGCCACACATTATTTCTAAAAGAAACAACAAAATCCATAGAGAGATACTATGACACACCATTGCTTGTCTTAGTTAACACAGTTACTTTAAATTTAAATACAAAACTTAAACTCCCAAAAGTTTGGGGGTTTTTCTAAGTTTTAATTTTTTTTTTACGTTTTTTTTTTAAGTATCACATCAGATCACTTCTAGTCCCTTTTGGGATTATGAAGAGATGATAAAACAAAGGAAATTTAGAAAGGTTACTCATTCCTGATCTCTCTTTCAGGTATTCACTTGCTCCTGAGAAATAATGACAGTCAGGAACAGGAATAATCAAGGAAAACTCAACTTCTACTTTCATTTTCTTAGAAAAGTATAACTGCATCAATCCCAACACAACAACACTAATTTAAACTCATTTCTTACTGAACTGTTGTTTGCAGTGCCTGCATTTCATAAACAAGCACTAATGACATACAAATGATACTTTGTCTACATTTCCTAAATTCCTCTTTTTCTAATCTTGTGATTTTAAGATGGTCTGCTTAAACCTACCAGAGTAAATTATTCTAGTCCTGTGAACCCACTCAAAAAATTACAGTCAAAGAATCAATCAGGTTTTTTTTTTAAATGACAAGTACTAAGACTTTCTGTGTTTCCAGCACTACATGCTTTCACTAGTATTGAGTCAATTTGAGAGAACCCCTTTTGTGTGACAGATGATGGCTGTCTGCCACACACAGATTTAAATGTGTACAGAAAGATCCTCAGCTGGCCTGCATTCTCAAAAATGCTCCTTGCAATTCAGCTCAATATTTTGATATTCCCAGAATACAGGTTTCATATTTTAATATAAGACCAATTAAACTATTTTGTTAACAGCCCAAACCCAAACAACAGGTAAGTGATAGTACACACAGGCAAAAGGGAAGAAAGACCCAGAAACAAATAAATTCACAGTGTTTCATCACTTTTTTCGGAAATCTCTTGTGGTCTGGTCCATTTAGCACCTGCTAAACCTAAACTCCTCTTAAAAACTGTCAACAATGGAGGTATAGATTCATTTTCAGTCCTGATCCCTTGCTGGTGCAAGCACCATTTGGAAAAGAAAGTCATCCTTCTGGTCCTGCTCTAATTCACATGCACAAAAAATGGTACGGATTGGTCTCAAGCAGAAACCAAACGAATTAAAACAAGCCCCTGCGAACTTGCCTTGCATGTAACTGCTGCCATCTTAATAAGGTGAGAGCAGCTTTGAAATCCCAGGCAGCTTCAGAAGCTGCAGCCCAGTCCCTGCCATATGGAGACAGCCTGGAATCTGTCAAGTTCACTTAGTGAATTTTATCTTTGGGGAATCAGTCAGGCAAGCTAGATCAGAATAAACAGGCTGCTGTTGAGATCTGGAGGCTAATGCTGGTACAGACTGGACTACTGAACCACAAAAATCAGTTTGAAATAAACATGTGGCACCTAGAAAAATTAACAATAATTAAAGCTGTATAGGCACAAAAACAACTATGTGGGATTTTTACTGGGCTCTGAAAGATTCTCTTCTCCCTTTGCCTACAGGAAATAGACAGACTTTCAATTTCTTTCCATTATTCCTAATGTAGAAAGGTTTAATGCTTTCATTCAATGCTTTTTATCAGCTTTAAGTATCAATAATTGAAAACATACCATTTAAACATTGTGCCTAATTGGACACCCTTCTTTATACGTGTTCAAGGAAACATAACACAGTGAGCAATGTCATGTTCACACAATCTCCATGCAAGCCCAAGCTGCTGTTTCATGCTTCAATAGGAGATGAAAATCTGGGGTCTCCAAACCTATCAAATTCTGTTCTGATGGATGGGGATAAGATAGACTTTTTTGTGCTCTGGGTAAAAGCCAGAATGTTAAATGTAATCTTCTGCACATGCTTTTACTGATATTCAGCATAAAAATAAGCCTTATCCATTTTTATTAGTTGGTCTGAGCCAGAACCAATTCTTTTGATGTCACCTAGCTTATAAAATGCAGCACTATAGGCAAGGGAGGTTTTAAAATGCTTCATAGACTTTATCCATTATATTAATGGGTTTCAGATTGCAATCTGTGGAGCACTTTCTGGTGCTGATCCACAGGCAGCTGGCCAGTCACCTGGAGCTGGCTCCTCTCCTTGTTCCCCTCTGTTTATTCCCTATAAAGACAGAGCTGAAAAGGGGCAAACAAAAAGATGTAATGCCATTTTTAATGCTATTTTTTCTAGATAAACACTTGCAGTCCTTGCCACGTGACCATCCTGAGAGGAAAGGACTGTGCAGTGAGGAAAGACAACACAGATTGCTGGCACTGTGTTGTACCAGACAGGAGAGGGACGAGAAGAACATGAGAAACAATCATTTTACTGTAGGATTAATGTGATCAAACTTTAAACTGAATTGTTAAAACAGCATTCCCCTGTTTTTTAGACAACAAGCTGCATTTTCCCACATCGCCCAGCAAGATGAACTTGCCCTGACTTGGTATTTTTCAGAATTATTTTTTGTTCAAAAATGTACTGAGAAAAACTCTTTAGAAATGGTATCATGCACTAGGAAAAAAACACTTCTTTGAATACTTTAAGTGCCACTTAGGATTCATCCAGGGAAGTCAAGTTATCTGTTACATAAAGTAAACAAAGAAAGCTACCCTGACCAAGGTCACTAGGGTAGGAAAAGCTTCTGGGAACCTAATGAGTAAACCATAATTAACAAGACATCTGTATTTACCAAATTATTATTTAGAAAGTGGTTTTATGCTAATAGCCCTTCATTTAAATTGTTTCTTATTTTCAGATTTGCATTTTCTATGTGTTTTAGCAGTCTTTCCCTGGCACTATCACTTCTCCTTGATGGAGAAATACAGCCTCTACATGAGATTTTGGAAGTTGTGCAGTCACACCAGTCAGCCAACCCCAAGAGAGTATTCCTTAACAGTGAACAGATTCAACAGCTGAAATCACTTAAGCTATCAGTAATAGCTGCTATTAGATCAAGAAAATATTGGCGAGTGCATGCCCAAACAGATTACAGATAGCATATGGCAGGAGAGAGTTTCATTCAGAGCAGCACCAGAGTGGGCATTGACTGCTCCCAGTTCCACCAAAGGAGCCTGGGGACAGCCAGATCCCTGCTCCACTGGCACTTCCACACCTGGGAACAAGTCACACCAGTCAGCCAACCCCAAGAGAGTATTCCTTAACAGTGAACAGATTCAACAGCTGAAATCACTTAAGCTATCAGTAATAGCTGCTATTAGATCAAGAAAATAATGGCGAGTGCATGCCCAAACAGATTACAGATAGCATATGGCAGGAGAGAGTTTCATTCAGAGCAGCACCAGAGCGGGCATTGACTGCTCCCAGTTCCACCAAAGGAGCCTGGGGACAGCCAGATCCCTGCTCCACTGACACATTTCACCCTTGGGAACAGCCAGATCCCTGCTCCACTGACACTTCTACACCTGGGAACAGCCAGAGCTGTGTTGTACTGGCACTTCCACACCTGGGAACAGACAGATCCCTGCTCCACTGACACATTTCGCCCCTGGGAACAGCCAGATCCCTGCTCCACTGCCCCTTCCACCCCTGGGACCAGCCAGATCCCTGCTCCACTGCCCCTTCCACCCCTGGGACCAGCCAGATCCCTGCTCCACTGCCCCTTCCACCCCTGGGACCAGCCAGATCCCTGCTCCACTGCCCCTTCCACCCCTGGGACCAGCCAGATCCCTGCTCCACTGCCCCTTCCACCCCTGGGACCAGCCAGATCCCTGCTCCACTGCCCCTTCCACCCCTGGGACCAGCCAGATCCCTGCTCCACTGCCCCTTCCACCCCTGGGACCAGCCAGATCCCTGCTCCACTGCCCCTTCCACCCCTGGGACCAGCCAGATCCCTGCTCCACTGCCCCTTCCACCCCTGGGACCAGCCAGATCCCTGCTCCACTGCCCCTTCCACCCCTGGGACCAGCCAGATCCCTGCTCCACTGGGACATTTCACACCTGGGAACAATGGGGCCGCCTTTCCCAGCAAAAAAAGCCAGACTGAGAAAGCACCAGGAAGGCAGGAGGACTGACAAAAAATACTCAATCCTCATTGTTTGGTGTGGGGATCCACCATTGCTGCACCATAACAATGTGGGCAGCTAAGTTTAAATTTAAGGAACATCTGCAAGTGCCCCTAATTTTTTCCTTTACCATGCAGCCTAATAAAGCCTAAGACCTAAATATTTACTCTATTTGATAATTAAAAATCCTTGTTTTCCAATGAAGCAATTTCCTGCTTAAACTTAGGGTATCTCTCAGCCCAGAAGTTTTCTTTTCAGACAGATGAAATGTCTCACAGTTAATTATGTGTGCTTACTTCAGACATGAGGAACAAATTATTTCTATCTTCATATTTCATCCAAATATATATAGATCATAACATCATAATAAACCACTTCTTTGTATCCAGTGATGACTTTTAAATAGTTTTAAAATATATTCTACAGCATTTTCCACTCATTCATGTGAAAAAACCCTCCAGATTACAACTATTCTTATGGATTAAAAAAAAAAAAAAAAAAAAAAAGTATTTCCAAATTTTATAGTTTGTTTGTTTTCTTTAGGGAATATTCATAGAAAATTATATACACTGGTCATAAAATCAGTACAAAAGAGTGAACCTTTAGCTAGTTACCAGCAACAGCTTAAAAAAATTACTAAAAATAAAACTTGTAAAATCTATGCTTTTAGCTCTCACTTCAGAACATTATACAGAAACTAGGAGAAGCATCAGCAGCATTTCATCCCAGCTTTAATAAGCAGTAAGCACTGACACCCAAATAAGTGTGTTTTGTTTTGAATTTTTTTTTCTCACATAGAGGAGGAAGAAGCCATAAGCAGATGTTGCAGAATCTCCCATGATCACCTCATGGCAAGTTTTATGAAATGTCTCAAAGCCCCATGAGCAGGAATAAAAGCAAAAGAAGTACTAAGACAGATCCACATTAAAGAGAACAATTTTCCCAGAGCCTATCCTACATCATTTACCACACCAAACACAAATCTCACACGTGTTCTTTGTGAAATAGATTTGCTCAACTGACTAACACCTGAAATCCAAGCAGTTCCAGTGGGCACACAAAATCAGTGACTCACCATTCACAATCAAGAGCTTGATGACACCTTTCATTCATAAATATTGAATAACAACTTTTCTTTATTAAAAAAAAAAAAAAAAAAAAAAAAAAACTGGAACCCTCATCCCATCCTGCCACATCTGGGACATAATTCCTTACTGTCTCTGTGCTTCACAGTAAACTCTATAAATAGGTAATGATATCTGGACTTCTTGTCATGTTTATCTGACCTCAATATATCTGATTTGAAGTTCTCAAGAATTCTAATTGTCACCAATTCTAACCTAAATACACATCAAGCTTAGGTCAAATTTAAGGTAGGTCACATAGGATCCTATTTCAATTCATTTGCAAAATGTGGATTCTTTTATGTACCTATGATGATAAAAAACAGGCTACAGAAGATGGGATATTTTCATTCTTTTTGTTGTTGAACAGGATGCTCAAAGGCTCTGTCAAATACTTTTGCTGGATGTGTTTAATCCTAGAGCTCTCAGACACAGTTTGTTACCTTCTCTCAACTTCAACACAGTTTCCTGATGTATTTATGAGGCTGAGACTAAACTAGGTCTGTTTGAAAAAAGTAAAACTTATGAAAAAAAATCCTATTTTAGCCTGGTTAGGCTGAATTCCTGTTAGCCAGTTCAAAGGTTTATGCTGTTGTAATAACCTGGACTGCAAAGAGATGCAATATATACAACACACGTCTAAAGAGAAAGCAGCACATTAAGATTTCCTTACAAATATTGCCAAAGTTTATAAAGTTTATTTATATATAAATGTGTATAAATACACATTTCAATGTGTATTTTGCCATTAAGGCACTGCAAGAAGTGGTGACTGAAAGAGAGGAGCAATCTACCAGAGCCACTGCTCTGAATGCAGCTCAGATTCTTGCTGACACATGGCACAGCAAACTTACTGAATGATCTGCATCTGGCTCTGCCCAGGAAATGGCTCTCTCCCTTTCACACCAAACCATCAGCACTGGTGTTGGCAGGTGCTGTTAGCTCAGAAATCAAGCTGAGAAATGAACCCAAACAGCCAAGTCCCACCACTCAGACTGAGGGGAGGATGTGTCTCCATCAGTGAGCCATTGCACTTGTTTGGCATTCCTGCATCCTGACACAAACAGGGTACAGAACAGGTGCTCATTTCAAATATGGGAAAGGAAGCGTGGAAGAGTTTAATGTTTTCTGCAAGGCCACACAGCTCCTCAGGGGCACAGGAAAGTAGGATCCAATAACAGTCATTTATAGACAGGAACTGAAATTCTCTTTTTTGACGTTTGATAGTACATACAAGCTACATCAGCACTCTAAAAAGTTCAAACCTATGTATTCTAAATATCTAAGAATGGGATTACAAAAGTTATTAAAACATTTAAAAACAGGCTAACTTTTGGAATGCTATTTTCAGCTTCCCAAGGTTTTTATCCCTGTAGGACTTTGGCAGTTCTGAAATCCTAAACAAGATTTATAATATATGAATTCTCATCTCAATGACCACATTGTCTAAAGGTGTGTGTCACCCACATGACAGAAGTAACATTCAGGCCATCTTTATTTTACCTGTCTTCTCTACAAAAATATGGAAATAATGTATTATTTGAATATATCTGCATTATTTCCTTCACTTTAGAGAAGGCCTATTCTTGATTATAAAGGCAAGGAACAAGTGAAGAATTCTAGAACTTTCAGACTATTTTGGGAACTGATCCACCGCCCTGCCTAGAACACATCCCTGTCTCTTCTCCTTGAAGAAATAAATTATACTGGTTACCTAAAACATGCCTGTTGTCAGGTTACAGCTCCTGGGGTGCTCTGAAAACTAAAATTCTGCTCATTGAACTTTTCTTTCTATTTTTACATATACTCCAAACATGCTGCTCTCTCCCTCCACAGAGAAAATCTTATTTTACAAACAGGTTAAGAACTTTCCTCAGTGAAAGCTCAGAAATACGCAGCAATTTCTTCACATCAAACTCTGCTCAGTACTCCTTTCCATTCAACAGCATACCTCCAGTATGTCAACTTAAATAGTTACAGGGAATATAATAAAATAGAACCAGATTTAGTTCCCTCAGCACAGTCCTTAAAACCATATTCTGGAGTGCCTGAATAAACAAATATGATCATCTGTACGAACTTCTGTGGGTTAGTATTTCAAAGCAGCAAAGTCACAGGAATGGATGGTTAAAATTTACCTCATCTGCCCCACCTCAGAGCCATAAGCTACGGCCAGCAGCTGAGAGTTAAAAGAGCAAAAGATGCCCTCAACCTCTATGAGTTTCTGGAAGTACATCCACTTTAATATGTTCATGCTCCATGTCAAACATCCCCCCTTAAAAGAATTTCATACCATGTATTGCATTCAATATAGCAAATATAAAGTATCTGCTAACATTTAATGGCCTCTAGGTATAATCAGCATAAAACCAGCATAAAAGGGACTCAATATGAATACGAAATGTTTAAACCAAATGTGATGGAACCGCATGGGGAATTCTGCCACACACGCTGTCCTTTCTTCTAGGAGGTCCTTCAGTGCCCTTGTAGGGGGTACAGCAAAATGATGTGGAAAAGAAAAGAAACCTAAGCACCACAATGCTGCAGGAGTGCTTAACCACAGCTTCAATGAAGGCAGCTTTGATCACTTCTGAGGGAAAAGCAGTGACCTGTCCTTTCAGGAAGCGTTTCCTCTTTTGATCTGAGCGTTGTGCTCATTTAAACCGAGTTCCAAGTGTTAGTGTCTTATTTAATACTTAGTTATAAAAATATCATATAAACAGCTAAAAATTCATGACACTCACAAATCCCACTGCAGTTACTTTATATTGTAGCTGTGTTCAGCTGGCAACTTTGAAAGATGCCAGAGGTAGGTTCTAATGTGCTACAAAATCTGCAGCAGGAAGTGGCAAGTACTGTATAGATCAGCTGAACAGAACCAAAATATTTAGCTATTATTTTCCCACTAAATAGCACATCTGCCAAGTGCTCAATTGTCATTTCTGCCTTTGTCCCAGGATATTAAATATCCACATTAATGATAGATAAGTAGGATATACAGCTACCTCTGAATGCCTAAAAGCAAAGGCTGTATTGGAATCATCCACAGCAGATCTTTTCTAAGTTAAGGAAGATAATGACACTCATAATTGATTTTTATATATATATATATAGCCATTAAAACTGGAATAAAATCTGCCTATTTATTTCAATTCAACTAATTCCCTGTTGATAAGAATAATTTTAGGTTTTGCAGATCTCGGGTAAAATTCCAGTAAAGATAAATTAACTCTTTCTCCTCAGAGTGCAAGACAAGAGACATCCCCCTGGACCAGATTTGGGACAATTAAAAATAATGATCACTGATATTAAAGATACATAATCCTAAAAATAAATTCATCCTTAAAAATTCCTTTAATATTTCATGACCTACCACTATTACAAATAATGTGACAGACATCTGGATTTCAGATAATTATTCAGATTTTCCTAAAATTCACCACCTTTAGACCTCTGAGACTTATTCCATCTACCATTAAGAAGATACAGATTCCGAATTTAGATTTTAAACTGGAAATATTTCTGAATTTTTCCATTGTTTGGGTGCAAGGCTGTACTCTGCATTCACCCCAGCTTAAAATCCCCAAACTGATCTCTGCAGAAGACATCATGTTTTCCTCCTTTTTAGGCATGGATCCAGCACTGTTACATTTGGATCTAAATCCTAGATACAAGTTAAGTGATTCTATGATTCTAAGTGCTGGGAAGATGCCCAATAAATTTATCCTAATAATTTGAAGAACAGATGAAAATGCCATTAAAGTAACACCTAAATTACAAGTTATTCCTCATTTTCACTGGGCTGAACTCACAATTTTTAGTCTGCATCTACTCAAGATAGAACAATTCCCATATGACACTCCACAAACCAGAGCTTGCTTTCTCCTACACCAACTCCTTGTTATCTTAAGGTTGCCACCTGGAAATTAAATCTTACAATCCTTAATTTGTACCATTTCCAAGCACTCTGCCACATTAGAGCTACTAAGAATTATTCTCTTTCTCACTTAGCCACCTTTACATTTTCTTTAATGATGCAAGGATTTATTTCAACATGCAAAAGATTAGTTTTTAAAATTTGTTAGTCCTTTAAAATTAAGCACTACTTAATACAAGTTCCTCCATAAATTCACTTGGATTTGACTTTTTTTTCAGTAGTAATTACCTGTTATTCAGTCTCTCTGATATTCTAACACTTCTAAACAAGAAGGATTCTTATGACTCTTTACATCAGACAATTTAAAATTCAGTTCTGTAACATAAATTACATCCCCTGACCTGCTGAAACCATTTATTGCACCTCTGCTTTTTTTTAGTATTTTGGGGCCTGAGTAAAGAAAAGACAGACTTCTCCCTTCTTGTATTTGATTGGTACCAGTAACAAATGAAATGGCTCATTTGTATGAAAAGGGTTAAACCCTGTTTTTTGACATCTCTGAAAACTGAAAAATAACAAAACAAAAGGTCTTACCTACCACAATTCCATAAAGAGTGCATAGCATTACTGTGTAGCCATTTCCACATCTCAGAACATGTTTTCAGTATTAGCATGCATTAAATAGCAACAAGGAGAAATTACTTTGCACTTTTGAACCTGCTCCCAGTTTCTGAATTTCCGATGAAAAGTTTAATCTCTTCATAACTGTATTAACAATACCATGGCCAAAAGGGAAAGGTATGTCAAAGCAAAAGTCACAAGATGGAATAAATGGAAAGGACATGAGATGTTTAATTCAACCTCCAAAATGTTCTCAGATTTCAAGACGGCTAAAAAGACTCTAAAATAAGTTTAAACACAGTTCATATGCAATTAATGGCTTTAGGCCATGATCCTTCCAACCTAGGGACTCAATTTGATTTGGAAGAGGGGTTTAGATGTATGGTAGTTAGTTTTAGAAGATCTGTTCCTCATTGGGTACCTGTACTTTGGGTGACTGATTTTGAAAAACTGCAGATTTCACTGTTAGCAAATTCATAACACTTCATAAACTCCTGGAACAAGGTCAGGACTCAGAGCACTTCAGTCCTGGAGGGAGGCAAATTTAACCGTAAGTAATGAAAGGAGAAAACCTTGCCACCTCCCCCCTGTGACCCCCAGCATTACAGAATGCAGAACTTCAGCGTCTTGCTACATCAAAAAGGGTAAAATACTTGAGGCACTTAGCCCGTTGGCAAATTATGCTTGGGGATTTCTAGATGAATGACTTTTGTCTATGTTTACAGCCTTTCAGCAGAGTGCTCACTGTTTACTCTGGAATTAATCCAGGTCCATAAAACTAGTGATACATCAATGTAACAGATGTGCTTAAGTGACTCTGCATTATAAGGAGATCTGCTTTAGTTACAAAAACTCAAGAACCAGTTTAAGATGATTTTGACAACCCCAGTCTGTAACTTATCAGTCCCTACTGTATTAATTCCTGTTACTGGGTTGGTAGTCTCTAGTTCTAATGACTTTATAATTTCATTATTTGTATTTTAAAAGTATTTAAACTAATAAAGGCAACAGTGTTGGAGAATAATGTCCTAGTCCTTGACATCAATCTAAATTACTCCTATACTATCACTGCATTGAAATCAGTTTAATTTGTGTTCATCTCACATTTACAAAATGCTGGAATGTAAACAAAGTTCCTTGATCTTCAGGACATAGGATGGAGCCCAAAGCAATGCTAATGCTGCTCTCTAAAGGACCAACACAGCAAATAAAATGCAGGTGTTGTTTAACAACGGCTAATATACTTGGCTTTAGAGGCTTTGTTAAGAGGCCACTGTCATTATCTACTTTTCCAATCAATATGTGACTTGCTTGCAACATAACTAGGACTATTTGAGTTGAAATCTTCTCAAACATGTCAGAGATGTTTCAGAGAAGGTGATATGAACAGCCATGTGCTAAATAAAAAAAAAAAAAAATCTATTTCAGAATGCTTTTTAACAGCCATGAAAAAAAAAAAAAAATCAAAAATCTATTTCAGAATGCTTTTTCTTTTCTTTTTTTTTTTTTTTTTTTTTTTTTATGCTCTCTATTGTGAAACCTCTACAATGTTGATCACAGAGAACTTCTTTCCTCAAAGCTAATAAAATCATAGAACTGATAGCAGAAGGTAGAACTCTGGTGTCCTAAAGAGGGCACTGACAGTTTTTCTCTCCAGTTTGAAAGGCTTCTGTGTGTGAACATTTGTCCCAGCCAGCAAAGGCCCCGAGTGCATTTTTCACCCATGAGGGTTTAGGGGCTTGGCATGCAGACATCTCTTCACACACAGCTCAGTAACATTATACACACGCTGTCTTAATCTCATTCATTTTTAAAAGGTACAGGTAGAACCACTGCAGGTTTCATTACATGAAGTAACAAGGTGTCAGATGGAAGCAAGCCTCCCATAAAACAGCATGGTTTGGGGTTTCCCAAACTCTTAGGCTGGTTTTGACCAAAATCTAAATTTTAAGGATGATAAACCTGAGGATACCTGAGCTCTTAATGTAAATATATGCATTCTGAAATGATACATATTCGTAGTGAGTGGTCACGCTGTGCTGTTACTCTAACTATAATATTCCTGAAACGCCTTTACAAAGCCAGCTGGAAACCTTGACATTTCATCCATATTGTTATTTATATACATATTTACTGCTGCCACCTGCTTGCAACTTGGCTCACATCACAAAGCAGTACGTTTCCCTTGTTTCATTATACTCTGACATTTCACTAGAACTACAGAGCTGCCCATTTCTCAGTTTCCAATTGCTCTGCAGCCACTCTTGAATGATATTGGCTTAGTAATAGAATAAAGATCTTTCTCTGTGGTAGCACTAACCTCTCTTTTCCGTACCCAGATGGTACAAATCGCTGCTGGCACGTACAACAATACCAGCACAGCTTCTGCTGCCTAAATGAACCCCCATAAACCCCACAGAGCTAGATTAGATTAGGGAATTGGGAGGTGAGGAGGAGGGCTGGCCAGTGGGCTCGGCTGAAAGAGACCAGGATTTGGTACAGGCTGTGTGTGGCTGTGATGGTGCACTCTTACGCTGTAATGCTCAGCCTGTTCCTAGGGAAGAAAGCAAAATTAGCTAACTAAGTCAATAAACCTAATTTCATCATCAGTACCACAACATGCACTTTTACTGTTATGCAAATAGCTGAGTTATTTGATAGCCCTGATGCTTCACAAAAAGGCCACTTTCCAAGGAATCATGCTGGAAGGAGCAGACACCAGGGAACACACCCAGACTGCTCGAGTTTGCCTTTGTTCTTGCCTCACTCAGACCATGCAGCTCATGGGCCAGCTCTGACACTTCTGAAGAAGGCTGATCACCCCTACCCACACCCTCAGACATTTAAAATCACATCTGAATTTGCAGTTCCTCTGTGCATATCCCAGGAGGAGCGCTGGCAGCCGAGCATGGTGTGATGGGATGTAGGGATGTGGCCCTGGAGAGCCTGAACAGGCTGCTATGGAGAACAACTCACTTGGGCCAGTCTACTTGACTGACGAAAAATGTCCTGTGTTGTCAGTCCAAGAGCTTTTCAGGAGCTGTTTTTAACGTACAAATGGAAATCTACAGCATGAAAATCTTTACATGTGACACAAATCTTCCACGGTTTCACCAAAGTTATAGTGCTTTACATTTAACACAGGCTAGAACACAACCCAGCATACACATGTATAATTCATTTTAAGGAAAATCTCCTAGGTATTCAGTATTTAGAAGACACCAAATTTGAGGGGAAATGTATATGAAAGATAACCAATATATTAAAAACTATTGTAAAACTAAGGGCATTTGGCACTTACATAAGCCAAAAAAACCCCTACTGAACATGTTTCTAAGAAAACATTTACTCTATTCATAAACCCTGTATGAGGAGAACAGAGGAAGGCTTCTTGTATAGTTAAAAGGCCAACAGTTAAAAATTACTGCAGTAAGTACTGTAATTTTTCCAGACCCTAAAATGACATGGCAATGGTAAGTTTTTCCTGCTGACTGAAAAGAAACTTCATCAAAAAAAATCCAAACCTAAGTCCACTTACTGTTAGAGGGCAAAATGATACCACAGGCTGCACCTGTAAATGAAACACAATGCAGTGTTTCTGCATTGTGAAAGACTTCTTTTATTGTTAAGATTAATTCAGGACTATACCAAAATGGTCAGAACTACACATGAAGCACTGATTTTTGCCACTGTCCTGATGACAATCACATCTCAGGACAGAACAGGAAAAGGCAAAGATTGGTCATTTCTCACAAGGCACAGACAGGAAAACGAAACACAAAAAACTCATGTGACTGAAGAAAACAATCTTCAGTTTGTAAACCTCATTTGTGTCTTAGCTGGGAATGAGCAAACTCACATTCATTCATTCAGCCTCAAAATAAAGGCCAAATTTCAAAACACAGTTTAGTTTCTAGCTTCTGTTGAGGGCCTGCAAAAAGTAAACTTTTTAAAAGCTAATCATCATCTCTTCCAAGAATATGGCTTTATGAAAAGTGCCAGGTGAGACAAGAGAACTTGGCTGTGTTGCTGAAGATGATCAGGTACACCCCAGCTCGCCAGGGACAAAACCCTCACCCACATCCTTCCTGCTGAAACCCCAGATCCTGGAAGGAGAAGCCAGTACACATCTGCCACAAAGTGATGCCCACGGATCTCCCAGGAAATCCACAAATGCTCAGGAGCTCCTGGCCCAGCCAGGGGATGGAAACCTGCCTGCCAGGCACTCAAAGGCACTGCTGGGGGCAGGGGGGACCTCTCACGCTCTGTGTAGGAACCCGCAAATGTGAAATTGAGCAGCAGCGCAACTGGAACGCAGTTTCAAAGCTGCTTCTCCTCTCTAATCAACCCCTCCAGAACCAGCTCTAATGGGAATGAAGGATTATCTCCCACTGAAGAGTGTCTCCAGTCCCTGTCCTTCAGAGCAGCTGACACTGTGCTCCCCAGAGAACGTGGGAATGCTTCCCTGCGCAATGCTTCCCTTGTGATCCTACTCTTGGGGCTGGCTGAGAGCAGCACTTGAAATCACCAAGAAAAATCACATTAATCAAAATTAGCAACAGAAGCTGATTATTTTACTCTTCTTCAGAATTTAGCTGACCGGCAGAAAACCTGACTTCATGTTTTGCTTTTATCTAGAAGAATTTCCTTGTCTTTGAGGAGTGTTAAATGCTTCTGTGATGACACCTCTCTCTCCCTGCTGTTTTGCTTTTGAGCCAGAGAAAATTTAAGAGAACTTCATTCCCATTAAACTTTTCAAATATTGATTTGGAGAAAGACCTGAAATTCTAAATTTTAAACTGAAGGGCAGACTTTCTCTTCAGTCAAAGTAGTTATATTATCCATCTGAATCAATAAGAGAGCATTTTTTGCACATCTCCTAAATCCTGTTCCTGTTTATAGAACCGCATATCTGTGGCAAATTCAGCAGAAATTGCTTGATTTAATTTCTAGCTGTAAGAAAAACAAATGCAGACACAGCAGGAGGCAAGGAGGGAAGAGCTGTGATAAAAGAGGTTGAAGACTTGCAAAGTACTCAAGATATCTGAGGAAGAACAGTTAAGCAGTATGATGTGACCTATTATTAAAGTGGAAAAAATAGGTTTGGAACTCTGCTATGACTTTGCTCTAAAATGCAATGGTGAGAGCAGAAGTTACACAGCATTTACTAAAACCCTGCAGTGAAATACTGCTAACTTTCTACACAGTTCTTGAAACAAAGTTCACTAGAACCTTGGTGTGAAAAATTCTGGAGTGCTCTGGTATTACACAAAGAAAAAGCAAAAAATTGCTAAAACTGGAATTAAATAATTTGAAATTTTGATTCAGATGCTCATCATCTCATTTGATTAACAGATTTATCATTTCTGGTTGATGCTACAGCAGATGTCTTGTAAAGGAGGTCACTTTACCTACATTGACACAGTATCTACACAATATCTACATCTATTAAAGTTGGTTTTAGTTAGGAACAGCCTTTACAAGTATGTTGACTCATTTTCTCTTCTGTAATACCACACACATTTGTGTTACCATGTTCTGAGATCCTCCCCACTACTTTGACAAGCCATTTTAATAATTCTCTGCAGTTTTTGCTCATGTGAATGTACTATTTCCTCATCCTATTTACCTTTTAAAGACAAGTATTAGAAAAAGAAATAAGTGAAAATTAGATTAGGGAAAAAAAATAAACAAAAACAATTATGCATGGGAGAAATAAGAAGTAGCAGCAGGCAAAAAAAGAGAGGATGAAATTAAAACACAGGAAAGGAAAATGTTGTACATGACATAGTAAGTCTTGGCTTAATTTACCATGACTTTGCATTTCAATTAAATACCATGGAGACATGAATATATATTAAACAGGATAATCTTTGAATTACCTGATGAATGCATTCCTGCTATTTATACTTATAAAAAATTATAAAATTGTAATGCAATTGTTAATAAGTTGCTCAACTTTATGAAGTAACATAATTTTAAAAGCATTATGTCTTAGTTAATTCTTTTTATTCCCACTAAAGCACTCTTTAGTTTAACTTTGCAAAACCCCAACAATATGTATTTATCTTCCTTCCACCATATAATTTAAAAGAAAATTATATAAAAGACAAGGAGTCAAATTGCACTTGAGGAATAATGTAAAATGTTAATTCATCTTAGAAACATCACTTTTCAAAGAAGTTATGCTTTTCCTACACTTGCCAGATAATATTTATACAAATAAATGGAAACAAAACTTTCAAGCAGTTAAACTTTCATACTGTAGCCTGAGTGTCAAAAGATGATGTGAAATTCAGTAAAGGAGGTTAAACCGCATTTTTGTAACCACCTAATCTTGTTGGATAAGTCAAACCTAAGAAATACTTTTTTGGATAGTTCTTAATAGTAATAATAGACATGATGGAAACATCAAAAAGAACCTCTCAAATAGGAGAGAATGTCAAAAAAAAGTTATATTTTACTTCCAGGGCCAACAAACTGCTAAAAGAACACAATGAGAAATCCATGTTCAGACTACCAGGACAAGCCTTAGAACACAGAAACACCAAATGCTGAATGAGCTTTTTACTCCATCTGTGCACCAGAACAAACACAATGTGGTCCCTGCAGGCCTGACTGCCTGTGCCCAGCACAGGCTCTGGAAGTGACCACACCTGGTGCAAGCACCACCCTTCACCGATCAGTAACATCAGTGAGAGGAGCTTGGAGGAAGCATCACCTACTGGCCATCAGGTCCCTGTTCCTGACAAGCCAAACCTTCCCTGGCCATGCACACTTCCTCATTTCTCCAGGTTTGTCAGTACAACCAGCATGTGGCATGTCTTCTATTAGCAATCAAGTCTTACAATCCCTATTGACACCACGGACAACAATCCACTCTCGTAAAAGATTCATGACACAACTTTGCACTCTCTACTGCTTGCTTTCTCATAAAACCAGTGCAAACCCCATCAAAAATTTAGCAGAACCCCTGCCTCATCTGTTTAGGCCTGAAGCTAGTTGCAGGGACAACTCATTAGGGACAAGCTCATTAAAACCAGCCCTGGAGCAAAAGCAGTTTGCAAGTCTCCTCATTTTTATTCACTTTCACCTAGCCATTGCAGCTCTTTGTGCTTCCCAGATACAGAGCTTCTAATGACAAGCAAGGCTGTTTCCAAACTCATGCTACACCAAATGCAGCTCCTTCTGTACTCCAAAGCTAAGAGAGTTCTGTTCATTTGTAGGGCTTAGATGGTTCTGTATGGAGAGGCAGCGTCAGGAAACCCAGAGGATTCTCTTCTGAGTACATTAGCAAAAGGAACAGTGAGTAACTATCAAACACACACTAAAATCAAAAGAGAAATCAAGATGTGCAGAGCTAACAGTAGCAGATACACACGCCCCAGGATTCAGTCACGTGAGAGTGCATTTGGTATTTCGTTTGGTGGTTTTACCTTTTAGTAGCTAAAATAGGCAAGAATTAAAAAAAATACTTGAAAAAATGGGAAAAAAGGGGAGGGGAACAAAAAAAAAAATTTCCTTTCTCCTTAATAAAAAAATTGCTTAGATAATGTCAGGGGGTTGGAGGTTTTTTACCTTTTCCGTCATTTGCGAAATTTACTTTTGCCATGAGCACCAGCTGGGAAACCTCGCTAATATCTTCTGAATCAGATGTCTAAATTTAGGTATGGTAATAAGTAGCCCAGTTTCAAATACAACAGAATTTGCAAATCATGGTTATCCTCAGTTCTGGTGATCCTAGGGTGATTGCAGAGCTTCCTTACCTCTGTCACATACAAAGAGAACTGCAAATCTCTGCCAGGATGGATTCCCGCTCCTTGAGACCTGTGATAACAAAAGCTGGTGAGTCCTGCACAGGCCAATTTGTGCACCACGAGAAGGAAAAAAACTCATGGAGATCCAGCCTCAAATGTCACTTGCTAAAAATGGTCCTAGAAGAGCTTAATTCCAGCAAAAGTTGCTGCCATGTGCATGGTAGAGCTGTTGAGGCACAGATACATGCCCAGATAGTGCATCAGGCTTCTAAGGGGTGTCTGTCTGAATTTGGGGAGCAAAGAACTGCCAGCCTGGCAAGTGTGTTCCAACAATTCCACGGATCAGCTTTGAAAACCAATCAAATTCTACCTGCCCAGTTGTGCAGAAAAACCAAGAATGTAACCAGCAGTCCAAGAGCAGCAGCCCCTCATTCCACTGCATTCCCAGATGAGTGGTTTTCATTTACATTTTTGCAGGCATGCTAAGATTCAATAATGTGTTTTCACCTTGCCTGCAGTTTATACACAGCACTACAAACAGGATACTTATTCTTGCCAAGTTCATTCTGTGCTCAGCTTATGATGGTGTGTAACAATCTCATTGACAGTCTTCAGCCCATCACCCAAGGCAGCACATCATCAAGACCTGCAGCATTTTTCAAAGTCAAAATTAAAAAAAAAAAAAATTTAAAAAAAAAAAAAGATTCTTTTGCTTTCCTTACTTCTGTTCAACTATGCAGTCGGAGTCAAAAGTATTTACTTAATGTGGAAGAATAAATTATTTGGAAGATCACAGGCCAAACTGTCCAAGACTATAAAATCTGACATGCACAATTTTTCCTAACAAAAAAATTATTGCCATGAAAACTGTTGCACCAATATAATTACTCTGCACTCTGTCAAGTGCCATGAGCATACAGCACCTCAAGACATGCAGGTAAACTGATGGGGTGTGAAGTTTGTTTCATGCAAAGGCCCTTGCCTGGCTGTTCAAGACACAGCATCACTTAGCCAGCATCAACACAACCCCTGGCACAGATCAAGAGCCCTGCACACAATTCTCAGCTCTGAGTTAAACACATCAGCCTCACCTTGCACCAAAAGGGAGTAGGACCATTTATTGGGTAGTTTAAGGAGCAGCTTAGACAACAGGAAGGCACAATTCCCCTTTTTGATTGCTTTTTTAGAGAAAAAGGGGCTGTCTCTCCATTCAACAGTCTGCAGTGGGGGCTTCAATTCATTTACAAGCTTGAGTAAGAGGCACCCACACATTAAAATAAGGTCTTAGTCAGAAACATTATTAACCATATTTTGTACAGTTTCCTCTGCTTCACTGTGCACAGGATGAAAGCTGTAACACCATTAATGCAAGCCAAGTAATGAAATCAACTTTTCTGAAAAATCAGAACTTACAGAGCAAGCTCTTTAAAATTAAAATAAAACAAGCTTTACCGAAAAAAACCCAGCCCACTTTATCTAATCCACTGTGCAAGTTCCCAGCATTGTGAAAACATTAAAAGGGCCATCCTTATTTTTCTATTATTCTCTTGTGTCTCCATTTAAAAAAGTACCTGAAAGCTGTGAACCTACATGTCTCATAAAACCTACTGCAGATATGGAAACTTCATAAGACATGAATTTGTAAAGAAGACAATGGCAATACAAATACATTTAGAGTGAGAATAACAGTGTTACTTTTGTTCTTTAAAAACCAATAAAATTTATCAAAAAAGCAGCTTAGCAACACAACTGAAATTCAAATGCTTTGAAATATAAATAAATATACATTTAATAACACTAGCTTTTTGATTCTTAGACAAATATTGTAAAACTTTATGTAATCTTTCTAACAGCTTTTCAAAGCCACCTTAGATATAATTCTGCTTTTAAATTTAACTATAAACTGTGAGAGGAGTGGAATACGACTCATTGCCACATTAGCTCGACTTTTTTTCTCAACTATTTTCTTAGAAAAACAAGTGATTTCTCAGCTTCCAAGTAAACCATAAAATATGAGCAACTTCAGTGTAGAGCACTTAGAAAGGATGTGAATGCATCATATATGTCACTTACTGTGTGGGGGAAAATCTGAAAACAAATAGCTCTGATAAGGTTTCATTACTGCAATACTGAGTATTAACAGCAGAATATCAATAAAACTGAAAGATGCAAATAGGTAATTTGGATTAAGCATTTGGATTACTTGTCATTAGTTATTAAGTCTTGCTCCAAATGAACTTGCTCTAAGGCACTAACATATTTGCAAATACCATGACTTCCTTTCCTGACAGAAGTGAAAACACACCAATGCCATTAGAGACGAATTTACTGTGGGTCCTCCAAGCAAAAATGCAATGACTTCATTGAGCTTCATTACTAACACAACTTTCCCTCATTAAAAATTCCAAACAAACAGGTGTTTCACACTAGGTCTACTTCTAAAATTGCTTTATTTTTATTCCCAGGGATACATCAAGAGCTGGGGGAGAATTCATGCAGTATAGATCAGTCAGGCATTGACAGCACATCACACTCTGACAAGCTGCTTGGCTCTGTTTAAAGTCTAAGTTAGGCCTTGGCCCATCAAGGCCATGGCTATTGAATTATTGACAGCCTCTCACTGTGGCGCAAAGGGAAGGAGTGCTACAGCCTCAGCTCAGCAAAGATGAAATGGAAACCCTCTCTGAAGCTTACTTTAGCACGTTAAAGGAGTTTTAATGGTCTTGTTTAAAATTCAGTAAGAGAATATATTACGCTGATTATATTTTCACCGGCTAAACAAAAAGTTTGGGATGCTGTGGAGATTATAAATGAAAGGAAAACTACACAAAGTATAAACTCTATCTACACCAAGAAGCTGACTTCTGCTGAATCCCAAACTCACACCAAATCCTTCAGCTTTACATACCTGACAATTTTCACCATTCTGTGCTGCTATACCTGGTGCAATCAAGGGTTAACAGTAATATGGAGGTTCATCACCATCCCAAAATACAGGCTAGCTTTTCTAATAGCTCATTTCTGCTCAAGCCATTAAATCTGCAAGCCAATGCAATGGCCAGTCCATGTTTCCACTTTGGCAACCCCAATAGTTCTCTCTCTCTTTTCCCTTCTGGTTACCAGAAGTGCACCAAGGGGTGTCAGTAAGGAAATGACCACCCCAAGCCTGGTTTGTTTGTTTGTTTTTCCAGAATAACTCTTCTGTAGGGTAAAGCACCATTCCTCCACAACTAGCTGATTAATATTAACAATCCTCATATTCTTACATAATTTCTTTTCTTCTTCAAATTTATACCTGCCAAGCTTTACTTGCATTTTAATAGCTGATGTCAGACAAGCAACAAGCAGAAAGTTCCATCTCAGGACTATAATTTTAAATACAATGAGACTCACATCAACTGTCTCACAGACACACGGAAAATTATTCCACGTGGACTTCTAAAGTGCATCCTAAAAGCTTCAAAGAATGAGGAGGTTTTTCAAAGAATTTAAAACGATGCTCAGGGAGGGGGGAGGTAGGAGGGTGTTAAGCAATTTGTCTAATGTGACCCTATACTCATTTCTCCTACATCACTTCCAATATGCTGCCTCCTGTCAAATCAACAAAGAGAGCCAAACAGCACATCTAAATTTGTGTTCATTTGCCTTCTGCAGGATTATCTTTGCCACGTCAAGCATTATAAGTAAATCAAAGATGCTTCTCAGGGGCTGTAAGAGTGGGGCTAATCTCCAGACAAATATTTAGAAGGCAGCTTAGCCTGTTCTGGTTTTCATAGTTTCCAACTGATTTGACTTTTTCTAATTACAGCTTTTATGCTATAAAAGCCATTTTTATGTTGCTGAAGAACAGTTTCACTGCAAATACATGAAATTTTGCTGAGTTTCTGTTCCCATGTTGATTATGGAAATGGTACTCTACAGCTTTCCTCTAATTAGAAAAAACACACTTCACACAGCATCAACAATTTTTAACATTAATAACAGAGTGACAGTGTCCTTTTGTGTGTCTTTAAGTAACATCTCAAAATATGACACCACAAGGATACCACATCCCACTTGGGTATCATACCAGCAGCAATTTTCACATTTTTGCATATTATATGTATTCAAACACAGAACAGCATCTTTGAAGAAGCTGTTTAGTAATTTAACCTAACAGAATAAGATAATTAAACTTCTGGATAGTCTGTGCTGAGGTGCTTTCCAAACCCATGAACTTGAAAAATTCAAACACTCCCACACAAAGCGAATTATACATGACAAATCAGACACCATGGCTACCTATTACTTTTAGTATTTCCTTGCCTTCCTATCATTCCCCATAATGAACAGCTGAAATAACATAGTTTTGCATTTTTTTCCTCTTTTACATCAACTCACAGACACTTCTGGCTGTTTGATGGAAACTAACTGCAACCCAAGTGCTGGGAAAAACAGAAATAAAGGCAGAGGAGTCACAGAACACATAGCATAAGTCCATTCCAATTACTATACATTGCTAAGTAATGCTACCCTAGAGCAGGAAAGACCTTTCATTTATGGTCAAAGCTGAGACCAGAAAGAGGAGTTTTGATGAAATATAAATAAGGCATGTGATAATACAGATTATTTCTGCCATGACTTTATGCAACAGACAACTCTGAACACTGCAAACTTCCTGTCTCTGTGCAGAAAGGATCAACAATAATATTGTGATACAATGAGAAAAACAAAAAGAGGATTAAAGGACTAAAAGTTGATATGATTTTATTAGATATAGAAAAGATGTTATAGGAGTAAATTCTGAAGGAAAAGGCAATTCTGAAACTTCCACATTGGAAACATATGCTAAAAAATATGCACACATCACTTTCAATATGGAGAGGGGTCGAATTAAATTAATTAATTAATTTCTGCTGTAGGAGAAAGAGAACACCAGGCAGAACTGAGTTCCAGAAGGCATTTACAGCCTGACCTCTCCATGAAATAAGAGGTAGCACTACCACAGAATCTTGCATAGTACTGTGACAACAATGTCTGCAAGTTCCTTTCATTTCTCTGAAAAATTTAGACTTGCTGACACAATCCTGTGAGGTGTCAACAAAAAGCATTTATGTGTCCCCATTTGCTAGAATGGAGGCCATCAATTACTCAGGCATCAATTTTGACTGCTTTATTATTCTGGAGACTTGTTCCATAATAGCTTGTTATCCTTTTTGTAAAAATTAAAACTGTACTATTAATAACTCTTTGACAAGGCTTCAGATCTCAATTACATTAATAATAAATTCTTGGCTTTATGTGCGAGTTCCTCATCTTTTTAATCCATAATGAGACTTTGTAAAATTGGCAAAGAAACTAGAAAGAAAGCTAAACTACATTATATTCCTCAAAAAGAACTTTCTAACCTCCCACCGTGTTCAGTTTGCAGATGTCCCAAGATGAGCAAGTACTCTGTACATCCAGTAACCCTTCTTGGTTTTATCTGAGTTTTGGAATCTTGGAAGAACCTGAAGAAAAGCGCCCAGAGAAGCAGCTGGGAGCAGAGGGCTCTGTTATTGTGACTCTGCAGTGGATCCTGGCTTTGTGATTTAGAACAAGCAGGCAGTGGTGGTTCCAGCACAGGAAGGGAAGGAGCTGTTTGTGTTCCAGGTGCACTCACTCCTGAGCCACACAACCTCCTGTGGGTGTTCCCCCAGAACCCCCTGAGTCTCTCTTTTCCAGACTGAGTGTCAGCCAGGTATCAGAGCAGTGGGGATGGCAGACAGCCAAGAGCCTCTTCCTAACACATCCCAAAAATCCAATAAAAGGGTTTGGTTTGTTGTTTTTTTGGTTTTTTTTTTTTTTTTTTTCTGAACTGCACTTCTTCACTTCATTGCCCATTTCAACACTTATACAACATATTACATTGATAATCCTGTAGGGTCTAAGGTGGAAACATTGAGGAACAGAAAATTATAAACATGATTACTCCTTTACTTGAAATATCCTCCATTAGGCACATTTTGCAAAGAATGTACAGGGTCTTATTGCAAACCAAATTTATTTTGGTTTAGACCAACACATTTCTCATGGGGCTGACTATTCAGACACTGCTTTCAAACCCATCAAAGAAGCAAAAACTCTGTCAGTCTTACAGTTGTCCAAATTACAGCCCCAAAGTCCTGCCATCTTTAGTTAACCCTCAAAAGATCAGGCAGAATAATCTTTGCCTGTAGCTTTCACACTTGAATCTCTAAAACTTACCACAATCTAAATAATGACCAGGAAAAAAAAATTTCAGGAAAGGACCAAAACTGATGTAAATAGGAGCAAACCAAAACTTTTTACTACTCTACAGAAAGAAGCATATATAATATTAGAAGCAGTGAAACCAATTCACTTTTCCAAGGTATTAAAGACAAGACAAGCATTTTCAGAGGTGATTATCTTCCACTTGGATATCCCAGTACAATCTGGTGTTTTCTATTGCTGTGAGGAAATAGACTCACTGCTGTGAGGAAATTGAGGTCTTGATGTGTCTGGGAACAGAATTATTAGCAGAGCCATGCTGACTGTACAAACTTTTTGAGTTTTTAAACCAGTTCTTCCTAAGGTAATCCCTTCTCAACGACAGAGTTTGTTTGGAACTTTTTGTTTTAGTAAATATAGGTTTTCCCCCTCTAAAACATTATAGAGCAAACATGTCATAAGTCTGCCTGTCAGGGAAAAGGTAAAACTGGATTGTCAGACAGGACAAGTTTGTTAGTAGTGAACTCTGCGTCTTACATGTATGGAAAGCGTAATAAAAACATTCAGATGGTTTTACAGAAATAACTTTGTAAGGAGCAGAGAGGCTGAAGTTGACAGAGTTACACATTTGAAAAGAAAAACCTTCCAGATGCAGAACAGATATTCCACCTTATAGTCTACATCAACATCTCTCTGCATAGGATTGAGACAAAATCTTACAAAAGGCACATTATCTCTCATCTACTTATTACTTGGCCTTTGCTCCTGAAGAAGAATAATCTACCCAAGAACAAAATAAATGTTCTCAAATATTGGCAATGGGGTTGTTAGAATTTTACACCAAAGAACTATTCTCAATAATCTACCCAAGAACAAAATAAATGTTCTCAAATATTGGCAATGGGGTTGCTAGAATTTTACACCAAAGAACTATTCCCCACCAAAAAAAAAAAAAAAAAGAAAATTCTATGTAGTTTTTAATCTATACCATAAAATTCAAATATGAAAAATATCCTTGACACTCTGTAGAAGTTTTTCATGAACTGAATAATGTTTTGGAGTCAATCAGCCATCAGAATAACATCTGCCTTAGACTGTCAATATTGTTTGCTTACACAGGTTTTTGTTTTGCTTTTGTATATACTAACTTCTGTAAGCTAACCATAGATAGTTTCAGGAACAAAAAGAAAGAATTAAATAATGTACCAAATTCTGCATCCTGACATGTTCAAATGAAAGAAAAAGAAAAAAAAAGGGAAAAAAGGTAAACTTCAATGTAATTGAGGAAAAAGAAAACACAACAAAGAAATACAACTTCAGACATTAAAAAAGAAAGCTGTAATGCATTCTACTATAAAGAATGCTTACGCTAATAAGAAATCTTCAAGGTTGAGACTCCATTTCCATAGCATTAGCCACTGTCCAAACACATATTTGCCGTTTAATTAAGAAAGGACTCACAATGTCCTACACAGGACATGCGAAGTTCCAAATGCAGCTCTGAGCTGTCCTGATTTGAATAAAAATAAATGAGCCTTTTTAAATATTCTGTATGATCAGAGGGAACATAAAAACATTCTTGAATATATCCACTGGCTTTTTTTTTTTTTTTTTTGTTACTTGTTTTCCTTCTTTCCTTTCTGTAATACGGCCATGACGCAGTGATGAGCTTACAGGAGGGGCTGTTCCCAAAAGTGGTGCCAGTCCTGCAGCTGCTCCTGGCCCCACTGGCCTCTCTCACAGGTACCCCCAAAGCTGCACGGGAACAAGGGTGAACAAGGCCAGGGATTTGACTCTGGCCAAATTAACCTGCAGCAAATTGGTCATCTGCACCCAGATGAGTTTCGTGACTGGTTCAGTGAGCAGCTGCAGGAACACTCACGCAGGTACAAGGAAGGGCAGGAGCTCCCCATTCCTTGCAGAGTACCCTTATTTCCCCTGGGATGTGGGTGAGGACGCAGCCACGTTTTTCCACTCTCCAGCAGAAGCAGCCAAGAGACTAATGGGAAGTACAAAAGCAGAAGATTCTATCAGCCCTTTACTGATTGTCCTCTGGAGAGTGCAGACAGCAAAAGTGCTAGAAAGGCTTTGGGCTTTTCATTTTTTATACATGCTCGGAAAAAAGTGGAAGTTCTCTAGGAGTTTATTATAAAAGTACCACAAGAGCAATCAAAATACCAGCCTTAGTTGCTCAGTCATATCACTTGTGGAACCACTGGAGCCTGCCCTGCCTCCCCACCCCTCAAACTGTGCTAGCATGAACATTACAGGCCTGACTTCACTGAAGCACAGCCTGGGCCCCAATAACAGCACTGCTCATTGCACTGCAATTTTTAAAAGCCTTTTCTCAGAAATGAAACTCTAAAACTACCTGCCAACCAGGTCTCCTTAGATACACTAAAGCCTGGCCTCCAAAGGAGAAAGGAACACAAGTAATGCCAAAGGTCACTGTTTGATGTTCCATGTCTGTATTACACACCATACTTCACTACAACACAATCCAATTTTACTCTTGGAGACTAAATGGAATTTATTGCTGTGGAAATTGCCAAAGCAGACTTCTCCCAACCCCCTCCCATTTACCAGTTTTCTCTTCTTTTATTCTAAAACCACAGGCCGTGAAAGCAGGACATCCCCATGGTATCTCACCAGCCACGGCGAGGCAAGGAAGTGCACGTTGCAGGCAGCAGAACATCAGTGTGCCATGCTGTGCTAACAGCTTCCCTGCAGGAGAAGGAAAAGGTCCTGCCACCAGTGCCACAGCTCGGGGGGCTGAGCCTGGAAACAGAGCTGGGCTTGGCTGGGGCACAGGGCAGATGCCCCCAAGAGTCCTGCACTCCTCATCCCGGGACACACCTGGGTTTTCCTTCCAGAGCCTGGGCACAGGAGGCTGCGCACACAGTTTTCATCCTGGCAGCCTCACAAGGCGTCCTCAGCATTTCCCTGGAAGTAAAAACCACTTCCAGCCCCAGCCAGAATGTGGGATACCCACAGCATTTCCGCAGGAGAAAAGCTGGGTTGCATGAGAGGGAGCGGGGCATTTGTAGGACTCGAGGCAGGACTTGGAGGATGAAAGAACAAAATCCTGCAATGGCCAATTTTATAATTAATCTTTGGGAAAACTGGAAGCTGTTAAGTCTGAATCCATTCAGATTTCAGCCATCTCACACTGGTTTTTTTCCACCTTTATCCATCATTAACAATCCAGCTCCTTCAAGGCAGCAGTTCTGTACCCTTCCATATCTATGCAGACTTTGCAAATTTCTAGCCTGCAATCACCAATTAAACACTGTTCTACTTCTCTGCCACAACTGCCCATTTTGTCAAGCCTTCTAAAAAAAGAGGGAAAGAAAATAAGTTGAACAAAGTTACAAAGTCTGTTGATATGACATAGAAATCTACTTTTCAGATAAATTTTAAGTTTTAAAAACACAAAAATAATGGTTTCCCCTATCACAGTTACTAGCTAATGACCTAAAATAGCTTTTGCCTGCATAACTGTGCAAATCTAAAATTCCAGCTACTTCTATGGCACTTCAGAAAAATCAGAGAGGCTCAATTTTCTACAAAAATGACACAAAAGAACAGGAAATAAAGGTTATTTTTCAGTGTCCCTAAAAATAATGAATTGGCAGTATACCACCCTACAACTAAAGCACACTAGCTTAAATAAACAAAATTTACTTTAAAGACCTGAACATTCAGCAGTCCTACAGAGAGATGCCTTGCCAGTTCTCAGTGATGTGTAGCCATGGAAGCTACATCTATTTTCTATGGTCCTGCATCCAGTACCTTCAAAAAGCATCAAACCCAATGCAGAAATAGTTCTGAGAGACCTTTATTATTATTATTGTTTTGCTTATGGTTTTATAATACCAAAAAGCTCATCAGCTTCCATATGATAGAATTTGGGATATTTTTAATTTGGGATATGTAGTATTTGTGACATAAAGAAAAATCACAAATGAGTGTACAAGAGAAAACAGTCTATTCATGTCTTACATTTCCAATAGACACATGATAGATGTTATTACTTGGCTCCCTTATAAAAATTTATGGGATACATTTTTGCAGTCATATTAAAAATGAGAAACTCAATGTAAAATTGCAGACAAAATGTAACAACCAAATAATAACAGGGTTCCTCAACAAAATGCTTCCTGCAAAACAGGTTCTGTAACAGAATTCAGTTACGTGTAGGATTCCCTCATGGATCCAGCCCTGCTCCAAAGGATTCAACACAAAGCGGGAATTTTTGGACTAGCACACTTCATAATGGGAAAGTTTTTCTATGTAGCTGAAACCTCCAACAGGACAACAGTAATATGTGAAAGGAAAAATAAAGAGCAGGAATTCTGGAGTGACCTGGTTCAGGCTTTGTTCCTGCCCTGTCTGCTTTGGCCAGCCAAATGAAAACAGGCACATAACACTGGCACCAAGATCTTCCCATACTGTGTATTTCTCTTTAAAAAACCCAAAAACGAAACAAACAATACCAAACAAAAAACAAACCTACAGAGCAAAGCAATGTTTATTGTTTTGGCAGAAAATGTGTCTCAAGACATATCAACATAAATGACAGACCTGGGGCATATTCAGAAAAGGACACATTTTACAATTCCAGGATTTATTCCTTTATTTATCTATGCATGTGCACTGCATAGGAAATTATCTCTCAACATCCTGAAAGTAGAAAACTTTGTCCAATTGTGTTTGCTCTTGTCCTGCAGGATCAAATCAGATCATTAATTGTAATTACAGGTGACACTTTTGAGGTGTCTGTGGCTCTCAATGGGATGAGCCTGAGCCCACACACAATCAGTGTGGGTTTTCCTATATTTTAGCAGTCCACTTCAAATTGTTAACGCATGCTAAAATAACTTGTTCATATTATATGCTCTCAAGCATATAAATAAAATATATTCACTAAGGTATTCCTGAAACACACCTTTATCATCAGCAAAGTAAACTTCAAGAATAGAAAGGAGATATGGAACTTTAAGTTAGAGCAGTTGGACATTTTTCACATTGTATGCCACTGCAGAATCCTTTTCAAATCCATTCCTTTAATATCTTTAGAACAATTTAAAATAATAAGCTCTGTCAATAAAGCAGCAAAGTATAAAACAGTGCATCTTTTAAAACAAAACTTATAAAAGCAGAGAATGTAGGCTTCAGGGTGAAGATTTTGTATCAAGCCAATAAAATAATTAACGCCAATCTAATCCTTGATATGTTTTAGAAGTGGGTCAAAATAATAAGTAGTAAATATTTAGAAACTTTCACTGAGGCCTTTCATATTCTCCTCCTTGTAAATACTACTTGGGAAAGTTAACTCTCCGTTTCACTGGTGCTGTTCGCACTTGTAAATGCATGCCATTATCACTTCAAAAGTATGACATCAGTTACCTGTCAGCAGGCTTGCAATTAAAGTAATGTTTAGGGAAAGTGCAGTCTGCTTGTCTACTGAGGCAGGGCGACAATTGTCTGTAATTTTAATCGGGGTTACATGAATGTGCTGATAAAAGATGAGACCTGTTAGTGTCATTACTTTGCTTTTATCTTTAGGTATTCTGCTTTTTGTTTTTTGCCCTCTAATATTAAAAATGCTCGTTGTGATGTTTTAAAAGGAATCCCAAGCGGCATTAAAACGGCGCTGGAAGCTGCACACTGCGATTAGATAAAAGTGGCTCTAATGCGTTAGGAGGTGGTGAGTTAATAGGAAAACAGCTTTGATTCAGCAGCCTCTGTCTGACGTGCCACTACAACAGAAGTAAAAAGGCAGTGGGCAACTCCCCTCTAATCACCTCCTGTTAGCTGCAACCATAGGCAAATTGCTGGTGAGGATTAAGTGGGGAGACTATCACAGGATCAGTGTCAAGCAGAAAAAAGACTCAATTTGTGAGCAATCATGACTCCCTAATCACTTCTCTAAGAGCTTTAGGAATTACTAACAGTAGTCTTTAGAAGCCTGGACACTTCATAAGCACCGACCTACAGAGATAAGGAATCGCTTTTGACCGCAAAAGGTATGATTACCACAGATGGAACAGTTAAGGGTAGAGATAATAAAATAAATGATGGCTGCAAAATACCGAATTTGCCTTCACCTACACCGTACATCTTCAGATGACTGAGATGATGATATATGTGTGTCAACATTGTGACTGCAAGCTGAGATAAGCTGAGGCTTGTATGGTTTGGAGGCAGCATTAGAACAAATCTGTCAGCAACAATGAGAAGAAAATGCCGTACTATTGCAATACTGTTCCACCTGTGAACAGTGGAAGAGATTCTACCCAGAACGTATTTTCCAGCAGTTCCTACACAGTTATTCCCTGTCGATTTTTTAATTCCCAGCTATTTTTACTTGTAGTAAAAAATACAAATAAAATGAACACCACAAACGCCAGCTATTTAATTTGGAGACAATCTTATTGATATTGACTTCAATTTTTCTATGTATCATAACCTTCCATTAGATTATAAAATTCAATAAAAACCACAAGCACTAGCTTTGTAACACCTGACAGATCTATAATTGTAGGGGTCTAAAAATCAACATGCCCAATAAATGCTACCATTTTAGAGATTACAAAGTTTATTCTGCCTTTGTAGTCTGAGTTGAAAAGCGATAGGCTCGACTGCTCAATCAAAAATTATTCTTCCTGCCATTGTTTTACATGACCTAATCCCTTAGCATCCAAAAGAGCAAAATAAATGCATATTTAACCATGCTGCAAAAGAAGTACAACATAAGACATTGTTCAAAGTAAGGCATTACTTGGTCCAGACACATCAGGCTATTGCTCACCGAGAGAAGATGGAAATGTATAGCACATGCAAATGTCAGAAAGAGACCTGACTCACAAACACAGTTATTGTACTCAGGCTTAAATGTGTTTCAGCGATAGAAAGGAGCAGTTATAGTAAAATCAAAAACAGTTCTTGAGAAATAAAATGTCTTTTCACTGATTCTCTGCTAAGAACAAGCCACAGCAGTTGCAGTGCTTTTGTTGCACTGCAAGCCAAAGTGTTCATGCACATCAAGACTTGCTGCCACCAACATTAATACAGAGAAAAGGGATAAAACACAATTAGGGCACAGCAATCAATCAATGACAATTCCTTCTACTAATGCACTGATAATCTCAGAGGCAATGAAATAAATAAATAAGCCAAACAAAAGAGCCCTGCCCCGAAGTCTTCCATGCATCTCGAACTTGAACTGGAAACAGCATAACAACATTATAAACTACCTTCCAGGGACAAAACAGGCCCCTCCACAGAAAGGTAAGAATTCTCAATAGAGAGTAACTGAAAATTAACAATGACAACACGTGCACTATGCAGAATTACGAGCAATATTACTGAAACACCACCAACATACACTGAATACTGAGACTGTTATGCCAGCTCCCTTACAGCACACACTTGGAAACACTGCCAAGAAAAAGAATACCCAAAGTTTATAAAATAACTCCTTTCTGCTAAATGCTAGAAGACAGGACATAGATGGATTTTCAATACCTATATGGGATTTGGATATTATTCTATCATAGAATGTGCTTAATGTCTGTATGTGTGCTATCTGTGTTGGCATTAGGTAAGAAATCTTTTGTCTTTCTTGCATCAGTGCTTTTAAAACACGCAACTACAAATACGCATTTTATTTTTTTAAATATAAGTTTTATATAAAACCAGTTGCAATGCATGTTATATGACTCCAATATAGCTATATTATTCTTCTTTTCTTATCACTTGAGAAGTATGGAATCAGTTAAAAAGTGCAGCACCCCATCCTACCCTCAGCAAAAACCACATGAAGAGTGTTTCCTTAACGCACTGTCTGCTCCTTTCCCAAACAGAACTACCAGCTCTACGTGCACACACATATTTATAAAATTATTTGGCTCTAGTTTACCACCACTTCAATTGCAAAGTTTAGGATATTTTGTAACGTGTTCCTACACAAGAGATCCGTGGCGTTTCACTGCGAATTAACAAAAGCGAAATGTCTTCACGCCGCTATTGGAACTGGAAAGCACAGAACACATGGCACAGTACCACAACACGGCAACTTGGCAGAAGTCATGAGCCCCGGCCAGCAGCGCTCGGCTCGGAGCTGCCGGGACCCCCGCGCTGCGCACATGACCTGGGCAGCGAATGGCGGGGCGCGCAAACTCCGCGCAAACTCCGCGCAAACACGCACCGCGCCGGCCGCCGCTGCGCGCCCAGCCGCCTGCGCCTGGCGAGCCTTGGAAAAGCCGCCTTCAAAAAAAAAAAAAAAAAAAAAAAAAAAAGGTTCACAAAAAAAAAAAAAAAAAAAAAGGCAGAAAACCCCCACGAGCATCACCAACAAAACCCCGCAGTTTGTCCAATTACCGACCATTAACCCCCATTTTCTCTCCATTTGCACCCTCTCTACGCAAACAAGGTTTCTAAAGGGCCAGTTTTAATGAGCTGGAATAAGGAGAGGCAATGTTTGTCTGCCCATGCAGTGCAGTGCTCTCTAAAGTAACACGCAGACACTGCAACACATTTCTTGCCTTCTAGGTCAGCATTAACTCTAGTTTTAGCTGTAGTAGCTAAAGGCAACTGTACTGTAATCAAGCATCTCAGGGATGGTTTTCTTTTTTTTTTTTTTTTTCCCTGTCTGTTGTTGCTGCTTCGTTGCAGAATCCCCTGTTTTAATATACAAACTCACCCCACTGTGAAGTAAGCCCTTGCAGGGTTGAGTAGCCACGAGAATATTAGTGGCTAGTGGTTAGCTCCAGGGGGGGGGGAAGAAAAAGAAAAGCTTTCTTTAAAAAAAGGCAAAGTGTCAGGGGTATGCGTAAGGGAAGGGAAAAAGGATGGAAAATTAATAATCCAACAGGCAGGTTCCCTCAGTGTTATTAATCATGCTGCTTCTCACAAGCTAGAGAGGAGCTGAGATTTGCACATGGGAGGGGAGGGGAATGTTCACTATTGGCCAACGAGCTCATTCCTGTACATCTCAGCCAATCCTTCTTTTTTCCTTTTTTTTCCTCCCCTATCCCCCTCCCCCCTCGCCTTAAGGTACAAATATATCTGAGAAGCAGTTACAAAACCCTGGAAGATGAAAAATCATGCTCCCAGGCTAGGCAATGCTTGGTCCAGTTAATACACTATAAACTTTATTTGAGCTGACTTCTCATTTGATCCCCTTGTGACAGGGTCAGTGAACGGCAAGCAATTCCATCCCAAATCATGCCATAATCGAATTGCTGCCTATTTCCCGAACCTATAATGAAAAAGGCAACCGAAATAATGCAGGTAATGTTGGCAGCCTCCCCTTGCTGTCGTACATTATTACTGCCGATTGCTTGCCTCCATTTCCCCTGTACTCTAACAATGAATATATTTCACAGCTCACTTGCTTTCCTGTGTGGGTGGTATGGCATAGACACCTACATGATATGAAAGAAAATCTAAAACAATAGGGTTTTGTTTCTGTGCACAGCACCTAACAGGCTGCTGGTAGGAAAGGCAATTTTGTCAAAGTGCTACAGGAAAAAACAGACTAGTGAGGCTTAAACAAGACTTTGGCTGAAAACACTACCCAACTTCTTTTTAGCTATTTAACCTCAGCTTCATCTGATCATCTGCATAATGACTCAAACATTTATTGGCACTCTTTAAATAAATTGCATTACACAGCTACTCCTAAAAGGTTATTTTAAAGTTAGGGTTTCCTAAACAAACTGCTCTGGAGACACTGGAGATATTTCTCTGCCAACATCCACGTTCTGAAAGAGCCACTATTAACAGCCTGAGAATTAGCTCCACTCGAAACAGGAGAATCTCTACCAATTCACCGAATTCTCACAGCTACTGAAGCAAAATCTGCAATCTCCGCTCTCAGCTATGCTCTGCCTGTAATGACAGCAGGACAGAGAGCAGAGCAAGAGCTGCAGGGTTTAGGTTACAGCCTGTTCAGCACTCCTGTCCACTCCCAGCCTCGACCATGACTGCTTTGAAAAACACAGACTGGGGCTGCATAAAGCAGGCAGTAATCATGAGGTAATTACATTTTCAAATGACATAAATTAACCACAATTGTGAGAAATACTCCCTTTGATCCACCGCTGGATGGCATAAATATGACTGTTTATATAACCCTTTACTTTGAATCTCACTTTAGAAGAGTTTGAAGCATGAAGCACGCAAAGCAAGGACTTACATAATGAACAGAAAATGTATTTAATAAGGACAAGGCAATACTCCACTGCATTTCCCTCAAAAATGCACACAATGAAAAGCAACGTGGATGAGAGAATGCAGCAGCATCCTGTGCAGAATCTCAGTGCTGACAGCCTTGAACTGTGCTCCAGCCTGAATTCAGACCTCAATTTCTACCCAGTCCGTCACCCCATGCAGGGCACACCACAAGGCCAGTCCAAACGGGAAATTCAGCCCATGTTTATTCTGACCTATGAAGATATTTCAAAGCAAATGCTCCCATTTTACCATAAACCGGCATCAAACATTTAGATCAAGTTATTTATCACCTCATGCCCCGACATAAAGAGGAAAAACCATTTTAAAACATCACAGCTGGAGTACCATGAGAATTCTGATTTGATATTTGGAATTACAGCTGGTACCTTTCTATTACATTGGCACCTTTGATAATATTTACAAGCTAAGCACTATGGTGTGCAGATTTGAATGAGAGCACTTAACCACAGGACTTCCAAAACACGTATTTTAATTTTATCTGGATTATAATTGCTAATAAATGATGTTTTCATTAATTGGCCAGAACCCTCATTTCATTATCTCAGACAAGAGAAACAGGGACTGTAAGCAGGCATTGTAATTTTAAAGTAATGCAATCCTTCATCTGACTAGAATACAATATGAATATTTCACTATTTGAATGACTCTAATTTTTCACTTCCTGCTCAGGCAGAACTGATTTGAGACAGCACTCCATTTTTTTAAAAAAAATATGCATGGGTTCAAAAGTGCATGCCAACATATGGACATAGAGTAATTCTTTAAAAACTCAGCACTGGAGGCTATGAAGAGCAGATCTTATACAGAAAAAAAAAAGAAAAAAAAAGAAAAAAAAAGATCAATATAAAGAAAAAATTGTTCCAGATGTAATTGAAGTCATACATTTTTACATGACTTCTGCTATACACCCAATTACTGCTATTTATCAAACAGCAGACAACATTGAACCTGGCAGCATAAAAAACAAATTTTACTAAGTTAGGAAAAAGGAAAAAAAAAGAGAAAAATCATAGAAAGGGAAGGAAAAAAGATACAAATAATAAATAATTCAATATTCCTGAGGAAAGCTCTTGCAGAAAAGGCCTGACTGATTCAAACATCAGACGTGAGGCTGACAAGAGATATATCGATTTAGACAATTCTATCATTATTATTCCAGCCTGAGTCCTTCAGAAAAGCTGTTCTTTTTGCCCCTGTTTTTAGTGCTGTAACTGCCAACCTTTCCTCTTCTACCTTCCTCTCTTTGAACTTGGATTCATTATGGCTTTATTCTCAGTCTAGTTATAAAACAGTAAGTACAAATCCTGGTTTCATCTATTTGAAATCTAAGTTCAGTTAAAGATACAATGGTGGAAAATATTTGCTTTATGTACATGTGACTTCAATGCTTCTTTAAAATAGGTCAAGTGCTTCTTGAAGTTTCTAATTATAAGAACAGGCCTTCAAATTCAGGATTAAGTACATGCAAGATGACAGCACTGTTTAGCTCCAATTTAACTTTGCTGAGTTCAGACCTTTGCCAAACTTATCAGTGACTGCCCCTAAGTTGATATGTGAAAGTAAACTATTTTTTATACACAAACTGATGTCTTAGTTTGTTTTCTCTGCCTAAATAGTGCTGCACCACCATAGTTGTTCTCAAAAAAAAACCCCAACCAAACAATGAAAACCCAACCCAAAATCCTTGTAGGTCAATGGAAATGAGTAAAATGAAGCTGTATAATTACTGGAAGAAAGCATTCCTCCATTAGGCATCTGCAAGCAGAACTATTTCTTCACTGTTCGATGTGTTAATTACAACTGGATAGGATATGCCACAGAAAATTAACAGTCTTGCAAAAGCATCAGAGGTAAACACACAAAACAGGAGCTGCTTAAGGGTCAGGAGAGCAAGTCAATTTTGAAGAAAGATAAAAGAACTGTCATGTATATGATTGCTTATGAAAGAGAAGAGGGCAATCCTGCCTTGTTATCATCAGTTAATTAGGCACTACAGTCAGGCGTGCATACGCTGCAACATTTGCCATGGTAATCAAATGTATTATTCAAATGTGAAACAAAACAAAAGCAACGGCAACTCTGACAGGGGAGAATGCAATCTGCCCACACAAAGGTGCTGAATTAACTTAGGAAGCTCAGGAAGATGTTAAATCAACTTTCTCTAACCACACTGCCTTGAAATTCAGACTACAATTCTGCTTCTAAAGAAAGCACTCTTTTCCAAATTTGATTCACATGTGAGGTGATGACCTTTGCAAGCAAAGACAAGGGTAATGAAAAGCAATTGATAGTGCAGTAGGATTCTGTTATGTCTTTAATATAAATATGACACTGAGACTAACAAATGCACTTTTGACAAAGCACGCAATCTCCTGAGTAAAAAAAAGAAAAGAGAAAGCAATATACCACATTTTCCCCGTCCTGAGCCATAACTGCAAGGAAAAATAAAACTAATAACTGCTCTGCAAATGATGTGATGACACCATGTGATAACTACCCTGTCTCACTAAGGCTCCTACCATGTTACTGTACAACCAGTCTTTTCTCAGTTTGTACAAAATGGACGCTTTTTGGTGCTATTTTTATTTGACTGGAGAGAAGACATCCAATACTAAGTTTGGTACCAGAATTAGGATCTTTGCCAGGGAATGACAACAAGCTAATGGCTTCTCATGTCTTAATATTAAACTTTTAGACAACATAATTTTCAGATCATGTGTTTCCTTTACACGAGATTGGCAAGCAAAATCCCACTGGACTTTTTCCACCTAAAGCAAGCTGCGTGTCCCTAAAGGGGTGACTGGATAAAAGGTAAGCTCTCTGCTAGGACTGTGAAAAGGGAGAGCAGGGCACAGCTCCTCAGGAAAACCTGGGGGAGTTGGGAGAGGGATTCCAATGAGCTGATGAGCTCCATGTCTCCGGGAGGGTGGTGAAGGACCTGGAGAAGAGCAGATCTGTCAGAAGCACCTGCCACGCCTGCTCCCTGAGCAGGAGCCTCTGAGCCAGCCTCCCATCGATGCCAGGAGCCCCTGATGCAGGGAATAATGTGCTTTGACTCCATGATTCAATAAAGCATTTGTTCAGCCTTTCTAAGCTATACTATATTACATTAATACTATACTAAAGAATACTAAAGAAAAACCTGTGACTGTCTTGAGACAGCCGGGACACAGCTTTGAGTGATTGGCTAATCACTCAAAACAACTTTCACTGGTGTCCAGTTAACAAATCACTTCAGGTAAACAGTTTCCATAACACATTCCACATGTGCAAAACAATAGGAGCAGTGAATAGAGATAAGAATTGTTTTCTCGTCTTCTCTGAAGTTCTCACTGCCTTCCCCAGGAAAAATCCTGGGAGAGAGAAATTATGTCTCTCTCTGTTCAGAGAATGTGAATTCCAGATCATCCCATGCTGCTTTCTCGAGGCTCCCAGTTCCTAGGAAGGATGTCATGAGGGAACCTCTGAAAAGGTGACAAACTCACAGTGCTTTATCAGCCCCTGCCTCCATCCTTTGCTGAAGCAAGGAAACAAACCCTCAGGGCAGGGGCTCCTCAGACCAGCACCAGGACTGTGGTGTGGCAGAGCAGACACAGCCGTGTTCCCGAGCACTCCCTCTACTCCAGACCTACTTCTGCAAGACTAGGAAATAACTGATACTTTTCCACACCCATTCTGTAGTTCTTCAAGCATTTTCCAATTTCATATTCTTGCATAACAACTATGGCTTCCTCCTATTCTGCCACAAAAAACACTGACAATACAATAAAGAAAAATATCTTTGCTGAGTGGGCAGATACTGACCAACTTCGATGATTAAATTATTCTACAAATACCAGTGAAAAGAAGTAATAAAAATACAAAATTATGTAGCAGAGTATTATCTATTATGCTATTATTTTGAAGACAGCTGCCATCAAAAGATATATATCCCCAGTGAAAATCAATGCAAATGGAATTTATCTAACAAATCTGTATTATTTTTTTGAATGCCTCTCCTTTCCAATCCCTCCTTTTCCTGCACAATATTCTCAGTGTTTGACCATCTCAATCAAATACTAGAGAAGAAAATAACACGGTACAGAAGTCACTCTTCTGATCAAATTAGGCTAACACAGATCAATATGAAACCTTAGTGCATCTGCAATCTCAGAGTCTTCAGTGTCCAGGCTTTCAGTAATCTCTGAGAAAGAAGTAATATCTGTTTCCTTGACACGGACGTTTTCTTTTAGTCAGTCTGTCAGTTCCCATTTCAGTTAACAAAATGTTGGATGCAGCTCATCATTGGACAAATATTACAGTCCTACAGAGTACAAAATGGGAGGAATTGTTTCAGGCTGAAAATTTAATACAAAAACAGATCTGCAAGGAAGTCCACAAACTTTAGAAGACAGAGATACATAAATGTGAAAACATAATGCTACATATACACCTTGTCTTTCCACAAACCATTCAGAAATGCTTAAAGTTTATTTTGGAAGAAAAAAATTAGAATAATAAAACCCACGTAAAACAGGGAAAGAAAAAAGCAGCACCTTGAGAAAAAAAAAAAACAAACCAGCACCAATACAACTTTCTGGCCTCACAAATAGGCCTTGTTTTACCTTCTAATCAATGCAAATATTTACTGTGATCAGAGAGAGATGACCTAGCTACTAAATCAGTTCAGCACTCATCTTGCTAATACAAACAGGTATGTTTTCATAACCTAGAGATGCAAGTGTCTTGTTGTCAATGGAAAAAATATCTGGACTGATGACAGGCATGGGGACCTAGAAAGAAAATAGCAATCTGCAACAATAACTCCATTTATTCCTCCTTACATTTTACTGCATTTGCAACTGTCGGATTTACGTAGCTGGAATCTGAAGTGAGAATGAAGCAAATAATGCCCATCCAAGATTCAGACTTGACTGTGTGTTGCCCACTTTAAAACTGCACTGCCAACTGTTCCAAGACTTCCTGAAACCCCGAAGGCCTTTGCCAAGGATGAACAGCACCACTCATCCCATGAAAGGTCATACAATTATGCTATGTGAAGAGAAAACCAGATACATGTGGAAAATCAGGAGCATTCCTGCCACTCAAAAATTGTTGAAACATGTGAAATTAAGACAAAGAAAATGTCCTTTCTTACTTCTACCTAGAAAGGAAAATGAAAAAAGAAAGAAAATCAAAACAAGCTTTCACTTTTCACCCCATAAGGCACCCGCACCCATTACATCACATAATAAAATTTGTCTGACTTTGCTTTGTATCCACACAAACTTATTCTGATTTCTGCTTCAGTGTGAAACTCCTTACACTACCGTTAAAGGAGCAGTGAAATTTTAAGAGCAGTATACAAAAACATTTCTATCTTAAATAACTCTCATCTTAGAGAGCTCTCAATTTAAAAAACTCTTAGTTGCAATGGAACTCACTTTCTAAGTGTTCCACACAAGAGAAGATGTGTCTTAAGTAGCAGAAAGTCATTGATAGCATATACAAACATCTACCAATGGAGCTGGGCTTCCCTATCTGCATAACTCACAAATGTTAATTAAAACTCTGCAGAAGATCTTCAAGTATAATGCCTGAATTTTTAGATTACATGACACTTGAAAAGTTCAAACAGCGCACATCTTACTGATGCACAACATAAAAACTGATTTTCAAGAATAAGGGTCAACATGGCACCACAGCATTATTACAAGGAACTCAATTTACTGTTTCAGCCTCTTCATTTTAAGATATTGCAGTTTTATCAATTTTTTTCCACACTTTAATTTGTTTGATTATTAGGCAAATACCATATCAAAGCAGTGAGACTAAAGAGAAATTTCACGCTCTTGAACTTCAGTAAGAAATGCCCACCAGCAAGAAAGTGAATACAATGCAATCTTGAATTGCCAAGGCTCATCTCAGCCCCAAAGAGAGCAGGTAGGTGGTGCTTAGAAAAATACAGTTGTCTGGAAAGACTAAGTGCATTATGAGAAGCTTTTCTTTCACAGGACTATTATTTCCTGATTATAATAGTGTCACCTGATATTTTTTCTACATCAGCAGGAAATAACAACACTTTGGGATTTTAGAAATCTCTTTGAATGTGTAAAATAATTTAAGCATATGGTGTTCTGCATTATCTTTCAATGGGATTGTGCTCCGAGTGGGTATGGATATGATTATAGCATTAGCTTTTCCTCTTTTGCATTTAGAACATTTTTCCTCTGCTCATGTTGATAGGGGGAAAAAAAAAGTCTCCTCAATCCACTAAAATAAATACTTCTGTTATATTCTATTGCTTCAACAATGAATAAAGCAACCATGCAGGTTTATAATATCAATTCACAGGGTTCTTTCTGCTTCAGTGAACTGTTTCTGAAAGGTTCAGAACAAAGCTACAGGCAGATCGGACAAAGCTGCTGTAACAGGATTTACATTATACTCCAACTGATAAGACCACATCAGAGAACTGCTCAATCTCCAGTACCTTTGCTCAGAGTGGCATGAGGGCTGTAAGGATTTTGGCTCTCAGCACCTGATCACAGCATCTGTATTACACCTACCAGCTTAAACACCAATCCAATCTCACCTCCGTAGGATAATTTGAATTTCCTCTTGTTCCTTTGCACTCTCTTTGTCAGGTGCATTGGGATGGGGATAAAATGGGATCCCAGGAAAGCTACAGCAATATTGAGTTATCTACTGTACTCACATGGTTATGAAAGGGAGCAAATTGCCTACATACTAATATCTACTGAGATCTAAAGTAATTAAAATATTCTATATTCAAATCATTAGTTGACACTTCTGGGTGGAAGGAGGGAGATTGCATCCCAAGGGAAAGCAAACGTAATGCTCAATAAATAATGAAATAAATACCTCCAGGTGAAGTCACTGCCCTGGATTTCTTACAAGCAAAAAGAGTTTCTTTGTGCAGTCTTCGCTACAGTCACATTTTTGAACATGTTTCTGCTTCAAGTAACTGCAACATTTCAGGTTTTTCCTTCCTTCTCCCTTAGCCACCTTTATCTCTGCAGCTCACACTGATTATGCCAGACTACCCCAAAGAATCCTGGTTTCCTCCTTGCTACTGAACACTCAATAAACATTCAAACAGAACACATTTGTGCACAACAATAAAGTGAAAGCTTTAATTAAAGCACAAAAGAAAACATCAGGCATTTACGGAAGGTGAAGCTGCCATTCTAGAGATTCCCAATTACCTGCTAGAGGTGATTCCTTCAAAGTTCCTGCCTCAGTGCAGTACCTAACACAGATTATTTTGCATCACCATCATGAGCAGTCGCTGGTTACACCTTTTCTGGCAACCAGCACTGTCCACCATCCAGCCTTTTTCATTTAAACCATAGCAATAGTCGAGCAACAGTTCAAAAACAAGAACAGCAATTAAAATGCACATTGCTTTTTATGCCATGAGCACAAAGGCTGGACTCACCAGGGAGGCAGGATGGAAAGTGCTCCGCGCCAAGGCTGGGGATCGGCTCCTGCTGCCACCGAGTGCTCTGTGCCTGAGCATTCTGCACTGCACTCTTGTGATCAGCCACAAGTTTGGGGCTCTTATTACCTCAAGCAAACCTTGGCTTTGGAAGCACATTTTCTTCCCAGAATGAGACAAACCCTGAGACAGAACTGATTTGTGATCTGCAAAACTCCTGACTCAGCAAGACAGAAAGCAAACAAAGGAAAGAAATATCTTTACCAAAAGCGGTAGGAATAGAGTGTCTATAGGAACTTTGCTCATTGGAATGAAAAAATCCCAAACCCAGCAAATACACAAAATTTAATAATTTGAAGATCTCACTAAAAGGACACCCCATCACCCAAAATTAAAACAGCAACATAGTGGAATATTTACAGTAGTCTGGGTTAAACCAGCCTAATATTCACCTATAGCCTGTGAGAGAATATCTTCCCTTCATAAGAAAAAATGGATTTTAAGAACGCGATCCCCACATAAACAATGCAACTCTGCACCAAATTGTTTAATTCCTGATGTTTAGTTACAAAGAAAAGAGGAATGCTCTTAAATCTGTAGGGAAGGTGTTCCTGCTTCAGAAAAAGCTTTTAATGCCTTTGTTCAGGAAAATGTACACACTTGTTCTGAGCAACTTCCACTTCAGCCGTAAACTTTGCCTTAGCTGTATGTTCTTTGGCAACACCTGGTGGAGTTTGGATAAAACTACAATAATATTGTAAAAGAAAAGTTACGGCAACTCTTGGACTTTTTGTTTAAATGCTTCTGAAGAAGTTAGTTCAACTGCTCACAAAATGCAAACTTCAAGCTAAGAGGAAACAGTTTCTTGGGTTTCACAAAACATCAGAGGTTATTTTTATGATACCAAATTCCATATTACAATAATTACAATATCTAGCTTTGATCTGGAAATTAGTAGCCAGCTTGTTTTGCACTATTATAAGAAAAAAAGAACAACAAATAAAATTTAAAAATGCCTTCTACTTAATGTAACCCAGAGAAAAAGAAAGCTTTCATGTTTACAGTAAGTTAACTGTCACTCCCAGCAACGAATCGAGGAAACTGTCATCTCTTCACAAAAAAATACAGTGAAATAACGAACATGGTTTAAAAAGACATTTTAAGAGAAAGTGTCTGACACCATTTTATACTTTCTCTGTCAATGCCTGGGAAAAGTTTGCCCATTTAGTCATTAACAGACAGAAGTCATTCCAACTGAGCAGAGAACAAGAATCTGCTTGTGACACAGACCTCCTGAAATTATAATCCATCAAAAACTATTCACGTGGTGGGGAGGAGGCTTCTCCTCCAACTGATAGTGCAAGGGAGTACTCAGCATAAGATGACACAGGGGCTGTCAAATTGGTCTTGTTAGAAATACTGTAATTAACAGAAGGGAGCCCAATGCACTTATATCACGGGCAGCCACTTGTATTCAAATCATGCCGAAGAGTTCTGAGGCCCAGAAGCATATTTCCTGTTTTCCTTTATCTTTGTTCCCCTATCAAAGCACTAAAACCCAGCAGCATTTTACCCCATGAACAACATTTAAAGAGAATTTGTGATTTATTTTCTCTTTATACAGCCTAGTAATAAATTAATGAAGAAATCTACTGATGCAGGTGAAAATATCTGTTACGGAAGAGTTTCAGCTTATTAAAACCTAGGTTAAAATTAAACACGATGCTAAGAAATAGTTATACTGATGGCCAACACTTTTTGGTACCAATCCCTTCTATTGAAAACAATTTTAGATTCTTATGTTTGGAAATGCACTATCTCCTTTGCAAATTGGCTGTGAGATGTCAAACATTTTTGTCAAGCAATGTTCAGAAATAGAGCGTGGGATTACTCTACAGATGTGAAATACCTCACAGATCACTGCCCATCGTTCCAACCTGTCCCTGATACATTCATTTTACAAACAGATATAAGGCTGCAGATTGAAAGCTAAACCAAGATGAGGTGCATGTCAATATGTTACTAAAATATCACCATGACAAAGGGTTTAGATGTAAAGCATTTAAACATAGAAGTAACACTATCCATTTTAAAAATTAGCATCTAAACCTCAAATTAGGACCTAAATTTTAAACAACAAGCCTGTTTTCAATTTCTCCAAGCCTTTCACGTGCGCACTGTAAAGCACTTGGAAGGAATTAAGGAATTGAATTTCCAAGAGGTCTGGAGACGAGTATAGAGATCACTTAACCTGCCACTGAAATGCAGCCACCTTTTAGGTGAAGCACAGATGCACCAAGACATCCTGCAAATGCTTTTGAAAGAAAAGGAAGGGAAAAGCCTGTATCATGTTAAAAAAAAATAAGTATCTAAGTTACACCTTTAGTGTCAAGTTGTGATGTTTCGTAACCAAGAGCAGATGTGATTTCAGCATGCTATGGTTACTAAGAATCTGAAGGAAAACTTCCTGCATGTTTTCTGTTCTGCTGGAAAATTTGCAAAGCTGTCTTTAGCAATAGATGCTTTAATGACTCAAGACAAGAGCAGACTGATTTCAGCTTTGTGTCTCATAGTGCAGACTCACAGTGTGCGCTGAAGGTAGAGCCCAATCTTCCTAAATGCACATTTCCACATTTCTGATCACAGAAAGATACCTCTTTAAATTCTGTGGCTCAGAATTGTGCAAATCTGAGGGAAATACATTTTTCAGTTAATAGGTCTGGGCCTTTTTTTCTTCTCACTTCAACTAATTTAAGGGGTATTTACGAAAAAATAAATAAACAAGACTGCTGCAATTTAGATCATGCATATCTTTCATTTACTTTAGAGCTGCTGCCAGTAGACAAAAGGTCCAGCAACCGAAGCACAAGATTCAATTTCTTTAAATGCATTTAAAGGCTCTAAAAGCCATGTTATAGTATCTTCCCCAAACCATTCAGTTTCTGCTAGATTTAGCACTTTTGTCCCTTTGTATTCGCAGACTTCACATAGCTTCTCCCAGGCTGGCAGGCCAACATATTAGAAATAAAATGCAATTCTGGTATCTGACACTTCAATTTAGCTTCTTCAGTAGCAAAGATCATCAACTGCACTGCTTTCTCCCATGACAGAAGATCACCTAAATATCACTTAACTGATGTGAGCTCTGCTGGTAATGCATACACTGTCTCCCCACTACATTACCACCATGCTGCCTAGAACAAAAATCAATTTTTAATTGACTGGATTATTTGAGGAATGTGGCCCATCCACTGTGCACTGCTGATAGATTCTCCTGGTTTTCCTGTCAGCAAAGACTGTAAAATTTGAAGCAACTTCAATACAGTAATTCAGGGATTTATCCAGAAACCATATGAACAGAACAACATCACAGTGTTTTTCAGTATTACCCCTCCATTATTCTCTCTCCTGGCTAGCCAAGTGTGGACTCTAAAGCACAGAACACATGAAAAAATAAACCACTGACACAGGAAAAATGATGAGTGTTTCATTGCAATGAAAATCATGCAAAGAATCCAAATGAACAAAGAACACAGAAGACTAGAGAGGACTTTAAAAAATCCTTTCAAGGCATGGAAAGTCAGCTAATGGGTTACACTCCAGAGTATCAAACCTGCAGGATCCAGGAACAATCTGCAATTCCTGGGCTCAGCAGCAGCCAAAGTAGGATTTCTCAGCTAAGTACCACTCCTGCTTTCTTCAGTAACCACTGCTGCCCGGAGATACACACCCAGGCAGTTAAGGCAAAGGGTTGACATGAAAAAGTAACATTACACAGATGAAAACATGGTGGGCAGGGGGTAGAAAACACTCAACACCTCACCAGTAAATATTGCAGTAAGCAATTTCACAAAGCACAGCATACACTGCTCACTGACTGGCGTAGAGACCGTGAAAGCCTCTGCCACTTCCTCAAGTTTTCTGACAAGTGTGTAATTTTCCTAACTTTTATCTCTCCTTTTCTTGCTGCTGAAACAAAAGACAACTGCACTGATGTCCTAAACAGAAAATTCTAGTCTTGTGCCACAACCCTTTCCAGCACAGTGAAGTGTCAAACCTCTGCACTGACTCACTCTGGTTTTAATTGATTCTGGGCAATATCAAAAACCAGCACAGCAACAGAAATTTAAAATTAAAAGCACTGCTGTGTGGCCAGGATAGATCTATATATGAGGTATGTTTGGCTTTTATGTTTCTGATTCTAGTTTCACAAACATTCAAAATACACTTTTTTTTTTCTTTAACCACATGCATTAGAGCTGGACTAAGTGGTTGGATTACCTGCACTACAAATTAGCCACAGTCAGTGTCCTAGGCAATAAACACACAGATCAGAGGACTTGGTGCTGGCTGTAACAAAGCTGAGAGAAGACCAGAATCCCTGATCTTGCATAGAGTCAGAGTGCCTCAGTAAGGGAAGGCTGGATTTGGGTTAGACCTGTCAGTACAAAGGGAGCCTGCTGAAGTTCCTCTCAGATCACACCTTGTACCCTGTTAGCCTGACATTTCTGATGCACTGCAGAAAACTTTTCCACTTTGACGACAACAACAAACTTTGGTATTTTTTCAGAGCTCTATCCACTTTCAAGCTTCTCCATGAGTTCCTAAAGTAGACAGGAACAAAGAAATATTTCAACTTTTTGTTTTGGTTTGGTGGGGGGTTTTGTTTGTTTGTTTTTCCCCTATTGTTGGGGTTATTTGTTTAATTTTTTTTTCTCATGGTGATTCATGGCAGTGACATCTCCAAAGCTTAACTAGATGTTAGATAAAAACAAGCCACTTGTAAATACACAAATTATTCCAGGTCTCTGAATATTTCAGTAATTGTCCATCATTACGGAAAATAACTGTGTATTTAAAGCTAAATTTATGCTTTGAAACAAGATGAAAGCATGATTAAAATTACTTTAGAATACCAACTAAAAATTAGAGTAGACCTTTCCACCTTATCTTTTGGAATCAGGACTATGGTTTTTGTCTAGGTTGATCTTTTTGTTAATATAAAATAACAAAATGCAACCATAACTGATATCCTCCATATCCAAATTATTTAAAGTACTTCAAGTAATCAGCTCATGATTGGTCTCTGCACAAGAGCTCTATGAACTCATCTTCCCAACAGCCCTTTTCCATACTGGTACAGAGCTCTGAAAAGCAGCTGCTTAGGAAAAATGGGTTATAAAGTACAAAAATATCAACCTGTTCAACTAATGCAAATGACTGGATCTGATCCCTATGGATTCATCGAGGTGCTCTCCCATTAACACTTGGGATGCTTACCACAGCTCAGCTGGGATGAATTCACAGTGGGTGCTCTGATCTGTAGCACCCCAAAGCCAACCCATGCATTTGAGAACATCTAAGTCCAGTTCTCATTCATCTGCTGATCATGGTAGTTGAAAATCTGGGGGTCTTTGGCCCCCTGTGAGAGAGTACCCTGGGGATAAGACCACAATGCAAAGTATTCCAGTCTTTAATAAAGCCAGCAAAAACCTGCTACACTTCCACAGTATGTTCTCTCTATTAATCCTATTTTACAAGTAAAGGCAAAAAGTACAGGGTGAAATCAACATTTGCAAAGATTACTTCAATGGCTTCTGACTGATTGGTTGTTTTGAAGGATGCATCATCTAAAATAAAGCCCTTGTGTGTAAAACCTGGCATTCATTTTCTGAGACGTCTAAGAAAACTGATTTCCCCAAAGAGAAAGCAAGCAGAGTAAAGATTTTACTAGAAGCAAGAAGCCCTGATATTTTGGTCTTCTGAGTTTACCTTTGGAACTTCTCACGTTCCCATTCAGCTTCAGCAAGTGTACAAGAGTTCTGCCTGGGCAGCATTTCCAGGTCAGGAAGCAGCCCTTCAGGAAGGGCAGCAATCCAGGCAGGCTGGGCTGGATTTGCGGCAGTACCCGGAGTAAAACAGGAGGCTCAAGGTTCCTGCTGCAGCTGGGATTGAACAAGGGACAGGCCAGCACACAGGAGAGTCACGCTCTTCAAATGGAAACTCTTCAGATCAAATCTGAATTCTAAAATCAAGTTGATCTCCTTTTACGGTTTGTGGGTGCATATAAAGCACTTGCATTAAGTATGAATGTTCTTTATAGCTAACAATGTAAGACTGTAAATTAAAGCATTACTGGATCGTCCCTCACCAAACCTTAACACTTTGTCGGATGAGCTCAATTACCCCAAATGACGAAACAAAAATTCATTAATTTCAGTCTTAGCCAATAAAAAAGCTGACTATTATTGTACTTCTCCCCTCAAAATCAAGCAGATTATTCTGGTGGGCTGACATATCTGTTTCACAGAGAAGGAAAACTGATTCTGAAGATTTGTCCATCACTGGACAATGACCCAGTGACAGCCATATTGAAACAATACTGTGTCTATATACAACAGGCAATATGAATAATACATATATATACAAAATATGTAGATATATAGATATATATAAGATATAATGATATGTAGATATATAAATAGAATATATATTTCTATAATACATAAAACCAAGTAGCAGAATTCAGAATTTTGTATTTTATCTGTGTAGGATTTTCTGTCTACAGAAAGCTATTAAAAAATAACCCTTGCTTTGGTCAATTGTCTTCTGATTTTTACTCAGTTCTTCCTAAAGCATATTTTCTTGACTCCTTTGTAGGTAACAGGATGGACTGCAAAGCTCTCCTCAGTGTTTCCAAATCCTCCATGTTGCACAGAGAAAATTCTGAAGACATTTATGTCAGCTATTAACAGAATCTTCCATACAATTTTGCATCCACACATCTTTGTTCTTTGTGTTATGTATGAAACTTCTATTTTACAGTTTTCTAAAATGCTGCTTCAAACAAGTAATGATGGAAAACAGTATCTGCCTCTGGCTACTTGCAGGCTTTTTAGCTCATGAACAGAGATTCCTTCGACCTATTTTACTTCTATCCTATTTAACTGTTTCTGATAGCAAGTTTATGTCCACCCTTGGTTTACAGAGCTCTAATTCCTTCTTAACATTCCAAATATTTTTCATGAGCTGCAGTCCCTACCATCAAGAGCTCCTCCTCTCCTCACATCATCCTAATGCTTCATGCCATAAACCTTATGAATTTAATTTAGGTACATATAGTGGTAAAAATATTTCGTGTAACTCCAATATTTCTGTTTCTCCATTCCAAACATTCATTTAATAATGCAAGTCTATTAATCTGATGAATGCTAAGTACAGGACAATGTGCAGATACCTAATTTTACCCAGAGGGAAACAAAACAATTTCCAAAAAGCCATCACTTACTACAGCTCTCTGTTGATATTTCAGGAATCTATTTGTCCCTTGGATATATTCAGAAAGCATTCTACAAGCCTACAAATGCATCTTTTTAATAACAGTACCACATAATTCTTCACTGCTACACAGAGATGAAAAAGTGCAAATGTTTTATCTATCCCCAAAACAAAGGTAATAAGCCTTTGTCTTTGCTTTTTTGCAGTGCTTTAAGCATTTACCTTAATGAGCTTTGTTTCTCTGTACCTCTGGAGAATAGTATTCTGCCCAGCAAAACAATTTATTGCCCAGAATGTTACTACTGCTGATAAAATCTTAGCTCCTCCAATACTTCTGCCTTGACAGCTAATACCCTAATGTTTCATTTACAGCTGAACAAAGCAGCTTATCTCTGCTAAAAGGGGAATTAGTTAGTAGTAAGAAATAATTTCAATCATCTGTTCTGCTTCCCAAGTAAAGTGATGACTTGGGCATTCTTGCTTCTATCTGATGACAGGTGTGTTGCAGTTCTTGGAATACAGAACAGGTCTGTCACATAAGCTTTGTAATTCCTACAATGCAACTACAAGGATTAGGGAAGAGTCAGGTCTTGGCTGTCAAAAAAATCTGCAATCAGCAGAGTGTGGCAGTCAGCACTTGTACTTTACAGTTAGGGCACGGACTCCAGGGACAAAATCAGCTCTGATCAATAAACAGCTTCATTTTCTATCTGCAGCTCTACAGAATATTCCAACAAGTTCATGTATACGTGACATGCCCTATTAACAACCAAACAGGTTTTGTTGACAAATCAGCCTTTACGGCCTGTGTTTTGCAAAAATGGCTTTGATTATCACCTTACTGTGTAACCACCTAATTATTTCTATGCCCAGGAATGAAAATCTCCAAGGATTTTATCTACATATCACACACAGCAAATCAGTTGTGGGACTTCTCTCTAGAGCAGCTGATATATACTTGGGAGTCTCCATGGCAAAGGACAAGGACTGATCTTTCCTTGATGTCTGAATGACCTTCCTTTCCCAACAGCAGTTTTTCATGTTGGTAGATAATAAGGTCACCTGAATACTTCAGAAAAAGCAGCATAACATTTGCCCACACTGTATTTTCTCTGTACTAACATTTTCTGTGAGTAATCATTTAGTTTGCACTGAGTTCAAAAGCATTACAGAAGTGATTACAACTGTAGTGCCATTCTTGAGTTCCCCAATATTTGGTTCTTCAATTAGACAACACAATTAATGAGAGCATGAGAATTTATATCTAATAGTTTTTAAATTCAGTATCAGTTTTATCAGAAAAAATTATGGATGGCAGAAGGCACTGGTAAAAAAAAAAAAAAAGTTGTAGTTGGAAATGAAAGGGCATTTGGTAAAAATATCAACATATTATTTTCTCATGCAATAATGTTAAATTAAGTTGGTATAAGAAAGAGGCACTGTGATCCTTCTCTCAGAATGGTTGTCTTAGTGGAGTTCCAGTGGATTTAAATTAATTGCACCTTCTTTTCTGAGATTCTTTGTAATCCTATCTCCCACTCTGACTTCTGAATCACAGCTACATGTTATAAATCCCTTTAAAAATAATTTATAATACACATGGCAGTTCCACTAGCACTATAAAGGTGTTCAACATCTGTCATGTATGATACTCAACTCTTTCTGCACCAGGCATTTCACTGACCACTTGGTGTGTTCCTAACCAGCTCTCCAGAGATGCCAGGCCAACCCAGCATTACTTCTATTCAAGTGGTAATCCAGGCACCTGATCAAACTTTATATGGCTAAAAGGTCATTCTGCTCCTCTGCTATGAGAGATTACTTCATTCTGCTTTAATGCCTCATGTTGTTTTAAAAAAACCTGAACGGCCTGAACAGCCCCTTTCTATCGAGGGATGCATTTCTCAAAAAAAGGAAAAAGGAAAAAAGTGGTATCACAGAGGATAATGTAATATGCTTATTTATTCAAAAAGCCATTTACTAAAATCTGAATTTGTACTTTAACTAAGCTTAACAATGAAAATCTTAAATGCTCGCTTGGCTGCTGCACAACATGGCAAATTCTGCATGACTGCCCAAGGGAAAGTTGATTAATCAAAAGGTTGGGAACAGAAATGAACAATCATTTCACACATATTTATGCAGAAACCCAACAGTACTCAATTAAATGCTGCTGAAATCCAGAAACGTGAATTATTCAAAATATCACCAGACTATAACTGTCCTGAGCTGCAAAAAGAGCAGCCAGGCACAATGGTTCAAAAGGTGACACTGCAAGGATGTGGCTGGCAGAGTATTTCCTCCAGAAACAATCAGCTGCAGGAAGGCAGTAAGTGAGCAAAATAGTCAAGACTATTTCTTGTCCACGGTGTTGTATTCTATCAGCATGTAACATTCAGGTAGGATAACCACAGAACAAACTGCTTGCTACTAATTCTATTTTTTTGTTGTTTTTTTAATCTTCCCTTACTACTCATCCTTTCATCCTTTTTAAATTAAGTAACTAAAGTGGTTGAAATGAACTGATATCACAGAATGATCCAAACACCAGCATGTTTTATTTAAAAAGGCCAGAAAGAGAGCAAAAATTAATCCTTGCATATTCTCCTACCTATATTTCAACTTTTTTTTATATGCCTACATAAATATTGATACATGCACACTGCAAATGGCTTCTAAAATACTTCACTTCTATAATAACCATTATCCAGATATAATAAGGAAAACACAGATAGAATTTTTATGCTCATATCAATCATCAAGGTGCACACTGGCACTGCACTAAGTCACTTGGGTGAAAGTTTAAAATGCTTATTTATCTGATTGCTTAACACAAATAAATGCTCAAAAAGGCAAGGCAATGATTATTTAAGAGTGTCATGAAAGGTTTAAATCTGATGAAATCAGTGGAAGAAAAGTAATGCTACCTAACCTAGAAAGGACAATTTTCTTTTTGGTTTATTGACAACCCTCAATAAAAATATAAAGAGAATATATAAGAAGGAATCAGTAAATGCAGCTGGAACAGCAGCAGTTATAGACAGCTATATGTAAAACAAAGCTGGGAGACGACCTGGCAATATCAAACTCATAAGTTTATAAATACATATTTACACAGGGCAAAGTCCCAGAGTTCTTGCTCACTGGAAACTTTCCAGTGAAGGAATATTAGCAGATGTGGTGCCACAGAACCTTGAAGATGGAGCAGAGTGAAGCTGGATCTTCTCCTAATTGATTTCCCATGGCAGTAATGACAATGCCTACATGCACAGAACACCAAGAGATCCATTTGGCCTAAAGTTGATTAATTTTTAGTGCAGGTACTGTGCTGTTAATCTTTGCAAACTATTATTTTACTGACGCATGCATTAAAGGGTAAACACACAGCTGTACAAGATTTAACTCCTCTGAAAAAAGCAGCATTGAGATTTTCCTTCACTGAGATTTTACCTCTGAAATTAAATTTTGCACAAAATACAAGTTCTTGAAAAGTAAATTACGAGTCAGACTTTATAAGTGAAAAATGTAATTAAGGAGTTGATTCTGCAAGCACCAGAATTGTCTTGAGCCACAGTGCAGTTACTACTTCTGACATTCAGTATATTTTCAAAACATGATTTTTTGCTTTCTCTGCACTTACTATTAATAATTTAAAAAATATACAAATTGGACAACATGCACAGAAAGATGTGGAAACTACCTATCTGCTGCACACTGCCTAAGTTCATCTGTCCATAAATGCTTAAGAAAATGGAAAAAAGGCAAGCATGTGGGCTGCATGCACTGAGGTCACTTCTGTTATTTTTTTCCACCTCATCATACATTGTATGAGCTGCATTTCCAATAAACCTTCCCCTGAAAATCAGGTAACTTCAAGCACTATGCACTTTTTTTTTAATAGTATACAAACTGTAATTTCTTTCTGACATAAATTTACACAGAACCTCAGAAAACACATGGTTTAGGAAAAGCAGCACTATAACCAAATATAGTAGTAGCATGTGAATTACTGAATGTTGCTGAAAAAACACAGATTTCTTATTTTCATGGACAAATTTAGCTGGTTAATCCTATCAGCCGCAGGGATTTTGGCAGTTGAGAATGCCAGAGCATCTGTGACTTTGACTTTTCTTGGAAAGAAAGCAGAGCTGGAAGATAACTCCTGAGTCAGGGAGTTGAGTCACCTGCCAGGAAGCCACATGATGTAATTTTTCTTAAGGGTAGAAATTCCTTCTCAAAATTTGATAAGTGTATGACCTCCTCTGGCCCATGCTCAAACTGGAATCCTGTTTCAGGAACTCCCTGATGAGGTGCCTATTTAAAGGTTCTTTTACATGTCTCTGTAAATTATTACGGCCAGCATGTACCTCTTGAGCTAAAAAGGCCATCCACGTCCTGTCCTCTACTCCCAAGCAGCCACAGATAAGGACAAGACCCCCTTCTCAGCATTTTCCTTGGCTTCACCAACCATGCTCAGCTCTTTTCCAACATGATCAGCTCTCTGTTTCTCCCCCTTCCAGCCTCTCCCTGCACCTATTCCACTTTGTGTCCATCTGTCATCACCCAGCTGCACCATCTGGTTCACAGGAGGCACTACACGGACCTGGAACTCTTGGATATCCCATTAATTGTGTGCTTGAGTTTGAGAACCCATAAATTTGGCCTTGCTGCTTTCGAGCTATTACAGTATTTAATAATACCTTGGACACAAAGCAATGTGGGGTGTCCAGCACAAAGCCCCCAGATCAATAATCTAGATTGGAAATTAGGCTCTATGACCCATCCACGCAAAACCAGCACCTCTGAAATGTCCAAATTTGTTACAGAGAAAGTTTTAATATTTTAAGTACTACAATTTAGGAATTATGCTAGAAACAAGAAATAACAAAAAATACCTGCCATTATACTATGAGGGTCTGTGATTACACTATGCAAAGACTGCTTAAATAGTTGGAGAATATTCTTTAAAGCTTTTGTTCATACCATATGTTATGTCTGGAGAGCTATTTGCTCACTTGGGCTAATTTTCTTCCTAAATACCTCTCTATTATCATGGCCAGCAGTAATTAAAAACAAATTTTTTAATTAATACACTGGTGTTTCTATAGTTTTGGCTTTTTTTTTTTTTTTGGTTTTTTGTGGGTTTTTTTGCCATTTTACAACAGACAACAATGCATATTAGAATAAAGGTGTCTTTGTTAGGTGGCCACTTTAGGACGAAAACTGTCAGAACATATGGGAGGATAGGAGAAGAACATGACAAAGAGAAAGCATTTTTTGTTGGATTAATCAATGAGGAAGACTTCCTAATATTGTACCCTCACCCCAACACCACCAGCCACTCATCCCAGTTCTAGAAAGTAATGGAGAGAGAGCTTAATATAATGTAGGACTCTTTACTCACTATGGACTATGTAATGCCTGGTCCACCTGGCTGAACACTACAGGATATGGAGATGTCTCTGAGTGTGAGCTCATCAAATGTGTGCAACTGCTGCTGTGAGTGCATGGGGTTATACTGTCCTCATCTTCTTTGCCTAGCAAAAGATAGAAGTGGTAGATTTAGCACTTGAGGTCAGGTCCTCAAGGGGAATAACTTCAACTGAGCTGTAAGCACAAAAGTGAATGATCCGCTCTATGGACTGTGTAAAATGTTGTCCCTTGTCAAAATATTATGCTACTAGAGCTGAAGACCAAGCTAACAGGGAGTTTGTGGTCCAACAACTCTTTCAAAAAAATTCGGAGTGATTATTATCACCTCAACAATTTTACATTTTTGGCACTTCCATAAAATATTGACATTACCCGCACATGTTTTGACTAGTGATATATTGATTATAAATTTATAATTAAACATAGCTTATATATGAGCAACATGATCCACAAATACATCTCATTTACTGGTATGAAACCACATAAACTTTCAAACATTTAGCTCACTGCGTTATTCAGAAAGGACATGAATGAGTCTGTTTAACTGATGCTCCTTACATGCTCATTAATGTAAATACTGCAAGCATTCAAGCTAATGCAAAATGAAAAGTCATTTTTTAATAATACATACCTGAAAGAAAAAAAGAAAAACGTAAAAACTGCCTTTTATTTCAAAATAACTTAGTTATAAGAATGATTTATAGGTTGACACAACACTTAACACCAACAGAAATAGTCTCACTGAGCAAGCTTAGTGTAAAGTCTATAAAATACATGTGTATTTTACATTACATATACACATACACAATTACTTTCAAATACATATGCATTTTATAGACTTCAAAAATTATACAGATAAGTTCTGCACAAATAGACATCAATATATATATGTATGTACAAGGTACTTCAAGAAATTTTAACACTGTAATTTGAAATTTAAAAGATTACCGGATAAATTTGCCCTCTAAGTTTACTACATGATCTTATAGATGACTTATGAAATACATAAAACTATGAAAAATATTAGTAATTACAGACATCTGTCAAGTGAAACACTACCCTGATGTCAAGCTAGGCAAGCTGCATACACAGCTCATATTTTACTCAGTCACAGCACACTTTAAAGACTGCAACCAATTTTATTAGGTATTATCATATCTAGCAACTGAAATTTTATTTTACTGATACTGATAACTAATGCCAAGCAATGTGGTTCCATAATGCAAGATGTACTGAGAAAAAATATACATAAACAGTGAATAAAGATACTGGGAAGACAGCTATCAAATATTTTGCAGTAGAAAGTGCCTTTCTCTCTGCCTGCCTCTAGTGTTGATAAGGCAGATTGCCTTCCCCACCACCCCCTCTTACTTGCCAGTCACTCCAGCTGAGCAAAGAACTCAACCCCAAACAGAGACTCCTGACCTTCAGGAAAACTTCATTTTTTACTCATCTTCTGAGCACTTACCAAGTCTACTTATGCATTTTTCACCCCCACCTTTTCAGCCAGTTCTGTGTACCTTCCATTCTGGCCTGATTTCAGCAAAAGGAGCTTTGATTCTGCTCCTGGCAGCTTGGCTCAGCAGTTTGAACGAGCAAGACAGAGCCACAGTAACGTGCAGAACGCCTGATAAACCCTGAAAACCGGGGGACAATGGCACAGGCATTTCCTAAACGTGTACAGCTTCAGAGAATCACCTGGGATAGGTCTGGGTAGGAGGAGACCTCAAAGCTCATCCCATGCCAACCCCTGCCATGGGCAGGGACACCTTCCACTATCCCAAGTTGTTCCTAGCCCTGTCCAACTTGGCCTTGGACACTCCCAGGGATGGGGCAGCCCCAGGCAGCCCTTGCAACACTTCCTCCTAAAATCCAACCTGGCCCTGCCCTGTGACAGTTTGAAGCCATTCCCCTGTCCTGTCACCTGTGCCCTTGCCAAAGCTCAGCAGTATCCCAGGTTTTCATACACATCAGTGAACTCCTGAGTCTACCCAGACCAGAATGCCCCACAGAAGCCCCTGGTTTGGTTTCCAGACCCATTCCAGCTTTGCAGTGTCCTGCATGCTCTGACAGCTCCTCGGGGCCATTGCCCTCCCCAGTGAAGAGCAGGGTTACTGCACAGGGGGCAGTGTGCATCAGCACTGCCAGCACTCCATCACTGCTGATGGAGATCAAACCAGAGTCCTCTGGAAGGTGAAAAGCTCTGTAACCTACAACTTTGCCCTTGCTGAACAGCTTCATCACAATTGTTACTCTAAGAAAATAAATTAAAATGTTACAAATAGTATTTATAATCTTCTATTAAGTATTAGAATCTAGATAATTCTTGAAGAGAGTAGTTAGTCTTTTATCCTAGTTTCTGAGAATGAATGGTTCATACAGCACTCTTAATTTCAGAACTGTTATTTGAAGAAGCTATCTTTCTTCAAAATTTTGCTTGATATTCTCCAAAGTGTTAAGGAGAAAGATGTATCAGAGAAGGATAAAATAGATTATACCATGGGCATAATTTCCCTTTTTCTTTCTAATATTTTTTTGCATTCAAAAATCTGTTTGCTGTGTACTTAACATTTCACATATAAATATGACCAGATTATATCATTATGCTAATTCTCTATAAACCACATCTAAAGCTTGCTTGTAGGTAACATCTTTGCAAATTAGGTGAATAAACAGAAACTCAAATTTAAAGATCCACAGACCAATTTACTTTTCTTGTCTATGTCAGAAAAGGAACAGAATAGATGATGGACAAAACTGTCTTCTGTAATGAATTAGGGGCAAATACTTGAAAACGGACCAAAACAGTCTGTATATATAAACTCAGTCAGTGAATGAAAGGTTTTGATTATTGATGAGCAAAATATGAAAGCAATTCACACTGCTGCGTTCAATAAGCAGCTAAGATGCAGAGCAGGGTGAATGTCAAGGAAAGCTGTACTGCTGCTTGCTTGGTACCTGGTAGATCAATTCCAGTTCTGCTAATTCCAGCTGGCAGACTGGACTTGGAAGCACAAGAGCAGAAGAGCTCTTGTGACCGTAACCCACAGCACGTGGGATAAAACCATTTGCAAATTGTCTGTCAGGTGTCTGTCTGCCTCGCATTCTTTCAGAAGTCATGCAGAATCCCCAGCTAGAACTACCCAAAATTACTTCCCTTTCTGCATCAATTTCCTAAAATCCTCATGATTCACCTCATGTCAGCACTATGAGAAGCCAGTAACAGTGACAGAAAACAAAGTTCAGATAACAGTATAAAAACTGGCATTAAGATTGGAACACCAGTACCTCTGGTGGTTGCTGACAGTCTGGTCAGAGAGAAAGTCAGATAAACTTTCCCAAGCATTACTCTGGGGAGTTTTGAGAAAACACAGAGAAATAATTCAAATAATCTTTAATCTTTACAACTAGTGTTTTAAAGTTCTTGTTTACTTGTGAGATGTTTACAAGAAAAGTGTTGTTCTTAATTAACCAGTGATGTGAGAGGTGTTAACTGAGGACCAATCAGGTCCAGTTTTCTCAGAATAGTCTATAAAAAGAATGTGATGTATAATAAACTTCACATTTACCTTCTGAGATGAGTCTGTGTCACCTCATTCAACTGTCCCTAATATGAGAGTGACAACTTCTAAGTGCTTTATCAAAAACTCATTGAAATTATGCACCTTCTATACAGCTCACATGAGTTATGTACTGTAAATTCATTCTGATCCGTGACTTCTTATCTTCTTTAGCATTTTGGAAGGCTCTGCAACAGGTACATTAAGTGCAAGACCTAAACTAAACTTAAGAGATTTGGGAGGGTTACAGGTTCTTATTTTAATTACATTACATGTCTTTAAGTAGACAGCAATTTAGTCTGAAGTGGTACTTATGCACCCTTCCTTTACAGCCTCCCAGCAACACTGCAGGTTAAATTCTTAGCATTCAACATATCCTAGTTTCATAGTTTAAGTAGAAAAAATGAAGCAGACATTTTTATTTTCATTATATACAGCTTAAGATACATCCAGTAAGCACATGATCTTTTTATTTAGTACAATCAAAACCACTAACAATCAAAAAGCAACTTTTTTTTTTTTTTACCTTGTGATTGGTTCATTGAAAGGAACACCCACAATGTTATGAAATTACAGGATTTGAACTGTAGGAAACATCACAACTTTCTCACATCATGTTGTCCATATGCAGGAGAACTGTCACTGTTTAAGTTAACAAGAATGCCAAGCACTTACATTTAATTAAAGTTATACATAATTTTAGATAATTAGAAATAATTATGAAGAATTACCATTGTAAATAAGGCAAATAATATTATTTTAACTGAAATGTGAAGTCTGAATTCAAAAACTCAACATAAACTCCCGGGAATGCAAATACACCATTATGCAAACTGTTTTCTTTAAGTATGATACAATTTATGTAATGAAATAAATCTATGCTGTTAAAATATTTAGCAGAACTGAGAATAATGAGTAGAGATAGGATTAGTTTAATTAGTTTACTGAAATGGAGTTCTTATAGTTGCTAAGTGTGATATATTACCTTTTGTCACTTGGAATAAAAAAGGAGTCAATTAGTTCTCATTCAAATATATTGTTTTCTTTGAAGAAGAAATTGTAATATTTTAGCCTGCATAGTAGAAAATAATAGATGGAGCATAAAACTTATCTTCATCCAAGAGTACATCTCTGATAAATCAGAAGAAAACAGGAAAAACTTCAGCATTCAAGAAAGGAATCTTGAAGAGATTTCATTTACACTGGTGCAACTCCACAGATTTAAATGAAATGACAACTCTCAAAACACACAAGTCCCATCTTCATTTATCTCTGCCTAATTTAAGGGTTTGTGACAAATTTTGTCTCTCTACTCAGCAACTGCTACTTTATTAGACAGAAAATCCTGTACTCTTGTCCTAAATCAAGGTTTTTATCAAACTGACTCAAAATGACCAGGAGGAATGCCTTCCTCAGTAATATTTACTGTTGAGTCATAAACATGTCTATTGAAAGGTCAGAAGCAAATATTATTTCTGTAAAAATAGGAAAAAGAAACAACACCAGGTATCCTTTTATAGACTAAGCATCATTTCACCACCAGAAAATTGCTTAATGGCAAATGTACATTTCTGAAGACAACTGTATGGAACCTATTTAACAAGTAATACAAACAAAATTATGTATCCATCTTTTCCAAGAAAATCTGAATGTTCTTCTCTGAGAATGGGGCTTTACTGCAATCAAGCAACATAAATGTATTTAAACTGCAATCTTAAGGCCTAAGAAATTAACCCTGTAACAATTGAACACATGCTCACAAATAAACCTGAACGAAAAAAAAAAAAAAGCCCATCCAAAGAAACTCCTTGTGGTAAAACACAGATGGGACCATGAGGAATACAGAGAAATGAGTCTTGCAAAGCAATTGATGTTTTTCAGCTAATAAAATGAAGAAATTATGAATGGACCAAATTAATTTTATTTTAAATAAACACTCAGGAAAGGGAAACCCTCTGCTGCAGCATACTGAAAAGCCTCAGGCATTGGTATAATAACAGGCCATGTATCACTTAATCTTTTAATTTTTTGGAACAGAATTGTTGCATATACAGGAGCTATTTAGAATCCTGGATTAGAGAATTTGAATGATTCCACACACAAGTTTAAAAGAGCTCCAAAATTGAAATACAGCAAGTCAACCACAAAAAGAGATTTGCTCCCCCTTTTTTTTCTATCTCCCAGCCATACAGCCTTAGACACAGCACTTCAGCCAGAAGTTCATAATAATTATGAGAAGATAAGAAATGCACCTTGTCCTCGGGTTCAGCTGCGGTATTTGGGCTGATTGTCTGGACTGAACAATAACGTGAACAACTGAGCTCTGCAGGGCACAGGGAACATCAAAGCCACACAAAGCCTTCACTCTCCACGTATTTGTCGATATTTCCTACTTGTATCTCACCATCCTCAGACATCACCTCCCAGGTGATTTTGAAAATAAACCCTGTACTTCAGAACTGCCCAACTTCAGTTTTTAAAAGATCCTGGTATTCTTACTTGAGGCAAGTTGTCCTCTTGCTGTTAAGAAAGGGTGATTTATGCATTTGAGAAAACCATCACTCTATTACTAATTGGCAAGTTGAAATATAGAAAAGTCCATCATGCACTGCTGCTGCTGATGTTCCTCAGTCTGGAAATATGCTTCTGAACAGATCGTGCAGGGTCCAGAAACTAATAATCCATGTATTACATTGATCTTCTATTCTTAGATTATAAAAAAGCTGCAGTAAAACAGTATTTGGCATTCTAAAACTCACTGATATCATAATGAAGACTGAAGAAGAACTGTACCATTTGATTCACATCTTTTAATTGTAAAGTCTGAACAATAAATTCCAAATAAATTAACTTGCTGCATGATCTAATGAAGATAATCAAATCAGAAATGATTTAATAAAACCAAAGCACACAGTTTGGTACCCAAGAGACTGATACATAATTCATAAAGTTGCCACATTTGGTCATTAGGTCAAATTTATTAACTAAGAAGTAAGCTATTCTGAGAACTGGCTAGGAAACCAGGAGATCTTAAACATGAGCAGGAAGTATAGAAAAAACATTTTTGCCTGTTTTCTAAGTTATTGTAATTGACTTTTTACAATATGGTTTGTATGAAACTACAGGCCAGACTGAAGACTAAAGAGGTGTATCTAGTTTTCCAGACATACTTCCCTGTTCCTGTATTCACCTCCTCTCAGTGCCCCCACCTCCCAAGGGAAAATACAGTGAGCTTTGAATATTGGCAGAAAAAATGCTGAAATCTCTAGAAAGTACACAGGAGGATGGAATTCCCCTACTGGCCCACACACAGCAATTGCAGAAGTAAGACTGCTCTCTGGTGCTGCTGCCCAGGAGCACTGACCCAGCAAAGCTTTACATGCTTTGGGACAGAGGGAAAAAGGGAAGAGAAAAAGCTGCCTGCTCTTCCTCTTGAGGGTGCACAGGGATAAGGATAGGGTTTCAGAGTGCCCAGAGCTCTGAAAATAATGCCAGAGAGGTGGCCAGGACAGGTGAGCTGTTGGGAGGCTCCATTTCTGTGTGTTAAAGGGGTGAACTAAGCAGCTTGGCCAGGAGTCACTGCAAGCACAGCACCAGAGGTGCTGCTCCACTCCCTGCACCCAGCACTGACCAGCGCCTAGGGGCAGAATTCACCATTCCTCCGAGGCTCTGAGAGCCAGGAGACATCCTCACAGCTCTGTCCTGTCACTGGGTTTGTACACCTCATGGTGCCAGAGGCAGCTGAACTTGTGTTGTGCCAGAAGGGAAGGCTAAAATTCTTCCCGTGGCAAGAGTTATGAAGGGGGAAAAAATGTGAGAAAGACACAATGAAGTGAATCCTTGCAAAAAATAAATGCTCAACTGTTTAAAACATTCAGCTGACAGTTACTAAATCCCTTTCAACACTTTTTTTTAAGGCAAAGAATTAAATTTTGGGGGGAAGTATTCTTGCCAGCTTAACAGCTCTACCTGCACCTGCACCCACGTGTTGGAGAACAAGTGGGTTTCTTTCTCCCAGGAATACATCCTGTTTCTTAAAACAGATCACCTACACAGTCTATATTAGGAAGCTTGTCAACACAAACACTTTTTCTGTGTTAAAAAGAACAACTTTTAACCCTTAGGAAATCCACCCGAAGTTTGGGACTCGGGCACAAAGAGAATTGGATCACCTTGGGGGGAACTGGTTGAGTGTATCAGTGAGTTACGGATACCCAAAAGGTTTCTGCACTATCAACACCCTTTTGACTCATTAAAAAAAAAATCCAGCATCATCCCATGTAATACAATTTTAGAGCAAGAAGCTACATGATGATGGCAAAACTCCACTGGGGCAGTCTGCTCATGACATCAAAGACCAGTTCTCAACCATACCTAAATAAATTACATTTTGTTTCAGCTTTTCTTTTGTTTTTCTCTCTGGTGGAAGGAGAAAGGATATTTCTCCAGACACATCCTGAGAGTAAATCACAGGCAAAGCACCACCTAGGTTGACATAAGCATCTGATGTTCCTGCACAGGCTCTATTCAGTGCAGTGTGATGGTAATTCCAGTGTTACACACAGTTATTGCACCTCCCTCAGCGACAATAATGGACTTTATGGCTTGAAAAAACCAAATTGATACACAGCACCACAAGATGTCTGATTATATGAACATATATCAAAGTAGATGCTGATACGACCCTGACAAAACAGTAATTTCTTCAATTTAGCCAAGGTCTAACAGAAATCCTATAGAATGAAAGTACCTTCTTGTGGGTTTTTTTCCAGTTACATTTATTTATATCTATTTCATTGTAAAAAATATAATATGATCACACCAAGCTTTATCCAAGTGTGTATTTTTTGTCCATAAATTTGCACACAATGCAGACACCAAGAAATAAGTACTAAGCATATGTTTATTACATTACTCCCAGCATTCTGATAAAAAAGAAAAGCTTGATATATAATCCAGTGTGGATGTTGGAACAAAACCCATGGACTCTGTAGAGGTATTAGAGGTTAAAGGTCAGACAAAGATTACAGGAGCCCTTTCTAGCCTGTGTGTTTTATGGGAAAAACCAGTTGAGCTACAGTAAAATCACATGTCTTATCTGGAGTTTATTCTGTATTCATACCCTTTCTTTTAAGATTATGAAAGGAACTGATTCAGCACTTTTAATAACTGCTAGAGCAGAATCGCTCAAAGAATTCAATTTTCTGTGAACGAATTGTACAATGAAATTCAGTGTAATGTAAGATGTGCCACAGTATTTCCAAACCTCTTAAATAAATAACCAGAATACTAAAATACCATTTTCCTTTCTCTTCCCAAATTTTACTGTGTGAAGATACACTAAAGCTGAGAAGAGACACCAAGTGATAGAGAGATGGGCTGAAGAAAACAAACCATTCTCTTGCTAATGCAACTTGCATGTAAAAGGGGAAATAACACAATTACTGTAAAAGCTCTTCTTCAGGCACAGTCCATGCTTTCCACTGAACTGCCATCAATCACACAGCTCCACTCTCTTGTTTGCCCACAGTTTTCAAGTCAAGTGTCCAAGGATGGATCAGACTCCCACACATGAAAAGGAGATCGAGGGGGAATAAAAAGCAACTTCTATTATGTGCCTCTTCATAAAGAAAACTGACAGCTCATGCAGTAAGATTTTAAACAGATTTTTGCTGTTCTGGTGTTTTTTTGGTTTTTTTTTTGGTTAAGATTTCCAGTCAGCACACAGACACCTCAAAGCCCTATCAGCCCTTGCTGGGGTAATTGCACAATTTTGGCCATGGGCAATGAAGCCCTACCTTCACATATCATTTCAAACTACTTTTACTTACAAAAGCAACGTGGTACAAGTTATTCATTTTCACTTGAAGCAATAATCCTCAGAATGACCAAGTTCTTAAAGAAGTTGTTACTAAACTTCTACAGCCTGTAAGGACTAGGGACATATTTAAACTGCAACCATGCCTGGCTGCTCTGCCAAACTCAGCATACCAGTAATTTGTTTAAACCACAAATACACACCTCTTACACACTATTAAATGATTCCAGTTTACACAGGCTGAAAATGTTTTTCTTAAAGAAACTTGCCCCAGCAATTAAACAAGAGTAAGGAAAATAAACTTTAACTAAGACTCAGGTGAGAAATATTAATGCCCATTTGGTAAAGAAATCAGTGGCCAATATAGTGAATTTCAGTCCCCTAAGAAATAAAAAAATAACATTATTATAATTACCTCATTAAAAAAAGGCAAAGAAAAAAGGTTCAAGCGCTATATTTAGTTTTTAATAAACCTTGAGAAAAACTTGGCTTTTTAAGGGAATTGCATTTATCCTGATTTAAAAAACTTCCTTGTGTAAATTGACTGAACTCAGCTGGGGCAAATAAAGAAAGAGAATTACCCAGCTATTTTGCTGAGCTGCGAAGGCTTGCTCAGAGCTGCCAGCAACTCAGGAGAAAATCTGAGGGCCATTCTAGACCCTTCTAAAGCAGAACTGTGCAGGTGAGGGGAGAAGGCACACTGCACATGGGCCTGGGCTCCCATACCTGCCAGGAGGCTGATGGAAAAGTCTCCTGCCCTCGAAGTGCCTGCCTGGCTCCCTGCCCCTGCCATCTGCCCAGGGTGGCACAGAGCCAGGCTCAAATTGCTGTGACCTCACCCAGTAACACGATGCTGAGGTTAGATGGAAATCCACTGACAACTACAAAGGTAACAATACGTCCAAAATCACCTTTTGGAGAATAAACTTACCACGCTTTTCTCACAGCAAGCAAAAGTTTCAAGTTCCAAGAAAAAACAAACAACAAAAAAAAAAATCAGCTACGTGCATGTAGCAAATATACAAAAGTAAACAACAACAAAACAAACAACAAAAAAAAAAATCAGCTACGTGCATGTAGCAAATATACAAAAATAAACAACAAAAACAAAACCAACAAAAAAAAACCAAACAAAAAAAACCCCAAAACAAAAAAAAAAAAAAAAAACCAAAACAAAAACCCCAAAAAAGTTAAAAAAAAAAAAAAAAACCCAACCAGTGTGCAAAGTTATCTGGAAGTTTCCTGGGGAAAAAAAATAACCCAACTTGCTTGGAAAGTTTTGAGTTAGTTTTTTTTTTTTAGTAAAGTTTTCTTCAATTCCTGTACCTATTAATAATTTGTGATTTCAGCCTAGAAGTAAAGATGAAGCTAAAGATGATTCAGAAGGGATGATGATGTATGTTCCTCCTCTTCCTCACCAGGCAGTATTTCCCAGGAAACCACAACTCAGTATCAAAGCTATTTTTGAGTCAGTGGTGGATTTCTGCCTAGGAGACCGAAATATCCCTTCCTAACAGTACCTATTATTTACTTTTCAGTAGAATTATAGCAAAGTTTGTTGCATTTCGTGGAGCTTTGCTGCAGAACAAGAAGGACTGTGAATTCCAACCCACCAGGTCCTGTACTTGTATCATTTTTCATCAGCAGAGCCAGAGCACAGATGCACAGGCTCTGGATCCCTGGCACTTGTGAGATGCTGTCCTTTTCTGGATGGGTTTTCCTGGAAAGTTGTGTAGGCTGACAATCTCCAAGTCTGAGCATGAAGACAAAGACTTGAAACCAGCAAACAGATTCCTGCTAGAAACTGCTTTAAAAAACCCTACACATTCTTTGGGACGGCTTTAGAAGAAATGTTCTCAAGTTTGCATTTTTGGACAAGGTTTATTTTGGGCAGTACTTTGCTCAGCATACTTATGACTATGCATATTGTAACTCTATAAAGAGAATCTAAAGAAAAGAAAAACCTGAAAAAAATGTATATTTGACTAAAAAAATATCAGCATACAAATGATCAGCCTACACAAAGGTGGTTGTTTTCCCTTAGTTCACAATGAGCAAACCTCAGATTTTATCAGGTCTTTTTAGAGGTATAAAAGTGCTGTTCAAACCTCAAATTAAAGGTCACATCACATAAACGCCACCAATCACCACTACTGGCAGCTATATTTTATCTAAATTATACTTTTAAGAGAGACAAAATGAAAACATTTCAATCAACACTATTTTAGAGGTAAAGAACTGAGTACTCCTACCCAATTATCTTGCACACAGACCTAAGAACTCAAAGCAAATGAAAAAGGGAGGAAATATCTTTGTTGTGTAAAATTTTAGAAGTCTGAAATTTTAATTTAGCAGTATATTATGTCTAGCATACCATTGCATGACGTTCTATACTCCAAAAATGCATATTTTCATGTCTCTAAAGCCCTATTTTATCTACACTTACTAATATACAAATCCATGACAAACTTTGTAAACTCAAAATTTCTGAGCCCACAGACAAAAAAAGTCCTAATTTCATTACTCTAAAAGCCAACCTAAATCTTTCCAAAAACACACATCTCATGAAGTAGCTGATATTCCTCAATTCAAATGTCATATATTTGTGTATAAGCATCTTGGTGACTGCATTGTAAGATTCCTACATATTGTAATATTCCTATATATTCCTCTTATTTCCTAATTACAAACAGCACTCATTCAGCATCAGGTATGGCTTAATTTCCAAGTGCTGGAATAAGAGACTTTAATGTGAGTTCAGCACTAAAAAAATCCATTTAAAATTTTGTTTTCCCATTAATAACTGAACTTCCTTTTGCCCCAACAACTCACAAATGTCAAATAACTAAATAACACAGCCACAATAATAGCCCCAAACCCAATAAAGAATAAAGTAGCCTTTCTTGCCTGTCAGAGGACCCCATTTCCTATTCTGAGCAGGCAAGCTGAAAGCACTGCTCTTCTGTCATTCCCTGACAGTTATAGACTAGCTCTGCACCTTATTAAAGATTAAGGTTTGCCCAGGCATTCTCTTTTGGCCATCTCCTGTCTGCAGAGCAGCATTTATTGCAGGGCAGCTGGAGAGTAGCACCACACATCCTGCCTGGAGAGAACACCCTGCCTGAGATGAGACTGCAGAACCAAATGTCACCAAGCCATGCAAAAAGAACTCCATGGAAAAACGCAATATTTCACTTTATTTAGTTGTTCTAGATAACCATGTCCTCTGGGTTACATATGCAAGTGATTCTCTCATTTAGGTTATTTTTATTTTTTTGTAGATTCTAAAAAAATCAACTCAAACTACTAACAGAGTGCTTTTTTGTGCCAAAAAGGAGATTTTTTTTTTCTTTGTTAAAAAATTATGAACACAATTATGCAAGAGTTATGTAAGGCTCCATCGCGTGCAAACATTTGCTACCTGGTTTTGGTCTGATGCAAACATGTTACAGTGAAAATTCAACTGCTGCAAAAAATATCCCCCTTCAGGGGATTTCCATGGAGCACCATGTCCCTGGCTATTTAGCAAAGACCATTATGAACCATCAACATTTCTTGGGACCCATCAGGAACAATCACCACACAATTTTTACCCAAGAGTCACAAAGCTCACGTGATCCCATGGAACATCTAACACTGTTGTCAGGACCTCACTTTGAAATACATGTTTTTTTAAGATCAGCATTTTTAGGAGCACTTCTAGGTATTTCTCAACTGACATCCCAAATTATTCATTGAATAGCATCATGCATTTTCCAGGCTATCACTTTACTTTCATTTTGCTTCCTCTAACTTTTGAAGACATGCTGAAAAGCAATTGCACATGGCCAACTAGCACAAACTGTAAATAAATAAAAATTTGTTCCATTGCCAAGAATTAAAAAGAGAGAAATCAATATTTTTCACAGGTTATGCTGGTTTCATGTAAAGAAAATTCTGTTTAAGGACAGATGGAAAATGTAATTTCCTTGCACTTCAAATGGGAATTATGAAGTTGCAGAATATTCCATATCTTTCAGTAAAGTTTTACATAAGCAAATAAAAACTTACAAAGGATACTGGAAAGGTTCAGGCTATCTTCACTGGATGCTACATCAGTAAATGCTGGACTATCAGAAACTTATTAAAATGCTGAAAATGAAGGCAGAGATTTCCGTTTGCTTAAGAGAGTATTTTCAATATTGGTAATATTTTGAAAGTTTTATCTATTCAGCCTTTTATATGAAGGGTTCCATTCATTCAGTATCTAAACCAGCAGAATTTCACTGGGCTAATGAGTCCATCAATAGCTTATAAAGAATTAGACAGATTAATGTCAATTTTAACAAAGGAAACTTATCAGTCAAGTGCCAACCCCAGGAGAGCTGGTGAGCCTCCCTGAGCTGCAGGTACAGACATTTATTGACTGCTGTTCTCCACGTGGCCATGGCCAGCCTGAGGTGGATGTGGTGCCACGGCCACTGCATCCCCCATGCTCCCAGCTTTTCCAAGAGGAGCATCCCTCAGGGAATCCTGATTTTTCCCAAGCTCAGGGCTCAGGACACCGCAGCCCCGCAGCTGCACGCCCTGGGAGCTGTGGAGGGTACTGGGCTGAGTGCTGTGCCATGCTTTTTGTGGTGGAAGGGGATTCAGACAGTTATGGGTCACCCTCCTAAAGTGCTGATGACACTGTAAACGTGGTAAGTTTGTTGTTTGGGTGGAGATTAAACCACCGGGATCCTGCCTGCTGAATTATTCCCGACTCAGCCGTGATAAACATGCTGAGATGGTGCTCGTGTCCTCTGAGCACAGGAAGCACTTTTGGTGGGCTCTATATTCCAACAGAGATTCAAGAGATTTCCTTCACAATGCCTGCATGATTCTCACCAGAATATTACTGCAGTACACCTTTCCTTGAAGCAGGAAATCCATAGGGAATTCCCAGCTGGCAGGGTGGTGTGGGCTTCCTGTAAGGCAGCTCCCAACACAATGAAAAGCCACACTGTAAAAATAACCAGTGGCTGTGGGACCCTGGGGTGGGATGGAACGAAGTTAAACAGAGGAAGAAAAGCAAAGGAAAGGAGAAGAATATTCCACAGTTTTGAAACAATTATTTGCTATTGATGCAGAAATATCATTATTCTCAGTATGAGTCAAAATACATTAGCATTCCATCTGCCAATGCTGCAGCAACCATTTTTCTCCATTTCTCTTTGACCTCAAGCCTTTTATGCATAAATGTCAGGGCTCTTTACAATTAATCATGTCTACCACAGACTAATTGTGGACAACAGTAGTGCAATTAACACAAATTTGCTTCAAATATTCATGAACATTCAAAAAGCATTCATTGACACAAGTGTTAGTTACCTAACCACAAAAAATGACAATTCTTTTCTCTTTTCAAGCAGCCTCTGCACTGGGAAGCTGAGCACACCACCAAGGGTGAGAGAAAGATTGCAAAATATTTCACCAATTCTTAAAATACAATTGCTTCAGTGTACCTTACTATAAAGATGCATTGGGAGAAAACAAGCAAAATAACAAATATAAAAACTATTCTTCTTTTAATCTTCAGAGCAGGGTAAACCAGTGAATATAACACACAAACACATATTATGCCTAATAAAAAAAAATCCTAATTCTACTTCAATATAGTTTTTAAAAACATTATTTTTACGCTGATTTAAATAAAATAAAAAATATATCTTTACAAATAAGAAACAATTAGACCTGTATTGTTTGTCTTGATTCACTCTCAGGACTATGCCTGGTATTGTGTTAGTATCTCAGCAAGGAACTAATGGCCAAAGTCTCTTTAAGCATAGAAAGCTATTTGTAAAGCCTGACCTAAACACAAAAGATGTAGATGACAATTTCCTCTTTTATTTTTATTTTTTAATACACACTTTACATTAAAGAATTTCTTGGACAGTTGTGCTATTTCTAATCAGGCCCCATGGCAAATATTCACCAACCCTCGCAGGAATAAACTATTCTCACTTCAAACAATTGTTACAGTTTGAATCCAATTGACTCTAGACAAAAGTACTGAGATAATCAGCATATTAAAGCCAACACTATAACCATATGTTAATTATGTAAATGATTCATTTTAATCAGCTAGAACCATGTAAAGAGTTACAAGGAATGCAAATGTAGGGAGTTATTAAAAATCTCATTATTATTCATCTTGGTTCCATGCGTGAATGTATCCATCCAAACAGATGAATTAATAGTTAGATGAAAGATGAAAGAGCTAGAGGGGAAGTCTGTGGGAAACCATCTGTCTTGCTTTGTATCCCTCCCAGGCTTCAACCAGCCTGCACGAGCTACATGGAGAACAACCCCAGAGCACAGACAGGGACTGTCTACACAGCACCTCAACCAGGAGACAATGCTGCCACTAAAATTAAAAAAAAAAAAAAATGGAAAGTAGAAGAAAAAAAAAAAATATAACTCCTCTCAATGCTTCGCAAACTGGGCCAGAAGGTAGGAAAGGGAAACCAGAATAAGTTCAGATGAATTGTTACAGGAATGCAGTTCAGTGCTGACCAAAAATAGATGGCAAGTGTTGATTTACACAAAACTTGTGCACATTTGGAAGACTTAGCTAAAGAAGGGCCTCTTACTATTGTCAATTAGATGTTAAAAGACATTCAGGACCTACTGTGACTGGGACCTGAATTAGTAACTGAACTGGTTCTCTTAACTTCAGCAGAACTCCTGAAAGTCTGAAAGATTTTTTTTTACAAACAGAAAGCCTTTTAGCAATACTATGGGAGTCCATACTTTGTTTCGTTCTTCCAGGGAACGTGGTTGAAATGCAATGAATTAGGTCTTATTCCTGCAAGGGCTATTTTTCATTTATCCATTCTCTGAGTTTCCTGAGCAAAGAAAATGAATTCTACAAAATAGTGATTTGTAAGAGAAAAAGTAAGGGCCAAATGCCTTGGTCATTCCTGACTCTGTCCCCATTTTTCAGCCCTCTCAAGACAGTGCAACACCACTGCTAATGTATAAGAAAATAAGGATTAGCTGGAAAGGTGGTGTTTAAAGCCACAGAAGGAATAAACTTGCAGGGTAGATTCACCCTGCAATTCCTCTCAAATCTTCCATAGCATATTACTTAAAATTAAAAATACAACTTACTGTTAAAATCCTTGGTTAAATCCAGCTACTACTACTCTACAGGTGAAACGCAAACTCCATAAACAAAACTCATGAAGAACATAATTACAATACAAAAAAATATGTCCTTTCCCAATAAATAATTTTCCTTCTAATATAAAGGGTTAACAGAAGTAATTTTAAAAATGTTTGCCAGTTTTCAGAAGCTTTATAAAGCTTTGTTCTTCATACTCTAATTTTTCATGTTTTCCTGCCTGATGTCTCCTAATGCAGTTTCACTGGAATCATTCTATTTTTGATCTTTAATCCTTTTATATGTTTTTTTCTTTGCTTACTCTTGCATGCCTTTGTAGTTTATGTAATTGGGTCTTTGCACCATTTTAGCAGGGTTTAGCACTGCACAGCTTGTCAAATTTAAGTAGAAGTGAGAATAATCTATCACTGCTATAAAAAATAAGCAAGTAAATTCACATATCACCGACCTAAAGTGAATGTTTGCCACGAAAAATTGTAAACTGCAATTCCCCTCATTCTGCCAAGGCTGGCAAAGCTTTTATACGTTCGGTAATCCAGAAACAAATGCAACTGCACAGAAAGTACTTCAAATCCCCAAAAGTTCATTAAAAATGGCTACACACGTGCAGTGAAACAAGATTTCATTAATTTCTTCTTGAGGTGCCTGTGTAAATTCAACTTAGGGAAAACTGACAGCTTTGTAACTATTGACTGACATTCTTCAGCAAAGCTTCAGTGAGCACAGGATGTGATTTAAGCACATCCCAGTGATGATAAACATGGCAAATAAAAAAGAGCATTCCTACATCACCTGAAATAAAGAGCATTTTGGTAATTATTAAGCACCTAGCAAATCTTTGCTAGTTTTAAAATCATTGTAAATTCTACCTTAATATATACTAAATACAGTATATTTTACTATAGTATTCAATCATCAAGTATTCCATTCTCTTTACAAGCAGACTTTGTATTTTACAAAATACTTTATAATCCTATAGAAACTTTAAAAAAACACCCCTGCTTTTCCACTGTCCACAAAATTTAAAACTACACACAAGTCCTTATCACGAGTCTCCCACAAAACATCACTATAGCATTTTAATTCTATACTATATGCAAACAGATCAAAATCTGTTCCTGAAAGGATGAAACTGGCTGTGAAAACTTTCCTGAAATGAAAACACACAATCCACATTAGGCTCTAAGAGAGACAGGACTCTACTCATATGCTCCAGACAGAAATCTCTCTTATATAGTTAAATGCCTCCCTACATGCATGAGACAAAACATAATATATATGAAGCAAACTGAAAGGAGTTTCCAGCCTTCCACTCATGATTGTGTCCACATTACAAGGATCACTTCCTATTTATGCAGGCATTGGTGCATAAACCACAGCACAGGGGAGCACAGTAAATCACAGGGAGAAAAAGGAACTGCACAAAGATTGTAGAGACAGAATCCCAGAATGGGTTGGGTGGGACCTTAAAGCCCATCTCATTCCACCCCCTGCCATGGGCAAGGACTCCTTCCATTGTCCCAGGTTGCTCCAAGCCCTGTCCAACCTGGTCCTGGACACTTCCAGGGCTGGGGCAGCCACAGCTTCTCTGGGAATCTCTGCCAGGGCCTCACCCACTCACAGGGAAGATTTCCTTCCTAATATGTAATGTAAACCTACTCTTCTTCAGTTTAAGGCCATTAGCATGATAACATGATAGTTTTAATTTACTAAAATCTTGTTTATAATTATCAACCTGTTGTCATCATATTGCACAAGTTCCATACTGTTGTCTCCTTATCACAAAAGTTTCATACCTTCTTGCTGTTTTCTCATGGGCAGTTCCTCAGAGCACTGACTCTTCCTCACAAAGCAGCCAGCTGACTCCAGTTCCTTCTCAACCAGCCAACCCACTCTTCTATAGCTCTCTTCTTCTCACTGGTCACAGCTGTGGCCTGTTAAAGTCAGGCCTGTTCCTAATCTTTGGTAATTGGCCCAGCTGCAACTCCTTAGGGGTGAGATTACTTTCTGCACTACCTTTATTTTCTTGTATTCTATCCCTCCACATCAACCCAAAGCAGAAGAAATCATAGTCTTATTGTTATATCACTTGTGTTCTGTCATGATATAAATAGGGAATTACAAAGTAACTTAACAAATGTTTCCTTAAAAGATGCTCCAGTATCTGTACCTTGTGTCTGGGAGGGAGTCAAAAGACACTCTCATCTTTAGACATTTCTCACCACACTGGACCCTTTCCAAGCTCTCCCCAGTGGTGGTCAAGAGAGGAGAAAGCTCTCATTCTTCTTTGAAATGACACAGTGAATTCCACAAGAACAAGACTTGGCAATGGTCACCTGCAGACCCTCAAGAATTGCTGTGAAGTTCCAATTTGCCATCACTCACTAACCCTGATTTGCTCGCAGGGTTATTTCTGCTGCACACACCTCAACACATTAGCACTCCTGGGAATAAATAAGGAAAAAAGGCAAGGTTCTTTTTCAGGGTAAGAAGGTTTCTCAAAGCCGAAATGTCACAGATATGGGGGTTTTTGAGTCTCTTCACACAAAGCAATACAAACAAAAACCAGCAAATAAATCCCACTTTGCTAAGGCTCATTTATTTTGCTTTTCTTTGTATTTCTTCATCTCTCTTTTCCATGACCTCTTATCTGTCTTTTCCTGATCACAGACTATTTTTGATCCATGCTTCAGCATTTCAGATCCTATCATCAATATTAACACTAGGGGAAAACCTGAGGAAATGTGATTGTTTCTGAGTGCTAGGATCCTAATTCAGGGAAGTGCTTCAGCATGTGCTTTACTATAATTTCAGTACCTCCTTGAAAGGGAATATTGCTAAACACATGTCAAAATGCTTCTTTACTGGAGGCTGTCAAATGAAAGATGGATTAATTACAATTTGTAGCATGAAACTTTACAGCACTGTGGCTTCAAAAGAACTGAAGAATTGGTGTATTTATAGTTTATGTTTTGTCACCTATGTTCACAAATTAAAAAGAAAAAAAGGAGAAATTGTATATTTAAGACAATAATTCAGTAAATATTAAGGTCAGGTAACCCAAGGGTTGCCCATGTTCATTTTGTTTGCTGTTCTGCCTTTAGTATAATCAGTTATCCCTACCAGTAACACACCATGACCATTCCCCTCAGTGCTGAGGTTAGACAGGAGACCACATTGCTCTTGTACTCAAATCTGTGCCTTTCTGCTGTGACTTCAGTACCAGTGTCCCCTCAGCCATGGCTGTGGCTGCACACCCCACTGTGACCTCGAGGCTGGAACCCTGCCCTGCCGGACAGGCCATGCAGCACAGTGAGGTGTGTTCCTGCATTCCTGCAGCCCTGGGGACGTGGGCGTTGTGAGCCTGATGGAAACAAACCCAGATGGAAGCACGGGATGCTCCTGTGGTTGGGACATGCAGAAGAGGCACAGGATGCTTTGCCAAAGCCATGCACACAAACAGATGCTGTCACACATCCAGCAGCACCTCTAAATTAAGCCTCAGCTGAGCTGCTGAAGAAGGGATATGCAAAAATCACTAAAGAGCTAGCCTGTGCTTTAAGCGTTTTTCCTCCTACTTGACAAAATTTGACAGCCAAAAACGGCAGACAAGGCTTCAGAGTGCTGATTATTTAAATAGATTACTTTACAAATGTCACTCTTTGCAAACACATAGGCAACATGATTGCTGTTTCTTTCAGCACTGTATTAGAAACAGACTCAATAAATGGGATGTTTAAAAAAAAATCCAAACATTTATGAATCGTTTGAACCTACTGTACTGTGTCTTGTTTACTGCTGCTCTAGGAAGCTTTTCTTAAAATAACGTGTTAAGTCTCAGAGGGATTATCCTGAAATGAAATTTTTAATAACAGCAAAATAAACTCATCCTTCACAGTGCTCTGTGTCTCATGACTTGCTGTTAACTCTCACCTCTCCTCCCATCCTACATCTGTATCTACTAGCAAAATTTTATTACCTTCTACTCCAATTTCAGGTATCTGAAGCAGACTTATGCTTCATACATGTTCTTGAGAAAAGAAATTAGATGCCTAAATAATTCTGCAGACCTAAAAATCTTACCCACAATGGCTCACAACTGTAGGAGACCAAGACAAACTCCACAAGGTGAAGGAATGAGGATTGCCCTACTACAAGGAAAGAAGGCTGAGGCTGGCATTGCCATCTATCTCTAGGTAGAGAGATAGATGGCCCACTAGTCAAAGGTGGAATAATGCATTTTGTATGCCCACTCTCCATAAAACAGTGGGAGGTTAAATTGCACAAGAAAAGATGTGTAGCTCAGGCATGGGGGAAAAGGAAACCCCCCAGTGCAAGTGCAAAATGCCTGCAGAGGTTAGAGAGTGCCTGTCTTTCCAGAAGGGTCTCAGCAAATGTCTCAGGAGTGATGCAGGCAAAGCTGATCTTGCTCTCAAGCAGAAAAGCAGATGATGTGATTCCACTAGGTTTCTTCCTCCCCTATTTCCTCTATGTCTCTGATATATATCTCTTCTAGGATGTAGCACACTTGGAGAGCTTCCTCATTTGTTTGAGGATATTTTGCATTTTTAATCTTGCAGACAGAAATCACAGCAGGAAACAGTGGCTGGGAGCAAAAATAAAGAGAAATAGAGCCCTGTAATGTCCAAACTGCAAGGGTAATTAAACATGCAAACAGTTCAGTAGGGCAGCAGTGAAACTGAGGGAAGCAAAATTACTTGGGTGTTTAAAACAAGATTAAATATCTTCCAAAAGGTCTGCTTTAGAGCCAGCCTCCAAGTTCTGTAGCATGTACATTCAAGAGGACAGGCTGAATTAGCATAATGATCCTTCCTGGCTTGAACATCTTTCAATCCTTGAACTGGAAATCCCTCTTCACAGCAAGAAAATTTTCTTGTATAAATGTATACATTCACTTCCTAATTCTGAACGTGAAAAAATAATAATAACAATAAAATAAAAGATAACAAAAAACCCCTCAGGTTTTGTTACATTAGAGAAATGGCTTTCACCAAACACTGTGATCAATTTTTAACAAAGTGTTCTGCCCTGAGACAGAGAGAGAAAAAGAACCATACCACATTCAATTTGATTTTTCTATTTCTGCAGTGGGTAACATATAATCAAAGTCTCCTGTCCTGTTAGAGTTCAAAAGCTAACTACTAAACAAAGCCACAAAGTGTGTACACAGGTTTTTCCCAAAAGGGTCTGAAGGGTAATTAACATTAACTACTCCATCATATTCTTGAATCACAACTGTTATTTAGCAAATAAAACAAACAAACAAAACTGTTCTCAATTTAAAACTTGCATCCTCCCCTCCAAGGAAACATGATGCTGAAGCAGAATTCTTTAAGCATGCAAAAGAACAAAGATGTAACCCTAACAAATATTGACAATGCAAGAGTATCAGTATATTCACAGCCAAATTAATTCTTTAGCTGCAATCATTAGGTCAGGGAGTAAAATAGACACCACTTTGGCAGTACATTTGAGACCCACCTCAGCAACTAACACTCATCATTCTCAAGAAATAATCCCAGAAAGATTTGAAATACTTGCTAGTACATAGTGTTCCTTAAAAATACATCTGGGATCTGTTTCTGAAGGTGTCTGGTTCCCGACTCACCATCTATTTTTGTGATGAGGATGCCAGATCATATTTTTTTGCAAAGGAATGGAAGAATGGTGACCAGAAGATAATTTTAATTAATAAGATTAGAAAAGGTTATGCCATTTAGTAACAGAGAAGTGTTTAAATTACACTAAAAGAGATAACGTTTCTAAAAGACACGGAAAAATAGTAGAGGTACATAAAATACCAAAAGTGCCAAACATTGTGAAAAATATACATTACAAAAGTCTTCAGAATGTTTCAAGAAAATGAAGCACTAGACAGATAATTTTGCTGTATTAGAAAAGAAGTGCTCAAAAACCAAATAAAGCTATGAAATATGGGTTTAAATAATTACGTAGTCTGGCTCTGACCCAGAACTAATTTTAAGTATTTCAGGTATCTGATCTTGACATCTAGAACCCAGGGGAGGAAAATCTCTACATAGCACACAACTAACAAAGTGAAAATGTAAACCATAAATTCTCATCCCTCCTATCCAGAAGCACAATGCTACAAATTTATTAATATTTTGATATAGTCTCTTCCATGCTAAGTAAGACTTAAAGCATCATCTCTGCCCTTCTTGATCTCCCATTTCTTATTGGAACCCAGAGAATAAAAATACCTTGCTCAGCATTTTGCTAATATTTGTCTAGGTAAAGCACTTTATGTTAAAAAAAAAAAAATTAGCTTGGTTCTGCAAGAACCAACCAATAATAATGCAAATGACAAATTTGCAGCCAGACACCTTAAGCCAGGATTATGCCGACCTCAAGATGACCGCAGAACAGCACATAAAAAGTACATTTCACAGCCACTTAAACAAGACAATGCTCCTCGAGAAGGAGCACCAGAGATAAACACATTGCCACCACAAGTTACCATGCACTGAATAATTTTTAGGCACGTATAAAGACCATATGCTGTGTCAAGCAGGTTCCAGGCACTTCTGAGAACTCCATCATCAGTTCCAGTGGACTAACAAAGAGGTATTTAAGAAATATTCTCCCACAGGAAGAAATCATGTTTTCCAGAAAATGAGTGGACTCTCACTTTCTTCCCCTATGAAATGCAGGTAACTGTGTCTCATCACCTGCACGTGGGACTTAGGACAAGTGTTGCCCTATTGCTGCCCTGAGTAAAAATGATGTGAGATATTAAACCCAACTTACAGCCATCTAAAGAGGAAGTTAACAAAAAACATATGGAGAACTAAGGCCAGAGGGACAGGGAAAGACCCTTTGTAGACTTGTGTCTTATTACAGGAAAATAAGAACAGAATAACAAAGAGGTTTGGTTTAGAATTCTCCTGCATATTTCAATGAAAAGACTTACTGGCTGCCCAGAACCTACAGACTGTTTACAGATCTGGCACAGAGCTTCTTACATTATTAAAAGCCAAGCATTACACAACAGAAAAGCAATGTCTGCCTTGCATTTTTGTGTCATCCCTCCCCACTCCAGAAAAGAAAAAAAAAGACTGATATGAAATGCCCACTGACATTTTTAGGTCAACACACGTTCACAACGTCTGTATAATATTCTGATACAACAAAAATAGTCAATCACTGCAATTTTCTGCCAGCAAAGCATGCTTTTCCACAATGGCCAACTCTAATGGGTTCAATTACAATACAAATCAAAAAATATAAGAGCCTTTGGTTCTCAGTGTCTTTCAACAGTAGATGCTATCACATCACTGGAAATGACAAATTCCAATCTCTGCATAAACATTTCATACATGAGTTCAAAAGTCTGCAGTGCCTTCCTCCCTTCACTACCACTATACCTCTGAAATCAAAAATTAGCTCACATTTCAGACATAATATGCAAAAAATATATCCCTGCAGTCATCATGAAGATTTGCCATCATAAAGCTGATTACAGTGACAATTACACTGAATGTGGAACATTACAAGGCGTAATAGCACAAGCTTTTAAAGTCAGTTGGTAACATTACACCAAATGCCTCTCAAAAATCAGATTTCAAGTGCTAGCATCCCTTAAATGCATAAGAAATTTGCTAATGGATTGAAAGCGTCTCCTAAATCTATAGTTGTATATAGTATAGCTGTATCTTAAGGACACGTGCAGTATGTGGGGGCACAGACTCTGAGCTGTCAGTCAGGTCTCCTTTGTTATTCACCCAGTGACACTCAAAAACCTGCCACAGATCAAAGTTCATATGAACTTCCTTCCTCCCAAACCTGTGCTCCCCTGTGTTGGAAAGATCCTCAGCAGCCTTGGCTTACAGCACAGGATGTCTATACTGGGCTTAATTGTGCCTAACAATCCTCTTGGCCAGTGGAAGGCTTTTTCAGATGGGAAATGTGCACCAACATCTGTTACATTTCCCTGTGCCTGATTTCAACTGTTCCTTCACAGAGGAAGGCGTAAAAATAAAAACATTCATCTCTGCAGTAAAAAGCTCATGTAAAAAACTCACTCCAGTCAACCCAGCACAGTAAGTCAGCTAAAAATGGTGCTCAGAGAATCCTGCAATGGATGGATTTCATGTCCTGTAACAGCAGTGTTCCAGAGGTTTGAGTGAGTTTCAACAACTTCTCTCTACGAAACAAGTCACCCAGGAGCCAGGGAGGACACTCACTTTCCCAGACACACTGACCAGTGCTAGAATGAAACCCATCCATCTATTTCTTTTCTTACAGAAAGATCAGTTTTAAAAATTTTCTTTGGGTATCAACAATTACAGGTAACCTTTAGAAGCATTCAGAAGCAAATCCTTACACACAATGCTTGCCTTCATTTTACATTTAAGATTCTGAATGGTTCCATTAATTTGGAATTACTACTGCACACACTTCTTTAAAATGAATGGGAAACACCAGAACTGAGTTGACAGGGGAACATCAAGGAGGAAGAGCAATTTGCCAAAAACTCGCTGGTCATTTAAGAATGGGGCCTAACCCCAGCTGCTGTGTTTCAGCTGGCCTCAAATCCTCTCATATTTGGGTAGCAAAAGCGAGACAGATATTTAAGTTTTAAATCAAAAGACATGACAAAGAGAAGATGGAAGACAGATTTTTTTTTTTTTAAGAGATGGTCACAGACACTTTAAGATAGTTTTAGGATTTCAAGTTTGCTTTTTTCTGGTTTTAAACATAAGGCCAAAAAAAAAAAAAAATAAACACCTCCCTCCCCCAAAACAGCTCAGTGTCTAGATATAGGATTTTGTAAAAAGCAATAATCAAAAGTGTAATTTATTCCTGTGTTCCAGAAGGAGGGGTTGCCCCAATTCCATTTCATTTCCCTCAGAGAGAGGAAAGCTGGTGCTGTGTTTTCCATGTTCACCTCAGAGCAGACTCTTGCGTGACTTGTCACAACAGAACATGTTTGATTACTCATTCTCCAGCTTCTGTCTCAGGACAAGATAGGAAAGGGAGCCTTCCTTGGAATGAAGATCAAACAGTGAACCCATGCTCTCTATAGCATGGACCTAAGCAGACACTTTCCAGGTACCACAAACTTAAAAAACACTCCATAGTAATTAGTTGCTACAAGAACATAACAAAATATAAATTATTCAAGATACTGAGGAGATCACACCTTTTCAAGTATGGCGCAGCCTCTATAGAATCAAATTTTGTTGGGAGTCTGTAAACAATCCCAATAGCTTCCTTAAGAATTTGCCTTTTCTGGTTTTGTATACAAACAATCAGAATTCTCTTCCATCCTGGGGTTTATGATGGCTCTAAACAGTTTTCGTGTTTTGGGGTGGTTTTTTTTTTTTTTTTGTTTGTTTTGCTTTTTTAGTAACTGAAACAAATATATTTTCATTGTAACTGAGCACTGAAATACAGTTGTAGAGGTTTACCGTCTCTCTGTACCTCAACTGTAAGCAAGATGTAAATTAATTTAAAAAATGTATTCATTTTTCAGTACAATTCCAAGTCAAAGAGATAGAAAATCCAGCAAAAGTGAGCTTATTTCATTTTAAAAAGCCGTTCTGTATTTCTCAAAATATTAAAAATGTACTTCTAAAATCTTTTTGCACTAAAAAGGTGGTCAAGCACTAAGCCAAATCTCCCAAAAATAGCATCAATATAAATCCTGTACACATAAAATACATATCCAACACTTAGAGAATAAGGAACCATTTTGCGCAGAGGGCAAACACATTCAAACTTGCTCTCACATATCTGAAGCTGGTCCCACCGTGCAGACTCTGTTCAGCATCCAGCTGAGCTGAATCCCCTGAGCTGCCCTGACAGAGCAAAGTTATCTCCAGGGAGTAGCAAAGGACTTCTCAGGTTTGCTAGCTCACTTCAGTCAGCACCACACTGAGGCTAGCAGGGAAAGAAAGAATGATTCATTCTGTGTTATTATCTCCTGGATCATTCACAAATGCAGGAAGATGTGCTTTCCCTCACCTACAGTCACCTTTTATTTCTCAACTAAATGTCATCTTGCTTTTAACCAACTACATAGCTATAGCTTTTAAAAAGCCTGACTGTTTTTTTCTAAACCTGTTCTTATTATTCTCTTTGGAACACTCACCCATGTCTAGGTTCTGTTTAAACATAATTGTAAGCTTTTCTCTAGAATGTAAGTAAAATGTTTGGAAATTCCCTTTTTCCTCTTTCTTGGTTTCAAATGTCAATATGATTTGTTCTCAAAGTGTTTGAAACATGCTCATGTTCAGCACCACTGGCAGTGAAAATAAAGACAGCTGATGTGTACCTGCACAGCTGCTGGTAATTTACAGAGAAACCCTTGGATCTGCATTTTGGCAGCACCCTTTTGACTGGGTTGGATGTTTTGAAGCTTGCGTGTCTGGAGATGCATTTTACTGAACCTGCTATACATTCAAACGGTACAGAGAAAGCAAAGTGTCACCGACATTTCTCATGATAAACCAATATATGGACAACCTGCCATTTGCTCCTCCATGACTTTTAAATGCTACTAATTAGCAAACTGGAGGGCACTACATGCTTTGCAATAATATGGCCAAGTGAGGACAGAGACGTAACAAAAGCATACTTCCAGCTCTGTAAGATGAAAAAGCATTGGAATTATAAGCATTAAATAATAATTTTACTCCCTCAGAACTAAGAAAAAAAAAAAAAGACAAAAAAAGCAGTATAGTTCAGATCAGTTCACTGCTTTGAGTACTTTTAGCTTTATCTTAAGAAATTCCTTTTACAGAAGGATACTTATCAAACTCTAATTAGCTTTTCCTTGATGACTAACATTCCTTGAAATCACCATGTTTTATTTAGCTCAAGGCCCCAAATAAAATGAGAGTATGAACCATTCTGACTCCTGAAGGTAGACGTAAGAGACTTTTATTTTTTTCTCAGCTTGGTCAGCAACAAAACAATATGCAGATTTAAAACAATAAATTACATTCTTTACTGATTTATTAAACCCATCAGAACTGGAAGATGAAGTCATTCTACAAGCTTTCTAGCTCATGCAGCTGGAGAAAGAAAAGGAACCAGGATATCAGAATTTACCCTAATCCACAATAACCTGAGTCTTGTGAAACACAGGGAGAAAGTCTGACACAGAAAATTTACTTGCATCAATTTTCAATTATATATTTACAGTGTTCATGACCTGTCACTCCACTAAAAAGCCCTCAATATTTTTTGAAATTATCTGTGAAATCTGACTTTCAAATATTTGTCAGGTGTGGTTTCACCACTCTTAGGTAGCAATAGAGCAATGCAATTTCCAATTAGTTCAGGTGAAAGTACTTATACTTGAAATAACTACACCCTTACTGTATTTTTTGCAAAACCTGATCTACTGAAATAGACATTTCATGTTTTTACAACACCATCTTTGAAACCAGGTCTGAGGAAACAGTTACCTGCACACCTCAGTTAAAAAAAGCAAGCAAGCAGACAAGCCAAAAGAGATGTATTTGAACTGCGTTTCCAACATGAGCTCATGTAACACAAGATAACTTACCAGAGGGTATATAGGTGAAATATTCAAGCAAACTCCATTAAAATGACTGTTCTATATTTAGATGTACAAGCATATTTTTATATCAGTTGTGAATCATTCTACTGAAAGCAAAAGAACTTCAAAGCTGTATCTCCTGTCATAATTTGGCCATCAGAAGTTTTATTACTGATGATTATGCATGAGTCAGAAAAGAGAAAAAAAATCAGCTGAAATTCCAGATCCATGGAAACAGCAGTATCATCTTGCTGGCTTCTAGCTGGGGGAGCCAAGTCAAACGACTGGCTTTTTCAGAGAATCCAAATCTTAAAAGCTTTGTCTTACTTAGCGGAGCAGAAAAAAATAAATAGAACTTATCCTAATGATAGCTGTGTCAAGTCTAGAAATAATTTTTTTCCTTACAAACTCAAATATTCTTGTATTTATTCCCCTTAAAACCCCTGGCAGTCAGGCCCAGATTTACCCAGTTTTTGCCATGCTAAAACACTCCACTGCAGTGTGTTATCCAACACACAAGCTAATGATCATAATTATAGATCATCATGTCTAAAACTCACTAATTCTGATATCACATGCAAAAGTGGAAAAGGAAAAAAAAACAAAACCTGCCTATTGAGTGTCAGATGAAATCTGGCAGGTGAAAAAAGCCCTGACTGTAACAGAGCATCGACTGAACTGACAGAAGAAGAGGTCAAAGAGGTAATGCAGCATTGCCTTAGCCATTGGAATTATGTCACCCATTGATTTCCAAAATAAAGGCCAGTGAGAAAAAATTATGCAGGTGGCATGGCAGAATAACCACTTGTTTCTTAGCCAAAGTAAAACTATTTAGATAAGCTATTTTTCTGGTTACAATTGTCTTTTTGGTCAGTGGGGAAGACATTCCATGTCATTACTCTCCCTCTTGCCCCTGAGGGCTTACTCAGCAGGTATTTGATGATAGCTGCACTTATTAGCAAGAATTAAAGGCAAGTTAAGAGAACAAACTCTTGCAATAAAAATAACCAAACACTTTCCAGCTGTCTGCAGCCTCTTGAGCAGCTGAAAGGTTTCACCAACAAGGCTTACTGGCTAGATCCATGGATTTAAAAACAAAAAAATTAATCCGAAATTGTACGGAGGAGATCACCTTGAGTGCCATCAAAAGGCACACAGAGGACAATGAAGCCATCAGGCCTGGCCACCACAGGTTTAGAAAGGCAGGTCCTGCTTGACTGGCCTGATGGGCTCCTAAGGTGAGCTGCTCAATGGATGAGGGCAAGGCTGTGGCTGTGTCTGCCCGACAGCATTTCCCACAGATCTGTCCTGGAAGTTGGCTGGCCGTGGCTTGGATGGGTGCAATGTTCTGTGGGTGATGGCCAGGCCCAGAGGGTGGGCAGTGGAGCTGCCCCAGCTGGGGCAGGTCACTAGCCTGATTCCCCAGAGTTCAGTACCAGCACGCGCTCTGTTCAGTATCTTTATCCATGCTCTGGAAAAGGGGACTGAACATCCCTCAGGAAGGTTGGGGATGACACCAGGGACCTGCTGGAGGGCAGGAGGGCCCTGCAGAGGGCCCTGGCCAGGCTGGCTGGGCCCAGGGCAGCGGCCAGAGGAGTCCAAGCGCTCTTTGGCCACCAAGGCCGGGTGCTGCCCTTCAGCCACCAGCAGCCCCTGCCGCAGGAAAGGCCCTGGGGGGGCTGAACACGATCCAGCACGTGGCCGTGACACCTGGCTTGTATCAGCCACAGTGTGACAGCAGCACCAGGGCACTGACTGACCCCCTCTGCCACAGCTGAGGCCACACCTCCCATCTTGGGGTCCCTTTTGGGCTCCTCAGGACAAGAAGGACACTGAGGGGCTGGAGTGTGTCCAGGGCAGGGAATGGAGCTGGGGAATGGGCTGGAGCACCAGAAGCAGCAGGGGTTCAGCCTGCAGAAAAGGAGGAACCTTCTCATTCTCTACAACTTCTTGGCAAGAGGTTGTAGCCAGGTGGGGTTCGGGCTCTGCTCCCAGGCAACAGAACAAGAGGAAACGGCTACAAGTTGTACCAGGGGAGATTTAAATTGGATGCTAGAAAGGGGCTGTCAAGCATTGGAACAGGCTGCCCAGAGAAATGGTTGAATCATCATCCCTAGAGGTATTTGAAAAGGGGAAATTAAAAATTAAGCATAGATGTGGCACTTAAGGACATGGATTAATGTTGAACTTGGCAGTGCTGGGTTAACAGTCAGACTTGATAATCCTAAAGATCTTTTCCAATAAACAATTCTATGATTCTATGATTTCCAGACTTTTAAACACTGTTTACAAAAATGTTCAGCTATCAAAACAATAAAGATCACATTCATCACTAACACCACCACTTCACATGTGCTAAAAGCACTTTTGATACAAAAGGGAGAAAAACTTTGCAACTCTCAGACTGAGAGAAGAAATGTTAGATATGGTCTCTCAAAAAGTGAGACAAGATGCACACACAGATGAATAGGATTGCAATAGTAAAACGTATTCATCCTCCACTCACAAAGCACTGGGAGTACAGCACTAGTAACAGGAGAGGCAGAACAACACAATCAAGCCGGAATAAATCTGCATTTAAGCTAAATCATCTCCTTACTGCATTTCAAAGAGGCAATTCAGCCAATGTAAACAGAAATTACTCTCTGCTTTCCACTAGATCATAATCTAAAACCAACAAACAACCATCCACCACTGCAGGCAACACTGGAAGAACTCAAACCTCTCCTCACTGCTATTTCAAATGTATTATTCAAATCAAACCTACCAAATTACAAAAACCTTTTTCATGTAAGGTGACACAACAAATCCATAGCATTCCCCAAGACTGGATTGCCAGAATCCAAGTGTGAATTTACAGGTAGCCTAACACACTAACACCTACAAGGATTCAGAATGTACCCACTGCTAGCACTTCCCAAAAACAGCACTAAAACAAGGATTTTCCAGATGGGTAAAGTGATGGCACCGTGATGAAGTCTGCACCACTAGTTTTCACAGCATATTCTAGGCAATTCTCTCAGCCCTAAAATAAAATGGAACAGTCTCCATATTACCACTTTTTCAGTTGTCAGTCAAGCACACTGATTAACCAGTTATGGAAAATCAGATACACAGGGGGGGGAAAAAAAAAATCAAAGTATTTTCAGAATAATCTAAGCTTAAGAATGATGTACTTAAAAGTACAGTAATTCCCAATATATTGAAATAGTTAATCACCAGCTGATTTTCTATTTTTCATCTCCAACTCTCCCCTTTATCACTACACAAACAAGTAAGCAAATAAAAGCAGAAAAAAAGGTTTTAGCTTAGCTGTTAACAATTACTTTTTAACAATGAACACAAACTTAAATCCTCAGAACTCTTAGAAGTTTTCTGATCACTATGTCAAAATAAAAGCATATTAGAAAAAATACTGACCGTATTCATAAATAATCTCATCTTTAAAATCTCATATATAAAAGTTCCACATTTTCCATTAAATAGAACTGTCTCTCTTTCTAGAGCCTTACAGTAGTTTACTGAAAAAGTCTAAACAATTTCAACTTTAATAATTTTTATAATAATGTATATGAACTCCTCTTTCTCTGCTAAATGGAAACAGAGTTACCTAACCCAGCCATGTAATAAATAATTTAGCAACCATTATGAAAATGTCATATATTGCATGTGTTTTTCCAAAATATTTTATCATAAATCTGTCATTCCAAGTAACCAGAGCAACTGCAAACATTTATATTTAGAGCCATGAAAGATGGATCTGATATGACCTCTCAGATATTATTTAACAAAATAACAGTATTCTCTGCGTTCTGGACAGTGCAACCTTAAAACCAACTTTGTAATTTAATGATGACTGGAGCTTGGTTTCACATTTATTCTAAGAACTGTAAGAGGGTACAGGAGCACACTCATCCACCCTGCACACCCTGGCCAGGGCAGAGGACCTTTGCCATCAGCACCCCCTGACTGCACTCATCCGGACATACGGGCTCCCCCTCGGGAATCAAATGACTAAACTGGGATGGGGACCAAGGGCAGGAGAAGAAACCTCTTTTACTGGATTGACACTTAATCCTACATGGCATTTCTTTCATTTCCTTTGCCAGGAGAAGCAGCAGGACAGTTTGGACACAACACGGGCCTTGCTGCCCTCAGCACACACAGTGTCTGCACTGCAGTCCCTGCCTGGGTCCTTGTGGCAGCAGAGCTGTGACAGCCCTGAAGCCACCAGTGGGCTTTTTGTGCCAAGGCAGAAAATATCTCTCCACCCACAGGAGGCATAAAGCTATTTATGCATTATTTGTACTTTCATGTGATCTTTTTTTCCTCAAATAGTTTTAACCAGGAGAAGGAAGGAAGGAAGAGGCAAAGACATTTTCTCACTTAAAAATGCATTACTAAGTCAAAGGCTATCATTCTAATAAGTTTAAGGTATATTTATTTACTGGAAAATAGGTTTGCAAGTATATTTAATGTAATTTGATACACATCAACATCTCTGTAACCCTGGACCTTGTGTCTCTCCAAGAACAAAAACATTTCACTTTCCATCATCTCACTCAAACACATCATCTCAGTAAAAGGAATACAAATCTCCTCAACAGAATCCATGCAATTATGAGCAGCCATGTGCATTTTCCTATGAGGCATGGCCAGAGGTGTACCCACAGTATCCACCCCTTTTTTGGTATTCACACATTCCACTGCTCCCTAACAAGCGGGTGTGGCAGAAGCAAGCAGGGGATGCAGGGGATGCAGGGCAGGGTTTACTGATGAATTTAGGAGAGGCTGGAGCAGCTGCTCATCCACAGCATTAAGTAAAATCATAAACAGCGCTTGAAGGTGCAGAACCTCTGAAGACAAACGTTGCTTCACAGAGATCTCTCTTGCTCAACTGTGCAACACAAAACACAAAAAAACCCTCCCAAAACAGCCCCCAAATCTCTATGCAATGCCCTACGCTGCTTTCATACACAACCTTGGAAGAAACCCAGTTGGAAATCATGGGGAATCCCTGATCACAGGTACATCTACTTTCTATAGAAATCCAAGCAAATAAATAAACTGGCATCTTATAAGTCTATAAAATGTTAAAACTGCCTCATATTCAAAAACAGTTCAGGGTTGTGGTTCTCAACCTGCAACCAAGGCAAAAAAGGCCAAACATTTACATAATCAGTTTATAAAGGCATATTTCTGAAGAAAATTTCCATTAAAATTCAGAAAGTTACATAATTACTGCTTAGAAGAGGATGATATAAATATTCCTATCAAATGTCCTTTGCATTATTTATTTTAGATACTTAGATTTACTTTAAGAGAAAAACAATAAGCATTCTGGTGTCATAAGCTGACCCAAGATACTGTAAGTGTAGGTAAAATCTTGGGGGACAAATTGCTCAAATCATTTAATGCTGCAATTCACTCATTAGGACAAGATCTGTGCTTGGTTTCCAAAATGCCCATTTTCAGGTTTGGCATCAGGGAGAGAGAAGACAAGAGACTAGAGAAGTATTCATACAAAGAAAACTTTTCAACTGCATTGCTAATACTTATTTTTTATTTCAGAAGTTCTTGACTATTTCAGATCCATGATAAATGAGTAACACAGGCCTGGATATATCTTTCTAAGGAAAGAATGAAGAGGAAAAAGATTGAAATAAGGCATCCCAAATTTTCAAAGGGCCCTTTCTTCTAATCTAACTGCTTGGATAATGCGTCCAGAGTGGCATTTTGTAATGACAGCAACTTTCCAACAAATCAATAGTTATTTAATTCCCAACAAGCTCTCGAGTCCATTAAACCTGATTACATTCACCCATTTCAGTTGGGTGCAGTTATTTTTCCTACACCGGCACTTAATCTATAACAGGAACTTATGAGAACTTTCAAAAGCAATTTCAACATCAATCAGCGTAGAGTGAAAGGCACGATTTGCTTGTAATTATTTATTGGACAGGATGGCAGAGGGTCTGACTGAGCTCCAGCATCCGACCTTCACCCCCAAATTCTAATGGATATGAAGGCCTGCAGGATGTGTCTCACTGCATAAAAAGCAGCCTCGGCTCACACGTCCCACAAGACACAGATTCCCAATACCTGATTAACGGCCACTGTGCAATGCTATATTTCTATTTTAGACATATATGGCTGATATTAAGCCTGAAGTAAAGAACACAACCCACAGTCTTCTATTACTGAAGGGACCTATATGGCAACCCACCCATTTCATGCTGTGGTTGCCCCTCTATGCCAGAAAAGTGCTGGAGAAAAGGAGCACAATGAAGGTTTCCCTCTCCCTCACAGTTAATTTGACTTATCCCTAGCACAGCACAGAAATGCCCTAACACACCTTTGTGTCTTGACCTTGTCAATGCACAATATCCAACAGCTGCCACTTAGATGGTACAATTCTATCAGAGTTTAGAAATGTTGACTTTTCCTAATATCTTCTAATACTGTAAACAATAGGATACTTACTGCTTAATTAGCATTGACACGATCTATTCAGAATTCCAAGTCTAACAGAAGAAACTTCAGTAGCACCACTTTCGGATAAAAATAAAATAATAGCAAAAGGAAACACAACAACAACAATCTGGTAGCTGCCAGCTGACTCCTAAATATACAGAACTCTTGCCCTGCAGCAAGATCTTACATTTGAGGGCTCAAAGGAATTAATAGGATGTGTATAAATATTCTTTGCAGGTGATATATTTCTATACACACAAAACCACAACTCCTTTTTCATTCCGTGGGACGCGTAACATATGAATTAATGCATATTTAACACTATTCCTATTTGCTGTGCTAAAACACTTAACCTAAACACATCATGGTAAGTTACTTTGTCTTCTGACCTGCCGTGGGAATGCTGACTCCCTCAGAAACCTAGAATGGATAGCAAATCCTCTGCCCTGTGGTCAACCTCGTGAAGCAAAGGCATGAATGTTAAACAGCAGACAAATCAATACAAGCAAATATAGCTCAACTACACCATTTATTCAGCCATGAGAGATGTCAATACACAGATTAGGGTGATCCATCTTTTTGATTTCCTACTGTCTTCTCACTGACTACATGAGAGCTTTTGCCTGTATTAAAAGTGTTTGCTTTCTCAACCATAAAAATTCCAATTATTGCTCTAAGTGCACTAGAGTTAAGTTGCTTGTTGGAAGCGGCCTTGCATTACCTGAACAAGTCCAGCGAAGTATGGTGCTGCAGGCAGAATCATTGGCACTCCATAGGGATGTAGCAAAACTCCTTGAGACGACAACATGGTTTAAGTGATAGTATTACTCCCACTAAAGCTAAACACATCAATTGAAAGTTAGGGGAAAATCTATATACCAACTTCTTCCAAACTCAGAGCTAGAACCAAATAACTTCTGTCAGGGGCAAAGCCCACATCAGCTGTAAAAAAAAGAAAAAAATTGACGTCAGCAACACTTAATGTTAAAATTTTCTTCAGAGACAACAGATAGAGACAACAGCTGCAAACCTAAGTCTACCCAAAAAGGAAGGTGCTATTTTGGGAGCAGCTTAAGTAACATGACTAGCCAACTACTCTTTATCAGTTCAGTTTTTTAAGTACTAAACATATAGAGATCAAATTCTGTACAGATTAGAAATAATTTTCCTATATTCCTATCATTTCTGGCATATACATGACAACAGTTACTATCAGAAGCCATTTTCAAAATAATCAGGTTTATCATGATTGCATAATTAGACATTTCCCTGCATTAATAAGCTCTTAAACAATGTTCATGTGAGTGTTTATACTTCAGTCTGTTATACTGGGTACATACTCAGTTTCGATTCATTATATTTTTCTTGTTTGTTTTGAATAAGTGAGCTAACACAAGCTAACGACTTCTATTAGTGTAAATTATCTTTTAATGGCTTTTCTAACCTTTCACAACATCTATGTTGTTAAATTGATCATAACTATTTTAAAAGAACACATTTTCCCATTAGAGTATTTCAACTCTCTTCTCCAAATCAACTTACACTACTGGTGTAAGAGACAAAGGACTGAAATTTAGGCTGGTTTCCTCCCTAAATCAAAATAGATTTGACTTTAAATGTACTGCTTGCAAGACATTTTATTCTGCAGCTCATTTTTACTTTAGACAAAACCAACTTAGTCATTAACACCTGTTTTATGTGCTATGTATCTTCTATTGCAGATGTAACTAATGACAAGAATTACAATTGAGCAAGACTTTTTTATTTCAATAAAGAATTAGTTAGGTACTTACAACTCCATGTTACAAGTGAAATAAAAAAATCTCCTACAGTCTTCGAATTATCAGGGTGCTTCACACCACTAATTTCAGCTACTTGATTTTGTTGCATAATTACTTTCCCAGATAACTAATTGCAGACAAGATTTGATGTGATACTCAATTATTTAATGTCACATTTTGACCATCGTGGAAGGTTTTCAGTAATTGATTCTCGTGTATCACGGCAGCCGTGCTGCAGGATTTGGAAATCTCCCTGAGCAGCTGCCTGCTGGCCCTCCCCAGTGCCAGCCTTACCCCACTGCTAACTTTAGATGTGGAATTGTGACCCTCAGTGATGCTCCCTGCAGAAGCTGCCAATGAGGCCAGCAATCATCACATGATGGAGGGATGTTTACCCCACTCCATCTCCTGTTTCAGAAGTGCTTCACTTTGCTGTTGGGGATGATGCTGTTCTCACTGCTTATCTGACCGTGCTTAGCTATAAATCCTATTTCTTGGTCTTATCTTACCAAGGAAGAGAAACTCTGCAGTCTAATTACTAAGCAAACTGACACATCATAGATTTTTGTTCCAAAAGATTGTCATTAATTCCAATACAAAACCAGTCACTACCTTTCATAAAGAAATACATTAACAAAAGGTATATATGAGAAAGCAAGTTGCAGTCACAACTCACTCAAAAATACTTAATTTCTAAAAAAAAAAAAAAAAAAAAAAAAAGGAAAGTTCATTTTAACTATTGCTTATTTGCTTCATCCAGCAGAGCGAGCTGCATTTGAAAAGAAAGCAGATTCCTTTCACCCAGGAATGGAGATTACAAAATGGATTCTGCAAGCTTTACTCAAATGACTCCAGTGGGACAACTGACATAAATACAGACTGTTAAATTGCTCTGTAAAATACCTGGCAGGTTTTTTTGTTTCAGCATGTATATATTTGATAAGATATTAGAAAACCTGAGGAGGAAGATTTGCACAGGAAAGCGCAGGCTGAAGGGAAGCTTTTCTGTGATCTATTTTGGGACAGATTTTTCTGAACATTTTCTTTAATTATTTTGGCACAATGCAACCTGCTGATGAAATTTCCTGATGACACAAAGTTGGAAGGTACTGTCAAAATTGGAAAGGATACGGGTATTACATAGAAAGAACTGCTAAATCTTATGGGCTGCATTAATCAAAATTCAATAACACAAAATGCAAGAACATGTTCCTCCTAATGACAGAAACTTCAGAGCTAAACTCAGGAGGAAGAAAAGCAGGATCTCATTGCATCTGTTTAAAGAATTTGAGATGCCAGTGAGATGCAAATAGGAAAAGGAAAATTATCAGTATTTCTTAATTTTAATTCTTAATTATTTCTTGATTTCTTAGAGGTACTTCCAACAGAATACAGTTCTTTTAATCCACATTAAATAGAAAAAAAACCGTTAAATTCAAATACAACCCTTGTAGATAAATTCCTTTTTGTGTTGAGGGGAATGGAAGAGCTATGTTGCAACAGAAACCTAAATTTGATTTGTTTATCTCAGCAAAGCAATCTGTGAATAGGGAAGAAAACAGTAGGAGGAAGAGCCTAAGCTAGGGACAATCCTGACACTCTAAAAATCAAGAAAAACCTAGTTATGAATAAATTTAGGCTGAACATATTTTTCCAAGTTCGGGGGGTTTTTTTTGAAGTATTTTGGTCTTGTCTAGTGAGGGTCTAGAACAGCCTTCCAAATCCACAGTAACAGAAAAGGGTGGCTTATAACAGAATATGATGCAAATAGCAGTGCTAGTGTGAACTCAGCAGCTTCCAGGAGGACACTTCCAGCCCTTTGCAAGCAGTATAAACATTGCAGAATAATGCAAACATCAAATGTCTAAGAAGCATTGCTATTTTCTACAGTGCAGATAGCAATACACAAAAACAAACGTTGAAAACAAACCGTAATTACCTGTTTTAATGCAAGGACGCTTTGCTTGCCTCACTATAACAACATGCTTCTAAATGTCTAGGTGTGGGGCACTCCAGATGCAAGCTCTGACTTGGTGGCTGGGCTCTGTGGTGATGTCCCATGTGTGCACCAGCTACCTAAGTCCTCACAAACCTCTGCGAATCAAAACCACAGAAGCACAACAGAGCTTTACTCGCGTCTCCGCCCCGTGCCCGGCTCAGAACTCATGCCAATGCCTCTACATCAGCTCCACCACTTTAGACCAACACATTTCCTCTCCCTCCCAGCCACACAAAAAGGAAATTTCACTTGGGTTTTACAGTTGGCTGTTAGTTAGTATCAATGGTCACTCCTGTTCTGCTAGAATATGTTGAATAAATGAAATTTGACCACTAAGAGTGCTGAGGACTGAGAGAATGAGCCAGAAGGGTATTGGTAAAGCTGAGAGTTCTGCTTCGCTTCAGCATGATTAAGGTCGAGCATGGACCTAAACACTTCTTGGAGGACAAAGCCAGGATGGTCAGGACATGCACATCAGGCACCTCTCTGATGTCCCTGGTGGTGACAGCACCCACTTCCTGCCTGCTGCAAGATTCCTCCTCCCTGCAAAAAATTAACTCTGTGTGTGGGTGGAAAAGGGGAGAGCATCTATTTTAAACAACTATACAGCTTTCATTTCCATTGCATTCTAGAAAATTAAAATGCTGTTAGGAAAAAAATAAAATGACATGTTAAGCCATTATCAGTGTGCTCATAGAGAGTATGTTACTTTCAGCTGTTCCCAAGCCCTAGCTGGCTTTGGTTTCTTTCATTAAAAATTTTAATGGATTTTCTGAAACTAAAAATTGATTTCAGCAATGGGAGAGCAAGAATGAACAAAAAAAACCACATGAACACTAGCTTTAGATTAAAATGTACATACACAAATAAAATGCACAATCTTATTTATTTAAACTATGCAGAATTTTCCAAAAGGCAGGTTTTCTTAGTGAGAAGATGCTTTTAAACGTGAAGAGCACAGGTTAAGCAAGGTAAGGTAGGAGCAGGTGGTCACAAAATTCGTAAGTATTTTAGGCCCAGCAATCTAATACCAAAATCTCATGTTTTGGGACAGAACTGAAGCTACTGACAGCAATGCTCTAATAGCAGTTGCATTGAAGGCTTGCTAAGAAGTCCTTTAAATAGGAAGGAAAGAGACTGCTGTACAATACAGATGCACAGATACAGAAATGAAACTAGAAATATGCCTGAAAACTGGACTACACATTCAGTAAGAACAAGAAAAATTAAAATGGTGCAAGAAAGATCAGAGTTTTGATTCCACTTGCATATAAGATGTAAATGGCACATTAGACAATGATCAAAATCATTCCTCAGGCAAAAGCAGATGTCTTAAGTTTTGCTATGGTACAAGGTGGGGGAAAAAAAAAAGAAAAGAAAGAAAAAAAGAAAAAAAAAGAAGAAAACAAAAAAATGCTTTAGCAACTTCCCTGGGGCCACAATGCCTGGAAAAGGCAGATCCCTGCAATGCAGTCATCAGCCAATCAATGATGTATGCTCTAATCAGATTCTGACAGAAGTAATCTATTTAGACCATCTTTCTGCCAAATAATTAATTCTTCTTAATGACTGTATCTAGTTCAAAATACCACAAACAATAGTTCTTCCAAATGCTGCACAACACCAATGAACTTCAAATAATTTCTGCTTCCTTCCTATGCTGGCCTAACTTTCCCGTCTCTCAGACCATAAATAATTCAGGTACCGCTTTGGCACCCTCTTCAGAGCTTATGCTATGTCATATTTGAATCTTTTAAGTTCAAGCCTCCCATTTCTGACCACCTTTCCCATTGTCCAAATGCTCTCCACTTTCTCTTTAAGGTTTCTCAGAGGTTTTCTGGTAGAGGAAACCCCAAAACTGAAAGGACAAATTGGTTTTCGAATCTCCTGATAATTTCCCTCATCCACAGCAACTTTAGATTACTGTCTCTAAAAAAGGATTACCAGACACCAGCACCACAGATGCTTTAAAAGAGAAGGTGAGCTGCTGTTGATTAGCATTGCCTGAGGTGATCTGGCATTAAAGGAAATACTGATAGGCAGAAAAAGCTGTCCTGCACATCTTCCCCCACCCTCCACGGCACAGCTGCTGGCACTGTTATAACTGCTGCACTTGTTTTCCAAAGACTATTTCCACCTTTCTGCAAAAGCCTTTTAGGGCCAAAGGCTCTTCAAGTGCAGCAGGAGCACCATTCAGGCTTACCCCATCCTCAGCTGCTCCCTGTTCCCCTCTCCTCTGCCTGAAGAACATGTAGGAGCTGCTCATGCCAGGTACCAATTCTCCAGCCAGCTCCTCTCACACAGAACAGCAGAGCCAAAACACAGCAAGGATATTTTACTGACTCCTAAAGCAAAAAATGCCACCTATACAGATCAAAGGTATCTGCTGGTCTCGTACTGATAACCAGCACAGCAGATGTCACCAGAGTTGAATTTGTTAAGCATCTCAGTTCACATAGGGAATAGGGCAAGGATACAGAAACTGTTCAAAACTGGGAGAAGCCACCTTTTTCAAGCAGGTGGGACACAGCATATTTACAATTTTTCTTCTAAACTTAAAGTTTCCATTTTAAAAATACATTAGCTCTTAGGAGCACATTTAAAACTAGCAGCAGGTCAAGATGAACCCAGCTTATTCTTTGGTCAGAAAACAACAATGCTTCAGTTGCGCTGAAGTTCAAATTTTAGCCTCTTTCTTCTAAATATACAATGAGAGTAACTTTGGAGATTTCAAAGATAAATAAATAATTCCAGTCCTGCCAAATACAAGAGCTTCGCACAGAAGCAAAAACTTGGGAAACAAATTTGGGAAAATATTTATAGCCGTAGACAAATTAAGGCTGTTGCCCTGTGGGCCAATTTGCCTTGCAACACTTGAAGTGCAATATTTCAGTAAATATTGGTTTCTGAGTGCATAGCCAAACCTTCCTTTCTGGTTTCAACTTCCTTTCTTATTGTCAGTGCTGTGGTCTGAGCCATGGGCTGCTGCAGGATTTCACTGGCTAAAGAATGGCCTGTTTACTTTGCATTTCCTTTGGAGTGCTCCCATAAAGATCACTTCTTTCCCTACCTGCACTGCCCCAAAACCCATCCTTTTATTACCTTTACCCAGCACTTGTCATCCCCTTCAAAGGCTCACTTCAGCCTGTTTCTACCCAAGCTATTACTGTCAACAACTCAAAGATGAATATCCTTTGTCTTTCCTTGAATATTGTGCTCCTTCACCTCCTAACCAAACTCCAAATGACATTGATGCTTTCTCCTGAAATTGCCTGCTACCAGCTAAGACCCTCTCTAAACACCTATGAACATTCTCTTTCAGCCCATAAAATCCCCTCTTGCCAGAATGCCACACAAAAACATTGATACAAAAACAAACTGACTGTCCAGTGGCATGATGACCAATATCCCTGTTCCTCTGCAGGTCAGCTCTAACTTGTATCCATCTCTGATTGTAAATTCCTTTGAAGAGAACTGAATCGGGTCCAAGGAGCTCACCACAATGACAGCAATATAAAAGAACACACACACACGTTAAATATACACATGTACTTAGCTTCACTTTTTCCAGAACTCTTAAAGGCACAGTTTGCCCTCTTTCACATCTTGGAAACCCTCACTCCCTGCTTAGACTGGATTGCTAAAAGATAAGAACTTGTCCCCTGACAGTAGGGAGAGTGATTTACCCTTCAGTGAGTCGCAAGACACGTTCACTTACGTAGGTGATAAATGTATGCTAGAGAGAAGCAGCAGGTTAAAACTGGAGTTAAAGCATCCTTCTGTGCCTGGACTTGCCTTGGGCTACCACAGAAACTAAGGACCTGTCATCAGCTCCACATATCAAGGCACAAAAGCCGAGAACAATCTGTGAACAGGTACTCTCTGAATAAAATTATTAAGTAGCTACAGGTGTCTTTTAACTTAGCTGCACTATCATACCAGTTAGAAAGATTCTGGATCACAACCACATTATTATCCCAGCATTTGTGTCAAAATTAAAGCAGGACGGACCTGAAAACTTCAGTTATTCCATGTGCTGGGCTCTGCACTAGGAAAAAGAATGATATTGGACTGCAAAGTGCCACATAGAAAGGCCACAAAAGCTCCTAAAGCTACAAAAAGTGATGGAACACACCTCCATAGGTCTGCACAACTCTGTTTGTGAAGGAAGCTTCTCTGTGTGCCTCCTGAATCACTCAGAAAAGTTAGATGCAAAACTGTAGGAAAATACTGTTGCTTTAAGTACCAAGAGTTGATCTTGACACGCAGACATCACAACTTATCCACAGACTGAAGACGTGTTCCAAAGTTCTGCACTTTGTTTCTTCTGCTTTAGTGAGCACTGCATTGTTTTCCTTCTCTTACAGAGAATTCCATGATGGCTTTTATTACATAATTCTTATCAGCTGGATAGCTGTACTAAATCACTTGAATTTTCCCTGTTGGCCCTTTGGAGAACACACTCTCTCCCGTCTCCAGGCTACTTCAGATATCTTGCTCTGCTCTTGAGATTATCTGCATTTTCTAAACCAGCTGAGATTAGCCTCCAATCCATGAGAAGTTAAGCAGCTTAGAAAATTTTGTATGAAACATAGAACAATTTCAAGATCTCATGCCTGTCTGATATCATGCAGTTACACAGACTAACTACTGAAAATTATGTACATCTTCCACAAATGATAAGCAGTATCACATACATCTTTAATAAAGTCTCAGGCTGTATGTATACCCATTTCACAAAATATGTAGTACAATCACACTTGCATATATCTTCCTTAGTCTCTTTCATTTATTCTTCTCCTTTGTGTGCTGAATAGAGGATGACCAAGAAATAGGTATTTTTGCATGTATTTTGTCAGCAGGTAAGAACAGGCTGTAATCTTCCCTTAGGGTATATTCATTTGTAAATACAACCCAGCAGCAACAAAAACATTTTTCCTTGCAAATCAGGAACAGACTGACTCTAACCAACACGCACTCTTAATAAATCCTAGTGATATACCCAAGCCATGCCATGAGAGCTCTTCATCCATTCCACACAGGATTTTGGGCAATATCTGAGCACTCAGCCAGTCTCAGTACCTGTTCATGGCCACATTCTTATGGGCACCAACCAATACCTCAGAGAGGATCTCGGGAATACACCCGAGCTGTACAAGAAATAAACCACCTGCCTGTCACTGTCACATCCTGGGCTTTAGCTGTGTGCAGATGACAAAGATGACAGACAGTCACATATTTTTATTGCCAAATCTGGTCAAACAGATTTTTCTTTATTGCTGTAGTCAGGCTACTCTAACTACTATATCACAGGAAGCTATGACTTCTTCTTGACCCCAATTAGAACATTCATTATTCATCAAAGTACAGTTTTCATTTGCTTCCCTTGGGAACAGCAGAGTATCACTGTGAGGATCTTTCAGTACAACTTCACCCCCTTAATACACTCAGGATTTGCTGACAAGTAACAGCTACTTATTCCCCCGAGTCAAGCTCATATTAATAGGACTGCACAGTGAATCATGAGATGGTATTAAACCCTGCCTCCTGCCTGTATAAATACATCATTCAAGCACCCTACCATGCCAAGTGCTATGGTTTGATTGCAGAAACCAGCAGAGGGTAGATATCCTAAGTGAGCAGGGTGCCTTGGAGAAGCAACCAATTCAAACCCTAAAATAATAAAGACCCTATAGGTCTTTAAAGGGATCAGAGGGAATTTCTGTTCACTACTGACAAGTTTCATATTTTCAAGAGATAAAATACCAAGACTTGAAGGCATTAGATGTAATGTAAGCCATAACTCAGCTCTACTCAAGACACTGGCAATAGTTTAAGTACTAAAGTTTAGCCAAGAGCTACAAGCAAGGAGCATCTAAGGCAGACAGGATTTGGCTGAAAGTATTAGAAAGCTCAGTTGATAGGAAGTTTGCCTCCAAATCTGAATGGCAGAAAGTTTTTCAACTTCATTTCTTCTTAATGTCTGAAGTCAATTCAGTCTCATAAATATTTGCTAATGCACATGTTTGGAGACACACCTAATCCCATGTTCAGCAACTCAGCACCACTCCTAAACTCGGTGTGGGGTCTCACACTTGGCCTATCCAGGCCAAGCTAAAACCTGGCTTTCCCTGAGATGGGTCACATCTCCTCTATCCCAGTCTGAGGGTCTGTGACTGAAACCAGATCAATGTCAGTGGGATTGCTCTGGTGCTCTGCAGGCACCTCTCTGTAAAGAGCTAGTACACAGGAGAATTAATTTGGAAGAACAAAATTCCCTGGATTAAGCTTCAAGAACTCTTCCTGGTAACACAGTAAATAGCTCTCATCTGAAAGAATCACATCATGTGTTTACTTTTCTCCCTTCCCCTAAGACCTATTAAAAATATTCTACTTATTCATTCCACATTCCAGTCCTATGCATTCTTCAGCAGTCTCAGTGGGCACTGAATTCATGGGAATACTCGATTTCTAATGATGTCTCTCACAACTTTCTCAGGACAATGTAAAGCTAGGGGGATCATGCTACTGCTCAGAATAACAGAAGAGGAGAGAAAGCACCTAAGACCAGAAAACCAGAACACTGCTGTATCAGTGCCAGATAATAAAAGCCTTTCCTGTCATCCACTTTTTTACTTTTTGTCAATTCCATTTCATATTGGAGCGAATAGAGAAATAATCGCCTTTTTAATCTCACCTTCATTTAGGTTTTAATCAACCTGTGCCAGTGCCCTTGGAAGGGACCAGCAAAGGACTGGGATAAATTTGTGCAGGGAAGGACAACAAAAGTGGATTATTTATATTTTCATTGAAATCAGTGCTTTAGTGAATACTCAAGTTATTTGGTAGACATTAGTAAAGTTTTTACTGCTGCAAGAAATAAGACCAAGAATAAGTAGTCTCCTTCTAAGACCTCAGAAGTAGTCAGTTCTCCTGCAGTGCAAGATCAGGGGATCAGACAGCAAAAATTGAACTCAAACTCTTTCACTGAGAGCATCTTACCTTCTCTCAAAAGTTTTTCAATAGTGATTTGTTCATAACCAGAAAAAATGAAACATCTAGTACCATTTAGTAAAGAGCAAAATCAACAAAATACATGTGACTCAACACCAGGAACAAATAAAAAGAAGAAATGTAATATTCCTCTGCAAGTTTGAATTTGAGGTGCTCTACAAACATGAACAGTACAGGAGGTTCATAAGACAGACCTGACTTTTGCTCATCTGGATTATAAATGCTATTATTGGAATATCTCTCTTGCATTGCACTGACAGAAAAAGCACTGAATAGCTGTTTCTACAGAACTGTCAGATTTCAGGAAAATTAATGAGGCAACTTGGAGTAATGGATTCTTACAGAAATTATTTTCAAAGGTTTTTATAATTACCTCTGTTTTTTTCTTATTGATAGGTCTTCTTCACAACCTCCCTTCTCAGATGCATGGGTGATCTGGTGCTAGTGCCTAACAATATTTGTGTTTTTGCACTGATTTATTTGGCCATTTGTGGTCAAAGTCAAATTTCCTGATTTATCCTCAGGCCTTCAGCCCTAATTAGCCCTTTAGGATCACATGAAGAAAACACTGAAATATTTTGTGCTCCACAGCCCTAACTCCTTGTGAAGCTCTGAGAGTAACCAATGTCCATCACTCTCATAGATCAGATGCTGCCTGCTGTAACTCAGCTTCCTCCATCAAGCTGAAAATAGCTTTCCCTTGGAGTTTTTATGAAGCAGTGGCAAAGTTAATTTTCTTCTGGAAATGGGCACACATGACTCCTACAATTTTAATGTGAATAAACATTTAAAACTATTCTTGAGCAAAACATACAAGAATATGCTGTCAGAAAATGCACATTCACTGTACGATGCATTAATTTCACAGCAAAGCCAAGGCTAACACTCTCAGCAGAAGTCAATAAACTGATCTACTCCAGCAGGAATTCTGATCCTGCTTTTCTCACACAGGAAAATTTGTCTGCATTGCATGCCAGAAAAAGAGCCCAGGAATGCTCCATTCCCATGCAGGCTTCTGGAGACACCTGCCTAGGTTGTTTGGCTGCTCACAAACACAAATGTTTGTTTATAATGAGCACTTTCCAAGAGACCAAACTTAGTAATAAACAGAAAATTAAAATAAACTCTCACCCCTCCCCAGTTTCTGTTTCAAGGAGTTTCTGGAAACAACTTGAAAACAAAGTTCTCTACAAAGAGCAGTATCCCACCATTCCTTCCCTTCTTACAAAACTGTAATACGAAGTTCCTCTTTGAGTTTCCATTTGTCAAAACTGCAAGAGTAATCCATTGAGAACCATCTACTGACACTTGAAGGGGCAGATCTGAAATCCCTGTTTAGATTCCGGGTAAGTGAGAGGGAGATTACAAAGTATTTCTAGCAAGCCCTTACATTAGAACAAACAAACAAACCAGTGAAAAATCTACTTTCTATGCTAAAAATTATGGCCATTTTGCACAATGACATTTCAACAAGCACATGAAACACCACTCCTACCTGTTGGGATGCATAATTTTCCAAATAACCATGTTTTTTATATATTTTTTCCTTTGAATTAAATTCTTTATGTACATAAAAGGCATAGTTTAGTTCATAGAATTATAGAATGATTTGGCTTGGAAGACACCTAAAAGATCATCCAGTTTCAATGCTCCTGCCCTCGACAGGGACACCTTCCATTAAAGGAAGTTTGCCAGAGCTCCATCAGCCTGACCTTGAAATCTTGCAGGGATGGGGCATCCTCAGCATCCCTGGCCAGCCTGTGCCAGTGTCTCACAACCCTCACAGTATAAAGTTTCTTCCTGTAAATCTACTCTCAGTTTAAAATCATGCCCCTTGTCCTGTTACTCCATGCTCTCACAAAAAAAATCTGTCCATCTTTCCTGTAGGCTCCCTCCAGGCACTGGAAGGCCACTCCAAAGCCTTCTTTTCTCCTGGCTGAACAATGCCAGTCCTCTCAGCCTTTCCTCACAGGAGAGGTGCTTCAACCCTCTCATCATCTCAGTGCCACCCCTGGATTTGCTCCAACAGGTCACAGAATGGGTCAGGCTGGAATGGACCCCAGTGGGGCATCTGGTGCCACCTCCCTGTTCCAGCAGGGCCACCCCACAGCACAGGGCACAGGAGTGTGTCCAGATGGTTCTGGAATATCCCCAGTGAGGGAGACTCCACACCCTCTCTGGGCAATCTGATCCAGAGCTGGATGCAGAACTCCAGGTGGGGTCTCACCGGAGCAGAGACCATGCACAAAGGATTGTGAACCACCGTGTTCCAATGGAAACCTGCATTCCCAGGCTCATTGCATTAACAACATTCCCAAAGCCTCAGAAATCCTGCTGTCAGAAGTAACCCCAGCAAGCTGCAGCTCTAGAACTGTGGGCAGTAGCAGCTCAGGAGCCGTGAAAATATTACAGACTCATGTTCTCAAACATTTTTAATAGGTGACTTTCTGCAATGATAAAAGCTACAGAAAGTCTAATTTTAGGATCTGTTCATCATTTGTGTCTGGAACATTTTCTTCTACACTTTATTTTGAGGCAAAAACAAATCACATGCTGGGTAGTTGCAATCTTTCAGTGATTTGCCTTAATGCATCCAGATACAGTATCGTGGATACCAGCGTTACATAAAGAAACTTCAAACAGTTGACAGGTACATTAAACCAAAACAAAATCAAAAGCAGATTAGCACACAAGAATTTTTCCATCAGGGAATCCATTTGTACAAGAGTCAAATTCTACAGAGACATCTCCCTGCCCATACAGTACAACTTCCCTTGCCCAGGGAGCACTGGGGACGCTCTGCCCTGAGTCAGATCTAAGAGAGGCAAAGATGTTTGAACCTTGCTTTCCCCAACTGATGCCTTGGTAACAGCATAAACCTTCACTCAAAAATAGTTCAAGATACCTAATGATGCCTCTGTAGTAATAGTTTGTCAGTAGCTGTTTCAGTAATAAATGAAAGTTAATGCACATTTCTAATTTCTGTATTAGCATTCACAACTCAGACATTATTTCAATATAAAACATATGGTGAAATCAAATTAGTAGTGAGAAAATCAACTCAAGCTATAGAGAAACTAGAAATTCACCATTAAATAAAAACTGTCGAGGATCATCCCTTTTTTAAAATGGAACAGCATATATTCAACCAAAATAAAAGATTAGTGTGCAAATACTAGACGACTAATTACATAATGTACCTTTACAAAATTACATAATATGGGTGCAGCTTATTTCCCTGTTTGCTGTTTGAAAAATAGATTGTTTAATAACCCATCAAAGCTATCTGTAAACCACGGCAACAATAGAGCAGATGTTGACTGTTGTCTTGTGCCTCACAGACATAATTAAATACAATGAAACACTCACGCACCCAAATAATGGAGGACAAACAAATACAGCAATGCTGCTCTATAAACATAATAAACCTCATTTACTGGGCACCTGCCTTATATTAATCTGTGATATTTAAACCAGGGAAGAAAACAGAGAAGAAGGTATTGATTTGCCTGCAGACCACAAAATCTACAAAGAATTCCTGGCAGTACAAAGGAGCTGTAACTTCTGCAATACTGATCCCTACACTGTTGACTTCCACAAAGCTCAGAGGGAATCACCTTTTCTACTGTGACCAAGCCAGGACAGGACAGCTGTGTCTTCTGTACAAAAAGGTACCTGAATTTATAACTCTGAATGATCCAAAAAGGCGAAAACACATTGTGCCTGCTGTGTAATAAGAGTCTTAAGATGCCTGTGGAAAACCAGGTTCCCTTTGATTGCAAACACATTGCCTGCAATTATTTCCTATCCCCTCTCCCAGCCTGCTTTTAAAGAGGCAAAGGAAAGCAAAGATAAGGTCCCATAACTATTCAACCATGTTTTCTGTTAGGACAATGTCCCATAACATTATTCAATACTCTAGTTCACATCAAAATTCCAGAGATTTCTAAAAAACATCCTTCTTTATCTTTATTCCTCTAATCAAATGTCAATACATATTTTCTTTCATAACATCAATATTGTTCCACTATTTGAAAAGGATAATTATGTAAATCATTACAAAATTAAGTACCTAATCCTGCAGTTGCTATTAAGAAACAAAGTTTCCAGGGAAAAAGGAACTTCAAATATTATCACTCACACGTATTGTAGAGGAACACTGAAGCTTATTTTTGTTAATAAAAAAAATATTTTAAAATTATAATATTAAATGTTATTTTTTGGTTTTGTTTTATGTAAAGAATATAAAACTGCTTTCCTTACTGCAAATGTATTTTGCCTTTATATTTCATTTAGTTATTTCTAAGAAACAAGACAGAATATAATGTGATCTGCATCTCTTTATGGTAATAAAACCATGCTAGTCTCCTTCTATAGACAACACTATAAAGCATAAATCCAAATGGAAAACAAATGGAAGTATAATGCCACTGTGAAGCAAACCAATCAACCCTAAAACAGCTGAGATAGATCTCATCCAGTAGTTCATTCATTCTTTATAGAAAAGAAATGAAAATATGCTTAGGTGTATCAGATTAAAAAAAGAAAAGAAAAAAAAAAAAAAACAAACAACCACCCTCAGCAGCTCTGAAAGGTTGTAAAGCACTAAATTCCTTTGATTTATGAGGCAGCGTCCACCACACTGAGCAAAACAACTCGGCATGCCAGGACCCTTTTCCCTGAAATTCCTTTATTAACAGAGCCCGGCTCTGCGAGTGAACAAAAGCAGTGGTGCGGGGTGTATAAATCATTAATACTCTGCCGTGCAATGGCTGAATTTCCTGTGTGAGCTGGGAAGCCTTCCTGCACAACAGGGATTTTGGGCTTGGAATTGGCTGCTATGAAATGTACTTCATCATCCGCCGTGTTTGACGCTTCCCAATAGCTTTGTACTTTTCCTCTCCTTTTTCTCCCCCAAGCCCAGCAACTGCAATAGAAATTTATTGGATTTTATGTCTGCAAATAAAAGGAAGAGAAAAGCAGGAAAGGAGCAAGCAAGCCCATTTAGAAGCAAAATCCTTTCCCCTTAATTTAAAGGCAGGTGGTGTGCAAATAAAATACAGTACTGACAAATTAATTTGACATTTTAATAATTTTTAGTTTGCCACTCTGTACTGAAAAAAACAAATTAGAAAAAGAAAAGAGTCTAATCAAAGAGGGTTTACCTGTAAAACAAACAAACAAAAAAAATCCACTATCACAAAAAATGTGACTCCTCTCCAAATTAAGTAATCTTCTATTGGAGCATTTATTTATTTATTTTAATAGCAGGCTGCAAGAAGGTCACAGGAACTCCTAAACTCTGCCGTTTCTGTGGTTTTACTTTTGATGCATCAAAAAGCTTTCCAAAGAGCAACAGGCAATTTCATGTGCACATGCCAAGCCTGGTATTCCAAGTGAAACTGGCTGAAATGGTATCAAAGGGAAAGGAAAAAAACAAACCAAGCCCCTTGGAATGGCAGTTTCTGAATGCTCCTGTATTTCTGCAGCATGACGTGAACTTGAGTAGATAATATCAAAACTACTTATCCTGCCCCTGAACTATGTGCAATACAACAACAGCAGAGTTTAATGCTTTCCCAAACTTTGAGATGAAATAGCAAGTAATCTTGATGAAACATTCTGTGCGAAACATTCCTGTTGGGGCTAGACTTGGGAAAACCAAAGAGCATGACAGAGAAATGCTGAAAAAGCAGTCTCAAACCATATGCTACCCATCAGGGAAAATGACACACATTACAAAGGTAACTGAGGATCCGATCCATGTTCCAGGCAGGCCAGAGCACAATTCCAAAGGTACCCAGCATCAATTCCAAAGCACTCCCGACAAACACATTCATCCCATCTAAGCCATAAATATTTAAGGAACTTGGAATGCTGCTTTGCAAAAGTGAGCAAGCTGAAGTCAGAAGAGGAAACATTCCAGTGGGCCATTTTACACTTCTGCAGCCATCCTGCAGACTGGAGATTACAGGAATAAGCCTGCAATGCATGCAGGAGTTCCTCTGCATTACACAATAATGACATTCTGAACGGAAATAAATGAAGCCCCTGCAGTGCTATTCTGTCAGCTTTTGAAAGTAAATAACTTCACTTCTGACAAGACAGAGACATTTTTTTCCGCCTCCTGCCACAGAGCATTAATTGAGCCATGCAGCCATGTAACATCCCAGAGACAGGACTAATACATGACAAGGAAGAAAGCTTACGGAGGGGACACTCATGGAATATATGGGCTGCCAAAGTTCTTTTCACCCCCAAGTTTTCACACTAGCTCTGTTTTGGCAAAATCTTCTTCTCAGGAGAACTTTTAACCTTGTTTTTGCCTCCTTTACAATGTTCACTTTAAATTATTTCAAAGAAATGCTTACATTTCACCCTGCTTCGTGAAAGACTGTGCTTATCATTAGCATGTATTTTAAAACTTATTATCTTGCTGGTAAATAAAGTTTCATGCTCATAATCAATATCTGTAATTAACTATTTCATGTATACAAGACTTACTGTCCACAACAGAGATAATGATTGCTATACAACAAAATGGTATGAGAGGCAAAACCAAAGAAATCAACTTCAAAACTACGTCATAATTATAATAAACATTACTGCAAGTCAGTAAGGAATTGAGGCAAGGCATATTAGAACTGTAAGTATATACACAACCACAAATATGAGATGACAGTATAAAATCGATGAACAGTTCCAAAAAAATTCATATTCAAGATATTGTAGTTAGGAAGAGCAACAATTTCTAGTGCATTTTGAAATAAAGGGTTAAAAGGTAAATTTAAAGATGGTCTAAGATGAAAGCACTTGCATTCTTATTCACGAGTACCTGAATATCTTAAGTATTTCAATTTTGAAGTACCACAGAATTTCTTTCCATATCTCGAGGAAAAAGTAAAAATCAGTGACTCGCTGTGAACAAAAAATAATTCACTGAACACTTCAGTTCTTACTACAGTATCTAATTTTGATTCTGCCTGTGTTCAACACAACGAGAGAGAGCAGGATCAAAACACTGCAAGATCTCTCCACAGCTGGAGCCTGCTCTAGTGCAAAAGACCAAAGGCCCAACTACAACCAGTCAGGATAGCACAGACATTAGATATGCTATTTTCTCTAATTAAATTCACTGGGCTGCTGCACTGACAGAGTGGGAGGGGAAGCAAAATGTAAAAGAAGTCAATGGTGCTGCACTAGGCAACTCAGAGGGAAATGAGCAATGCCAGCAAAGAAATGACAGCAGGTCCTCAGGAGGGCTCTTGCACTACACATCACACTTTAAAACTGATAAATCAATCGCACATGCACCTTTAAAAGGCAGGAAAGCTTGAAGGATTCTTAGAGGGTGTTGACTTCTCCTTTCCACCAACATTATTCTAACTCTATAAAACAAGGTGATAAATTCCAGTGTCACAATTTTTATCACTTTCATTTATACCACCTATTAAATACCTCAAAAATATTCTTAGCAGGACTAATATTAACATGATCATAGTACTTATTTACCAACTCAGAAATACACACATTGAAAACAAAACAAAAAGCCAGATTAGTTTTGACTGGCTACGCTCAAAAAAAAAAAAAAACCAATCTAAAACGGAAATATCTATTGGCTACCCTGAGAAAAATCCCTGCTTGCATAACCACCACACACTTTCCTTGGCATAAAGAACCCCACTTTTTTTTTTTTTTCCAGAAAATATCCATCCATATACATAATTAGCAGATATAATGAATGGGGATAACTTACAAATAGCTCACAATGGAATATCCAGGCATCCCTTTTTAGATAAAGCCTTTTAAAATATTCAAAGAGGTCACTTAGTAAAAAACAATGGTTCTAAGGCAAAAATATTCACCTGCTCCTGTCACACGGAAGCTCCTTTGCAGCTGCTCTTGTTTTTATAGTCCAAAGCAGCAGGTAACCTTCTTAACAGATTCTTCTGGTTTGTTGAGGAGTTTTTGTATTTGGAGTTTTTGGAGTTGATTTTCTTTTTTTGGTTGGTTCCCCCCCCCCCACCTCCTTCTAGTATTTAAAGAGGAGAGCACTTCACTAAAGCACCTCCTCTCGTTTTGTGAGAGACTGACCTTGTTTGACGAGGCTGGAGTTAAATGCCCCAAACTAGCTCTTACTCAGATGGAGAGCCGCTACAGCACTTGATCTCTAAGCCACTTCTCATTAGCCTCTGGAAAAGAACGGAGCAGCTCTTGGGAGACAAAAGCTATGCAAACGTGGAAACTGGGCTTCAGTCACAGGTGGAGTCACAAGTACCAGCTCTCCAGTTTGCTGGTGAATCCCAAACGATCTTATTTACCCTGATCAGGGTAAACAGCAAGACATCATTCCTGAAATCCGCATTAGCAGCACTCCTGGATGCAACAGCTGCACTCCCACCTTTTGAGGTCTGTTTCATTCATACACTAAAATTCCCTCGGAGTGCCACAGTGCCCCCTTAGGTACAAATGCTTCCACAGGATGTGGTCTGTAGCATGGCAGCTCCTTTTTTTGTTTTAAGAGAGTGCTGTAATTTGTCTGACATAGCACAGCCTTTTACCCTACACATCTGAATAAACAAGCACTGTGTTTCTCTTGGGGCAGTGAAGCTGGTTAAATGAATCAGAAAACCCTGAAAATATTGCCTACCCTCAGTCCATCAGCTACTGGACAATTATTCAAGGCCCAGCTGTAAGAAAAACAGATGGTGAGTGAGCATTAGCACCGTGGACTTCTTTGCACTCATGCAGTCATAAGCAGAGGTTGTATGTTCTTACATGAAAATTGCCATGAAATAGCAGAGAGAGGAACAAAATCGTGCAAAGACTCCAATTTATAAGATAACAGATGCTTAAAATTTTAAAGAATTAAAGTCAGATTAACTGATTTTACAGGAGAGCCACAGAGTGAGTACTGTAAAAGGACCAGGCAAAGAAAGGCAGTGTTCTCATGATTGGTTTAAGCAGTGTCACCATAAAACATCAATTATTGAATTCAACTGACATACCTGAACCTTTGAAAAGCCACCGAAGTATTAAATGCAAAAACTAGATACTCAGAACTGTAACTGAAGTGGTGAAATTCAGCAATTGATGTGCTTTTGCTCTATTAAAAAAAGTTAAACTGTATCCGGGAACTGTTTGAATTGTTCATCCATTCAATTTTTTACACAATTTTAGCACAAAGATAATCTGTTCTAATCCTTATTCCATTATTGACACTATTGACTGCATCAATTGAAATTGCTACCAAATAAATCAACGTTGAATTAAGCCATGAAGAAACAATGTGATAAAAAGTCTTTCAGGCTCCTATAAATCATCAGATCCAGAAGCATGACATAAGTAACGGAGAGGGGAATTCAGCTTTTCTCCATAGCCATAATGCTTAAGGCCCAAATAAAATTACACTAATTTACCATGTAAGCAGTAATGAAATAGCTGGAGTAGAGATGGAGGTTTTGTTGGTTTCTGCTTTGTTTTCATGGTGGATTCTTTTCATCATTGATATGAGAGCTGTACCATGAACTACTTTGTTAAAGACAGAAAAGGTTGATATTGAAGTTTCAGTTCAATTGTTTTCGATCTGTGAATGTCCACTATGAGCAATTGCTCCATTTAAGAGGAATTACCCTTTGTACAAACCACTTCACTATTTAAAACAAAGCACATCTATCATCATTAAACAGAAAAAAAAATACCAATTTTAAAATAATGACAGAAGCATTGTACACCGTGACATGGAATATTCTATGGTGTTTCAAAACAAGTTTGCTTTGTCACTTTACTCAGAAAACCCCAACAGAATAACCAGAAAAACAGACCACAGGAAAATGTCAGTTATCAGAGCCAAGCCTCCATTAATATATATCAAATCCCAATTTATCAGCCAACATTTTGCTGCAAAAATTACTTCAGTTTGCTATTTGATGTAAACTTGTGGTCAGAAACTGGGTTTTGCATTCATGTGTCATATTAGGGAGAAGAAGAGAAAATACATCTGTGCAGCTGTCTCTAACCCCATGAAATGTTACCAAAAGATATGGTGCACTACAAATGCAACTTCCCTTCTCCTGTATCTTTAAATACTGACACTAGGAGAAATTCTCACCCAAATGCATCCACACTTTCCCAGCTGACCCTGTCCTTACAGTGACACAGTGAAAACTTGTAAGGAAAAGCCCCACGTTCTCCTTCTGTTCAATGCTGCCACTGACACAGTCACTTTGGGGTGATGTTCTTTGCAAAGTCACACTGGATTCCCATAGTTAGAACCATCTTATTAAGAAAATGTCCACATAATTCTAGACCATTTCAAACAACTAACTCAGAAGCATTCTTCAATTGCTGATGGCTTTTTGAAGTGAATGTCTTATCGAGAGTTAATCTATAACATTACCTAGGCCTCTGTCCTTTATTCATTTTCAACTTTATTTTCAAGAGTTAAAATATTGTTAGGTAAAGCATTCTCCTTGCATAAACTGAAAAAAAAAACCCCAAAAAACAGTTCCTCACTTGGCTCTTAAAACATCACACAAGTGTAAAGTGAAAGATATCAGAGCAAACACTCAAGTTTCTAACCCTGGAAAAAGTCGTACAGCACTTCTGTAGCACACTGGAAAACAGTTTATCCATTTATCCTAAACTAACTGGCCAAGTGATGTCACTTGCACAGAGAAATGATGGCAAATTTTAAATGACTACCAAAGCACATATTTTTCCAAATGATTCACTCAGCTCCACAGAAAACCAGCATCCTTGTGGCTATGAGGATAAATAAATATTTAGTGACAAAGACTGGCTTGCCCATTTTGAGAAGATTGCCTTTCACAGTCTTCCAAGAAAGACGTATCTGCAATTGTAAAACTTACACCTGACAGAATACCAATGTAGATACACAAAAATAACCATAATTATCTTCACAGGTTCTAAATAGGCAGCAAAGCTTAACAACTGAGTTTTAACTAAGTTATAATACAGACATCTGAGTTAATTTTAATTGAGGTGCAAGTGAGCAGGTATATCTCAAGTGCAATTTTTAGAGAGAAAAAATACTTGACAGCTTCACAATATCTATTTACTGCTGGTCACAGGTTGCACAAGCAGGGGAGATTCACTAGTTCTTAAGTTACCACATAAAGCTTTTAGGTTATCTGTATTTAAAATCGATAGACAACTTGATAGAGAGAGAAAAACATTAACAGTTTCACTAAAATATTTGCACTAAACATACAAACTAAGTATTTTTGTCAATTTGTTCTAAACTATCAGATAGGGTGAAAAGAGAAAAAAAAAAAACAAAGTAGATTGTCATGGTAAAAGTTTATTGATGTTTTTCAAAAAACACCAACTTCTTATTCCTTTACTGTTTAAAACCAGAACCATGTTATGTTGGCTTTGCAGGTGATATCAACTCAGTCCTCTCTGCCTGGATAATTTTGAGATGAAGTAGCATTGTTCCTAAAGAAATACTTAACCAAATACATAAGAGACCATATGTGAATTAAGAACATGATTATCTGACTCTCTAGGAATTCAGAATAACTAAAATGCCAACCAGCAATCAAAAGAAGCAACAAGCACAGAATTTTGAACCTGCCACAATTTTCATCACAAATTTAGCAGACTTTTCAACCTATTATATAATTGTGATTAGCACACACGGGATGATTCTAAACTGGCAATAGGATTAAGGAGATGAGAAAGCAAACACTTTAAAAAATTTCTTTCAGTGTAGCAGTTAATCCACTTAAAGAGTTAAAAATTATCCACCAGATATAGCGCTTTGTAAAGTGCATTAGCAATCACTTCTCATCTTTCTCTCAGATGGAATAGATGCAGTTGAATTCCCTGTTTTAAAGTATTCATTAGAGTTGCACAGTTTCTTAAACCTTAAAGCAGTGCCATGCAATAGATGTGTTTGCATAATGATACTGCAATATCTCACTGAGGAAGGTTATTGGAGCACCCAGCCTCATCTTTATGTTCTCCTTTATCAGCTCCTTGTGTGGCCATGTTGACCTCTCACCTGAATTCCCATTTTTCCTTTCAAAAGCCCTATCTTTAACACACAACTTGTTCTTTGACAAACTCAAAACAGCAAATCCAGAACAAAACACAGGAGTACATTTTGTATGCAACCACTAAGTGCTTAAGTCACACTGTATCATTAAAGCTGATCTATAAATGCCATTCCCAAACCAGATCCAGAATACAGAACTACCAAGAGCGTACATTTTAGTTATGGCATGCAAATTACTGAAATTTAAACACATCATATTTATTGGATGCAAATTTTAATTGCAGACATATGAATCCCTCCCACATGCATGGATAATCTAGGGCGCATGCAAGAATCTGTTATTATGCACTCCTAAGCTGGAAGTCAGAAATGGTTTATACTACACTACAGCAGGAAAAAAAAAAAACTACAGGAGGGGTTTTATCCTGAAAATACTAGAGCTCTCATCTTTCAGCAATAACAGAAGAACAAATATTCTTGAATAAAAATAAGCTTTAAATCTATTTTATCTGTTCTTTAGGAACAAAAAGAAATACCGTACAACATCTTTCAGGCTTTTGTGAATACAGAAATAAAGTTAGACTTTCAGGGAAGTCAATATGCACAGCAACTGTTGTAGTGGAAGTTGGAAGAAATGCCCTTATTTGTTACAGTAGGCACAAGAATATTTTTTTCCTCCTGAAGTTTCAAGAGAAGTAACAGGACAGACAGGATTAATCATTTTTGCATGATAACATATTTCTGTCTTGGCTCTACACACTAGATGACTCTGTAATGGTGGATTCAGTTATAAAATAGAGTAGGATACAAAGATGATTCCAAATTATTAGTTTACAAAAAAAGGTGCTATTATACAGTTATTTCACACTATAGCAGAGAGGGGGTACCAAATATTAAGTAATTTAGGAAGAGAGAGTGGGAGGAAATACTTTTAAAAAAATCCTCTAAGCAAAAATGAAATTATTTAAAAAAATAATAATTGAAAATTTAGTAGAAATTGGTATTGTTTTGCTGATACCCAAACATTTTCTTTAAACCCCGTCCAATATACTTCATAGATAGAAGTATTCTGCACAGATATATCTTTATAAATCATCATTTTCCCTGTGAACTGAAAATCAGCTTGGCTTTAATCAGCAGCATGTTTTAACACAGACTTAAAATTCCTGTCTTCAAAGAAGGCTTAAACAAAATTGCCATTGGGCACATTTACATTAGAAGTATAATTTATGCCTGCAAGTGAATAAAGAGCAGTCCTTTATGGCTGAAACTCTGCTACAGCATCCACGAGAAATGCAGGCACAGCACTGTGTTAAATATCTATAAACATCACCAACAGAGACACTGCAAAAAAAAAAAAAAAAAAAAAAAACAAACCAACATCAAAATACCAAAAGATATGTGAAGGCTCGATGCTCTGTTAAAACATATTTTCTACTCACTCTCACATTCTTAAGTGCAGGCACAACACTCGTTCCACACGGTGGGAGACATTTATACAGTCTATTCACACAAAAAATACCTCCCCGACTGCAAATCCCCCAAACGACGCTGACAAAGCAAGCACTGCGAGGAAAAGAAAAAGTTAAGCAAACTTACCTGCTGTAAGTACATAAAAGTCAAGGCACAGGAGAGCTGGGGACACATGCCCACATTCGGCAGTGCCACGCAGGTTGCACCCGTAAGGGGATGCTGCATGGTGTTGCTCTGAAGTCTACGTAGAACAAGTGAGGGGGCTTGCATGCAAGCACGTTTGCCCTATCTTGTCACTATGGGTTGGTTGTTTTTTGTTGGTTTTTTTTTCCCTCTCCCTTTTGATTATTTAAATAAGAAACGGTGTTTCTTGAATGCCTTTCCTCTCGCAGCACTAAGCCCCTACATTCGTTTGTCAGCTAAGGCAACTTGGTAGGTTTAAACTACGAATTTTTAACCGAGAGGAAAAAAAGAAGACACAGCCTGCAGCCTATTGATGAGCAAATGGAACTTCCTCAATGACAGAGAGCTGAAGCTTGTCTCACAACAGTAGCTGCTGACTAGGAGAGAGAGAGAGACTCAGTGAGGCTCAGTCGGCTGGTGCTGATGCTGCACAGCTTCTCATTTGTCAAATGGGTCCTAGGGCAGGGTCTTTACCACTCACCAAAATTCAAATACTGCATTTTAAAAATCCCTGGAGAGGATAGGAAAGGAGAGAAAGTGAGCGCGCTGCATCGCAGGCATCCATGAGATCTGGGCAATTAGTGTCATTGCCCAGCTGGGACTGAATGCCTGTTATGATTCTGCACGCACACAGACACACTCACACCCTTCCCCCCTCCCAGGACTCACACCTGACTGGAAAAGGGCTTTCCCCTTCTAAGAACACAAGTACGAAGCACAAAGTGAGAAAGGGAAAGGATCTTGGCTAGTCAAGAGGATTCCGGCAAATACACAGCCCTATCAGCAAATGAGCTTTTTTAAAACACAGATTAATTTTATATCTATATTTCATTTGCTATCCAGCTTCTCAAAGAAGCCTATAAAAGCATTACAGTGAAACTGTGCAGGAGCTGTGTAACCACTGCAGCAGAAACACTGGGAATGAAACAGAATTCTGTGGCATACTCTGACTACCTTAGTGGGGGGAAGGGAGCACTCTTGGATAAAGACTGTATCTTAAAATTGGTCTAAAGCCCATCTCATCTAAAATTACAAATTTATTTGACAGCTAGTCAATCTATTATCAAGGACTGCCCTATCAGGTTACATGGAAAAATTACATTTGCAATTTTCAGAATTTAATGTTTACTTTCTACTTTGAGAACGATACCTCAAAATTAGTATTCCACTCTTGCCAGCTTTTTATTCACCCCCCCCCCCTTTATTTTATGGAGTAATAATTATTCATTAGTAGATCTAGTTAGTCTTTATGTAATAAAGTAGGATGTGACCTGCAAATCAAATAATTTATACTACAGCTTGTCCTTGAGGTTCTATATTACAGGTCTTTTTTTTCCTGAGATACAACTCAAGTATAACAGAAGATATTACTATTTTTAATTAGAATTTGACAAATGAATTAAATATTAATTCTTCAGGAAAGAAGGTCAAACCTCAAAGAACCACCTGAGGTTTTGAAGGGGATCCTTCTTTTAAAAGGACTCTGAAGAAGATTTGAAAATCACCTATTTTATAGGATACATAATTCCCACAAAAACACATCTGAGACCAAGAGTTTAATGCTAACAACAATAAGCAAATAACCCACACACAAGAAAAGTCTATTTCATCAGCAGCATAACTGGTTTGATATAAGATCTACCCTTAAAAACAAATAATTGTCCCCGCTTAACTGGAAACAGAATCAAAACACATCACTGCAACTCAGGTGCTACATTTAAAAAAAAAACCATTTCTTTTTCATTCTACATGTGCGCACACATACCTGCACCCACACAAGCCTCAGAGACTGATTTAGATCCACTAAGTCTTCTTCATGCAAAGCTGAATATTTTCCAGCAGAATCAGTTATTACATAATTTTCTTTCTCAAAAGCAGTCAATGCAACAAAACCAACGTACCATAACTCGGTAATCAACTCCAAAACAATCATGCACAAACTTACAATAAAGGAATTGGGTTTGGCTTAGGAAACATCCATGCTTTTGCAGTTTATCATGAACTCATCTACTAAAACAGCCCAGATTATTTCATCACCAAAAAAAAAAAAAAAACCCACAAAAAAAAAAAAAAAAAAAACCCAAAAAAAAAAAAAACCAGACAAAAACCCCAAACCACCAACCAAAAAACCTCTCATGCCACAGAGCAAGAGAGAGTGAGGAGGAGGAGAAATGAACCCTCTCTGTGCCCTTTCTCCTTTTTTCATTCTTTCTCTGTGCCTTAAGCAGTCTCCTGTTCTGACAGGAGTATGTCATGCTTTTCTTCATTCTTTTTATTTTTTTTCTAGCCCAGAAAGGCTGTTATTCTGCAAATGCCCTAAGCTGAGAGAAGTTTCCCCTCAGTTCAGTTTCATATGAAATACCGTAAATAATACATGGCACTTTAATGAGACCTTATCAGCATGTTTAATGAAAAACAAATACGTTATGTAAGTAACCAGCTCCTTCTACATTATGTCAAAATCAAAGGCAGCATGCTTCCTAGCCAAACAGTTTGGAACTATATAAGTCTATCCAATTTCCCAAAGTGAAGTTCTGGAACATGGTGATGGTCAAGCAAAGCTTCTTCTGTCTACTGCACTATTTTACAGCTAAAAGGACATCCATAAAACAGATTAAATTCTCAAAAGCAGTGTGTTGAACAATTACTTCAAGAGAATTTAGCACTGTCAATGTAGCTAACAGTCATTGTAAAAGTGAATTTCTCATTGGCCTTTTATCCTTAATTTTCACCCAATTCGAAGTCAGAAAAACATGACTCACAAATATTATGGATTCCTGACATTTACATAATTATGTTATTAAAACAAGAACAGCAATATCTTACCTATCCAAACCATCTATACACAGAGAAACAATAAACATACATAATTCAGTAGTGTAAGAGACCTAAAAAAGAAACACAATTCTTTAGCCTGATATATGCTCCTTCAAGAGATGCAGGGGAAAGTCATTACCAATTTTCATCCCTTCCAAGGATAACTTGTCATTATGTCTAAAAAGAAAAAAGGTAACAAAGTGTGTTTTATTTTTATAAGTATAAAATCAATGTCTCTTCTTTAAAGCCATTTCCTTGTTTACACACACTTTTGTCCCTAACCCAGCCCATTAATCACCCCCACAGTCCCAGTTATGGCTATATATACCCTAAGTACCACCACAGCTGTGCCAAGGGGACATGAATGCCTGTGCACAGCCTGACCTTCCCTGCCCCTGCACAGGGACAGTGTCCCTGCAACAGCACCATGCAGTTCCACAGAACAGCACAGACCCCAGAGACATCTCATCTCCAAATTATTTACAACTCCGTCTTTCCTTCACTCTGCCACAACCAGAGTACGCAATTGCCAAGGTCACTTCACCTCCAGCACATGACATTTCCCACCATTTCTGCCTTCTTAGGTCAGGAACTGAACTCACGCCACACTCAGCTGCTGATATTATCAAGTGCCTATCAATTAACAACAAATATCAACACTTTAAAATTAAAAAAAAACCCAAAAAACAAAAAAAACAAAAGAGGCTAACCATCTACACTGCCCACATCACCCTCTGTGGGAGTTCCTAGAAACATTCCAGGAGATAAAACCTTCTTCCACACTAATAATGGATGCACCTGAGAGGCAATGTCTACTGCACCACCAGGAGAGCCAACACTCCCTCCTCCAGCCTCTTTGGGCTGCCCATGTCGTGGCTTATGGCACGGGCAGAGAACTTGCAGACAATCACCTTCACCCCACATTCATTGAGAACACCATTTGAAAAACGCCACTAGCAAAGCCTGGATCAATCTTGAATATGCAAATAAAAACATGAAAGCAGAGAAATTCTGCAAAAAGGACCGACAACACTTCTCACACAGCTGACTTACAAATCCAAACCCACTTATGTTTGCAATGCATCTGTTTATTTAACGTAACACATTTTATTTAAAATCAACCACTCCGCTTGTGGTGACCTGGCAGTCAACTTCAAATTTCAGTTCAAATTTTGCATTTCCAGACCTTTGACCTAGAAGTCAACCTTTGAAATTACCACAGCAGACTGCGTAACACTCAGGCCATTTACATCAAGTAAAGGAAGGCTCAGAAAGACATCACCTGCACCACCACACACCATCTTATACCTCAAACTCATCTCAGTAATAGCCCACACTAAGAAGTTCTTGCCTCATAGAGGAGGCATGCAGTATTCCAAGTATTGTATTGCCTCTAGACATCAAGCATTAGAAAAAATAAATTACGACTGTGTATTAAATGCTCCGTGTGAAGAAGGTAGTTTCTTCTCAACTTTATAAAGTGGTTGATATGGTACAAAAATAATTCAGGCAAGTGGCATAGAATCTAATAGTAGAACAGCCCTTTCTCTAAAGCCTCCTTATCTAACACTAAATGAAAAAATAGCTCCCTGGACTTGAAACCAGGAAAAGCAGCGTATTAGAAAACTGAATAGATCAGTAACATATTTTGATAAATTACTATCAATATCTCTGCCTGTATTTCACATAGTATTCTATTTTTTGCAGATATACTGTATCTTTTTCTTAAAAAAGTGGGGAAACATAACAGAATTTTTTAATACTCTGTAATGTCAAAAAATATTAAATAAAAAGGACTTCCCTCTGTTCTTGTAAACTAAAAGGCAACATCTCATCCTTCTAGTGGTATTTTTCTGTCATGACTGCCCCTATTTGTAATATCAGGTTTATCTCTCCTTTAGTAAGTAGGTTTTTTGCACAAAGATCAGGACATTACAGAGGCTCATGCTTACCTCAGGCAAGCAAGAATCACTAATTTTCTGTTTCTATTAAGCACGGTGCTACATCCATTGACTTCTCCAGTACTTCATACCCAATCTCTCCAAAGCCTCTGTAGCACAGAGTTAACCTCTTCAGCACCACTCAACACATGTTTCACAAGCATTCAGCATTAACTGAATTTTCACAACAGAAGCAGCCAGGAGCCCTTATTTCCACCAATGTGCTCCGGCGGGGGGGAAGGCAACAAAATAAACAAAATGTTCAGCCTTGAGAGAGTTAGGGGCTGTTCCGACCGGAACGCCTGCCTTCCTTGGTAGGGCTGATCTCCCTGCTTTGGGGGCACTCTGTAGGGAGCCGGGGGATGGAAGCAGGGCCGGTTCAAGCCCTGCGGGCGGTTCGGGTGCGTGCGGAGCGGGGCCGGGAGCGCTCCCGCTCCGCCGTTCCGGGCGCTCCATCTAGCGGAGACACGGCTTATTCCAGGGGACACGGCTATTCCAGGGGACACGGCTCCTTCCAGGGGACACGGCTGGATCCCGGACACAGCCGGCATTCCCTGCGGACACCGCTGCCCCGGGCCCCAGCAGCGCCATCCCGAGAGCCCCAAGCTCCTTCGGGATCGCCGTCGCCCCCGTTCGCTTCTCTGCCTTCCCGGTCGCTTTTCGTGCTCCAGCGGCACCAAGACTCGGTGGGCAGCATTGGAAAGCCAGCGTGGCTGGTGCCTCAAGGAGAAACGGGTCTGGGGACGCGCTGCTGGCGCAGGAGCCATGGCCAGGACTGAGGAACGAAGGACTCTGCGCTGGGCAGAGCAGGGGCAAGGAGCGCAGCAGCGCTGCTTTAGCAGAGTTTAAGGTGATGTGCCATTCCATGGCCAGGGAAAAAACAAATTTAAAAACCCCAACCCAAATAGCTTTATCTCAACTGTTACCTGTTACCTTCAAACTCGGGAAGCAGGGATATAGGCAGACCCAAGAAGAAGAAATGGAAATTGGTGCAGCAAAAATCCTCTGTCAATCCCACCGTCACCTCCCTCAGCACGAAGGTAATGCGGACACCACGACATTTCACTTAGGAAGCGCAGGGTGTTCACACCCCCCCGGCATTACTGTCACAACACCAATTTTTACAAACAGGCACATAAAGCAATTCTTTAGGTCTGAGACATTGGTACAAGCCTGCAGAAGGACCCCTGAACACAGGTGTGCAGCTTAATAATTAGCTTGTTATAATAATTTAGGTAATTCTTTATATCACAATCTTAGACAACATGTGTGCCGTGTGCAGTCTTGCCCTATAAGGTTTTTCCACAATTCCAGATGAGAAGACATGACAATATTATTCTTCAAAAATTAACTCAATGAAACTTAAAAATTCAGGTTTCTTTTTAATTAATCTAAAAATTAAGGAATATTAACCACACAAAACTGTGTACACCTTGTTAAGCTCCAGTCCATAGAATGGGAGGGCTACAAACTACTCAGAAGTGTACAGCTGGACCTGAAGTGACAAAGCCCACTTTGCCCTGCTGCCACTTTTATACAAAGTTTTGTTTTCTTATTTTATATGGACACAAGTTACTTGCAGTACTACACTCTGTATTTTGTTCACGTATACAACACTTATTTTAAACTAAAATTTTCACACAAATTCATTAATCCACAGAAGTTTGCCCCATTTGTTTTGGGTTTTGTATACTTTTTTTTTTTTTGGGGGGGGGGTGTTTTTTTTATTTTTTGGAGGTTTTTTTTGCTCCATAATTTCTACCACCATATCTCACTGCTTTGCTGCTGTTAGAAATTCACAAGGAAAGAATTTAACTTTGAGGACAAAATAAGCTGCAGGAGAACATAACTTTAGAGTTTGTTTCCATGTAATAGCAATAACAAATAAAATAACCAAAGTAGCATCAAATGTAATTGTAAGAATACACAGTAGGGGAGCATAAACACATCTGGATCAAGAAGTTTTTTAATGAAATATTATTAATCTCTTAAAAATTAAAAGTATGTAAAATCTCAGAAGGAGAGTAAGTGATAGATTAATTTTGCTATTATGTAAAGGTTGCCTCTTTTTTCTGTAGGAATTAAATTAACTGGACATCAGCACAGCTTTCTTCTACAGTGAAACCACTTTTATTATTCTGTCCACATCTGGACATCCCCTTTTATATTCTGAATCTAAGTCCACCACATTTAGTCCTCAATGCTGGACTCATTCTAATGCGTAACAGATAGATATCAACATGTTCACATATTGAACCAAGAAATCCTCCCTGTCTCCACTTCCCATGTCCTTTGCTTCCTGTCCACTCCCCAGTGTATGGGATCCCTCCAGTGCAATGAAGGATTCCTCTGCAGCTCCCTCCAGGACTTGGTTATCATCATCTACCTGCAAAACTCAAGATACTCCTCATCATTTTGGCCCTACCCCATAACATGGGCTAAGTCACTTCCAAATTTAGCTCAATGACTCCATCTCTAGCTCTTTCTTTTAGCTTTGAATCTGAATTTTAACTAAAACTTCCAGTTCTTATGACAGATTCTAGTTAAATATCCAGTTTCACCCCAAGACATAATGATATGGCTCAGGAGAACTAAAATTGATGGGTTTGTAGCTTTAAGCTTCAGTTTATACTGAAGGACTACCAAGGCTTTCCAAGGTAGGCACCAACACTTTCTCCAAAGTCCCATTCCAGAAGACAGATCCCTGATGCCATGACCCAGTCTCATTCGTGTGCCAGAATCTAGAAGGAAAAGGTTGGTTTTGACTTTTTTTTTTTTTCCTCCTTAGGAATCTTTAGGCATGGAACAAGTTTTGTATCGGAAAGTGATACAAAGCTACCTATAAAGGCTTGTTTAGTTTAAGACAGGGACAGAAGTACCATGTGAGAAGTCCAATTTTACACACAGAGTCAATATTGGCTCCTTTCTTTTTCTTCTAGTTTATCCACCAATTTTCAATGAAGCAGTTGCTTTTTTTCTTAATTGCATTTTCCCCTCAATTGTCCAGGGATCCTGTCCTTTCCATATTACATTTCCACTTGTTTCATTAGTGTAACCTCTTTCTGTTCATGAGTCCAGCATCAGCTCCCTCCTCATCTCTTCACACTCTAATTGGTCTTTTTTTTCATCTTTTTCTACTTCAATTGATAAGGTGTCACACTCCACACCACTGAGTCTTTTTTTTTCCTCAGCTACTAACTAGAGTGCAAAAATTCTTCTACAATATTTTCTCAAAGCTACTTTCATCAACACTAATCAGCTCTCCCTTGCTGTGGTGGCCATCCTTCTCCTCTCCTACCTGTAATTCCTTCCTTTCTAAACTTTCTTAATGCAATGAAATTCACACTAGAAATGCTGAATTCACTCTCCTGTGCCCCTCTGTTGCTTTTTGGCACTACTGCACTATTTCAGCACAAAGTTTAGGTGCCTCATCCTCCAGGATTCAGACCACCCAAGACTCAGCACTAAGATCTGTTCCTGCTGGACAATTACACACAGATTACCTGATGTTCCTCAGTTTCTCTGAGACCCCTGTCAGCGTTCTATGTCACAAACCTACGACCAGACTCCTCTACTCAACCACCAAACATTTCACCCTGGATGAGACCTTCACCTCCCCTGCGAAGTGATTTCCAGGAAAGAGAGCTCAGCACACACTGGGATGTACCAAATGTGGTGCTGAGTGGTTTGTAGCAGAAACAGGCTGGACACACTGGAGGGAAGCAGGTGCTCCTCAGCATGAGCACCAGCACAACGAGCAGCACTTGCACGCCAGCCAGCTTCCTTCTGACTTCCAAGAACCTCCCAGCCATGACAAGCACAAAAACCCTCACAAACAGAAAGAAAGCCTTAAAGCTTATTTATTCCAACTGTGCTTATGCCAGTCTTAAAGGATTTTCTTGTGGGGTTCTTTGAAAGAGAGAATCTTTGCCTCAAATTCCAAGTAACAAAGCATCAGAGAGACCAGTTCCCCTTTTTCCCTTTCACTCTGTACTCACAAAAATTCTCCCCACAAACCTCTTCATATTCATGTACATTGAAGGGGAGAAAAAAATGAGCAAAATTCTCTTTGAAATATGCCCATAGATAATGCTTCCTCTTAGCTCTCCTTAAATTACCAAAACTAGTTCTCCAGTTAAGAGACTATGGTTTTATCTGTTCCTTGAAGATTTAGAATTTCTTCATGAAATTTAAAAGCATTTCAAGATAAAATTTAGCAACATCAAAATTTTAACACTATAATTAAACAAAAATTACTACAAGTGGTCAAACTAAAGAAATTGTCACAAAAATTTAAAAATAAATTACTCTTCAAATTTAACACATTTTTAGTGCATCTGAATTGGTTTTGCAGTTTCTAACTTCTATTTAGGGAATGCCTCCAAAGGCTCTCAGATTAAAATATAAATCTGAAAGACACAAAGCAAACTCATTTGGTTTCGGCTTAATTCTGACCTTATAAAATTTAAGACTGGATCCTTTCCTAGCTGTTATATTTTGTGAGAAAATTGTACCTTGCTTTGTCATCTCTCAATATGATACTCATAGAATGTGATTTATTTTAATATAAATAGTACTATTTATTCATTAAAACTACATAAAATAATACCAACACTTAAAATAAAAGAAAAAATACCTAAAAGGGGACTTTAAAGAATTGCTTTTATGTGAATATGGTCTTTTCTACAAACCTGAATGATACATGAAATTCAGCTCTTGGAGTCCAAGAATATCAGTGAGGTCACAGAACACACATTATTAATAAGGTGTCTGAACATATGGGACTGGATGGACTCTCACACACACTATGAAATCCTACACACTTGTCCTGGGGCTTCCAGTCCTTTCCCACAGTGGTGTCTAATTGATCCTCTGCACAGAAACCCCATTTGGGCCTGACTTAACTCTCCAACCTCATATTTTGTAGCTTCACCCACCAAACCCAACTCCTCCTCTGAGGAAAGCTTCTCCATGGACATCCCAAGAGCACAAAAGGAGCAGAAACATTTCTCATATTAGGCCAAACAGGTCAGTTAAAGCTAGCAGGGGGAAGCACTGCCCTCCTCTTCAGCCAGAGCCCTGATATGTTTCTACAAGTAGTATCTCTCCAAAACTTATGCTTAATTTCTGCTCAAAAAATGCAGAAAAATTACATCAAACAGATAAAAATATTCATTTGCAAATACTGTATTTAAATTAAGGGACAGAGAACTGAGAAGCTTCAAGTACCATGTTTTTGTAGTGGTTGTTCAAAGCAATAGAAAGCCAAGACTTTAAAAGCAACTTACTTTCCTTGAAGTTTAGGAAAACACATCTTTATCCATAAAACATCCATATTAAAGAACACAATTCTGTACGAGTTCTGCATTATTACAGAGATAAAGTCAACATTTAAAACCAGGTAAATTTCAAAAATACTCACACCAAATGCTCCCATACCTGCTGTTCCATGCAGCTGAACTCAGCACAGTGCAAGTTCTACCTCTCCCAAACCTTTTATCAGCTCTGACCCACCAGGTGCCTCAGCAGGGATCCTTCCACCACAGGTGCAAGTCGTGATGGAGATTGCTCTGCTGCATGACACTGATTGGGATCAGCTGGGAATTTCAGCCAGGCCACCCAACAGCCCTCATTGTGCCACCATCAGGTGCCACCATCAGACCTCGGTCAGCACAAGCCATCCCACCTACACACAAAGGATTCCACCTCATCTCATTTAGTGTCTCCCTCTTACTTTCTTACTTGAAAGGGAAGCACAAAGGATTCCACCTCATCTCATTTAGTGTCTCCCTCTTACTTGAAAGGGAACCCCAAAGCCATAAACCTTCCCTTGAAGGGTCGCTTGAACCTTACTTTTACTTGAAGCCAGTATTATTGGTACCAAAACTACATTCCCTAATTCTGACAAGAACCATTTCTGGGGTGTTACAATTTTACCTATCAATAAAAAGCTAAAATATCAAATCTTGGATCTGTCTTCACTAAAATGACAGTTAGGAGCAAAATTAAATGCAAGGACTGATCAGTAATCTGCACACAGGGAAACTTCAGGATTCCACAGATAAAACAAAACAGCAGATTTTGTTTTATCTGTGGTAAAGAAATGCCAGCCTAACTAAAACCAGCAGCTAGACTACAAATAACAAGCAGTAAAATATCTGTAGCATTGTTTCATCCTCCATTTACCATGAGCCAAACTCGCTGGACCTGGTGGAAGTCTGAGCACTTGGTGAGTGCAGTCCTGGGCTCTCTGAGCACAGAACACCTGCAGTGCTGCAGAGAAGGCAGCAGGAGCATTTTTCTCAAGGATTTAGTGATGCCTTTCAAGTTAAACTACATTGTAAGTTTATCACTGTATCTATTATCATTTTCTACACTAAAACAATACTAAAAGAAGGGCAGTTCTGGGAGTGGATAATCACTTACACCTGATACACACCACTGAGCCTCAAAAAACTTCTCTTGACTTAAAGTTAAGGTGTGCTTTCATGTACTCCTCATTCTTAAATATTTCAGCACCTAGTGCTGAAAAGTCAATATGATTTTCAAGACTGAAATAATATGGAAAGACTTACATTTGAAACAAGCAAACTTTAACAATCTTATTTACCCAAATCTGCCAAAGTGATTCAATTGCCATAAAATACTTAGTCAAGGAGCAGAGAGCCTTGCTGCATAATTCATCAGTCATTTTAATCCTGTTGATGAGTATCAGGTTCTCTACAGAAATGCTTTTAAAGAGTGCTTAAGAAAAATCATTGTTAGTTAGGGAATTATGAGATGTATTGCTAACAGATAAAACAATCCAGTAAAACCCACCCTGTGGCCTCTGTAATGGCAAATAATATTCTTATAAAGAAAACTTATACCCCTGAAGTCATAGACAAACTGCAAATGCTAACACTTCACACAGAAATCTGAGTTAATACGTTCTCCCCAGCATTTGCCTTCACTGAAAAATACTACACACAAAGAAGAATTTTCTCATTTCTGAGGTTGCTCTAGTTCTCAGTTACTTGCAAGCTGAAAGCAAAAATTTTGGTCAACAAAATTGAGTTGTACACAGTCCTAATTACTGGAGAAACTTGTAGTTTTTTACTCTTTTCATATTACCTACCCCTAAATGATTTCATATATCAATAATTAAAAAAGTAAATTCCATACTTTACTAAGACTGTGAACTAAATAATAAAGCCTACAAAACACCAGAACTAAGTTTATCCGTGTAATTAGAATTTAAACATCCTGTTTGATTCCATACATGTTTCCCATAGAGAGCTTGACCCTCCCTCAGTCACTTGAGAATATGCATAGGCAAAACAACACTGGAATGACTGAATCACAAAATAAAAAATCTTTGGCTCCTTGCTTTCATTCATTCTTTTTTTTTCCAGCATTCATGTCTGCTCCAACAAAACCTTGGAATTGTGAGCCAGGGGCAGAACAATCAGCTGCTCCTGCAGGACCTGCACACACAGGTCTGTACTGGGATGGGAGAGAAGTTCAGAAGAGGCAAAATCTTAAGATTTCAACCAAAATCTTAAGATTTCAACCCATTAATTTCTGGGAGTTATTTAATAGTTGTTAGTCAAATTTGAGCAGGTATTCAGACTGACTTGAAAGGGCCAAAGTCATGTTCCTGAAAAACATCTCATTTTCTCTGGTGACCTATCGAAGACTGCTATAATCTCTTGAGAACACTGCCTTTCATGCATTTTGAGCAGAAAGTACAGAGAAATGGTCTAAACTCAAGCATTTCATTCCAAAGAGTTGAAATGTTCTGGGTTTCAGAACACAAAAAATTCAAGTGCTCAAGTCCTCAACCTTACACATAATTTCTGTGTAGCTTTATTGTTAAATAATGACTATGTGACTTTCTGAAAGTAAGTTTAGAAATACAGGTTTCCTACTGGCAGTGAGGAAGTGTAAGGAATAATGGGCTTTTGTGGGGGATGAACATTTTTATTTATTTAACTATTGTCTTTATCTGTTGTTATTTTAAATGTAGTATTTGCTAATGTAATTTAAATAACTGAGAGACACCATTTGAAAAATGAAAATTACAGATATATTTAATACAACAAATTTACTGATCCCAAGTAATTGACTGGTTTAGTGCCACCCCCACAAAAAAAAAAAAAAAAAAAGCTGATATACACTGCAAACTTTCTTCACTGGAAGTTTAAAAAATTAAGGAGCCCAAACATATTTTAGCAGGGTTTCCACACTTGCTACAATGCAGACAGTTGTAGTGGAGAGTGGAGAGGGATGAGGTCAGTGACAGGAAGGAAAATGTGATTACCTAATTCCCATTCTGCTGCCAACTCTGACCTTTGGATTCCATTTCAAATCCAGCAATCATGTTACCAAAATAATATACTGCAGCATGGAATCTGTTTTGCTAATATGATATGTAGATTCCTAATAGGAATTTTATCCTTACAACTAAATTGCAGTTATGCCAATTATGATATATTTTTATGTGCATGTGGCACACTATTTCAGAACAGGCTACAGCATTTTTTCCCTTGACATACAAAGAGCCTGGAGGAAAAAAAGATCAAAAATTCAAACTGAATTCCATGTCAGTGCTTGCAACTTCAGTTGATTTTGTACAGCAAATTCCAAATGGTCATCTTCCATTAATAGATTTGATTTCACATTAATAAAGTGCCAAAATCTTTTAAAAAAAATCTTGAAGAGGGTGTAAAATGACATTCAGACAAACAATACAGGAGCAAGACTGAGATTTGATTTGATATTATTATTTAAGTAGTAGGAAAAACATTCCAAATGGCAGCCGTGTGAATCAAGCCACGCTACCCTCACCAGAAATGTGAATTCTGAAAAAGCAAAATGACAGTTTCTTTCCAAAAGTAAGCTGTAAAATATTGATTTCCGCAGCATGTTATGAAAAGCTGGGCCTTCTAACCCTTGGTTAATGATTGTGAGAAGGAAAACAGTGAGATGAGATACAATCTCACATTATTTGCACATGGAAATCATGTTTTTTAAGCTGTCTAATTTACTGTGAAACTGGAGGGACACAAGGAGCTGAAGAGAAGGCAAAACATGGCATTTATAACTTGCTTAGAATTTGTTTTTAAGTGATTCTTTACAGAGGAATTACAAAAATTTTATTTATAGGATAAAAGAGATAAAGTAGGAGGTGAGTCCAGTTGAGCCCAGAGAAGGTCACCTGGGCTCAGTTCAGGTGCAGCAGCACCAACATTCCCTCCCTGGTGATCACATCACTGAGGTTCTGTTGTGAACAGCTGGTATTTGTTATTGATACTCCCATTCAGAGGCACTGGAGAGAAAAAGATTTGTTTGTCAATGACAGCTTCTGATCATTCTGCAAGGAAATCATAAGAAAAAATGGCAGTTATCTCCAGGTACAAGTGATCTCAGAAATGGGATATCCTTCAATTAGAGATGCAATCTTACTCCTTGCTTTCATCTTCAAGCACTAGAAGATTTTAAAACACTAGAAAATACACTAAAGGATCATTTCTTCTTCCACTGAATTGTGGGCCCCTTGTATTTTCAATAATAAATCCCATGATTTGTCATAATTCTCTGAAATTATGAAAAAAAAACACAAACACCCTATTTCAAACAAATAATTTTGAAGAAAATATTTTAATTATTCAAGTAGGACCTTGACTGGATTTACTGAGGATAATTACCTCTAAGAAAACATTTTAAGCCAGAGCTGATTAGAAAGTGGGAGAATTCTTCACAAGCCAGTACCCACACACTCACTATCTCATCTAAGTGTCCCACCTACTGAATTCCTGAAAGAATTCTTCATGTCAATGAATGTAAAGAGAAAAAGGTTTTGCAAAGGAAGATAACTGACTCTTAAACACAAAACTTATAGAGGCATTGGAAATTTAGAGGTTATTTTCAGATTTTGCTCAGATGAATAAAATCTAGGAGCAACTTCTCTTGAAATCTATAGATCAGAGAAGTGGGTATACTAAAACCCAGTTGATAAAGGAAAAATTAATCATGAATTGCACATAGCACGCAGGATTTGTGGCAGAAGCCTGCTACTCTGTTAAGTCTGTTTCAAGAAAAGCATCCTCAGAAACCTCAGAGTGAAACACAAAATCATCTCAATCTTTTTCTTTCTCCAAACAGGTGTGAAATGCAGCTCAGCTGAAAACTGCAGTTCTGACTTGCAAGTGAATTAAGCTTCACAGAATGATAAATAAAACGTTCAGTAATGTGCTTTTGGTGTGACTGAATAAGGCATCTGGATAAAATTGAGAACTATAGGAGAACATTAAATCACTTTAAAAACATGCATGAACTTCAGAATGATGCTGTCATCACATTATTTATATTCTAGACAGACCAAAGAGCTATTATATTTCAGGTCTTTCATGGCAAAACAAAAGCTTTACACAAGTAATATTAAGTATTTAGATGCTTTCATGCAGGATTTATTATTTCATATTTTGCCCTGTCTCTATATTTCTCTCAATTTCAACTGCATTTTTTGTCATTTTAGCTTTATACTGTTTGGTACATTTGTTTTGTTATCTATTATCTGATGAACAATCTGAATTCATGCAGAGCTGGATATGGCTGAGAGAACTTATCCTCCCTAGATCATCAAACTAAACAAAAGCAAGAGCCAAAGAAACACAGTAGAACAAAACCTCAGTTCTGCACTATTTAGACAAAAATATCTTTACACACCTTTAATGTTTATCTGAATTAACCATGTTATAGAACAGCCAACAGGAGAGGAAGTTATTTCACACATTAAGACACAAACTGCCTTTTGAAAGGTTTTTTTCAGTACTCTTCTTTTACAAAGACATATAAACATTCACCATAAAACTAAATGTGTAAAAGAACATATTTCATTAGAAATTAACATAATAAATTAAATGGTCACCAAAAAGAATTCATTTTTTCTATAATCACCACAATTTGCTCTTTCTTCTAATTCTTAAAGCACAGGCTTCACCCAGCTTATCTCCTTGATCAGGGCAATGCTGCTCTTTCTGGGTTTCCTGTGATGGGGATTTTTTACAGCATTAGCCCCAAAATGCTGCTGTTAGGCCTTACTCTATCTACCAAGGCAGAAACATTTTTCATACTTATTCAGCCTGAAATTCTCCCCTTGTCCCTAACTGCTGCTCTCTTGTTCTGCCAACTATTCTGAGTATAGCCATCAAACCTTTTGCATAGTAACCTTTTTCAATTTGCTTCAGAGCAGCTAAACATACAAAGCCATCAAAATGTCAGAGAATCAGCAACTCCAGCTCAAATCTTTCTCCTTTCAGGGTGATCTCTGTACCAATTTAACAATTGCCTTATAGCCACATTTGTTGATGTAGTACAAACCTGCAGTTAAGTAGGACTTCGTGTTCTGTTTAAGCAAAACAAACAAACAAAAATAAAAGCCTGTCATCAACTAAACATCTCCCTGCAAAGCATCTCTGATTTAAAGCATATTTGTAGGTAAACAAATATAAATTATGTTGTAAGATTTGCATAACCAAGGTTGATCCAACACAGAGAAGAAATTAATTCAGCTGTGGCTGTTTCTGTGTGGTGTCAGGGATTTCCTTGCACCGAGGCACAGGGCAATGGGGTTTGCTGGTGGCTGCCACACACCTCTGGGCAGGGCTTCAGGTGATGCTCAGGAATTTCACAAGCTCTTGTTCTGGTCATGTGAAAAGGGTTTTGATGACCAAGGATGGAGCAGTAAGTACAGAGGGAAAAAATACAACCCCAAGGTTGTCCAGGAAAACTGGGCTGTTTTCTTTGGAGCAGATTTCACAGAACTCCTCAAACAGAACTCTTAATCCTCTGACCCAAAAAGAACTTTGAGAATTCCTCTCTTTGAGAAGTGGGAAATGACATGCTCACAATGTTGCAGTGAGCCAGAACACAGAACTGAATTAACTCCTATTCCAAAGTGTGATGACAGGGTAGATCAAAAAGATGAAGTATAAACCCAGCAAAGATTATACACCACCATCTCGTAATAGGTGTAAAAATGCACATATATTGATTCAGTAGATGATTATTCAAGCATACAGTAATTAATCTTTATTGTGATAGAAGCAATAGAGAGGAAAGACAAAATCTGAAGCTACTTTAAACTTATCCTAACAAATCCTTTCAGGACACATCAAAGATTTTATGTTCAGTTTGTTGGTTCAAATACTCTCATCGTGAATTATGGTTCAGGAGTTTGTTTCCCTTTGAAACAGAAGCTGAATTTTCCAATCCTTGTTATACATTAATTGTACCTTATGTATTTTTGTAAGTAGCCAGCTATAGGAAAATTACCTTACTAGTTTTTACAATAAATGCAGAATTCTTTACTGGAGAAACCACCCACATGTAAAAGCCGTGAACACAAATGCTGACAATCAGTCTGACATCCAATCTGTTTCCAACCCACAGCCACAGAAATAGAGCACTGCACATTCCAAAAAAAGACCACTAACATTTTCGCCAGTTTCAAGTACATTAAAACTTCTTTTATTACTCAGAAGCTTTGCCTCTGCTCGGTTCATCCTTCCTCCAACTCATTCACATGTACAATTAAAAGATAATCACCTGAAGTTTTTGTACTGAGGTTTCAAAAGGATGATAAGGTAGCAGACTGTCACTGAAATTCAAGGCATTGAGTTCTTAATAATTTTCTTTAATAGCCATAACTGTAATTTGAGTACATCAATGACAGCAATTGAGCCATATGAATTATGTGTTGATTTCCAAATAATCAGTAATAAAAAATTGTAGGATATCGTATCTCTCAGATAAGAGAGAAATGAAAACCAAAAGGAAAGGCAAAACATTTAGACAACACGAATATTATAAAGCATGAATACCATAAAGCACCAATGTCTATTAGAATTCAAAATATCTTTGTGATACAGCATATAAAAAAGGGTTTAATGAAACAGTAAAAGATGTTTGAATAATTTTGTCCTATGAACTGCAAATCACAAAACACCAGGAAGATTTATTACTCACAGAATACAGGAACATTCTGGGAGTGATAAATTCCCTAGGGCTTGGGAGAAGAAAAAAACCTTAAAAAAAAAAAAAACAAACAAAAAAAACCAACAAAAAAACAAAACCTTAAATCAGACTTTAACCATTACTCAAAGCAATACCAACCCAAAAACTAGTACTACTGGAAATGCACTCAAAGTGATGCAGTTTGGTAAGGAAGAAGATGAAAACATTATCCAAGGGGGAGGCTGGGGAACACCTGGCTGGAAAGGAGCTCTAGGGAAAAGGACATGGAAGAGCAGGAGGATGAGTGAACACGGCATACCAACCTGCCCTCGCAGCAAACCACACGTGCAGCAGCCCAGGAGGTGTCAGAAGGGCTCTGGGGAGCAGACCCCAAGGGTTGGGATCCCTCCCTGTGGCCACATTTCTCTTCACAGAGAAAAGCAAGGCACAACTTCCTAAGATTATTTTCTGGGAATCGCAGTGAGGAACTTCAGAGAAAGTAAAAGCAATTCTTATATCATTTGCTGCCCTTCTTGTTGTGCCAAAGCAGAATGCAATATGGAGATTGTTTACCCAGAGTGATGGGGTTTTGTTCCTTGGCCTGTCAGGGCCAAGCACGTGTCCAGACTGTCAGTCAGCACACAGTCACAAGATTTTGTTCAGTTGAGTTGAGTGCTTGTGCAGATTCAGTTTACATGTAGTGTAATATAGTATAGAATAATGTAGTGTAATGAAGTAATCAATAAGCCTTCTGATATCAATGGAGTCAGATGCATCATTCTTCCCTTTGATGAGGGTCACCTGCTGTCAGAATACTTCCCCTCCAAGCCAGCAGTGGTGGGGCCACACAGGGAGTTTGGATTCCCCAGGGTGAGCAGATGGACAGATGGACAGGGTGCAGCCAGTCCAGCACAGCACCAGAGCATGGATCAGGGAGTGGGGGATCATCCAGGAGAGCCTGAGACAGCTGGGGCTGCTCAGCCAGAGAAGGAAAGGCTCGAGGGATCTCAGAAATGCATATAAACTCCTGAAGGGAGGGTGGAAAGAGGATGCAGCCAGACGCTCCTCAGTGCTGGCCAGGCAAATTAGAAGGGACAATGGGCACAGAGTGACTCATGATACATCCTATTTACATTTCAGAGAACCTCTTTCCTGGGAGGAGAATCCACCCAACAGTGGAACAGTGTGCCCACACTGGTTGTGGGTTCATGGGGATACCCCAAACCTGCTCGCTGTGCACCTTCGCCTACAGCTGATCCTGCTTTGTGCAGTGCATGAATTCAGCAACATCCAGAGGGCCCCTCCAGCCTGTGTCATTCTGTGATTCCACAACACCAAAACCCCAGTTCTTCTACTGAGAGTTGGAATAATCAGCCACTTACCATTCATCCACTACCAAACAAATGTCAAATTATTCAAGCCTCTGTGGTATATTGCTTTTAAATCTTTAAAAGTTCAGTTACAGCTCCTCCCTCTGATAATCAGAACCTTCAACTGCCTACGTTACAAATTAATTTAAAAATATATGAAAGAAAAAATAAAAGGAAAAACCCTTTTGAATTTATGTAGTAAGGCTTAGGGAGTGAAGTCTGTGAAGCACTGAAGTGCAAAAAGGTGAAGTGAAAAAATTTAGACCATCTATAATAAGGAGGAGAATGAAGAAAGAATGAATGAACTCAAAGGTAATACTGCCAAGCTAAAATATTTTAGTCATGACACACTTGGAAATTCAAACCCAATGATAAGGACTTTATTCTAGGATAAGGCATCTGAAGATTTGACTCTGAAATAATTATAAAGATCTATGCATATGGATCTCTTATGACATAAAAGCCTTAAATTGCACAGTGCCAATTCTATCCTCCTGTAAAAATATTTATAATTTATTAAAAATTGTAAAACTCTGCTGCTGCGAAAAACTAAATTATATTTACGATTAAATATTGCTATTTCTTATTCTCAGCAATGATTACTGAACATAAAAAAATGGACATGAAGGTTTTAATAAGAGCTCAGAGAGAAAAAAATCCTCTTTTGTCCAGACCAACTCTAGACACAACTTTGCTCTTACTCATAATTCCTCATGCTGTGACAGTGGTATCTTTTGAACAGCTTTAGCATGTACTGAATGCATGACAAACATAGGATACTGAAACTTAAAGGGGGAAAAATCCTTTCGTTCCAAGACAGATGCTCACTTCTGAAGTCTTTTCAACCTCCTCCTACCCACTGTGTTTCATTTCAGAATGCAGCACTATCACACAAAAAAGAAGCCTTGCTCTGTCCATGGGGTAGCAGAGGGAATGTGTGTTCATCAAAACCCTTTATTGTCTGCCCTAAATTGGGCCTTTCCAGCCATGTCTGACAGCTGAATCATAAACACGATATTCTGTGAGCTTTTTTTGAGCTTTGGAAAGGAACATTTTTAATCTACAGCTCACCTTGAATGTCTCGCTCTGATCGATACATATTTAAAGAGTTTTCCCTGAATTAATTAGCACTTTTATTTCATATTTACTACTGTGCTACTTTCACTTAACAACAACAAAAAAATATTTTGCCTGTTCACAAGATTTCTGCTTCACACAGATTTTTCCACATTACTGAACATTCAGCCTTGAAAACAGAAATGAAAGTTAGCCGTGTCACAGCATTTAACCCCTCTACCCAATCTGCAGCTATTTGCATTTGATAACACACCTTTAATGAATGGAGAGCTAATTACTGGCCAACCAGAAAGACTCCCAGTTCCTAGATTTGCAGTTTCCAGTGGCCCCAACATCACTGGAGGCCATTCAAACTATTGCAGACCCTCTTTCTAAATTTTTAGATTGGTTAGGCCCACTGTGAGAAGCCTGAGTACTGATTGCATGGCTCGAAATTATTCCTACTAAAATAGGGATACTAAATTAAAAAAGAAATGATCAATCAATATTTGGATGTATATGTAGATATATTATTCAGGTGAAACAGAATTATATCGATAATCACATAAAAGATTTTGGTTTAAATCCTAAAATCAAACTTGCCAAATGCTTTGAACCCGCCTATGTGGAATGTCATTGCAAAAAGAACACATCAAGAATCTGGCTACTGAGCAGATGTGACCTGGGAAAAGTTAGAGAAATTATTCAAGCTGCATTATTTAAAAAAAAATAAAAATGCTAAAATTTACTTTAGCATGTGTGGAAAGTAAACACTTTTCAGAGTCTTATAGTGTGTTGCTCTGGTTTTACTTCACTCTTGTTTCTTTTGCCCCCTTCCTTGATTTCTCCCTTTTTCTGGTCCAGTATGCTCAAATGCACATACATAAGCATTTTCATACAAACATGCATCCATCAATCCATATCTATCTATCTATATGTGTATGTATATATATACATATATACCTGTATATAATAATACATATACCTATGTACAATAAAATATTTAAATAATAAGTATATTTAAATAATTTAAATAATAGGTATAATAGGTAAATTATTAAAATAAAATAAACTATTTAAATAATAGGTATAATAATAAATAATAACAAATTATAAATATATAATATTTAAGTTTGTATGAAAATGCCCGAGTTCTCTCTGCTCCCTCATTACCAGCTTTCCCAATGCCAGCCAAGAACCCTGCTATGAAGAAAGGCAAAGGGAAGAGAGTGAAACACTTTCTCTCCAGCCCCAAACAACGCTGCTTGCCCAGCTTCTCCTCCCTTCGTGGCTGACAGGCTGAAGGCACAGATGCCAAGCTGAGGCAGAGATTTTGCAGTGATGGCATCTGGCTCCTTGGCACACACCACTGATATTTGTGTTGGCTCCTCTGCTCTTGCCCCTGGGGCTGTTAATGGGTTAAGGTGGTGATAAGATGTTGTCTGAGCCTTTCTTTTAATTCACCTTTGATTCTGCTCAATTTCTGTCAGAATAAAGCTGCTCTTCACCCTCCTGAAATCTTAGTGCTTTAGCTGGTATATGGAATGATGTCATTTTGGATGGTCCTGTTGTGCTAATGGATGATTTGGATAGGGCAAACCACTTCTTTGTATATTTTACACTTAAAAAATTTATGTCTGCCAAAACTTATTAACACATAGTTTATTCAAGGACACTGGTTTTTATTGTGATCCTAAATAAATAAAAAATAAAAAAGAGCTAAAACTGTGAAAGTACCATAACCATGATAAAAACGAAGCATAATCAAAATCTGATTCTATTTCATTATAACTCCTTGTGTTCAAAGAAAAAAGAAAATCATAGTATCCTCTATGTATTGCAGGAAATGTTGATGCAAATTTTACAGCTTTAAGTATACAGTCAGTGAGCTGCTTGAACACGTCACAAAAGGTAACTCCAATGGGCTTATCTCACAACAACATGGTTTCTAGTCTAGAAATATCAGTTTATATGACAGTAATTACTAAAACAGATGGGCAAGAAGCCAAAAAGAGGCATCACATCAACAGTGGGCTGAATGCAACTGGGAGCTATGGAGCAGAAAGGAGCTGTGCCAGATTGTGTGGCAGCTGAGAGTCTCATTGGTGACCATTTGCTGTACAATCTCAGACACATCTAAAAAATTATGCATTCCCCATTGATTTCATGCTAAAATGGTAGAGGAAAAAAAAAAAAGCCTCTGTCTGAACTTGAACACAGTACCTGCTGACAAGTTCCTTCCTTTCAGTATTCAGCATTTTCCTCCTTGCACTTCCATGTTCCTATCTGCCATTCACAAGACTGGCTGCACATTTTAGATCCACACTGTCAGGTGTTACATGAGTGGCAGTCAAAACAACAATAGAGGTCTGCAGACAGAATTAACCAATAGGTTCAAAAAATTCCTAAAACTTATCCCAAAAAAGTCCCACCACTTGTATCTTCCCTTCAGGAAATCTATTTAAAAATACTGGTAAACTATAGGTAAGCAGCATTTTGATAAAATTAACAGAAAAAAATAAATCTCAAAAGACAAATTATCTCTCAAATGACTAAAGAAATGCAAAGAAAACACAGAATTCCTTAGCTGAATCCTGTTAGCATCTGATCTTTGTTTTTTGCAAATAAACTGCATAAAGCAGACACTCAAAACTTTGATTTAAATCTTTCTGCTGACTATTCAACCATTGTCTATTTCAGAAAATGCATTTTTCTAATTATTATTAGAATTGGATATCATTATGAAGAATACTAAAAATCCATCTGAGCTGATTGAGACCAATATTCATATGAATTTTTCTCTAACAGCAATTAATAGTTTGCAATTGTTAAGACTAGAACAGCAACAAAAAAGCATTATCTTCAGTCCAATCTGATATCTAATGCTATCGAGATTTTGAACAACTTTTAATAAAGAAATCTTTTGGATATAAAGGCATTGGCACTTCCTTCTGAATCCCTCACCAGGCTGTTCAGGCGGGCAGCCTTGCAATTAATCTTAGCAGTTCATTCATTTTCCAAACATCCTTGCCTATTGACTCCTACAGAAAAGTGCTCATCCACTCACTTGGTTACATTAATTATCCAGAGCAGATAAAGCCAAGGAAATCTGCGAGACACCAGAGACCCCATTAGTTTTCTGTGTAAATTCCAAATTTGCTGCATGTAAACAGAAGGAGGCAGATCGCTGACGCCGGGGGTCCCGGCTCACGTGAGCCAGTTCAGCCCCTCTGAGCTGGGACAGCAAGCCCTGCACACCCTGCACACACCCCACCACCAGATCCCAGGTGCTTTACCTGCCTCCCAGAATTCTGGAGGCAAGAGGAAGGCTGTAAAACACTGCAAACTTCCACTGGATTTTCCCACCTGGAGCATTTCTATGTGTTGAACTCCATGGGGTTACCTCGGGTTAGCAACACTACCAAGAAGCCAAGAGGGTATGAAAAGGTCAGGGGGGCACACAGGAGTAGGGGTGGGGTGGGAAAGGAAAAGGCAAAGGGAGAAAAGTAAATTATTTACAGTGTAGAATAGTTTTGATTTACCTGGACTTCTTTACATTGACCTCTGACTGCAACTATATTTCCTCTTGCTTTTTTCCTTCACAACACCTAAAAAGCAGCCCAGAGATGAACTAAATAATTATTGTGCACACTTCACTTTTGTCTCAGTTCCAACAAAACTTGATGCCATTCCAGAGTCCAGATTTTTCTTGAAGAAAGTCATCTTAAATTCTTACAACTTAGCAAACATGTATGATATATTATACACTTTGCCCAAATTAAAAAATGTCTCCTGCATGTGCCAATGTCCTCTCTGCATGAGGCACGGTATTTGTCCTGCACAAACTGAAAGCAAGCTACTTTTTAAAGGTGGGGCAAGAGGCCTGAGGAAGAGCTGTCAGTGTGAACAGAAAAATCCCACTGTCACTTGAATCACCTCATGCAGACAAATATTTCAATTTTTGTGTGCGTGCAAACTTGGCACTGTTTCACAGAATACCAATTTTGTCAAATTAAAAATGTCAAATTAGCAATTTGGAGAATAATTGCATATACATGTATGTATATACATGTATGTATATCTATACACACACACACCTATACCTACATGAAGGGAAAATATCCCTTGCATCAATCAGGAGTTTCCAGGAGAGTGAAATAGTGAAGATCCATGTTTGTTACCTTCAGTCAGTTAAAATAAAATATTGTTAAAAAGCAATAATTAATCTTCAGCTGACAACACAAAGTTCATCAGTACAGTGAATTTTTTATTACCCTAAGAAGGAAAGAAAACATATATGTGCATATAGAGAGAAATATATATATATATTTCTGTAAATCCACATTTATGTCTAGGGAACAAGAAAGTGTTAAATAGTCTGTATTTTCTCTAATAACACCAAGTCATTCAAAATAAGAGATTAAAAGGAGTAAACTGAATATTTCTAGCAACTGCAAAATCAAAGAGACAAAACAATTTGGAAGCTCTGCTCTGGCTCTTAAAGAAGCTTAGTGCACCCAGCAAAAGAGGGGAGACATCACTCACACTGGGAAATCAAATTCTTACCTGAGGAAAATCCCAATTTAAGTGAAGCAAAGATTGTGTGAGCTCTTATTGATTCTGTGTGTTAAGGAAACAATTTCTAAGAGAGAACAATTCTGTTAAGGAACTGAAAGGGGAAGTATTATATAACAGAAACCCCACAGTCCCTGAATGTACAGAGGAGTTTAAATTGAAGTTTTAATTGAAACTTGAAGTGGGACTTGCTCCATGAGAAAATAAGCAAGAATGAGCCATTATGAAAACCATTTTATTGCAAAAATGTGTTAATATCAGTTGTTATAAACTATCAGCTTGACAGCTTCCATAGGCCATAGCTTTAGGAAAATCCCTAAGAACACCAAAGCTCCTGAGCGGAAGCAGACACAAAGCGAGGGAGCAGCACAGGCACTGCCCCAGATCCAGGCGAGCTCCGTACTTCTGCTGGAATGTTTTGTCACAGGGTGGTAGGGGTAGGGGGAAGGCAGAAATCACAGAGAACCCTGAAAGGTTCATTAAGCAGTTTGGAGTGTCCTGTGTCTCCCAGGAAGGGAGGAGAGGGGAAGGAGGACGCAGATCCGTGTTAAGAACAACATTAACAACACCATCTATTTGGATCATTCACCTTTCCTTCACAACAATTGTTACATGCCAAAGTCTCATCTAGAAAGCAAATAATCATAGAAATAACCACACAGAAATGCTTCTGCTTGCTTCATTTGGGTTGGTTGGTTATTTTTAATTTAGAACAGTCATTTGGCTTTCTCTTTTTCAGTTCTCAAGTCCTCTTGGGTCTACCTCGCCTGTTCTCTTTCTATGAACTTGGATAAATTGTATAGTACTGATTAAGTTCACTAAATCTTAGAAATTCTATTATTAGGAATATTTTAAAAAATTTTTAATCTACCTGGCTAATTACAACGGGAAAAGCATACATACTTTTTATTAAAGGATGAAGAAATACTATTCTAACTGAAAGCAATTGCTATTCTGGTTTTGTCCGAAAGCACCATCACACCAAGAAAACCAGGAACAAGGTAATTATTTGCATGTAAACCTAATAAAAATGCAATAATCTAGATTGAATATCCACAGCTTAATTTATAAAAGTTATTAAAATATTAAAATGTAATTAAAATGAAAATATTTAAATGTAATCACTGGGCACTTATAAGACAGTCCACAAATGTATGCAAATTACTGGGGTTTTATTTATTTATAAATAAATACGTTCACATACACCAATGTAATCTAAAAAGATATTAAAACAACATGAAATAATCTCAGTACAATAATTTTATCCATTGGCTCAACACAACTTTTTGTTCATAATACCAATAAAAGGCAGGAAGATTAATCTCTATATTCTTCACCTGTAAACAAATATACTTAAATAAAGTGCATTATCTTTTCATCCATTTGATTAAGCACATATTCCATTCACAACTAAATAAAAATATCTATGTAATGGATAAAATGTTTGTACTTCCATTTGTGTTAGGCACTGGAAATGGGTTTCTGTGGCTCCCAGAAGGAGGGGTTTGGAAGTGAGCGATGCTGCAGTACTCGGAGCACATGGAAAAGGTCCCAGTGTCAGAGGGGCCGACCCCGCTGGAGCCAAGTCTGTCCACAAACAAGTGCTTACTGAATGGCATTTCAGTGAATAATACCTGCAAATGTGGCTCCAGCAAAGCTCCAAGATCCTGCACATTAGCAGAAATGCAAAGAGACGTTTTCAAGAGCCAGGGCAAACGCTGGGGATGACTTCCCCTGGCTTTCACCAGGCACTGCCATTAGAGTGCTTTAGCTTCCATTAAGTTGTCACTTCCCTGTGCTGCCAGCTCTCCAAGGGGGACAATTCGTTCTGACAGAACCATGGCCTGTCACATGCACTCACACTCACTGGGAATGAACAGGAAAAGCCCCAGAGCTGATGGATTTATTAGAGATTGGAGCTGGCACGTATATTGCTTATATGTACAGAGCAAGGTAATTAATAAGCTCTAACCTGTCCACCTTAAGCACCTCATATTTACTTGAATAAGCTGAATTCAAGGCACACAAATGTAAAACATACCAAACTGTTCTTTCATTGGATTTTCAACATTAAATTTGTTTAATTAGCCCTTATTGATTACGACAGCTTTGTAACAACATCTAGTTCATACGTATTTTTAATACATAAGAATTGCCACACTGGCCAAGAGAAAAGGCTGATCTAGTCCAGAATCACAGGGACAAACATTTAGGGAAGGAACATAAGAAATGCCATGTGAGCATGGCCCCGGTCTGCAAAATACAACCCTGCAGCCAGTGACTGCTGAGCTTCCTGAGCCAGAACTTCTACACAGCCACTGGATCCATCCTGCTTGATCCCAAATAAATTCTAAGTGCCACAATCCTGCTCCATGTAAAGAAAGTCCATTGTTATGCTAACATTGAACTTGCTGGCTAACAATATCAATGAGTACTGACTGTTACACAGCAAAACATTCAATTTACTTTGAAGCCTTGATGATTGTCTGGGCCTCTCTTCTCACTTATCTGTCATCATTCCAAGCTCAAGAACCCTAATCTATTTAAGATCTCACCCAATAGAATATATTTTCTATTTGCCTTCCCTCCTTCTACCTATTGGACATATGTGTGATCAGAAATATGCTTGGTGTACAAAACATGAATGCAAGAAGGATTTCAGCACTAAAGATCTCCACACCATTCCTGTTTTCTATCACAGAAATTATCACCATCGGTCTTTAATATATCCATTGCACTTTATGTTTTCTTGATAACAGTTAACAAGTTATTAATTATAATGTATCCTTGGCCAGATCCAGTAAAGGAATTTTGTACAACCTGAAGACAAATTATTTAATTTAGTTTGCTGGTTTGGGCTGGGAGAGAGTTAATTTTCTCCATAGTAGATAGTATGGGGCTGTGGTTTGGAGTTGTGCTGCAAACACAAGGAATCTCTGATAAGACAGGGAGGTTTCTGTCACTGCTGAGCAGAGCTGACCCAGAGCAAAGCTGCTTCTGCTCCACACCTCACCAGCCAGGGCTGGGAGTGTTCCAGGGAGTGGACACAGCCAGGACAACTGAACCAAGGGATGTTGTATCGTGCTTTTTGTTTTATTAGTAGGTTTATGGTTTGATTTGTGATTTGGTGGTTTTCCTTTGTGCTGTTTTTCCTTTTGTCTCCACCTTTTCCTAGTTATTTTGTCAGCTAGTTTCTATTTCTCCAAACTTTATCCATTTACTGAAACCATTTTTCCTCCCTTGGAAGATTATTGGTTCACTATTGTTATCCCCACCTAGGTTTTTACTCCCAACTCTCCTGATTTGTTGGAAGTTGGGCCTTCCCTTGACTTTCTCCTGACATATAAGTCTTTGTTCGCCTCTTGATCGGGGCCCAGGAGAGGAAAAGGGGAAGTTTACCATCAAATAAAGTTTCAAATAAAGGACCCGTGTGCACTGCTTGTGTTTTATATTGTGCCGAAACAACTGACAACTGGGATTCAACGGAGCTCCAGGGGGAAACTGCCGCCCCCCTCTCTTCACATCAGCTAGCGGGAAAAGAGAAGCGGCAAAGGGATGTTCCAGAATATCTCGCGTCACACTCAGCATCCAAAGCTGGAGAAAGAGGTCAAGGGGGATGTTTGGGGAGATGCTCTTTGTCCTCCCCAGCCACTGTTCCACGTGGTGGAGCCCAGCTGTCCTGGGGTGATGAACACCTGCCTGCCATGGGCAGTGGGAATGAATTCCTTGTTTTGCTTTACCTGTTAGGTGTCTTTATTTCAGAGTATGAACTCTGGGGTTTTTTGCAGACTCTCCTCCTTCCCAGGGAGGAGAGCAACTCTGTGGTACTCAGTTGCTGGCAGGGGTCAAACCAGAACCCTTAAGTGCTACTTCACCTCTTTACAGTCTTGGAGAAATCAAACGCTGATGGGAGTGAATGTTTTTCTGAAGCACAAGTCAATTAGAGAAGATACACTGGCACGTGGAATCCTCACAGAAGAAAGATGTAACGTAGTTTCTTCTTGTAAATCCTTCTGGAGGAGTTTGTCCTTTCTCTCTCTCCTAGTGAATCCACACTCATCTGCCCTGCTGGAGCTCAGCCCTTGTCCTTCTGGATCACAAATCTTCTGGAAGTTGTTCTTGGGCTGCAGCAGAAGGACTCGGGCCACAAAGGGTGGCAGAAAAAAAGCTCATGGTGTCAAAAGGGAGGAAGCTGGGACAGAAGAGACACTGTTATGCTCGACTGTGGTGGCAAGAGCCAGAGCAGAGGCAGAGGCAGAGCCAGCTGGCTGGGAGGAGAGGATGACAGCCATCAGATTAGCTGGGAACAGCCAGGCAGTCCTGAACACCACCACAGCAGACACTTGGCCCAGCAGTGAGGACAGAACAGAGCCCATTAAGCGTTTTGAAGGACAAAATCTAGGTTAGGAAAAGGTTAGGCAATATAAAGATGTGTAAGAAAAATGCGCAAGTGAGATTGCAGGTGGGTATGTGAGAGGCTCAAGAGAAAAACAAAAGAAAAGATGCAGAGGGGAGGTAATAAAAAAGATAAAAAAAGAGAAAATATTGATTAAATAACTACTCATCAATATATATCTCTTAACATATAGTAAAGGACCCCACCACAGTCACAATAAACTGTCTCTAGCTGGTTTTGCATATTAATATTCTTTGTTGTACAGTTATTGAATACTTCTGGTTTCACCTTTAACATTCCAAGTGAGGGGACACATAATTCTCTGTTGTGATGATAACTGGGAGCAGGCATGACCATTACAAAGGTCAATTGTTCAGCAAGTTTAGCACAGTCTTCATTGACTTCTAATTATTACTTTTAGCTTTACCACATTTTGCTTCCTTAATTACAATTCTGCCATATTTTAAGATTTATTTAAGATGCTGAGGTGCAGAGGCTCATAGATAAATCTTAGTGATTTTCTTGCATACAATGTGAAGTGATATGCTGGATTTAACCTCATGAAATAAAATACTAAAAATTTATTATTGTCAAAATTCAAATCATATAGAATGAACAGAAAGTGAAGAAGATGTATTATTTTCTTATATAAAGACATTCTAAGCTAGCTGGTGCCACTGAACAGTCAAAATTGCACTTGTTATTACATATACTTTGATCTAAATTATGCTGGCCTTCTAATTTCCAATTCCCATTAATTCTTTTAACCTATAAATGCCTTCACAGATTTGGAGTTTTTTATTCTCAAAAAACTCAGTCTTAGAAGGCTTTTAGGATAATTTTGCTTGATGAAAGAATCTTTTGAAAAAAAAATGAACTTTAACTGCTCTGAATTTTCTGCACTTGCATCTCAAGGTAAACAGAATGCTTCACATAAAGCACAGAGAAATTCCACCTGTTTACTTCCCTGCTATTGTTATTATTGGGACTTTGGGATAACAGGAAAAAATCAAGGTTGAGTGATGTCTCATCTTGCCAGATCGTTGTGCTACTTAGAATCAGCATCAGAGAAAAATGAGTCAAGTTTTCATGAGGAGTAAATATGAAGTACAGAAATACTCAGCTGAAAAAATGAGTTCTGACAAACTTGGTCAAGTAGCAAGCAGTAAACTGCTTCTTTTTTTCCATATTTGTTCCAAAGTGCTAGTTACATTTTTAACATGCCTAATAACTGCATTGCAAATACAATTTATTTATCTATTAACAAGCAGTATTTCCATTCTTTGACAGCCTCTACCTAACCCAACCCCCTCCCCCCCCCAAAAAAAAACCAAACCAAAACAAAACAAAAACCTCAAAACTTTCAAGTAAGCTCATCAATTACTCTTAACACTCTAAATAGTTGGCAATGTTTACACAACATCCTTTCAGAGTTATTCAGCTCGATCTTGCAGCTCATTAAAAGGATCTCTATTTATTTGCTGTGTGTTACAGTTCCTCACTTTGGCACAACACGCAAAAAGGAAGCCAATTTTACTTTTCCCTGTGGTGTTAATTGGTAGAGCATGCTGCCTGCCTCTTCATTAATTATGTCAATGTGTATGAAACTTTCATTTTCATGGCAGTGTTTTAACAAAGCTTTGCAACAAGGCACACAAAAAAGCCAGCAAACTCCAGTTTAGAAAAAGTGGGTAATGAAGGCTAGCAGCAGCCAGAATATAATATTTATTTCAAAAAGCAGCTTTTTTTCCTCCTTATCCCTTTCAGAAAACATCTAAAGCAAGCACTTACTGAAGTAAACAAGATCAACTTTGCTGCTGAAAGTAAATAAATCTCCATATAACACACAGATAATGGATCTGGAAACACTATAACTTCACAGAGCACAAAGAATGAGAGAAGGACCTTTAGCCCAGCTGAAATGGTTTTGCTCCTAAAACCATTTCCAGATAATTTACTGATCTCATCCCATCAAGTGTACAGAAATTACTCACTGCTTGATAGCTCACTAAACACTGGGGCTTTGTCTAAAGACAAAACTACCACCAGCACAGCAAAAACAGGCACTGACCATATGAAATTCCTCTGGATGCCTGTTTCTGTTTACTAACTGCAAGTGTTGGTAAAAGACTAACACTGAGTTTTTCTCACTAAAAAAAATTAAACAAGGAAGGAAAAAATTTTTGTTCAGCTCTCCATAACTTCAGATGGAGCACACTGAATTTCACTGTACTGGAGAGACTGGACTAAAGCAACAAATAAAGTCTATGATAAGCTGCTTCAACTCTTTCTGGAAATTCTGCAATGCAAAGCATTAAAATAGAGCAGTGCTCTGTTGTAGAAGATATAAAGCATTACAAACTATAAATGAAATACCTTAACAAGTCACCATCTTACATTCACATAATTGCAGCTCACAGTCTTGGGGATCATGCCTAGAGAAGCTTTCATGCCACCACTGAGGCTGCAAATGCTGCAGACAAGAGTACTTGTTTCTCACCCCAGGTATCCTCTGACTGATAAAAAACACAAGTGTCACTAGCTAATACCTCTATTTGAAGGACTAAAGAGAACCCAAACAAACCCTAAAAAAACAAAAGAAAAACCCCACAAAACCCTCACAAATCATTGAATGTACATTCCAATCTACGATCTAAGCCTTTTCACTCTCTACTTCTCTCCCTATATGTCTGTGAAGGCTTTAAATGAATTCTTTGCTTTGAGATTAAGTAATGAAAAGAGGAAAAAGCATTGAAAACAAAATGTTTCTTACAGTAAGCCTAAACCCGAAAACAACAAACAAAGAAATTTATCTGGACATTGAAAGCATTTATCCTTCAGGTGATTCTAGCCAGGGTGGGAGGCAAGAGGGACTCACTCCAGGGAAGCACAGACCCCAAGGTCTGGTCTGTCAGAGGCTTTTGCCCCTGATGGAAGAAGCAAAGTTCCACTCAGCAGACCTATCAGCCAGACGCAGGTGTCATTTTTTTTGTTTGTTTTTTTTGTTTCTACTTTTCCAGTAGCTATGATATGTTATTTCTCTCAGTTTAGAAGTATGCCAGTTCCCAGAACGCATCTTCCTGTGGATTTACACGGCCCAGCACTACAGGACACTCCAAACCAAAAACACAGTCATACTGTTGATACAGACATTTCTTTATGTGCCTCCCTCTGTACTCAAGTGTCTTCAGAAACACTGTACAACATGAAGCACACCCACTGTTTGCTTGTGGGAATAAAATAGTAGAGCTTTACTGAACTAACAGATTTGGTCTTCATGTTCTTTCTTGTTCTCCTTTACATGTTTGACCTCTCCATCTTTCCTTCTTGTAGCAGCACTCTCTGAACATCACAAACTCCTTGCTCTCATTGTCTTCTCACTCAGTTTCTCTTAATCTTTCACTGCCCTTTCATCAAGCTTCAGCGGACTTTTCTCATACCCATAAAGTCTCTTAAACCCATTCCTGGCTTCAATCCTCCTCCTCCTCCAGTTCAACCCTCTCAGGACTCCCCTTCTCCTTTCACTTGGATCCTGCTCCATGCTGCAGATGCTTCACTGCTGGACAGGTCTGTGCTCTCCTGTTCCCAACAAACCTGTCTCTAGGCATTTCTTCTTTCCTTCCTGTCTGCTTGTTAAGTTCCTCTCCTCTGTGAGCTCCTAAGTAATTTATAAACACCATGTTTCTTTGCTCTTCCTGCCAGAAAACCTGCCCTGAAATTTTATGTTTATTCTACTCTAATAACTCCTTGCTCTCAGACAGTTTGGAAAAGCTATGACAAGGTTATATCATGAAATATTTTCTGCATGATTATTCCTTATCTTCATCAGGAAGTAGTTCTGCAAAGACACACAAAAATTAACCTTGGACTGCAAGAACACAATTGAAAAGCCATGCTGTAACTGAAACAAGACTAAAGGAAATACTCTGAAGAACTGTTGACCCTACTTGCATTTCTTCTATTGCCTCAAATCATTTTAGGAACGAGTTTTGAAAATAGGTCCTAAAACATGGCACTTTCTCCTATTTCTCCCTAGAAGCAGCTCTTCTATCAGGAGTGTATTGTACGGTATTAGCTATTCCTCTTCAGTTTCCTGGGCAGCTCTTAACTGCCATTTCTGTATAAAATACTGAATGAAAAAACATGTATTTAGAATTTATTGGATAATTGTCTAGGTTTATATTAATTAGAAGATGCAAAAATTACACGGACATTTAAGAATTGCACAGCTAACAGAAAGCATATGTGGGGAAAAGGGAAACCCTTAAAAAATAGATTTATAGTAATTTTAGCCAGTATTCATCAAAACTGAAAGCTTATATACCATAGGTAGCTAATTGATTTTTTTTCTCTTCCATATGTATTCTTTTTTCTCTGTCACACAGATAAAATGTTCTTTGTCAGCAGCTACACTTCCCTGTCAGATTTTATACCTCAGTGATGATGTTTTATGTTCAGCAGCTGGCTCATAAGTATTCTCATGCACTTACTGCATTTCTACACTTCTCAGTTTTACAGGGTTAAGCTTTGTTTCCTTATCTTCTATCCCAACTTACACCAAGCAAAAACATCCTAAATAAAAAGTAATTCAGTAGAGATTACCTATTGCCACATACCATCAGCATTACCAAACTTTTTTCAGTGACATATATACTGCCACTAAATGTCTACAACTGTAGTCTTCAGAGCTTGAAAGACATAAAAAAAGAGAAGCCCTTAGATTTTCACATTTAACAAAAATAGATAAGGTATTTCTGAATCAACTGTAGCTCAAAATAGAGCATAAGCTTTGGGGAAAAAACCAAACCCAAGCTCTAAAATTCTCAGAAATGCAGAAGTAGCTCTCCAAAAAGTTGTACCAAAGCTTCATTTCTTTCAGTACCAAAATATTGCTAAGTCAGTTTGTCCAGAACTGGTGTCTGGGTGTTGGCTGTTATATTTTTGCTGCTTCAACTGAAGAAACCTCTGTACACTCCTCATCTCCCTGGGGAAACATGCATCACTTGGGAGCAATCACCACTTATCAGCTCTGGGCAAACTGGTCTAATTGCTTTCCTTAAGTCACGTGGAGTCTCTGCATCTCTCCCTGGTCACTACATTCCCCAACCTACTGGCCATGTACATGGAGATTCTGTGCCTTTGCAGTTTATAAACAGTTTATAAACACTCCCAAGCTCTCATTGTGTGAGGCTGGATATGGTGCCCAACAGAAGGCAAGAGATCTGAATAAAACACCTCCAGGTGAGGCAGTTCCTTAAATATCCAAAACCTGCATTGTCCCTTCCAGACCCCATTCATGGCTCTAGGGAAATGGTAAAAGCTCCCACTGATGGACTATATAATTTTTGCCACATATATGGTTTTCAATTATCGTTAATACAAACGACTTGTTTGCAGGCAGTTTGTTGTGATCAGTTCACTGTCACTCAGTCACTTCTGTATTTGCCCTTCTGGGCTCTTTGTATCTCCGAGTTTCAGTCTGCTGTGTTAAGTTTGTGTCTTGATGAGGGACACAGTGCTGCCCACACTGGCCCAGCACTGGACACAGACACTCCACAGCCCAGGCAGGAGGGAGCCAGGGCTGGCACCAGCTGTGCCACTGCGCAGGACTCAGGCTTGGCTCACACTGGAATCCAGCCCAGATTGCTGCAGATCCACCAAGGTGAGTGAAAGCAAAGCCTCAGTAATAAACACGCAGCCATTCATGTTCATGCACAACATGCCTAAATAACTTTCCTTCCTACAGATATAAAAAAGCTTTAAACAGTGAGATACACCCTGTTCAATACACGGTAAAGGTGAGTGCTACATGGACATCAGCACTAGGAAAAGAACATTTCTTCTAGGACATTCGAATTATTGTGCTAACATTACACATTTTAAATGGCACAGATCAGTTCTTCCTGCCTTCTTACAGCCATCCTGTTTTCCTTCCAAATGCTGCCTTCCATGGCACATTACTGGTACACTCTGCTGGGCCCCCACAGGTCCCAGGTCCCAGAGCAATACCCTGCATTTGGGCATATGGGCACTAAGCTGCACTGTGCCACATCCCCTACTCAACCGTGACCATAAAATTTTATTTCCGACTTGGAGGGAAAGACAGCAAAGTCTCTGGATTTTGGGAATGAGCCAACAGGAAGTGCTAAACAAATAGAGTGTCTGCAAGGGTTCCGTAGGGACTTAGCAGTGAATGCCTATGACACGCTGCTTAGTTGGCATTTTGATTCTGGTGCCAAAAACTCATATATCTCCTTGCTCCAGTAGTTATTAATCAATTAATATACTGTATTAGACAACCAGACCCCTAAACAAGATTTTACCTTTTAGTTTCTAAAGCAAAAGAAACACACATAACAAAGCAAGTAAATGCTGCTATATTTAAAAATATATATATATATTTGCTGCTATATATTTCATATATATTTGAAGCTGATCACTTCAAGTTATTTTTATTTATTCCAAAACATGTTAGCAATAGATGAAATAAAGCAAGGTAATCAAGGACAGGAGAACATTTTCTCAAGAACCTGTAAAAATCATCACTGTCCCCAGTGTGTGTGAGATAGGCAAGGAAACAATAGAAAAATACAAATGATTTGGGCTGATAGTTTGGCTGCCCCTCTCGCTGCTCCACACGTTCCTCCAGCTCCCAAGATGGGCTGCACCTACAGCTTCTGTCTAAACTGCTTCTGTACACTTTTGGCACTAGAGATTTCACTGTCTTTCTAAAGAAGTTCTTGCAGTTCTCAAATGCTTTTTCCGTTAGAAAGTTTTTGCTGCTGCAAAGTGAGCCCACTGCACAGGGAATAGAGAGAAAAACCTGATTACTTTCTCACAGCTCCTCTTTATGTACATGAGGACTATTATCAAGTCCTTGCTCAGGCTTCTCTTCCCCAGCTTTTCCCTGTAGGTCACATTTTCCACAGTTCTCATGCTTTATATTGCTCTCCCCAGTACCTCCACTGATTCAGCCACTTTGTTCTTGAAGCATTCCCAGAATTCTGCCTTGCAGCTGAAGCCTTACAAGTGCCAATTTTTTCAAGAGTACTATTTCAGAGGCCTTCCTGATGTTTACTCTGTTTTTGTATAAAAAATATGGCACATGTATGCCTTTTCTGCAATAGCAGGACACCTTTATTATGCCCAACTTTTGATTTACTAGAAACCAAAATCACTGTACTGCACATTACCTATGCAGTCATGATGCATTTACATTTTCTCAGGTAAATATTTTTAAGTGTGGACCTTTCAATTTGCTTTTAAATTGCATTCTGTTCAGTCTCCCACTCATCAAGGGAATTTTTAATTCTAAAGGTATGCTTGCAGAATCTTTCAAATTGACGTTCTCAGGTAATTTTTTTAAAATATATTTTGTATTCTACCATTCATGTCAATAATGCAAACACTTAGCTGTAGTCCTAAACCAGCCTTTTCTAAAATTGTTCCAAAACCATTAATCTACTTTGACAGAAAACCATTTACATCTGTTCTTGGAGTATGGCATTTTGTGGAGTGGGTGTTTTTGTTTGGTTGGTTTTGGTTTTGTTTTTCTATTTGTTTGTTTGAGGGATGTGCTGGGGGTTCTTAAGCAGTTGTTTTACATCCATTACAATAGTTTTTCAAGCTATCTTTCTGAAGAAGGAACACCACTCTTGCTCACTGGACCGTGTCAGGCAGAATCTTGCTGCTGAAATAGCTCTGGAGTGACTCTGGAAAGCCAGGTCTGAGCTCACGGTGCCAAACCCCAAACCAGATCCAAACTGGAAAGCAGACTAGCACAGAGCTGCATCTGATCTACTAAATCCTGCTGCCAAAACAGGGAGAAAAACCAGCTGTATACACATTTTTCACAGTAGAATTCCAAATTGGGTTTGAGGAGGGGAAGGTGGCTCTGGCTATCCCAATAATCTCACTTTTACCCCAGAATGGTTGTTTAATGCTTTTCTCAATGAAGACACAAATGTGGAACTGCATTAGCCCTCCTTAGCCAGCAATAGCAGGCTTGTCTTGCCAAATACGTACTAAGACATAGGTTTAAAAGAACACTTTTAAAAATCCACTGAAATTCATACCCAAAGTCAAAAAAGAACCAGGAAGCCCTACCCTTGTCAAACCAGGTGAAATAAAAACTGTGATTTGACAGAATAGCATCCACACCTGCAAAGAACTGATGTAAACTGATGTTTAATGAGAAAAGAATTTTAAAAAACACCCCATGTCCTGAGTACTTTGACTAGTTTTATGAAGAAAGATGGAACCCATAAAGGTCTCAGAGAGAAGGTCTAGGGGAGCTGCACCAGAGCTCCCAGGGGAACAACATAAAGTATAAGAAAAGTAAGGAAAGACAAACTACAGCACAACACAACAAAAAACCATTTACAGCTGAACACAGGGAGGCTCCTGTGCCACCACACAGCTTGGCTGCCCAGGCTGAGAGCGAGCTCCCACAAAAGATTTCATCATCAGGCAAGATTAAAAATAGTTGCATCAGATGAGAACAAAATTTCAGGATATTTTTTTCTCTCAGGAATAGTTTCTGTACATAGTGCTCATAGATTAATGTTCCCGATACCTTGTCTTTTTTTCTTCCCCACACAGGTCCTCAATTGTTACAGTAATAAAAATGAATCTTACTTACATCTTGAAATGTTAAGTGCAGTGCTAAATCAAGAGGTGTATTCCTCGTGGGTTTTTAGGACATATAAAAAGTAACATGTCTAAAAAGGAGCTGTACATACCTTGATGATTTATTTTCACATTATGTATTGAAATGCAATGTTCTGTTATTATTCTGTTCCTTGTATTTTAAGTCCACATAACATTTCTTGGTCACTCCAGCTGATGATAGAGTTAAAAATGCTATGTTCTCTCTGCTTTTGGCTAAATTCCAATCCAGAGTGAGTCCATGGCTCACTGATACAATGAAAATTGCTTTTTAAAACTCAGGGTGCTTCTTCATAAATGACATTTTTAAAAAATGCAGAAACAGAAATAAATACATCCAATCTTAATGCTGCATTGAAAAGATTCTCTCCTATTGCTCAATAAATGTATGCCTTGAAGTGTCCTTCTGAAATAAAGTTCACGTGAGAAAAATGAAAATTGCAGTCTGTCATTGCTGCAAAACTCCAAATTCATACTGTTAATGGCAAACAAAAAGAACCCAGTAACTATTATATACCAATCACAGCTGAAGATAAACTCGATTTCCCTGCATGTATAAAGTGGTCATTCTCTTTGATTTTGTCATATATTTCATTCCTGAGGATCCTCTATCTGACTCCAAGAAACAGGATGTTGAAAGGTGGAGTTTAAAGCAGGCTTCTCTAATTTCTGAGTGTCTTACAACTTTTAGATCTATGAGGTGGCCACAGGGCAACTCCTCATGGATTAATCTTGTCTAGGAAAAGAGTAGAGACAAAACAATTATATCGGCCAAGAGTAACTATGAGAATAACAGTGGAAAAAGCAAGACTGTGCACAGCTAAACTATACTTGATGGGTATGCAGAAGACTGAGTTTAGCAAGAAAACGGTTTGATTATTCTTTTGTTTAACAGATAGATAGGTAAGAGGAGAAGGTAATGAAGAAAATAAAAAGAGGAATGCATTCCAAGCCTTTTGCTGGTTAATAGAGAATGTCATTAAGATTGATGGGGTCATCTAAGACCCTGTTATCAGCCGTGCTAAAGCACATACACACCTTGGTATTTCCATCAAGCCTCTGAAATCACAGGGATGAGATTATGATGTGCCACAAAGGGCTGATTTGGCTCCAAAAGGCCATCAAACTGTGTGAACAATCCATGGAGCAGTGCAACAGCAAGAAGGAATGAATTAGCATTACCCATCAAGGTGATTTCTCCAAACACTCCACGCTGAATTTCCACCTCTGCCCGATAAGTGCATTATTAAAGTTTATAAATCCTGACTTGCAGAAACTGCTCTGCTTTTCACTGAATGCATTCAGCTGTATTGAGGCTCACTGCTGAGGGCTTTGAGACGTTTCCTTTCTGCCAGGAGCCTCGGAATGCAGTTATTGAAAAGCATAGGGGAAATGTAGTGGGCACGTGTTTGTCACTCTCAGCAAATCCTTGCTCTGTGGCAGACATGATTTGGAGATCACCTCTGAAAGCTTATCTCAGGGAGGGATAAGGCAGCATTCACATGGCTTCATCTGCAGACACAAAGTACAGGAACATGTGATTGACAGAGAGATGTTCCATTACCAGCTTTCCACTGAAGTCATTTCTACCCCTGCCCTCCCCCCCAGTACAGCTCTTGTAAATGCATTTATTTTCACTCATTCAAAACAAGAAAGTCCCAGTGTAAAGATGTTTAAGTTCAGCTTTAAATACAAATGAGTACTAAAATCCTTCCTCCACTGAGTGCATAAAAAGTGATGAAGCACATTGTAACTTATCTGCCACATGGTGTTTTGAAAGGATAAAGTGAAAGAGCTTCTACAATTATTATTTAGAGCGTTATTATCAAATTTATATTTAGCAAATTTGACTTTTCAGAATGGATTTTCCTTTTCCAGGAATATCATGCTATTAGCACAGAACTGTAAATACACAGCATGGTGTGTTATCTTGAAAGGAGGACAAATTAATATTTACTACAACCTACTAAATATTTTATTGAGTACAAAAGGTCCACTGACTTAAAACACTCCATTACAATCTCAGAAGAATCTCCACTTAACAGAAAATGTTCTGATGTCAAGCCACAGCCACCACCAGTTAAAATGTTACCATGACAACCAGCAGCAACTTAGGGTAGTGCAATGCATAACTCGGATCCAATGCTTAGCTCTCTGCTCATCTACTGCAAAAAATTATTTTTCACAAGCAGAAATCCTAGAAGCCTGAGTACATTTCTAAGCAAGCCCCTCGAGCAGGAGGTAATGCCTGAGAAATCTCAGAAATGACTCTGCACTGACCTGCTGCTCCACACTGACCACTCACCCAAACTGGAGCTGGGTTTTGGGAGTTCTCACAGGATTCCACTGCCCAACCTCTAACCAGTTCTAATTCACAGAATAATTCCTGAATATGCGTATTTAATTCAGGCAGTTTCAGATGTGCTCTTTTTTGCTTGCAAGTGTGAAATCTCAATTCAGATCCTGCTCTCAGGTCACATCTTGGCTCTCATGGTTTGTGTTGGTCTCTAAGCACAAGTGAATCTACTCAAGACTAACACAAAAATCTGAAATACAGAAACTTGCTTGAGAATGTTTTGTCTATGAAAAATCAAATAATGCTCAGCTTAGAATGGTACCCTTCAGGGCAAAAAAATCCCCAAAAATTTGCAATTATAAAGCATTACACCCTGTTCAACTCATTCAAGGGGACACTGAATAAAAACAGGTAATGGTATCATGAGTTACAATCATTATCAATTCCCTTCACTGTACTACAAACCCAAATGCACACCTTTTGGAAAATCCTGGAAATAAAATTGTAAATCTCAGTTAAGAAATACTTTATTGTCCAGAAAGAGTTATTCAGACTATTTTTTTTCCCTGTGAAAGCATAGCATTATTTTTGTACAAATTTACGTCTGGGCTTCTAATACATCATTTCAAGGGGAGGGTTGAGCAGAGTCTTATAAAACAACTGATTTAGGGGATGCCTTCCAAATAATTCATGTGACTTCATCCTCATTATTACAGTTTTCAAGAAGGCAAGCAAGTAAGGTGAAAATCTTTAACCCATTATGAAGCAAAAAACTGCCATAATAAAATAGCATCCCTTACATACTGCACCAATTTTTTCCTTTTTCTCAAGATATGTCTCATTATTTTTACCAATTTGCTATCAGATTTCTTAAATGACAGAACAGAAAAACTTTTAAATGCTCAATGAATTCTGAATTATTAAAGAAAAAAGGGTACTTTGGTATATTTATTATCATGTTGCAGGAAATCATCATCACAGATGTCTGGATTAAGCTCTTATCTTTTTAAATGGCCTCTTCAGTGCTGAGGTAAGCTCAAAGATGCATTGCTACAAACCTCCAGAAATGAGTATTTTGGTGTTGTTTTGTTTGGTTGGCTGGGTTTTTAAACTAGTTTTTAATGTTATTAAGTTTAATTCCACTGTGCAGAAAATCCCCTTTGAATTATTTTGAAGGAAAAGGTTGCATTTGAACGAAAGCTACAACATCTGCATTCCCCCAAACATATAAATTCTTATTTAAATAATTTTATTTTAGAATTATTTTCTAGTCCCTCTAATCAAGTTATTCCTGCTGAAAGTGCAAGGACAAATAAGGATATTAAAACACACACTGACAAGGGGGAAAATGAACAAAATACTGATGCTCATTTTACTGGAAAAAAAAATGGGAGACAATTCTTTAGCCAGTGGTCACCCCTGTAGCTCCATCAACTTAAATGCCATTCCATTTAATTATCCTTGTGAGCAAGACATGATACAAATTATTCAGTTCTTCAGTTCCGCCTCATGCCTGCGTGACATATTTTGCTGACGCTGTACATTGCCAATCTTCTACACTAAAAAAAAAATTATCAACAAAAGTTCAGAGATCACATAATCTAGGGAAATGCACAGGATGGAATTCAGAGCTTCTGTGAACGGTAAGTATGCACCTAATTTTTAAATAACACTCTTATAAACCCTCTAGCAAACAGCTAATTCTCCTGATGCCTTTTCTGTGTTACCCTGCTGATTTCTAAACCTTGTGCTTCTGTGGGAGCTCATCGGCTCACCAACCCTGGGCCTTCTGCAGTTTCCCATCTCCTGATGGGAATCAGGAAAATCTGGCTGATGTGGCTGGGCAATCTGCTTTCACCACAGCTTGGACAGCCAAGGGTGTGTCCATGTGCAAGGGCATTAAATAAACAGTGAAGAGTGGTCGGCTGGGGGACATGGTTTAATTTAAGAGCCCATTTTTGCCTCCTCTGCCTGACACTCAAATTCAGTGCAGGGATAATCATTCCTTTAACCCTTTTACTGACAGTGTGGATGGGGCATACAATAACTTTAGGTTTAGAAAGATGAGAAGAACAGCCAAGACAAGAGACTTGGCAGCTCCCTGAAGTCCTGGGAGACTTCTTTCCTTGGTTATGGGGATTCTGCCTTCTTTGCCACCGTCCCATGATGGGACGTGGGCTCCACGGCAGGACTGTTCCATGGCACTGCTGCCCATCTCCCTGGGAGCAGAACATCAGCTCTTCACGAGGAGGAGCAGGTTCAGCCTCCTGTCTCTGCCACCCCCGGGCACTCCAGGGCCTGACAGGCACTGCCCCCGGGCTCAGACCAAACACCGGCCACGTTACACCGTAAGAAATAAGAAACGTGCACCAATCTTTGGGCTGTCTCACTATTTTTTTTTCACAAGTATTGGTGCAACCCATCTGATTTCCCTCTCATAACCAGTTGGACAAAGGCACAATGTGAAATTATGTATTTAAGAGGAGAAACAACTCAAAATGCAATTTTAAAATTACAATCTTCAAAGCCATTCTAAGACAAGGTCTTCTACTTATAAAGGACTTTGATAAAAAGTCCTCAGTGTTATTTTGACAAAAGGAAAATAATGTTTTCAAAAAGTCTGGAAAAATTCAATACCACACTGCCAAACTTATTTTTTAAAGAATGAAAACTAGAGGAAAAAAAAATCATTCCTCGCTCTCAGTTAAGGTGAAACATCCTAGTCACATCATAATTTTATCCCACAGTAACAAATACAATGCTGGAATTATATGTTAGCAAATGCAGTAGGATAAACAACATAATCTCCAGAGAAAAGTCCCCTGAGATTTTATAAATTTCAGATTTTCATTAAGTTCCTCTCAACTGCTTTTACTTGCACCAAGATTCTGAGGTGGGAAGCACAAAGTGACCATGAAGACAGCAGAATTTCTCTATGTGACATTCCATAAAGGGAGTGGTGAAAAGAGCCAGGATTGAAGAAATAAGGGCTGCCTTTTTCCCCCACTTCCAACAACGTATTTTTTTATAAATGGTAAAACATTTAAATAGTTAGAAGGCTGTAAGAATCCACCTCCTTGGCAGCTACAAATTCTTTCTGATGAGAAAGATGAGGCATCAGAAAGTCTGCCTGGTAAATCATGCAGAGTTTCCAAATAAGCTCTCCCCTCCCATGGATTTTTCTGCAGGAGATGATGATCAGGCCATATGTTACTATGACAGATTTGGTATTTCATAACTGGAACCCATATAGCTCCTACATTAATATTTCCCCAAAACAGGGCAGTTTTTAATAAAATCCAAAACCTACTTTAATGTCTACATCCTAGAAAAATCATGACTGAGGCACTGTCCCCAAAAGCAGCTCTATATTCAATTACTTTTGTAAATACATCCCCTTTTATTATTTTTAGGTTTTAAAAGACAACTAAATACTGCATTTAATAGTAAGCATGTGCCCTGCTGAAGGGAACACAAACTATAATGATATGCCTAGCTTAAAAGCAAATCTAATCTACTTGCTTATTAAATTTAAATGTGTTTAAGGCTGATATGGTTTGAAAATGATATGTAAAATAACAGCTTCCATGGCTATAAACGTCAAGTCTAAAAATTATATGCAATATAACATACAAAATAAATGCTGCTTCATCTTTACATTTCAGTGTGATCAATTCATTAAATGAGGTATTACAAGCTATGAGAAAATTTTACAACTCCTGAGACATAATTCGTCACAGTGTATTACAATGCAGCAAGGAAATACTTTAGAGGTTTTGTCATCAATGGATTAAAATTCTTATTAAAAAGAAGGTGGGGGAAAGTAGTTTTCCGATGTACCATGACCAAAATTACTCATCACAGCATATATTAAACACCTACGTGATCCTTTTTCATGAGACAGTCTCTGTATTAAATGGTTGTTTGTTTTTCCCCCCCCCTTGGAAAATAAAGCAAGGAAAAGATAGGTGATATATTTTATAGGTCCAAGACGTAAGGACACAAAGGACACAGACCTTCCCTATTGGTTTGCAACACCAAACACAAATATTTTCTGTGGGTTTGTTTGGCTTTTTTTTCCCCTCTTCCTTTTTAACTGTGATAGAGGAATGGTCTTTCCCACCTGCAGTGTCTTCCAGAAATAACATGGCCACAGATTTTCAGCCACTGCTTAGAGAGGAGCCAAGAGCCATGATGCCAAGAAACAGCATGGCTGTGTTCCCCCAGTCCCCACCAAACCCCTCTGAACATTTTATCTACACAGAAAACTCCACTGCTGAAAACACTGTAAAGCCTCGAGAACCACTCCACATCTCGAATTTCCACAGCTCCCTATTCCAGAAAATACTCCCAAAATCTGACTGCAGCTTGGGGAAACTGCTCCTTTGAGCCCTCCCAGCAACCAGGAGAGAGACACAAAGAAGATCCCCCAGGATGTGACTCAGACCACCTAAGTTAAGCCCTCACTCTGAACTGCCTGTTGCAGACACATCTGTCTCTGCTGGGTGCACGGGAGTGGCAGGAGTCTGGCTCAGAGCACGACCTGCTCTTGTCTCCACCCTTCAGCTTCCCAACAACTCTGTTCCCAAAAGAGAGACCACTCACTCTTGCTTTGGCTGCAACACTCTTAGCTACGAGCCCATCAAATTTATTTTCTTCCTCCAGTTAAGTTTGAGGAAGTTCTAAAAAGCCAAAATCTTAGAGAGTGCTAGAAAAATTCTGTCTTCACTGAGGTGAGTGCCTGCTACAGGTAAATAAAAATATGCTATACATTGATGGGTTTTGTATGCAACTGTTCAAAAGTCCTGACTGCGAAAGAGTATTTTTAACATCTAAAATTTATTCAGATTATGTTATTTATAATTAAATTCTGTTTCAAAATCCAACCTGATTGAGGTCCTTTGAATAAGGCAAGAAGACAACATCGATTTTCTCACCCAAATAGATTTTGTTATTTATAATTAAATTCTGTTTCAAAATCCAACCTGATTAAGAACATTCAGGCTTAGGGCTTTTCAATAAGACAACAAGACAATATCAATTTTCTCACCCAAACATTTACAACAGCTAAAAGGATAAATGTTACTTCTTTTGTTATTTCTCTCTAAAATAAAAATAATATTCATAGTTTTGGCCAAAATAATTTTATTTTAAAATACCATTACTATGCCCAAGATACATGCCTGCCTCTTGCCTTATCACTTTCCCAATCTGCCGAATATTTAACACATTTGTCTTTTCCTGACATATCATTTGCCATTATCATGTGACAGAAAAGTACATATCACCCCAGATGTTCTCAAGGTGCAGCAGAACCTGGTAATGGTTTTACAGGCCAGTATCTAGCCATGAATTTGTGCTCCCACAAACCCATCCATATTACCAGGGGAATTATTAGGTGGCTGTATCTTTCCAGGCACTCAGAGCAAGATAACCCTAATCTAGTCTTATCACTTGCACACAAAAGCATTGGATCCAATAGGCTTCCATGTAATCCATCTCTGTCAACCGCATTAAGGAAATTACCTGTCAGAAATATCATGGCCAAGATTCTGTGATTAAATGCAAACTTAGAAAATGCTCAAGGGTATAGTAAAAAAAGCTGCATAAAATTGCTTTCAGTTTAGTTTTCCTTATGTTAACGTTGTGTCCACAAGCATTTGAATAACATAAAGAATCAAGTAATTTATCAACCACGCACTGCGTTGCCAAAGGAAAGAAAATATATTTTAAAATTTGTCATAATTCCGCGAAGTTGACTTTCATTATTAAGATGGTAAACCTTTAAAAAAATCTTTCAAGAACCAAAAAGCACATCAGATTCTTTTTTGTTTTTGTTCCCCAGGGAGGGAAATTGGTATTGCCAATGAATATAGAAATGTCTAAACACTCATATTCACAATTTGAATACTATTTTTTTTCCTCAAAGCTTTTGTCTCTGCAAAATTTACCATTTAAGAATTACTGGTTACAACTTTGCATGGCTGCCAGCACAGTCCCACACCTCAGGTCACTCAGGTCCAATCCACAATCAACATCTCCATCAACAACTTTGGTCTTTTCCTTAGGCATCTTTCTATAAAGAGGACAGAGCAATCACCATGTATATAATGCACTATTAACTATGAATATCCTGGCTCTGTGCCAAAGAAGGGACCACAAAGTAAAAAATAAAAACAATTGACCCACAATTCTACAGCTAAACAGTTTTGAAATATTCATTGAAGAACCCTCTATTCTAAAATGCTCAACACACTCTAAAGAAATCAAAGGAGGTGAAAAAATCCAGTATGAATATTTAGCAATGTTGATTAACATCCCCAGTACGTGAGAGGCACTGACACACTGAAGAGAGTCTAACAAAGGGCCATTAAGATGATTAAGGGACTGGCACATGTCTCTTGTGAGGGAAGGCTGAGGGACCTGGACTGGTTCAGCCTCAAGAAGAGCAGGTTCGGGGGATGTCAGTGCGCACAAATGCTGGAAGGGAGGCTGAGAAGACTGAGCCAGGCTGTTCCCAGCGGTGCTGTGACAGGAGCAGAGGCAGTGAGCAGCAGCTGGCAGCCAGGAGGTTCCCTCAGCACACCTGGAGCTGCTCCTCTGGGAGGGTGATGAGCCCTGGCAGTCACCTGGGCACGTTCCAGCTGGGATGGCTGCACCTTGGACACACCCCAAAGCCAGCTGGGCACAGTCCTGGGCAGCAGCTCTGGGTGTCCCTGCCCAGCAGTGGGGTGGGACCCAAGCAGATGCAGAGGTTTCTTCTAACCACAACCACTTTATGATTCTATTTGCCTTTTAAATCCTGCCTCTCCAGTCCCTTCTGAAGGGCAGCCCTGTCTTGCACTACCCGAGGTGCCTCCCACTGCCTCTCCACACTGCTATCAAAGTATTGCCTCTGAGACAAACCTTGAGGCACATGGCCACTTAGGAGCCACCACATGAGCTATGAACCTCCCATCACAGCCATGTCAATCCAGCAGCCAGCTGATTTATCATCCTTTTATCCATTCCAAGTTGCACCAATATGGCTGTAAGAATAGTAGGGTAGAACGGGTTGAAAACCTTGATAAAATGAAGGAGTTGGACATCTACTACTCTTCCCTTCTCTTCACAAGACCAAATGCTATTTCCTCAAGGGAGCTTCGCCTGGGCTATGGTTGATGACAAAAGAAAAAAATTCACACCTTTAACCCAGTGAGAATGTTTGCCATGTACCTATTTAACTTTACTGGAATTCTAACTCCATCCAGCTGGATGGAAGTTTCCAAGCACAAAAGCCCTACACCCAAGCAGCAAAACTAAGAAGGACAAACAAAGTGGGAGCAAAAGGAGAAAACACTCAAATTCCAAGAACCTATTCCTGATACATCTGGAAATGCACTTCCACCTTCACAAGAAATTTCACTGAAAAATCCTTGACTCTGTCCTGCCACAAGTGATTCATCTAAATCCAGCCAGGTGTGGTCAAGAAGACAAGAGTGAGCAGCAGGTTAGAGCCTGGCAGAGTTTGTTTATTAAGATTCCTACACTGCACCAAATATATGATGAGTATTTACAGCAAAGATTTCTCTTTTATTTCGAAGTTGCACTCCTATTCAGCTGTCTGCACTACCAGAATTTTGAAAGCACACAGTGAAAGAATTCATACATAGGAAGTTTGATTTGAAAAATGGAAATTTACTGGATTATGGAAGGAGAGAGAAGTGATAGAGCAGCAGTCTCAGAAAACTAGCATTGAAAACATGCTGATTATAACACAGCTATCCTCTATTAAGATGAAAGCTGAGATTCTACAAACACAATGGGGGGTGTACTCTGCCAACTTTTTTCACTTGAGGCATCATAAAGTATCAGATCTACAAGATGAGGGTTGGGAGTAAAAGTTACATAATTTCAATGTGAAGTAACATGAAAAAGATCCCTTTCCATGACAGGAGACAGGATAAATGGGACACACAAAATGGATGTCCTTCTTCTCACCTTTGTCCAAGGTCAAGCTTGTGTTGCACTGAATTTCTCCAACCAGCAGAAGAGCTGCAGTTCTTCTCCTAAAGCAGGCAGACTGGAAAAGCCAGTGTGCAAGCACAAGGCTGCAGGATGCATCCCAGCCTCTGCCAAGACAGGACTAAAAAGCCTTCTAAAGGGCTGCAGCTTCTGACCAGCAGAGGAAAGAAAGAAGATAATGCATTGTCGTGGCCACAAGACCTATTGTGGAATTTATACTCACTTTCAATCTCAGTTAAAAGAACCAGTAACAAGACTCAAAGAGTGAATAGGGTTTGGACAAACTAATTTACATTTATACAATGGCTATTGAAATAATGAAGCTGATTAAGACAGGGAATCACTGTTGTCACACAACATTTACAGATCAGAATCCATCAGCAGAAGGCAAAGTCACACATAAAATTATTTTGAACATTGCACATTAATTATGAATCAGATGAAAGAAATAGTTGTAAAAAAATAGAAGTGGACCTATGCTCCATGTGGCACTTTTATTAGTTACTTTATCACCTCCCATATGTGCTGCCAAGGGAAATTATAATAGGCCACCACCAATAACTACAAGAGAAGACACTGAATTATTGTTGATAGTCTTATTAACCATGCTAGTAAACTGAACATAACTGGGTCATGATCATAGAGAAGCTCTGTGCTCAAAAATGATACTGTACAGGACAGAAACAACACAAATACAGCACTACTTTTACAGCAGGAACAAAGTACAGTAAGTACAACCACAAATTCAACCTCAAAAGCACATATTGACTGATGGAGATTATACCCAAAGCGAGCTGGGTAACAATTGTTTCCTAGCAGGCCAGTGCATAAAGCAAGATCCTTTCTTGGAATAACTCTCAGATTAATAGATTCAATATTGTTTCCACTTTATTGGAGAGTGAATTCCATTAAACACCCTGCATTACTTCAGTAGCAGAATGTATATTTGCAAATGAATGCAAAGACTCTGGATGAAGAACAATACATGTTCTGGTCTACCAGCACCTATGAGCATAACTTTCTTTTAATTATCATATTTATTTCTTCTTTACCCTGTTTGCTGTCATGGGCTGGAGCTGGTGTTCTGGAGTGATCTCACCACAAGTGGGATTTATGAACGCTCACCATGCGCAGAGCACACCAGGCAGGCTGTGCTGAACCTTCAGAGAGCAGAGTCCCACAAAGAGATTAATGACCCAGCACAGTGACAGCGACTATTGCCACCACCCATCATCATCACCACCTGTTATCAGCCACTTCACGGAAAGAAAAACGTGTCAGAATCTGAGGGATTTAACAAATGTAATAAAATGAAACAACTGAGCAGCAGAGGTACAAATTCCAGGAGTTTCTGGTTCCCAGCTGTGCACACTCAGTCCCCCTGAGACAGCATTGCCTCTCTGTGCCTTCAGAGCTGCATTACTGCAGCACAGGGCTTAGGGGGAAAGATGGGGATTTGGTGGGGAAAAGGGATAAGGAAGAAAAAGGTAAAAGGGGAAAAAAGGGGAAAAAGGGGAAAGGGGAAAAGAAGAGGAAAGGAGACAAAAAAAAAAAAGGGAAAAGGGAAAAGTAAGCCAGAAGATGTTTTTTGATTCATCTTCCATCAATATAATAAAACCAGAGTCCTCTTTAGGCTATGTGAAAAAGATGAACCTGAAGGGAGTTATGGTGTGTTTTTTTCCTGGATCAGCGTGTAGCAATTGCCAGCAGGAAAGCTCCATACCTTCTTCCACTGATACTCAAAACCACCAGTGACCCTCTATTTTGTATTTAAAAGCTACATACTTGTATTGAAGACCACTGAGTCAATAAAGCCTCAGTTAAAAACATGTTCTTGCTCTGTTTTCACACCACATTCTCCATCTTGGAATCCAAGAACAGAGCATTAAACAATAATGACAAACATCTGTCATCCCTCTTTCCCTATCCACTCTTCACCTTCGTCCTCAGTAAAAATTGAGTGTAGGAAGCAGGCAAAGTTGGGAAGGCAGAGGAGAGAACCTCAGGGAAATATACTATCAGCAGAATCCTTCTGCAGACCTTGCATTGTGTAATACACATGAAAAATAATTGTATCACAGAACTGTTAAATAACCATATTGGATTTGCAAAACAAGATGCATTTTCCCAGCTCACTGAGAGCCTGTAGCATTTTGGAAATTAGCATACATCTGCTCCGAGGTATTCTGCATAAAATATTACAAAATGCATTTGATATAAACAGATAATTCCTTTTAGTAAGGTATAAAGTTAAAATGGACTGCACTTTACATGATTCAGTGAGCTAACTGGCATTCAGAGCTTAAGGAATAACTAAGCACCACTTTCTTAGTCAATTCTGCCACCTAGCTCATCTTGGGAAAGCTCAGCCTGCTATACTGAACTCCTGAAAAGCAATTTCCATCCTGTTTAGAATTGAAATTCACAAATAACTCACCCAGCACACCTAAATCACTTCATTAAACACAGGTAACATGGCATATTAAAAAGAAGAGTCATTTACGCCAGAGGTACCAAAAGAAAGTTTCTGTGCATAGAAAATCTGTCACTTATAAATGAACTTTAATTCTGATTGATTCAACATACACCAAACCATTTTGCTTCATTTAATCCCTTAACCACAGTTAATGTTCTAAAATATTCCAAGGGATTTTAATTTTCAAACTATAGAAGAAAAGAAAATATCCTTTATCCACTCTGTATCAGAATATGTAATACAGGTTCTTGGATGCTAATATTTTAATTTCAAAACTGTCCTTTTCTTGCCAATGCCTTTTAGCAGAAAAAAATTTGTGCTGAGACAGACTTTCAAATCTAAATATAACCCAGCATGGCATTCCATAAGCAAGCATTGTCTTATACAAACTCTTTTTAAAAAGCATGTGCAAAGTATGTTGTAGGAAACTTGTGATGATTTAAACAACTGCACATTTTTAATGTAGTTTAAACAAACAAAGCCAAAACAACTCTCAAAAACCAAGCTGAAAATAAGAGGATTTGAAGTTCTCTGAGCAACTATGCTGAAAAAGAAGGTCAGCAAGCATAGCTCAGAACCATAAAGCTGCCAGCAGAAAGAGACAAACTATTGTTTTATGGGGTTTTTCAAGCAGTGAATTCTGACACACAAGCAACACAAACCCATGTGTGGCAGAGCTGCCCGAACAGCTCCAAATTCAGTATTGCAATCTGGAGATGCCCCGTGACTGCTGAGGAAAGGTTTGTGATGAGCAGCAGCACTGAGAGCTGACACAATCTGCAGGGTGGCACCCTCTGGGCTCCTGGGTTTTTTCACTCTCGTGTGAAGGATCTGATGCAGGGCACTGGTGCTTGCTCTCTTTAACTGGCTCCAGTTACAACACAAACAGATGAACAGCTGTCATTATCTTTGATGCTTTTGCATTTGTGCTGCAGTTACTGTGACAGGGCTTTCCTTGCTGCCAGTAATCTTAATTTATTTACTGGAAAACACTAACAAAACACTAACCCTCTCACAGAGTAGATGCTTCCTGTAACATGCAGGTTGAATTTGGAAGTGAGTATTTTCAAAGTTAACTTTCCAAGGAATTACAAAGGGATGGATTCCTGCTAAGGGAAAATGATAAAAAAAATTAAAAAAAAAAAAAAAAGTAGAGAAATATCAAAATTCCCCAGTTCGTATCTTACGGCTTCAAAATACTTTACAAAAACCCCAAACTATGCTATAAAGAAATCACCTTACTCAAAATGAGAAGAGATCTAAAGAATAAGACCTAAGACTTAGAAGACAACTGAAAACATACGCCTGATCTGATTCCAAACTTAGAGTTTTTCAAAGCACAGTCTCAACTCTAAGGATATGGTAAAAAATACCTATATTAACAAGGACCATTCATGTCCATACTTGTAAAAATAATGCTCCTAATTTTGTGAAATAAAGAATAGCAAGAGTAAACACTATAAATACACAGAACAATTAAGATATTATTCCCATCATCTCATTTTCCAATTTTTACCATTCAGCTTCAAGAATTAATAAAGAGAACAGGTATTATACAGAAGCAAAGCTCTGTGGAAGCTCCTTGGAGAATAGCACAAACACCAAGTTTGACACATGAAGGTGAGGTAGAAGTCAGGATTTCCAGAAAACATTTTCTCCCTCATTAAAGAAGTAATGCCCTTCTCCTTTCTCCGTTCTCTTCACTCCCCAGTGCTCATTCACAAGGGGAATTTGGGGACAGGATGCAGTTGCAGCAGCTGCAGCTTTTGGTGTGCGCAGACCTGCGTCATTTCCATTCTTTCAGCAGGGAGATTCAAGGAAAACTCTAACACTTCCTACTTCTTTCTTTCAACAGACATTTCCCTACATTCCCCCTGTAACATTTGCTGTCCTCCTGCTATATTTTCTATTCTTAAATCTGACATAGCCTTTCTCCTTTTGCTTTTATTCCCTCCTTGCTTTCTTCCTCATCCTGCCTATCCCTTCCCTCCCCTTCCCAAGTGCCATATTACAGCTCTCCTTTACTCTACACCTTTCTCTACTCATTCAATCTCTTCTTTATTCACCTGTCAGCCAGAGATGGATTATTTTAAATGCTCCCTCAACCTTTGCTGCTTTCCAGACAGGCTGACAAGAAATCTGGAGACTTAGATCTAAACCAGCTTCAGAGCTCTCTGAGTATGATGCTGATAGGGATGGAACAGAGAGAGAGTTGAAAACAAGTGACAGTCCTGCTGTTGTCACAGACCCTTAACAAATGGACAGAGGAAGTTTTACATTTCCTTAAGGTTCAACCCCCCTTGTACACAGCTTCTGTGTTCTCAGCTCGTTGATTTGGTTTATTTTGGAATCAATCATGACACTCTTCTTTGTGGAACAGTTGGAAAAATAAAAGAAGTTGTTTTGTTTTCAGAAAATAAAACCCCCATTATTTTCTTAATTTCTTCTGGCTTTCTTTGCTTGGCCAGCAAGGGAGACGTGTCTGGTTTTATTTCAGAAACTCAAAGTAGCTCTGCTCAGAGGAACATCCACAGTTTGTTAATGGGATAAACTGCAATAAGCAGCAGTAAAACCATTAGAATGGTGCAAACATATTTTTCTACAGTCAAATGTTCAAGTTGCTGCTGACTGATCTTGCTCAGCTTGCACAGCACACTTGTTCTTTTGCAATAACAGTAAAAATAAGCAAAACAAACGTCTGGCAGGGAACAGAAAATAATAGTTCAGTGGGAAGGAACCTACAATGATCATCTAGTTCAACTGCCTAACCATTTCAGGGCTGACTGAAAGTTAAAAAAAAAAACCCAAAAACCTATTAAGGGTATTATCTTAAATCCAGAATACAGCAAAAGCAATTTTGACACTGGTTCTTAGCAACTTTTAAACTAATTTCTCAGTCCAAACACTACCCTAAAACATTCTAAAAGAGAAAACTGAAGGTTTAATTGTATTTTAAGGAAATTTAATGTAGACACAGCCAAAGTTCTAAAACAATTCAGAAAATAAAAGAGTAAAAAAGCCTCACAACATCATTACTGAAACATTAGAAATTCCAAGTTTTCATAATAAAGCTTTTCTGTACCTTAATATTGACATTTCATTTTCGCCAAACATTAATGAATCCCATAATATCAACTTTAGTCAGAAGCAATTTGCAGTTTGTACCCACAAACTGGGTTTCTCTCCCATATACTTTTACAAATAATTTCCAAGATTCTGTTTCTGCAAGTGCACATACAAGATATTATTATCATTGTTTCAAAAATGTCCAGCACTAGTAACTTGGCTGAGCTTTTTGTACATAAATGATTCATGGTCACTAAAATCATCCAATACCAATGCATCAGATACAGAGTAGCAATAAGAAAATAAGCAATGATAAATCTGGATGCTCACACATCTATGTCTAAATTTTGTCTCCCATTACACACACACATTTCTTGCCTGTCCAGCACACATAAGAAATGAAGTGCAGAGCATTTCCCCCTATTTTTTAAAAAAAGCTTAGCAAACACTTTGTGTGCATTTGCCCAACAATTTGAACACAGTTTATATAATTTAGAATAAAACCTACTATCCTTCATCATGAAAGAACAAGATCACCCAGGCTGTGCACGTAAACATAAGCTCAGCTTTCACTTGGCCTTTGAAGGCAAAGAGACTTTTCCCAGACAAAGGAGCAAAATTCCCAGATATAACTTTTCTACATGCACACATACACAGAGCCCTCTCTGCTTCTCATTAGATTTTTGCCTTCAGCCAAGCAAATCCATAATAACCCAGGCCTTCCAATCAAACCTAGAGTGCTCTTTTGGCAGAGCTGAGCTCTCTGGTGAGCAGACCACTGAAGTTGTAAGATAGATACACACACGAGTTATAGCAAATGTCAGTGCCACTGGGAGAACCTGTCTGCCTGCTGTGCTGCTGGAACAAGGAAGCCTTTATAAGTTCACCACCCAAATCCAAACAAACTCAGCTCTGGAAACCATGGGACCTATTAACCTACTTAAATAAAAAGTCATCGCCTTTCTTCCCAGGCAATAGGTACATCACAAAGGAGCAGCATGGCTTTAATATTGGAAAAGCCAGACAATGATCTATCGACTCATATTGGCAGCAGTGAAACATCAACGTGGCTTATTCCTCTGCTGCTTCCAGCTTTGCTCAGGGAATGACTCCGTAGAAAGCTTATGGCTTATTCTCAGTCTTCAGAAAATGAAATTTATACATAATTCTAGGAAATAAACTCAAAACAGTGTCTATGTTTTACTTTTTAAGCAGTTTTTATCACACAGAATAATGGTAGCCCCTGGTTGAGATAAGCAAGGTCTCTTATGCTGCAAAGGCAAGATGTAGCTGGGGCTGTGTGTTCTCCCCATGGGATGGGACTGTGCCACCACCCTGACACACAGGGGGACAGCTCCTGTTCTCTGGCAGTGCTGTTTTGTATTATTGCTTTTTTTTTTCCCTAATAAAGAGCTGTTATTCCTACTCCCATATCTTTGCCTGAGAGCCCCTTAATTTCAAAATTGTAATAATTTGGTGGGAGGGGGTTTGCATTTTCCATTTCAAGAGAGGCTCCTGCCGTCCTTAACAGATACCTGTCTTTCCAAACCAAGACAAAAGGGCATTAAACATTTAGCAGAGGGTCCAAGTCCTTGGGTGTTGTAGGACACTGGCTCTGGAAGGAACAGAAAATTGCAGTGCCTTTTAAGCACAGAACTATGAAGTATGCTGTAATAAGAGATAGAGTCCTATAACAAATGGATTTGTGTATGCAATAGAAGCCCAAATCAGCAGGGCAGAGTTAGCTCCTTCCATTGGCTGTCACAGATACCAACCGAAGGGACATTTCCCAGCATCACATCATTGTCCATCGTCAGCCAAAACAGCTCAGCTGAGTTTGGACCTTGCCACTAGGAATTATCTAAACATGCTTGAGACTGACCAAGTCCTTACAATTGTTTTGGAGAGGAAAAAACAGTTATACAACATTTCAGAATAGAAACCAAAACAAAAAACAAAAATCCATTTTGAGTAATTTTAAGGCATTGTTTTATCTCATTGTTTGCCTGCCAAACCCTGAGAGAACTGGGGTTTTACTTTTTTTTTTTTTTTTTTTAAAATCCTTTGAACTCCTAAGCCTACATGCACTAACAGAGCTGAGAGAACTGGGGTTTTACTTTTTTTTTTTTTTTTGAAATACTTCGAATTCCTAAGCCTACATGCACTAACAGAAAGAAAAATTAATGTGCATCATTATACACAAACACTAAATAAGCATCATTATTCAAGATGTAGATTATAAAAATCCAGTTTTGGCAATGCTTTTCATGAAATAATGTAGACATTACTATTAAGTTATATAAGTCATTAATATCAAAGTTTAAGTTCATGTAATTGTTCTAGAAGTGAAAACATGACATAAAACATGAGTCACTGTTACATCATTTTCAGCCACAGAGAGTGAAAGAAAGGTGATGTTGCCTACTTAAATTTCATGCAAGTTCTGAAAATAAAAATTCCCTGGGAACGGTGTTGGCTTGAACAATGGGATAGAAAAAAGTCTAACCTTAACAGGGAATATGGCTTATTATGTTGAAATGCTGAAAAATTTCACATTAAATACTGATTAAATTTGCTTTCTTCCACTGGTACTTCACTGAGACAAGAGGGTTGAGGGAACTTCTGGATGAGTCTGCCTTTCAGAGAACTTAAATATATTCTCTGTGCTTAAAATACATGTGCTAAAAGAAGAAAAAGAGGGCTGAGACAAGAGGGTTGAGGGAACTTCTGGATGAGTCTGCCTTTCAGAGAACAAATATATTCTCTCTGCTTAAAATACATGTGTTAAAAAAAGAAAAAGAGGACTTAAATTTTAATACAGGCTAGGGCAAAGGGTGGGGGTTTATCCCCATAGCATTTTCCTCCAAGTAAGAAAGATGTTTCTAAAGATAAACATCCTTAATGGAAAAGCATAAATAAATTTGTGTTCTTACTCCAGATCAGGGGCATGACATTGATGGTAAGATGCAGAACTCTTTTGAGCCCTCTGCCATCAGCTGCCACCTGATCTCAGTCCGGCACAGGTGCTGCAATCCCTGCTCTTTTGGGCTCATTCATCAGCACAACTTTACCACCCCTAACACAACCACAATGTACAAGTACTCTGAATATACATCTAGCAGTTTTTGCACAGAATTCCTCTTGATTCCATATTATAACACTGTGCATGGGATACAACCTTCTGTTTACCCGAAATTCATTCAAATGGAAATGTTATCTTGTAGGACACATGTTGCCAGTGACTGAGTTTGTCCTAGGAATGTATTTAATGACTAAGCACATGGTCCTGCTTCCCATCACAGAGCTCCTTAGAGCTGCCTGTCACACTGCACATAGGCATGAGGAAAAGCCCTGCAGTGGCTGAGACTCCTGGAAAGATGATCAGATGAGATTCCGATCATTAACCCAGCTGAGTTTCCTTTCATTAACCTGCACTGATGAGGATAATACTGCCCATGTCATTTTGGTTATATGCTCTTAATGACACTGAAGCCTCTGAATATTTAGTGAATAATCAACTATAATAATACTGAAGGCAAGGGCATGGTTTGAATTCCTCTGGTTGCAGCCAGGTCTAAACAAGCTGTATCACTGCATGACCTAATGCACACACAGTTTGCCAGAATAATACCTTCTGTAGATAAAGCAGAAACAGTTTGCATTTTTGAACTATGAATCAAATGACAACACACCAAAATTTCCCCTGCTGTCTAAAAACTCAAGATATTCTGACTATGAACAAAAGATACTTGTAGCATTAAACATTTTAATATGCATTTTATTTCTGGAGACTGGCGACTTTCACTGGAAAGCTGTTGTGCTGTTTTTCCTCCTGTGCAGCCTTGAGCTAGAGACCGCATTCAGTATTCTCAGGAATCATTCTGAAATAAAGACCCCACATATGTTTAGAAATCCATACCACCTAGTGTATATATATATATGTGTGTGTGTGTGTGTACATATATCTTTCAGTGTGCATGTTTTTCTTGTGAAACAAACTGCTTGCTGTTCAAATTATCTTCTCACAACAGTGGCTCTTTTATGTATTTATTAGCACTTGCCAGCACAGCAATACTTAATGCATTTCAGAATCACAAACCTGATCCTTGAATCTATTCCTAATTCATCACCAGTGGATCAGATATTGTGGTGTGTGTTAAAATGACCTAGTGTGAGATGTAAAAGCTGTGCATATCAGCAATACAAGATTTGATTCCTTTATTTTCTACTTTATCTCTCTCTCTCTGTTTTTTTTTGTTTTGTTTTGTTTTGTTTTTTTTTTTTTTTTTTTTTTTTTTTTTTTTGTTTTTTTGTTTTTTATGCTATTCTCCATGGCTTCATTGGTGTTTGGGGAAATCACCACCAGAGACTGCCAAGACAGAATCTGTTAGATTAGAGGAGATGAAGCAGCACTGCTCAGAACAAGTTCAGTGACTCAGTGCTCAAGGTTAATGACTCCTGGTTTGGGACCAAATCAGGTTCTGTCCCTCTTTGCCCTTAAGTTTCTGTAAGGCAGATTGTTTCAAACAGATCAAGGGGGTGATGCAGCAGGATGTGGAATCTGCGTTTGATGGTTCGTATTTTCAATGTTAAACATAAAGCTGCACCTCTGCTTTGCATAAACCTTTCCAGACCAACATCAGAGCATTACCACAATGATCCTAAAAGATCACCAGTGTTTCCCTTCTGGATGTGAACTCTCCCTGTATAGCAAGGTGTGCCAGAAACAGGCAGCATTTCTCTTAGCTCAACTTTCTTCATCTGGTCTGTCTGGAGTAAAATGTGATAAACACCCTTCAGTCATGCACTGCCACACACAGGGACATAACACATCAGCAACTGTACTGTGTTTCATCAAATAAAAGTGTCCCAAAACTCTGTCTCCAGATTTGTCTAAGACTTGGAAAGTCTGCAGAGTGAGAAATAAGGCAACAATATAATAGGACTTCCCTGTGATGCTTTTATCTGCACTGATCTGTTTCAATCACTTCTGCTTAAATAATGCATCATAACTTGTTTTCCATGTTTATCAAATCCATTTTGAACTACCCAAGCTTTTGACATCCACATTATTCTGTAACAGTGAATTAGACAGTTAAAAGTATGCAGTGTACCCTTTTTCAAATGATGTGAACTTATTTTAAGTTATAAACCTTGTCCCCTAGCCCTCAAAAGAAAACCTGTGTGCTGTTCTGCATGATCTGTTTAAGAGGAGACAGCTCAAAACCACAGAGCAAGGCAGAAGGAGCAATGTCTGCATTACTGACTTGGAATCCAGTGGCTGTACCTCGAAAAGAACAAGCACTGCTCTTACTTTTAAAAGGCTACAACAAGCCTTCTATCTGAAATTCTTAGTTCTGAATTCACCACAAACATCAAATGTTTCTAATTCCTCTCTAAGCTATAGGGGTAGGACTTGGGACACTTTTATGTATGCTGAAATTAAAAACAACTGACACTGTTTGTTGCATCCATTTTTGTGTGTTCTGATGATGCATTGTTCAATGCATGCAGGTACCTAACTCTGGATTTTGCAAATAAAAGCAAAAAATGAAAACACTTAATAAAAGCAGATGTAGACAAGTGAATAATTTTGCAGCTCTTTTATCACTGCAGTGATAAACATGCACTGCACTGATCAACAATGCAATCCTACTAAGATACTCAATTCAAATAGAGCACAAGTCAAACGATTTAACTAAATTATATTGCTTCAGTTATACAGCCACAGAGTATAACTTTTATCCACATTGTGTGTGATGTAGCATCCTTGGACATATATCTATAAATTAGGTTACAGCAACGGTAAGGTGATGTTCCTACAGCATTCCTATTTCAAATGTCTTTTCCTACTTTACAGTAGCACACCAGGGAGTATTTAATCCCTCTGGTGTGGACATAATTTCATTTCCCCTCCAGTTAATTAACCTGGTGATACTGTAACACATTCATGCCATGATACCATTCTTTGGTTACTCAATTATATGTAATAAAAAATTTACTGATGTTTCTCTGACATCATCGTGATGTCATATTTTACAATGCTGGTAGCCTATTACAATGAAAAATCTACAAACTGCCATCAGTACAAAATTGCTGTTTCATGACTTTGCAACTCTTATAAAAGTATAACAGGCCCTGGCAAAAAGCAAAAGAGAATTGGTTAAGAAAAAAAAAAAAAAACAACCAAAAAACCAACAAAACAACACAAAACCAACCAACAAACAAGCGTCACAAACAAAGAGAAAAAAACCCCTCGTGCACACTAGATTCAAAACCCAGAACTGCAGACCTCAATTTCTGTTCAAAACATCAGTTACCATGGTCAGTGGAAAAATAGATAATTCTGCAAAGGTAGAATTGAATATTGTGCTATATTTTCTCCTTACAGAAGGCTCTTTATTTTCATACTTTTTTCCCATTCCCATTTTTATGTATTTATCTGCATTGCTGGTCAGCTGAAATAACTATCAACTGTTATGTTTTTGGACTATAGGCATTGCTGCTTTATGTGAGATACAAACTGCTCTAGAAATGCATATTAATTACTGGAGGGAGATTTAGTGATCTTTTACCTGATGTAATTAAATCCAGCTGGCACTGTGCATTTAACACAGAAATTATCCTTACCTCAAAGCTCTCTTGCTCCAGAGCCTAACCAACAAGGAATCTGTGTTAATGTGAACAGCCTGGAGTGGCTCCCACAGTCTAAAAGTCTTTGTTAGATTTAACAGCACTCTTTACTGACACTTAAACTTCAATTTTTTGCCAAAGTGGTTACTGAAGTGCCTTGCTGGGGCAGAACTGAACTGCCCAGTCCTTGTTGTCCCTGGCATGTGAAATTCAAGAACCAGCCTTGGTGTTCAAGCCAATATTTCAAAATAGTGAGCATTTGTTCAGGCTTTCAAAAGGTGAATATTTGTAGTTAATGAGGGAGAGCCTGAGTCCTTTCCTGGTCCTCTCAGTGTGGACCCCCTGCCTTGGGAGCACCAGCCATCCCCTCTCTGGCCCAGCTTCTTGCACAGCAAACATCCTGCAAACAACCTGTGTGATGAAAACCTGAGCTTCACCTCTGTCCATTTGTCAATGCAAGACTCAATTTCTGAATGATTTCAAAAGAAAAAATCAACAGCAGCTTAACTTAATACAGACATATTTGTCATCTGTTAACCAGTAGTCCCCACAAATTAATGAAAACACAGTTTTCCACTTGCTAATTAAACTTCATTCATCTGCATATATTCAGTAAATTGTTTCAGAGCAAACCAGAGGTTACAGACATTTAATCTGTTATTGCTAAATTAAAAATGGTGTATAATGCTTCAAAATTAAATGCAATATATTCAATACAAGGCCACACCTTTGAAACTGAGTATCCTAGAGCTGCAAGGCTCATGCTAATAGAAACAACTATTTGAAAATACTGACCCTGCTTTCTCCTGGACATTTACAGTGAGAGAAATACTAATGGATAAATTACTCAGTGATAATTAAGAAAGTAAGAACAAATCGTTATAATTCAGACTTTTAGAAGACACTTGCATCTTAATTATCATACTCACACTGTGTTATTTGTTAATTCAAATAAAATTTGAATTGTTATTTTAATTTAAAAATATATTATTTCTTTTTTGTTTGGGTCTGGTTGTTTTTTTGGTTTTTTTCCCCCCTCTAAGTTGCATATGAAATCATCCTTAGAGAAAGATGCTAGAGAAGGAATGTCATGTTTTCCAGTCTGCTTACCACATGCTTCTGGCAGGCCACAGTATATAAGAGAGTTTTTACCACCTCACCTGTGGAATCAGTCAGTCAATTTTGTAGTTATCATCAGTTGCTTTTTGTTTGGATATGAAGGTGTAAAGCTACCAGCAGCAAGTACCATACTTAGCATGTCTTGCCAGTGACAAAAGAAAGGAAAAACACCTATAATTCATAATTTATCACTGAATCAATATCAGACTCTTGAAATTTAGGAGCATGTGGATGGGTCACAGCTCACAGGCATCAAAAATGAAGTAAACCTGGGATTTACTTAAATTCTGTATGTCAGAAGCTTAACATTGCATTTATCTTACTTTGAATTGCTCTGTCTTTGCAGCCCTACTGCAGAAAGTATTTCAGGTCTGTAGGGGTCTGTCTGCATAGAGGAAATCAGAGTCACTGCACACGTAAAAATTTAAGTGCATCCTTAACTGCAATCAAGTGTAGCAAATATGGGTTTCAGGACTTACCTGGAGAACACTGATGTCCCTAAGCCAGAGGTAAACCCAGAGAAAGGGAAACAGTGGAAGACACAGACAAATTCTGTGCATTCACCTGGATTACCTGCTCCAGTATTTCCTGTCCCTTGGGTAGATGCCAACACAAGTTCCAACACAAAAAGACTTCCCCATCCAGATCAAACATGAATTTGAGCCAAACACAAGCTCCTTTTTTCAGCACATTCTAACTTCAGCAATAAATTGTCCTAGTACCAAAACTTATCATGAAAGCCCATTCCAGTGACCCTGGAATCCCATCACAAACAGCTCTGCAGGTGATGAATTGTGCAGCATTTACATCTGGAGGCTGATAAGGATCCTGTCCTTGCAGCCTGTTCCGTGGTCACACGGATGTTCCCTCCCCAGGGCAGCTGGAGAGGGCAGTGGCTGAGGAAACCATGAATTGTTAAGGGTTTGACAACCTGTCATTCAGCTGAGTATTCCAGTCTTGTGCCTGTTTTTACCCCACAAATAAGCTTACCAACATCCAGGAGCCTAATGTGACTTTGTGGTGCCGCAGAAATTGTTTCAGCAGAAATAAAGTGCTTAAATCTGAGGATGTTTGCTGCCAAAAGTACAGAGCAATACAGGAGTATTTTATCTCAAGGAACTACAGATTCTGTTGTCTATCTTGTTTTCTCTTTCCTCATATTTTTTCAAGTAGCCAAACAGTTGAACAGTGCAGGATTTTTCCCTCTTTTCCCCCAGCACACAAAACATTACAGAGCGTACAGTAACTGTTGGGGGTTTTTTTTCACTAACTAGTAGATTTCTCTGTAGAGTTTCTCAGAATAAATTAAACCAGCCCTCAGAGGCTGCTTCTATGATGAAAATTTTCAGCAGTCCTCCCAGAGCAAAGCAGTTGCCTTCATGCATTAGAGTAACACAGCACAGCAGTAACCAGGAAAGGCTAGGGCCTGTTGTGAGAGGTAAAATAAAGTGTAAAATACCTAAGGATGCCATAGATCTTAGGCTGTAGGTCTTGGTGGGGGCTGGAGGCCAGGAGCAACCCCCTGGGATGTTCCCCTCAGCTGCCTTGCTAATGAGTGCACTCAGCATTGCTCACACCACAGAGCACCTGGCTCCCCAAAAGCTGACAGAGGAAGAAGCTGCAATTAAGTCTGTGATTTAGTGGTCTTCCTATGGCTTTTCTTTGATAAACCTGAAACTATACCCAATATGGAACAAATAAACAAAACACACCAAAAAATTGGAAGTTATTCTCTGAAGTGATTTCTTCTTGTGCACATCACCAGTGCTCACATGCCTTCTGTTGCAGAACAATGATAGAAGTTCCTAATTCATGTTTCATTCTTCATACTAGTTTACTTTAAATAAGGATCTCTCTTTCATCATAGTTACTTCTGTAATATTGGCTGATTTTTAAATACTTATTATCACTGCCTTGGCTAGGGTCACATCCTGCATATCACAGCTGTCAAAATGAGTGAAACATCTTTCTTTGCCATTCTTTGATTAAACAAAAGATTTGTTTTCACTTTTCATTAAGAAAAGAGATTCCTTTGCTAATTCAAAGAAAACAGATTTGGTTAAATTGAAGGGAAGATTCTGAAAAAGGTTTTGAAACTTCCAAACGCACAGGTCTCATGCTTATTTTAGGAAGTGGTGCTCATCAGTGCTTCTAAAAAAAGGGTGAACAGGTGCTGAGCCCCAGAATAGTGACCAATGAAGAACGTAGGTGAAAAAAAAATAGAAAAAAAAGTTTGCTTCTTGTTTTGCTGCATCCATTGCAGAGGGAGCAGGAAAGGAAAGGAGATGCTGGCTGAGCAGGTGTTAATTGCCATCCTGATTTGAGGTATTCCCTGGAATGCTGGTAGAGCTCAGGCTCTGCTCCTCAGCCCAGCTCCCTGAGCACGCCCTGACCTCAGAAAGCACAACTGCACGAACAGCAGTGTCCAAGGCATTCCTCACATTTAACATTCATATTCTAAAACTCCTGCCTGCCTGCTGGAAGGAGGGACCCAGGGCAGGAATTTGCAAAGACAGGTAGTGCCTGGGGTTGAAGTCATTTCACTTGCTGATTATTCCACTGGTAGTATTTTTCCTCTTGAGCAAAATTTCAAACAATTCAGTCCTGACATAGTTTTAAAAATGCAGCAGTGGAGAGGACCATTGATGACTGCGGGCATCCTTTCCCCACCTGTCCTGATCATCAAGTGAACATGAACTTCTAGAAACAACAAAACAACAATTATGTTTAATTGTTGAGAAGCAATTTTTCTGACCCATGAAAAGATAGCACATTTCAATTCCCTAAAGATGTCAGTCCCCTTTTTACAAAAGCAGAGAAGATGATGTTTTGTTTGTTTCTGAAAGAGAAAAACCTGGATGTCTTTTAAGTTAGTACATATAAAGTATTTATATATAAACATATACACATGTGTACACACACAGCTGTCTCCCTGATAATATATCCATATCTCAATCATCCTTGACTGTATTTTCTAGCTAGTGACACTTCTTCCCCTTCTGTAGCCCTGCATATCATAGGTGATTTTAGTAGTTTTGAATCAAGTCCTGCAACTTTAATGCATGAAAGGACATTAATGTGATTAATTTCTCTCCTAATGCAGTTCTGTTTGAGGTGTAGGAGAAAGCATTGTCACTTCAGGCTGGTACCTGGGGATGGACTGGCAACTGGAGAGGTCCAGTCTTACACTGGACTCATCATGTCCATACATGAAATATCCCAGATTTTCACTGCACAGAACCCTGACAAATACAGCAGGAATATTGATGGTTATCATGCATCTGCTCCATTAAAATTTCAATGGAAAATAATTGGTATTTAAAGGTTCACAAGCCTTAAAGAGGGAAAAAATATAGAATGTTTTAAGCACTAGGTAGCGAAGCAAAAACATTTTCCTTTTAAGTTTTAAAAGAAAAACAGTAATGTTTTCATGTCTAGCACTATAAATCTACAATTCTAGAATTATAACTCTACAAATCAGAAATTTTCCCTTACCTCCTTGCTTTCAGAAGGAAAACAGATCTATTTTCTTCCTATCTAGTTTTGTTTTGTCTTATTTTACCATAAATGAATGATTCCCCACTAACAGCTACTTGATTATCCACGAGACTCAAGGCAACTCTGTACTGTTTACCCAGTGAAAGATGCTGGAAAGCATTTCAGTAAATACTAGGTTGCATAAAATTGCTGCATTTTTACTGAGTATTGCTCAAAACCAAAGTATTGGAATGTAAATAATGTCATTCTCTTTTATTTTAAAAATTAAACAATACATTATGTGGTAATATTTAAATGAAAAGCTCTGCATTCTAGGGGTCAATGAAATTGCTAGTTCTGTGAATCAGTATTCTGCTACAAATAATTAAGGAAATTTATTCAGATTGGCAAAGGTTCAGAAAGAAATAGTCGGCTGTCCTTAAAGAGGGGCCTTCACAAAAATGTTCAGCTAATCAGAACTGATTTTCAGGACATCACATAGAGATCATTGGGGGGGGAAAAAAGGAGCAAAAGAAGCAAAAGTTAAAAATCTCAATTCTTGTAATTTGACTGAACTTAAGTGACTGATAATACAGAAGAAAAATATAGCCTGCCTTCTATTCACTTTTGAAATACCTGCAAAGGGCAACCTGAAACTGAAAAATGGAGTAAGTGCAATGAGGCCTTTAGAATAATTATGTGCTGTTAATTGAAGAATGTTAATCATGTCATATTAGAAGGGAGAGAGGGTTAAATTGGTAAAATTTCAATTCACTTAGGCCTTATCTCTTGTTGGAATGAACCAGATGATTAATCCTTAATATTCTTCAGGGATACAGAGAACATCAGCAATTAAATTAACAACTACAAAGTTTATGCTCAGAGATTCAAAAATGAAAGACAGAAACACTTTAATTTTTCACAAGTTGTTACCTTAATTATCTTCTTATTGCTTCTGTCTCTTTTCCCTCATTACAAAAACACACCCCTCAGTGTTCCTGGATCCTTTAATTTGCTGTAGCTCAGCAACTGTGTAAGGAACGTCATCAGAGCTGCAAAAGTCATAAATCTTACTTTGTGCATGCTCATTGGAAATAAATCCTTCTGCTATACCCTGTCCCTGCGTTCCAATTGCAAGTGATGACAAATTTTTGTTTCCTTACAAACAGCAGTGTCCATCAAAAGTTGCTGGCAGAAAAGGAAGGTTTGCTTAGCCCAGAAAATGAAGTTTCTTTTAGGAAAATGTAAAAGAAGTACAGATATATAAGCCAAGCTAATAGTTATTATGTGGTCCTGCCAGCACTAGGAAGGTAAAGGGGTGAGTTCTCATGAAACATAATTCCACAGTCATGAAAATAAGAGTGTAGCTCCAGATATTCATAAAAATTATGTACCACCAAGAGATCACAGACTGATGTTTAAATGTTCTCTGCTTACAGAAGAAAACAACAGACAAAATGGAGGACTTCAAAATGTGTTTGGGACTCTTTCTTAAGAGTTGAGTTAGAAAATGTGGAATCTTGTTATCAATACTGGCCTGCTTCATATATTGAATGATTTCAAATGTAATTGCTAGGAAAGTAAATGCTCCCACAAGCTGAATGCAAAAATCCATGCCCACGAAACACAGGGACTTGACATTGTTATCACCAGGCATGCTTTCCAAATTATCTAAGTTTTAAAGTAAAATGTCATATCCCTGAAGGGTGCCCTTCGAACAAATTATTAACGAAGCTCTATTGATCCTCACCCAAACAGCAAAATCTCAATAAATCTCCTCTGGACCTTTGCTGAGGCTGGAAAATGCATTACACCCCCCTACTGACCACAATTTTTATTATGGGTATTGTGTTTGCAGGGCAGTCAATTTTATACAGCATTACAAACTGCCAAGTGCTAAAGTGATTTCCTCTATTACTGAGGTCCATGTATTAAATTTAGTGAGGCACAATATCAGGCTTCAAATATTGCAGGGTTTAGAATTGAATGCAGCTGAGCCTAATGTTATCAACCTGACAAAAACCACTGACATATTAAGTAGCAAATCATTTATTCATATTTGGGACTGGTTTTGTTTTTCTGTTCAGCTGTATAGTTTTAGATTAGCCACAGTATTTCAAAATGGGACTGGTACTGTCAAGTCCAAAGACACTGTAGAATAGATATTTCATACACTTATTAAGCACAGTAGATCACAGAAATATGCCTCACTGACCTGCTATCAAACATAAATACATGTAAATTAATAAATTACTTTGCATAATGCAGGTTTAGGCTGCAAATACTTTAACCCTTTAGAACGACCAGTGATGAGCATTTCAGTTACTTTTTATTATAATCAAATACAAAGCCTTAATGCTCAGATTAAGTTGTATTTTGTGCTCCTTTTTTAGCCTGATCATTGTTTTCCCTGCAGTCTGAAATATTTAAAGCTAGCGAATTTCTGAGCTTGTAGATACTATTTGAAACCTAGTTCTTTCTGAAATATGTCTGTTGTAAGGTATATCTGGAAGAACTGATGTATCCAGAATAGTCCAGTACTTGTCCCCATCATTAACGATTGCTTAGATCAATGGAAATAAAGATTTCTGTATGTTTTTGTCAATGGAAAACAAATTATTCTGTAACAAACTGAGATGAGCTAGCCGATATTTTTCTTGCTTGAAATAATCCCAGTGATACTCTGTGGTAAAAGCTGCAGCCACAGCTCTCTGAGTAAAAAAAAAAAAAAAAAATTAAAAAAATTCTGCATTGATACCTGTTATTATACAGAATGCCTGCTTCCTACCTTTTATAAATGACTACATACTGACAGGTCTGCGGTCTAATTGTGCAATTATTAAACTGCAAAATTTAATTGCCATTAAAAATTGCTCACAGTGGATCTCTGGACAGAACTATCCATCCTCATGCAAAAACTCCAGAGAAGATTACTGTAACTTTCTCTCTGAAAATCTGTCTTCAACGTGCAATATACCCCAGCTGGGAAGACAGAAAGTAAATGCCATTGACAGATTTGCACAGTATTCTAAATGTTACAGAAATCCAAATGAAAGGATAGAATTCCCTTCCTTTTTAAACCTTTCCAGGCTCAATCACACATCTGCGTTCACTGGGAAGAGCCCAACAGTCTGCAGTCTTTTACTTTGGGTGTTTCACTGCTGTAGCTAATTTTGCCCTAACAACCATGTTGGATACTGAGCTGTCCAAATCAATCACTGAACAGTTTAGTATTGTGCTTTATATTGCCACAAGGCTTCTACACCTGTCTCAAAGGAGACAGCAGGACAAAAATATTGCTACCTTGAACTTTATTATGGAGTTGAAAAGCAAGCTTGCTACTGGAGAGCCTAATTCAAGCCCTGAATTTTGTGCCATTTTCCTCCCATGTGTCTTCCCCTCAATCCCTCCTAGACAATTCCTGCAACACTAGTTAGCTGCCAGCAAACAAATAAGCAAACTGATGAAAGCTGAAAAACAAGCATTAAATATTTAAACTTGGGAGTACTGCCCTTTTGGAGTTAGACCCCAGGTGCTTTAGTTGCAAGCCCTTTCCTTAAAAGATAAAGCATTTAACATAAGCTGACACTCAGACATCTCAGTCTCATACGCTGCCAGGGTTCCTCCTTGTCACCAAAAGAGATCAGATATTATTTTGCTAATTGGACTGAAAAATGCTCTTGGCATTCAGAGACTTCCCACACACTCACTACTGACTCCTCGGACCACGTGGGTCCCTGAACTGGCTTTGTGGAAGTTTCTCTGTGCTCTGCAATCTCATCATAAACTGGACTCCTCTCATTCAACACCAACATGCACCTGTTAATAATCCTGTCTATTCACTTCCATTGCAGAAATTCCACAGAAGCAGTGAGGAACAGCACCCTGCATAGCTCTATGAGTAGAGCTAATGACACTACTTCTTTCATTTCTGAAATGTTAATTAGCCCATAAGTCTGACACTTGGTAATGAAATATTTATTTTCCTGGAGTAGTACATGTAACTTAAGAATTACAAGTGGATCTAGATGTATTACTGCATACAAAAATCATTATTCTTAACCAGGTTGCAATCTACAAGGGAGAAACAATATATTATTACAAAGCACTTCCTAATTCCCATGGGTGAGTACCATCCATTTTTGGCACTTTGTATTTTGAGTTTTGGACAAGCAGTCTCTGTTGCTTGCAAGTTCTTTAAAACATAAAAAACCCCATGCCACAAAGTTTACACACTTCAATTCCAACGTTAAATTACATTTCATTTTGAATTATCAAGGATATAACCAATTCAAAAATATTTTTCCCCCTTTGTGACCTGAGTATCTCAGAGAGTAGTTTGGCATCCTGACAAAAAAAAAATAGATATGAATACCAAAATAATGGAATCCTCATGTTGGACTCAAAGCACTGGGGAGGACTCAAGAAACTGAATGGGAGAAACCACCCAGCAGAATCTCAAAATCTGAGATGAAAATGACTACAAAAAAGGTAGAAGAATTGATTTGCTGGCTAAGAAGGAGTGAAAGTGTGGAGCAAGGATCAGGTTTCCCTTGGTGGAAAAGGTGCTCCTGCCTTACACCTAAACACAGCACCACATGGCTTCTGGGAGAACAATAAACTCCATCACAGCCAGACCCAGTACACAGATTTAAGGTTTTTATCTGAAATTCTTCCTGAATAGAGATGAGGGAGATTTAAAGAAATCAATGATAAACTTCTCCAGTGTGCTTTCCAAACGGGGTGTCCAGGAATCACCTCTCATGTCATGCAAGTACCTTTTGCTCAACACATTCAGGTTCTTTAGGGCCACACATGTGGTTCCAGAAAGCAGCAACTCACAATAAATCATCAGGGGTGAGAACAATTTGACAAATAAATGATAGTGTGCTGTGATCAGGTGACACTGACAAATCACTCTCAGACCTATCCTGCAACTCCTTAGCTCTTCTTGGCTATTTAGCCCAGCATTTTTTTTTCCAATATACATAATTCAGTGATAAGCAAAACAGCTGTAATTTCTACAGTTTCCCTAATGAAATCCCAATAATTTTTACTGTTTGAGACTATTCTGCCAGAAGTGCAGCTCTTCTGAAAAGTAATCACATGGTGGCGTTTACATGAAATAGTTCCAAATGAGCAGAACTATTAACATATATAAAATCTATATGAAAACAAGATTCCCATACAGCAAATCATATCCAAAACGACTCATCCCACAGACCTGTCTTGCAGTGGAAAATGATGGGTTTGAATTGAACAAAGTCAGTGTAAGAAGACTGAAAGAGTGGTTAAAATAACACCAGCACATGTGAAGCTGTGTGTGCTGAGTTTTCCATAAGAGAAGGTGCACTAAGATATTAGCCAGTTGAATAATGTGCATCAAACAAAAATAGAAAGAAGATAGCTTGGTCATATTTAGCTTATTTGACTGTGATAACATCATTAAATTTGTTCCCTGATAAGACATACCTCTAAAGTAAATTGGAATCACTTCATTTAAAAGATAACCGAACCATATTACTTCAGTAATATCATAGAAAAAAAAAATCTTCAGTGTGTAATACACTTCTGCAAAACATGAGTAAATATTAATTTCTCCATGTCCAACAGAATAAGACATGAACAGGCTTGCTTTTCAGCAGGAAAGATTCCAATTGAACATGTGGCTCACTTGTGTGTGGTTTTTATAGCTAAGAGATAAATTTGACTTGTCTGTTTATAATTGCTTTTTATAAACCAATTTAAATTAAGAATTTGTTCACTGGCTGTGAACATCCATATCTTAACTTAAAACAGGATTGTTATCTTTGCTTTCACTGTGTAGTTTTACATTAATAGCATATGATAACCTTCTGAAATAAGAGAGTAAATGTTTAACACACACACATTAATAATGAATAGTAAGAAACAGAAGTGCATGAGGAACTTTTACAAGTACCAGTAACACATCACTGCATCACACCACAGGACTCCTCACACCTGAGCTGTAGAATGAGATGTTTTATGCCACCTCAGCTAGGCCTGTATGTATTATTAAATTACCTTTCTAGTCTTTACAAGACTTAATTCCACATTCCTCATTTGTCTCCAGCACCTTTTTCCTATAGCATTTGTAATTTTGTCTTCGTATTAGATCAGCTTTCTTCCCCTGCTTGAGAGTAACCTCTTCCACTTGTCCTACTTCTCATGAGGAATTATCCAATATACAAATCAAAATTTGCATCCTATTATTATTATTATTATCCTGTTGCTGCCCATTGAGTCATCAAACATGTTGCCAGACATTCAGGGAAAAAAAAAATAACCAAAACACTCCGTCTCTTCACCATCCAATTTCAAAGAATTGCAACCAAGTCCCACCAGGAGGATAAAGCAGACCCTTTTCTACAGCAAATTTTTAATTGCCTTTCAGCCAAAATTACACCCCCCAAAAATAAAGGTTTTTAAGAATGGTCTCTTTTGGAACTAATTTACCTTATCTGAGAGGGTGGTGCCATCTATATCTACAACCAAAGCATAGCACAGTAAAAACATTATTATTAACAGCATTGCAGAGTTACTCCAGATTCTCTGACAGCAAATAGGGTTTGAAACACATGAAGACAAAAAGTAAGTTCACCCTGTGGGTTGCTTTAGAAGCTCAACCTTAGTCATGTCAAGAGGACACAATTTCTTCACATTTAACTGAAAAGGACAGTGGCTGTTCTGATCTTAAATATTCTCCTTTCATTTCAGCCCCTTGACCCCTCTCTCCTTCATTTGCCTCCCCTTGCAGTGACATTTATTGCTTTCTCTTTCTTGCTCTGCTGTTCCTGTTGTTGCTGGGATGCTGCACTTCCAGACAGGACTGGAGTGTGAAGGTACAAGTGGACAAATAGTCGTGGCCACTGTGAGTGCTCCTCACAAAACAAAGTTCCCTCAGTGTTCTCAACACTTCCACTGGATAAAGAACATGGGAAATATGTAAAAGAATTCCAGCTGGGCTTGGCATTTATAATTAGGAGCTTCTCATGGCTGAGAATTGAATACCTGAAGGAAAAAAGTGATACTATATTCCAATTACAAATTAATGGGGAAGAATGGGATATACTGGGTTTGTTACTAGGTGGTGCAATTTATCTCAGATTCTTCTACAAATTCATAGCATTGACTTGGGATACTTTCTGAAAAACTCACAAGCTAAAAAAGTAGAATTGCTGAAAACAATACAGCTGAAACCTTTCTTCAGGTTAGATGTTTCAGTTATCTTATACATGTGTTGAGTAAAAAATAACTGATAAAAAAAAAATTCTTTTTCTTACATCACACTTTTAAGACAGTATTGTAAGGTCTATTCAGTATCCATACCATGGTAAAAACTAGAGCTGCTAATTTTTAAATCAGCAGTACAATCAACATTGCCACCTTAACATTAGCACTGCAGTTACTCTTCAAATTGGTTGTATGAGGATCAATATATTAAACATTTCCATATTTCAACTTATATGTTTACCTGTGTTCACCTTTGGAGGGAATCAAATCATCTGCACAACATTTCACCCTAAAGAATGTTTACAATTTTAAACTTTGAGTTTTTCTATTAAAAAACCCCATCCATTTGTTTTAAAAATCCTGATTAAAACAAACCAAAGCTCAGGTAAACTAGGCCTCTGAATATTTTAAATCTCAAATTAAAGTCATAATAAATATTTGGCTTGTTGCAATCTAAAACCAACTTTGACAAAGTAATTTTAATCAAATCTCATCTCACCAAACATAGTTTTGGTCTTCACTTCCTATTCCATAACAAGAGATGCTCTGCAAAAGCTCCAAGTGGAGCTTGGAATATTTCCCTTGGCTGTTGTTTTAATATTAGTTGAGAAAGCAGAGATTGACTTCACTTAACTGCAGCCACCAACCAGCTGCTTCACTAGAACTTCAATAGAAACACAATTCTGAAAGCCCAAAGGACAGAGTTTCATTCATTGCTACAAATATTCTTAATAAAAGGAAGATTACATTGTCATGATGATTACACCACTCAAAACACGAAATGTACAGCATTTTACTCAGAGAATGACTACAGTTGAGGCATATTTTTTTTGCTGATTTTCCAGTTAATACTGCTGTGATTCAAAGTCTCAGTGAGGCAGGCAGACTCTGCAAAGGACACACACCAGTTCCCAAAGCAGAGAGCTCAGTTTTACCACATGTGCTCATTGAATCCCATCTGACCACAGAGCTATTGAAAACCCTACATTCATAACACACAGGCAGGAGCTAACTGAAATACAAATGTGCCAATTTGAACACTCCTTTTGAACTTAGACTGTGCTTTCTAATCTACAACCATTGCTGGCTGGGCAATTTTCGTTTTTGCAAAACGACAAGTGGCACTTCATTTTAGGTAAAGGTGAAGTTCCCAACTTTATAAAATGCATCCCTCTGTAATACCAACTGGTGCATGCTGGTGTCTGACGTTAGAGAGGAATGTTCACACACTGGAAAATAAATGGTTTTTGCATTTCAAGGTGACAAGTACAATGTCAGACACAATCAATCGATCACTGCATAATTATTATTGCAAATGATCCATATCCATGCTGCAAACCTTAAGGGGAATTTAATGAAGCAGGAAGCACATCAATAATAAGATCTACTTCAGTCTCTGTTAAATCTCACAATTCACAAATATGTTGTCACATTTTATCCTTCCTCAAATTCCTGTAATTATATTTCAGGAGAAGCTCACTCAAAAGTCAAATTCAAACATATATCACCTTTTCCCCTATAAAAGGAGTCCCTGTATATATATCTATATATATATATCTATATATATATATCTATATCTATATATATATATATATATATCACAAAAGATGAAATGTACAAAAGTCTAAAAACACAACAATCTGTGAAGAAAATGTAGACTTAATCTGATGTATTTGGCTGACTTAAATCGGTGTTGTGCCCACAGAGGAACACACAGGGAGCACAGCAAGAATGAGAAGGAGCTGAAGAGAGGAACTCCTGTGTCCTGACTGAGATCCCTCCATGGCACTCACTGCCTCACTGAAGAGTGGGAGTTTAACTTGTGGTGATAACAAAAAGGGGCCTTGGTTTTTTGTCAATTTCTGGTCTACCCGAACCAGAAATTAAGTTGACAAACTGAATTGGCAGAAATGATAATTTGGAATAAATTATGTCATTTCTTCCAAGGGAAGTCTGCTGCGTCTGTGATGGTCATCAGGAAGTGATCTCCATGTTTTCCTGCTCTTTCATGAGCTTTCTCACTCCAGTTATTCCCTTTCCTCCTCCCCCTCTGCCTCACGGAGGTGGAAAGTAAGAGGGAATTTGGCTGCTAGCTGGGTCCAACCCATGACACAACTGCCATCCTGAAGGGGAAAAGTACATCTGGTGAATTAGAAACCTTTGTAAAAGCAGTCATTTCTGCAGGAATGCTGGACTTCAGCTTTCTGGCTGCAGTAAGAACAGGTGGATTTCCACACTAGGCTATGACAAGGATCCAAACACAGATTCATCTGTTTGGCAAGCAAGGAATATCAATCCAGGAGCAGAAGGGGAAAAGGAAGTCATATGGAAAGACATCAAAATATGTGAACAGATACCCAGATTTTGATTAGTAAACATCCCCTTCTGTTGATTAAACTGTGAGACAGTCTAACTAGTTATAAAAGGTAAATCCAGCCTAGTGGCACTTGCACATCACAGTGAAAAGATAAGTAAATCTTGGCTTAGGGACTATGACAGCTTCTCAAACAGGCACACTTCACTGGAATAAACATCCAAAAGGAACACATAGAGATATTAATCTCAAGACACAAACAAGGTTTCTCAACTGCCCAAAAAAATCTTCAGGACTTGTTCATTCCTCTGCCTCCACAGCTAAGGCTGTTCCAACAGCAGCTGAGGCTCTGCAGCTGCAGCAGCTCAAACCCACCAGTCCCAGAAGTGGCGCTCAACAAGGATTTCCACTGAGAGATAATAATCATGGGACAATAGGAGGACTCTAACCTGCTCACCCAGCCCCATTTCATGCAGCTTTTGTTCAATTCTTTCCTCACACACATCCCTGCACTGATAAAGACACCCACGCAGTTCATTCAAAGCTCTGATGGAAAGGAATGCTATTAAGGGGGACATGATGGAGATAAGGTTAATTGGACAAGTGTAACTCCCTGCTAAAGGAAGGGGGGAGAGCAGATTTGGCAATTAAACTATACAGAACATGTAATGCAACTTCAGAAGAGAGCAGAGGAAGTCAGTCATGCTGCTTTACACAAAATGCATGGATTCTGCTGCAAGAATTGGCAGTGATAATAAATATATTCCTGATGCTAAAACTCAGTTTGATCCTGTTTAAATTCAGCTTCATCAAACACTTATGTGTGTTTGTCTCTAAAGGAATGTACATTGCTTTTCCAAACCAAAACTGGCTCGCTTGTCTATCTGCAATGCTGGACATAACAGAGCATCATCCTGATTTGTTCTCTTGCCATTCTTACCCCACACCAATAACAGAATGGTGTTCTACAAAATACCACAGCAGGGCAAGAAAACCCTTCAAGAACTGAACGTACCCGATGACCAAAAGTTACTGTCAAATATTCTGACTGGAATTGTTTTTCTTTTCTGTTTCATTTCTCCTTTCATACAAAAAATGGTGATTTTGCTGAATGTCATCATGCTTTGCATGCTAGTGTGATTTTCAGCTTTGTCATCACAACGTGAAGTATTATACATATGATTTTCAGCCAACTTGTGTGTGTGTTCCAATAGATACATAAAGACAGCCTACTGAGAATTGTCTTAGATTCTACCATAACTAATTGTAATCCTATTTTCATTCAACACCTCTGTCAGTCCTTTTATTTTAGCCATCAAGACTGCAGATTTATAAATTGCAATAGTTCATTATTCAAGTTTATTGAGCCAGGTACCCTTGAAGATCCTTACTATTCACATCAGCATACTCTATTATGAAATAATTTGCATTTTTCTGTGTTAATAATAAAAGGTACACATTTATTCAACATCAGTGGTCAGGCAGTCAGACGCAGAGGATGAAGCTGCATCTTTTATTCAAGGTCTCAGTGGAAAGCAGAATGAGGATCACTGACTCTGAAGATATCTGCAGCTTTTCTGCTAATATATTTGATTTTTCTTAACTAATAGGATCTAAATACTTTGATTACTCAATAATTCTATGCAATAAAATCTATACTGCTGAAGTGTTCCTCTGACTGTTTTCAGCACATTTATTCTTTCAGCTTAGCTCATGCTGGATCTCACTGTCTGTAGCTCTTTAAGCACAGTCAGCAGTGCATTTTGTCTTAGTCCAGAGTGTTTTTGGAAATCCTCATCAAAGAGAACAATCCTCTGCTTAATGCACACAATTTCAATGCTACAAAATGCACAGTAGGTCGTTACCCAAAAGAATATAAGCATTGTATTTATTCCTTACTGCAATTTAAAAAATTCTAAGGTTTTGTTCCTTTATTATTTTAGTCATCTTCACATCTGTTTAGGGTTCTCATTTCCTTTAGAAAAAAAGCCTTTACAAAGGTGTCCTGCAGCACTGTGTACACAAGGAGCACAAGTCAGGCTGGAAATGACACCCTTCTCTGAGCCAGGAGCAAGGCACACTCTGTGCCTGCACAGATTTGGTGCATCAAAACATGCAGACTTTGGTCAGCTGAATAAAATACCATCTGCTTTTGAATATGGGAGCTGACACACACTCATATATGTGTATTAGGATGCCTCTAAATAGGAGAAGCACCAGAAATACAACCATAAAGGAATTTAGACTTCTAAATGTCCAGATGAAATTTGTGCTAGAGTCTGTTACTTCTTTTTCTTCCAGACTTCTTTCCAGATGTTTATTTAAGGAACATTTTGCTATTTCAGACAAGTACAATTCTCTGTATTGGACCCAAAAGCTTTATTCTACAGAGTTGTCAAAACAGTGTCCTATTGCCAGAAGAAATTATCTTGCTGCTATTGCATACACATTTTTTTTTTTCAATCTGTTTCTCTGTATCTGCCTACTCTAGTTTTGGGAAAAATAACAAATTTCATTTGCTGACATGCTTTCTGCCTTGTTTGATCAAGTATCATTCTGGAGCTGCTACTGCAAAAAATCTCTGCTAAATATACACAAAATTTCTGACAACTCGTTCCCTATTATTAAAAAGAACAGCAGACTGACAGGAATGAAGCAGTATTCTGACTAAGCAGACATTAATTAGATGTTTATAAAATTTATAAAACTGTATTATGGTACATTAAGGTAATTTTAGTCCAGCATTGTAGCATCCAACAAAATGTGGAAAGCTAACAATTTTTATTTTAAAAATATATTTACCAATTATTTTGCTCCAGTTTTTTCTATGACAACATTTAATTGCATTTGATTTTTTCATGGCATGCAGTAACATTAAATGCTCAACTTCTAACTCAGAATATGAAAATTGAACATGAGGTTAGTGAGAACTGAACAACCAGATGGAAAACAGCCAACCATGGAACTCTTTGCAGCTGCTTGTGCTGTCATGTGGACAAACTAGGCTTATTTTGCAAAGTACGAAAAAGAGGAGGAGGAATAGTGCCCAGAAAGAGGGGGTTTGGAAGGCTGGGGACTCTGAAAGATTGGGAGCAGCCTCAGCTTTCAGCCACCACAAGTTACACACTAAGCACGAGTCAGCAACTTCAGAACCCTCTAACTGGAAAAACCCCAACACAAATATTTGCCACATTCTGAGCAAACCCCGTCACCTTTGGGGAGGTGAGTTACACAGGAAATGGGAATGATCATCTGCAGTGATCCAGAACACCTTGAGTCACTGCAACAATCTCATTTTGGGGAGAAAGGGGCATTAAAGTGCAGCAGCAGCAGATGTAAAAGGGTCTGTACCCCTCAGAGAGAATATATTCCCTTTTGGATTCACGAGTTCCCAAATCAGCAATGCCTGAAAGACTTCAAAGTTTCTTGGTCAGTGTGAACTCTGACATTGCTGAGCTCTGATTCCTGCAGTACACTCTGATTCCTATGCATAAGTACCAGATCAAAAAAAGATCTCCTTTGTCCAGGGAAGGAGGAAAATATAAATACAAACATCATTTAATTGCTTAGGCTGTCAACAAACATGGATTTCCTTTGACAGGATTAACAATACTAAAATCTTTCTCTATTTTTTGAAATGTTGAAATAAGTATTTAAAAAACAAGACCTAATCAAGACTGTTCTAGTCAACAGACTGAATTAGTGTCTGTGCTCTGCATTCCTGCACAATGCCTTAAGTTAGCTAAACATGTTCAGCTTTCAATAAAAGGAACTTGATATCACTGTCATCAGTAGAATTTAAAAAAAAAAAAGACATCAAACTGTTCCAGGATACCATCTAAGTAAGACATTAGAGAATGGGAAGAAATAAAAATTTTCTTTTACTTTGTAAATATCCAAAATGTTTCTGCGTTACACACGAAATGAAACAACAGGTAAGCACTGCCACATAATGAGTGAATAGTCTGAAAAAATTTCAGTCAATGGAATAAGTTAATTTTAAGCCCTTTAAAAAAGGGATTACATTTTCACACAAGTTGGCTACTTTAAATTTTAATAATATTGCTGAGAAGCTTTTTATAATTACATAAAAAATAGATGTGATGTCAGGAGAAAGCATTTCAAGTGCTGCTCTGAGTTTATACCTTGCACCTACATCTACTGAAAGTCTCTTGTTTACCTACTGCATCTTTTCCATATGCTGCATCTTAGGTACCTATGCATGGCCATGTAATGTCTAGAGTTTAAAAACTGTAACATTTCAGGAAAAAAATAATCTATGAATACAAATACTCTATTTCCATAAAAACTCACAAAGTTATAACGTTCTGCTACAATTAAAAAAATGTTTATTCTCTGCTTCTTCCTACTAATCTTGAGATTTTATACAAATAATTTAGACTAGAGAAGTTCAGTTGCAAATGGGAAGAAATACTCAATACTCAGGTGTAGCAGTGCCAAGAGAGAGAGGGACTGTTTAAAGAATTCTGCAAATCAGAAAACCAGAGCAAAACATGCATCATATAATGTAAGTAAAAAGGACTAAGTAAAAATGGAATGAACACACTTTTAAATGTGAAATATTAATTACTAAAACCTTTATATGAATTACTAGGAGCTTTGAGAACCAGGAATTGGAACCATCATAAACTGGCTGTTACTATGGCTGTTTTGCTTAAAGCATTTATGCACATCTCTAAAGAGAATAACTAGAAAAGTTCATCAAAAATAAAAACTATAGCACACTAAAAGTGATAGAAATCTGCATAGTTAATGTATGCAAGAAAATGTATTTCACTGAATTTTCAAATTAACAATGATTCCTAGGCTTGGAGAGGGAGAAGATCCCTGGCTTTTAAACCTTTTGAGCCTGTGCCACAGAGAAACAGAATAATACACAATAATGCATGTCCTTTCACCTCAGTGTGCGTATTAGAAAGAAGGGCTTATCCTCACATATTTACTGCGCATCTCCTTTGGATGGCAACTCTAACAGCACAGCACAAACTGAGTGAAAGACACACTGCTGCAACTGAGGGATCGGATTTATAAATCTAAAAGGAGAATGAAACTAATCCTTGCACCAGCAGCTTCAACACAGAATGGTGGTAAGGGTTAAAAACCAGCAGCAGTCAGGGCTGCTGGTAAATGCACAGACACACAGGTGAAAATTCAAGGGACTTGCACTACGGAACCCAGAGAAAAAGACAAAATCATAAGGCTCGGTGATTGGTGAGCTCCCGAAACGATAGCACAGGTCAAAGTACTGAAAAAACAAACTCTGAAGTCTACATGCAGCGCCTTTTGCACGGGTGACAAAAGTCACTAAGATATAGTGGAGGGTCAAGAGGAATTAGAAGAAAGCATAAAGGGAGATTTACAGCATGAACCACGAGTGATTTAAAAAGAGAAGGAGTGGTTACTGATAACATCCTGAGAATTCCGTGTTGCTCCTCTGCAGCCTGTTTTGCAGAGGTGGCCCAGATTAGCTGCACGCCTGTCTATTTTTACATACATTTAAATTAAATAAATAAATAGATTGTCAAATGAGATTAGTCTAAAATATTTTCCCAGAAGATGTACAGGCTTTGAAGAAGAACACAGAAAAGCTTTTAAGTATGCAGATTTGTTCACTGATTTCTTTGTGGGTTTGTTTTGCTAAGAAATAAAACATTCTGTATCAAAACCTGGATGAATACACAGGTTAATAGCTTTACTAATTAAAACATACATGCCACAACACAACATTATTTTTAAGCTGAGCAGATTTTGCTGCAAGGTATCAGAACAATGCTGAATATAAAATCACAGAAATAGGAACACAGTATCTATTTCTTTATCTGCAGTTGTCAATTGCCAGAAACTTCAAAAGCCAAGACAGACTGTGACAATTAGTATAAAAGCAACTGGGTTAAGTAACACACATTAGAAGTTTTAATCACATTAAGATTGTTTCATTTCTTACAAAGAAAGCAAATTCTGAGCAGCCACAAGTGATGCAGCATTCGCTTTGTAACTGAACCCCACAGTGAATCTTACACAATTGCAATATGTTCTAAGGCATTGAAAAGAAAGAAGTGCACCACCCTGCCACATCCTGCAAATCATGAAAATAAATTCCAGCTTCACGTAAATGTTTCAACTCTGCCTGGAAATGCAAGCACAGGTACTGCACCCCAGCCACGCTCCCCTGCAGCACACACACCTTCCATAGCACAAAACATGCTGCAACTACAGGCTAAAATCCACACTCCCAAAGTCCATTTATTAACAAAAGATTGACATGGAGAGAGACACTACCTACCCACAAATACATCATCATCTTGAAAGAAATCAAGGGCTCTGTCAGCAAACAGAAGTCTCCTTACTTCACCAAGTATGTCTGGAAGGAAAACTGAAAACAGTGGGTAGAAAATCTTGCCTTTTTTCTGTCAAGTCCTCACAGTTCTCTTCTTATACAAGGTATTTTTTTTAGTTTGTTTATGAGAACAGCATTCGTTCAGTGGCTCTTTCTGCGTGTGAAGTGACTTGCTTCAGGCTGTCTTTTTTCTTCCCTTTTTCTCCCTAACTCAGTCTGTCCTTTCTTTACTGTCAAGCTTGCTTAGGTAACAGTTCTTGGTGTATCTATTTAATGAGCAGGTCCGTGCACTAAAGGCAGCCAACTACACTGAAGGGGGGGGGGGGGGGGGTGTGGAGAGGGGAAAAAAAAAAGTAATAATAAATAAATAAATGGGAATATTCCACTTCCTGATTATTATTATGGGATCTACAGACGCCCCCTCTGTAGAATTTTATAGGAGGATTTCTAAGACGTCTTGAGGGAGGGGGGAATCCTCAGAGTGACTCTGGTGGCTCTCGAGCCATTACCTCTCCCTGCTAAAGGACCCAGTTCACAAATCCCACATTTGAGAAATTTTTAAACTCAAAGCAAAGCTCCTACAGAAAAGAAAGGAACATGTACTGCACCCTGCTTCTCCTTTATCTCTTTAAATGCACTCCAGATAAAAGCTGCATCCAGTCAGGTCAAGGCCTTTCCCAATCTTATTACGCTCACACAGGAGTGTTCAACACACTTTTCTACAGCCATCTACTGTCTCCACAGTGTTATTGCTGCTCTTCCTGCTGCCAGCACCAGAAACAGGCAACACAAACAGTAAATCAGACCACAGCAAAAGTGTTTGGGCTGATTTGATTTATTTTTGGTGGGATTTATTTTTTTTCCTTACTGTAACAGACACTTCAAAATCAAAGTTATGATTGTGATTTGCATATGTAATAAAGGTTAATAAAGACAACTGCATCTTTTGCTCTTTTTTTAAAGTTGAATGTATATTATGTAAATGAGTGAGCATGCAAGGGACTCGAGGTTTTTTGATTGACACTTGGACTTTTATCCTTTGCTACAAGAAAATACTTTTAACTCATTTAACCCATCTCATTAAAATACACAATACACTTAGTAAATTAATTAGCATCCTCAGGTGAGAAACAATTTAAAAATGTAAAGGAGACAAATCTTAGTTACTTTTAAGGCTGCATTATTGGGTTTGAAAATCATGCCTGGCCTTGTGAACTGGTGCATGCCACACCCTGACCATGGCACCTTTCGGGTACTGATGTGGAGAGCTATTCACACAGCCTCTCCACCAAGTGCATCAACTCCATATCAAAAATCAATAATTACTAAAGAGATGAGGTATAAAAATGGTGATGGGGATGAGATTAAACAGAAATTTTGCCTTTTTTAATGTTTGATTATTTATTTGTTATCCTTGGTCACAAACCCATCACTTCAAAAAAAAAAAAAAAAAAAAAACAACAAAAAACCACCAAAAAAACCCATTCTTTTTACCTAAAGACTCCAATCCATTTACATATTCAGCCTGACTAGACAAGGTAAAACATCACCTAAATAATTAAAATACATTAACTAAATTCACCAGGGCAGGTGGCAAATGGAGAGGCACCTGCTGAAACAGCCCATGAAGAGGAGATACAACAGCAAAGTAAGACTAGGGGGAGAAAACTAAAATCCATAGCACTAAACCACCTGGAATCTGCCACCAGGGTGAAGTCCAAGTAAAAATAACTGCAGTAGCACTGACAGTTCAGAGCTGATTAAACAGCAAAATGAAGCAATCAATTCATGTGGCACTTCACACTAAGATTTCAATAGAGAAGTTTATACAGATAAACAAATACATATACACACAGAGCTATTTATGCTTCATCTGTAAAATTCTACTGCCAGCTAAAATGTTGTTGCCTCTTTCAGTGGAGGCAAAAGGCAAAGATTTAACGCAGCAATTTCTAGAGTGGTAATTTTTGCTGTAATGTGCAACAACAATAACACTTATATAAGTTTAGTGCAGTTTCACGATACAAAACAACTTCCTTCACCTGGGCAGATTACAAGAGGAAAGGAAAACCCTTTTCTTTCCAGTTTTGAGTTGTTTAAACGATCTGTCAGTTTAGCCACCAATACTCAGCTCTCTACCAGGCCTAACCCAGGCACCTTTAAGCTGAACACCTTCACTCCTTTAGTCTCCTGCACAGAGCACCGTGTTCTGTAGTCAGTTACACTGTAATAAACCTGAAATATCATGTTAGAATGAATTACATTATACTGGTTAGGCTGAAAATACATTTTCTGATAATGTATCTGAACATCTGCCAGCCAGCAGTTCTTTCTATCTGTGCACCTCAACTGAACACAGGAGGTTTTAGAATTTTCAAAGACTAGTTAAAGATTTTATTAATGTGATAAAAGACTGTGCACAGGTATTGCCTATAAATCACTTCTGTATCAAAATTTCCCTGTTTTGGAGCATAGGAGAGGCAGCATATGAAACTTCAGGGAATGATGTCCCAAGGCTTTCAACTGCTCTCTCTATATTCTAAATTCTCTTCATTATTAAATTGGCTACTCAGCCAATTCTTTACACCTTATTCCTCCAAACAAGAGGAACAAATTGTAATGCTGCTGTACAATACCATTCATTTGAAGTGTTTTATTTTTCATACAGATATTATTCAATACTTTGTTAGATCAACTGTAGTTCCTGTGCAGGTAGAAAAACATGGATAAAAAATGACTGAAAACAGGTATATTATTCTGGTTTTTGCACCTATGGCTGAAGTTGAAGCTGAACCCTGTTTGCTAAGGTCACTTCTTACATGTTCTGGATTTGCAAACAATGTGATAAAAGTAAATAGAAGGTACTGACCACAATCACTTAACAAAGGCTGGTCCAAGAGAGCTGACGTTGGGTTCAGGTCCAAGGCTATTGAAACCAATGAGAACCATGGGGTTCTTTGAAAAAACAGGCAGTCAGAAACTCTGTAACCAATCTGGGTGTTTGCTGCGTGCTGCTGTAATGGCCCAGCTCCTCTGAGGCTCCCGAAGATGCTCACATGGGGCTCTCAGGTGCTGTCAGCTTCAGCATCAGCACTGCTGTGTGAGCTTGTACCACAGCCTGAAATTTTATAATCAATCAGAATATCATTTGTTTTCCATAGAGAATCATGAGGGATTGGTGAGATAGTAAGGGTAGATAAAAATACTTGGTAATAGTAACAAGGAAACAATAAAATTTGTACTCATGATTAATCAAGATTAGTTATGTATGTGATCAGCACATTCTTATTGGCACCTCAACAGTTCTCATTTCTAAAAAATCAAGCTCTAGATTCTAGGAGTTCCATTACCTTATTAAAGGACCATAATTCATAGACATATCTTGGCATATTTATTAATGACAAAGAAGATTGGAAATAGCACTGATATTCCTGCTTACTGCATTGGAAGATAAGAAAATGCAGACTAAGTTCCTCCTTTTGCAAGGGGTGTAAGACTCCTAGGAACTGCAGGAATATTAAAACAAGCTCAGTGCTAGATGGTATAACCTGTTTTTCTAGGTGCTAAGGGTATCAAAATCATAGATTTGACTAATGGACTGCAAAGACAAAACTTACTGACTTTAGTGAGTCTATGTTTTCAACTAACATCTCCGTTCTTCCAAATTTAAACCGGAGGGATTTAACAATTCTTAAAAACCAAAAAGCCTAATAAAGGAGGGAGGGAATGTGATAGGAATGATTACACTGCCATTACTGGTAATAAACTAGTTTCTTTTACTCAACTTCCCCAAGAAAAGATACAAATGATGCACATGATACATGAGCTGCAACAACGCTAAAATCTTACATAATTTGCACAGAATACAAAAAATAATTTCAAGCATTTAGAAGGCTAGAAATATTTGTGTTTGTGCTTAATTTCTACACCTTAACAGCCTCATCTATCACGGCTGTATATGAAATGAAAAACTGCAAATTGTTAGGAGGTGTGGAAACAAAACAAGTCCTTAATCTCTTCTTGTGTCACTGCAGTTTTAAGGGCGTGGGTTTTGCTGTATTTTTTCTGGCTTTTGCTTTTTGGGTTTCAGCATAAATACAGAAGAGCAACTGAAGTGCAACTTTATGTACAGCTCTGTTGGTTTATAAACTGTGTTTTCACCAAAGAGTTTTCAGTTTTGGGTTGGGGTTTTGTTTTTTTTTTTCAATTTTCAATGAACTTCTATTGCTTTAGCCATTCTGTCACTTTTGATGCAAGAAATTGGTTTCTGTGCTCATTTGCTCTACAACAAGGTCAGAATACTGTCCCAGGAAAGCCTGAGCAGCAATCAGCCAACAACTTGGTCATTAAAGCTCAGCACAATTTCAAATCCCAGTCAGGATTGCTGGCTGAGATCAGTTGTGCTCAGTGCACAGTCCAAGGGGACAAGCAGGTTGGAGACAGATGGGAGCTTCCCCAATCCCACATCCCATGGCACATGCATGGGGTGCACACTGCTGATCATCCCCCACAGAACCAGCAGCATCAACCTTGGCTTTCCCTTTTCTGAGCACAGCAAGGTGGTGGGAAGGAAACCATGAGGGGTCTGTCCCTTTGTCTGGTACCAACACTTCACTTGTGATGTGTCTGCAACAAAGCCCGTGGCTTATTTCTCCCAACACTCAAACATCCTATCCTGACAAGACTCAGGGTAACTAAGTGATTATAATTAAGCCAAATTATTAGTGATCATTGTTCAGTTGGTAACAGCTCAATCAATCCACACCCATAATTTCAGTGGCAGGTGCTATATTGCTGCTGCTTCTTTGGTGAGAACAGACTCAGCCAACAGTTCTGCCAGAGAGCCCTGGCAGCCACAGGAAAACCTCACATAATCTCTCCTGGTTTTAGGATGTCAGCTGGACTCCAGCTTCAGTCTGATCAGTGTTACTGTGGGTTGATGATGGATTTGAATTTACTTACTGAAGGAAAAGTTTAACATAAGGACAGTGGGATCAGAACTTACCTGCTGCAAGAAAACAGTTTTAACTAAATTTCCTGAAATGTTAGTACAGCTCTCCAATTTTCTTCTGGACAGTGCCCAGGTGTGTGTGCAAATCTTGATTTTAGATACTCTGCTTACACAGCGCACAAAAAGAAACAAATCTGTTTCAGCATGTAATCATTCACACTTCAACAAAGCAACCTGGATATCAAATATTGAATACTGGTAACAAGTGGCTCTCAATTCATCTGTTCCTTGAGAACTTAGATTGGTTGAATAAAATTGAATGAATTAAGTATCTCAAGACACTCTGGAGCAGAAAAAGAAACTAATGTCACCAGTAAAATTACCTCCAGGCAAATGTTTGCTTAGCTTTAGTCAACATCTTCTTTCCAGTGCCCATAAAGTCTTTGCTTCAAGAGAACACAAAGGCAACTCACAATCTTATAATGCATTTTTAAAACCTGGCAGAGGGTATTTCCATCTTCACAGTAGGACACATAATTATATTCTCCTTAGAACAGACTAATCTGAAACCAACTATTGCTAACTATCATCTAGTAATTGAAACACAGGAAAAAAAAAATCCTCTTTTCAAGCTAATACACTCAAATTTGCTTTGGGTAAAGATGTGCTCCCCAGTAGTGGAGGCAGCTAATCCCATTCCTCAGGTAACACCAGCCCCAGGCTGCTGCTGGCAGAACCATCAGTCAGCTCACATCAGCTGATGCAGGGACCTGATGGGCTGGGAGAGGGATGGCGCTCAGATAAATAAATAAAACTTGCCACACTTGCATAATAAATCAATACAAAGTTGTCTCTAGGAGTTCTTTAAGTAATTGCAACTACTGTAAGGTAAGATTTTGTTTTAAAAACGGGAGTAGGGGTTAACATTTGGTAATCATCACTAATATGATAAAAGGCTCCTATTACCAATGACTTAAGGACTTCTTCCCTGTAATTTTCAGTTTATGAGTATATAAATTGCTTTGTTATTTAGTGCAGGCTCCTTAAATCCTGAAGTCTTTATGCACTGGATGATAACAAATGGATCAGTTTTACCACTTCTAATAGTTCAGTAAATCATGGAACAGCCTACCTTTCAGCAGAGCCATCATACAGAGCTTATCACAGCAAACCTATCAGCTGCTATTTCTAACTATATATCTGACAAAACTAATTCATGCTCTGTCTTCTCGTCTCACTTGTTTTTTAACAAGGTGAGAACAGCCTCCTAACTGAGGCTGGGTTATATCAGTGTTTTGATTTGGTGAGGGACAGGCACACCCACAGTCTGTGCTGAGCACACTTCTCCTGCTCCCAGAGCTGATGGCAGCACCACTGCATGGCAGCCCTGCCATGAAAAAGGTGAAAAATCTGCTCCTCTGCCACCTGGACTCCTGGGAACAGCACCAGAACCCATGAGGCTGGCCAGCACCTCCAGTTCTGCTCACAGCATCAGAAAGGCCTCTGCAGCAGTGTCCTGGTGGAGGTACTGCCCATGGACAGGTGACAAACAGGCAGGACAAGTGACAAACAAGGAGACACAGGGGCAGGGTTTTAGGGAGGCACTGCAGGGGCAAGGAATGGAAAGCTACCAAACAAATCCTGGCTATTCAGAGAGAAAAGGAGTTACATAAGAGGATTGAGATATCTACAAAACCAGACAAAAAGCTGATGCTACAGGTGCTAATCACTCCCAGTGTATTAGCAGTGCACAACGACAGCCCCGAGTTAACTCCATTAACAAAACAGCCGAGTTTGGCGTTTTTGAGACAATCTGTGTCTCACTATTGCTGTCTTATTAAAGCTGGGTTTTTTATACCACGTCACAAATGCAGAGTGTAAAACCCACACAACTGCTGGGGTACTTCTTGCACAAGTAGTGGCTGTGTTTAACAATCAGAGAACTCACACTTCACACGCTGAATTCCCCAGTCAGGCACGCAAAATGATGGTCTGGCAGTGGCATCAGCCTGGAAATAATTCTGTCTTCAGAATCTTCTACTCCTCATTCTCAAGGAAACCAGAGACTGTTTGAGGAGCTCTAATGGCACTATCACATAGAGAAAAGGAAGCCGTGAGGCTGCTCTTTAATAAATCAATGCCTCTTTGGCTGCCTTCCAGACCACAAAAACACTTTGGGCATCTATGCCTCCCTTTCATTTTGTGACTTGTAGGACCCTCTCCATCATCCTGATGTCTGCAGATTTTCTCCATTGCCCTTTTTCTTTTTTTTGGCTCCTACCATGAGACTCACGGAACATGTGCCTTTAATAGGTCTCAGACTATGTTTTTCCACAAACACTTGACATTTTCTGAAATCTGTTATTTGTGTATTAAAGACAAATAAGTAGTGAGACAATAATGACGGCTGCATGAGTGCTTTCCCAAAGTATGCATATGAATGGCCAAATGATTCTGATTTTCAGAAGTGGCCTCAAATTATTTTGAAATGACTTGAAAAATACTGGGAAGTTTCTGTCCATCAGTCCAAACCCTGAGAGAGAAGCCAGGGCATGCCAGGAGACAAAATGAGATGAACAGTGCTTTCTGGCAGTCCGGCAGAGGGAATGTCTTCCTGGCATCTTGGAGCACCACACATCTGAGAATGGGTGTGAATGCAACTATGCATGGCTTGCTCTTGGTCACACTGGAAGCTTCAAAGTACCACGACTCATTTGCAGGATTTCTCTAAAGAGGAAATAGTTGGTTTTGAAGAACAGGTGTTTCTAGAAGAAAGCTAAATGCAGCACAACTCTAAAGGAGTTCTTGTAGTTGAACAGCTGGTAAATGCACACAGCACTGCTCCAAGGAACACTCTGGGACAGAAGATTGCAATGACCAGGTCACTATACCACTTCCCATGTTCCCATAGTAGGAACTTTTTTTTCCTGGTATTAAAAAAAAAAAATAATTGGGTGCATCCAGCTTCTTGCAAAAGGTCAGATTCAGAATACTTTTCCCTGCATGTTTCAAGCATTACAAATCATGTCAGTGTTCTGCTTCTAGACCCACTTGCACAGCCACCACCAGGCCAGAAAACCAGGCAACCATCAAACCAACCTGTGAGTACTTCACATTCACCCACTGCCTTCCAGTTCTATCAGAAATTCCTTCAGCCAACCAAAGCTGGATTCCCTGAATATTCATTCTCACAATTAAAAAGTTCACTTATACAGTTCTTCTGCCTGAAATCAAAATACATCCTCTCCCCTTCCAGGAGCTGCCCGTCCTTTCCGTTATTAAATTGATTGTACATTAGAGATGCTGTGTTTACCTCAGACACTCTCCATTAGGAGGGATCCAGCTTGTACACTAAATATTTAATTGGTGTTCTGAGATGCTCTGAATCTATGTATTTTCTATTTTCCTAGGGGGTTCATGGTTCACATCAGTTGGATACTCCTTGCCCAGCAACAAAATGCAAAGTTAACTATTTCCAACAGCAAATGCACAGGTACTGACACTGAAAAAAAAAAAACAAAAAAACAAAACAAATTACACCCTGTTCTGAAAACAGTGACATTACGGAAATAAAACCTCTGTCTCAAACCAAAATGTAGATTCTTCTGCTATACAGGCTGATAATACTTTGTGCATGTGTGAAAGCTGACATTTTTTTCTTTTCCCCCCTCAGGAGGGAAATTCTCCAGTAGCATCACAAGGAGTGGTTGTGCTTCCCTTTCATCAGAGACCAATCACCACCACAGTGGTAAGATCCTGATGCAGCCCAGGGTTAGTGCTCCGCTCTGAAGCACTTCCCACTACAAAAGGTTGGTGGCACTTGGACGGAGCCTAAAAGAGCAGCAGCACTTTTAGGGGCAGACCAAACACCTGCTGCTCTTGTATTCAGAAAAGCACACACCTGAGGAGCAGGAGCAGCTCCTGTGGGCACAGAGCTGGTGGCAGTCTGGATATCCCTTCTCTCTGGGACTGCATCAGGCTCTGCTGGGCTCCCCCACAGAGGAAACTGCAAAACGCTGATGAAAGGCATCACAGCACTTACTGCTTTTCACTGAGCAAGACCTTGCTAAACTACATCTTGGCAAACTGAGCTTTGCAAGTAAACAATATTAAAGCATTTCAAAAGATGCTTTGATTTTTTTTTTCTTTTCTTTTTTTTTTTTAACATGAAATGTCAGGTGCCAATAAGACAAACAAGAAAATCCCATTCAGAATTGGGTATCCTGCTTCTATTTAGTTACTGTCAACTGCAAAACGCTGATGAAAGGCATCACAGCACTTACTGCTTTTCACTGAGCAAGACCTTGCTAAACTACATCTTGGCAAACTGAGCTTTGCAAGTAAACAATATTAAAGCATTTCAAAAGATGCTTTGATTTTTTTTCTTTTTTCTTTTTTTTTTTTAAACATGAAATGTCAGGTGCCAACATGACAAACAAGAAAATCCCATTCAGAATTGGGTATCCTGCTTCTATTTAGTTACTGTCTCCTAAGAACACGTTACATTCAGAGCAAAGGGCTAAGAAGCAGGGCTTGTTTTCCATCCCGGCCTGCATTTCAAAGGAGGGAATTCTCCATGAGCAGGGTTCCTTAACGCAGTTCTTTGCAGGCAGGGAGACTCCGGGCTGCAGGATCAGGTTGCACAAAGCCCACCTGGCCTCTCAGAGGTGATACTTGGTGTTCTCCTCTGAGCCCTGAATGAGGATGCTCTCTGCACACTGAGTGAGTCTCCACACTCACTCACTGAATGAAAACTGAATTAAACCCTTCTGTGGCTGTGGAAATGCAAACACTGAGGTCAGGGAGCACCAACGCCTAATTAAACATATACTGAAGTTCTCTTTGCCTGAGGTACACCTTTTAAGACTATTTCTATGTTCCAAATTCCAATCCCATTCCAAGAATCTGACATTTTTTCCTCCACCTGGCCAAGGAAAGGCACTCCCAGTGCCTCCAGCAGGAGCCTGAGCAGGGAAGAGGCTGAGTGCTCCACATAATGCATTTCAAGTGCATCAATACCATGCTTTAGTGCCAGCAGCACAGCAAAATAAACAGTGCAAGCATTTGGGTGGGGTTTAGTTCAGAAAAACACACAAAAACATCAATCTGCTTTTGTTATTTACTGGCATAACATCAAAAATCTTTGTTTCAAGTGAATTTCCTCTAGAATATATTGCCACACTGATGGTAGTATGATTACAGATGCACACTTACTGACCTTTTTTCTCTTTTTAATAACTTCAGTGTTTGCCAGCACTTTCAAAATAAAGCTTGGATGATTCTGAATAAGACATGGAAATATATTTTCATTAACCAATTTGAAAAATTATTTCTTTTCCTCTCAACCTTTTTTATATAAAAGCCAATGTTTTTCACATTATTATATATTTGGTATCATGCAGGGCACAGAGTTCTCCAAAAATTGTAAAAGCCTGAGATTTAAATGTAAATCTAATACCATTATCCATTTATTTGGAGTCCCTAATACATTTTCAAATAAATTAGTGAAAAAAAACCTCATTAAAAATTTTGGTTCAGAATTATAATTTTAACATATTGAATAGAATATGGGAGACTAATTGTTTTCAGCCATTAGATCTGGTTTTCAAACCAGAAGGATCTGCATGGCCATGCTAGCACACCATGATTGCTCTGTTCTGATGTCAACATGTGAAAAAAACCCCAAATTTGCATACAAATGAGTCAAGAAAAGTTTTGATATATTTTTAACAATGATTAATATTAAAAGTATTTTACTATCTCAGTATGAAATAGATACTCTGGATACAAGATCATCATAACTGAAAGAAAACCCCACAGTCCCACAGTGGACTCCACTCCAGCTGAGCATGACTGGGAAGGTGCCCAGCACATTTCAAGGGCTTAGGAAAAATTATATTAAGTGAGTTTACAGGGTTTTTTTCCCTAGATTTACAGCTGTTTGTTTGGGTTTTTTTAAAAGAATCTATGTTTAAAGGAAGAGAATAGTAAATAATTACAGTAACAGACCTTTAATGTATTTTGGACTATTATCATCCAGACAAAAATAAACAAAAAAAAAATCCTAATTTCAAATTAAATGATAGCTACATTTAGATTTTAAATATCTGCACGAGTAGAAACAGGAGTGTAAATGAGGTATGAGATATCCTGGATTTGGGAACCTAATAATTGAGCCAAAACTCCAAGAAAGAAACAACCTTTTGAAAGATCATACTGCCAGGTTTTTCCATGGGCACTGTGGCAATATCATGTGAAAACTCCTGGGAGATTTCATTCCAAAAAATGGGAAATGCCAATTAGAGTGTCAAGAAAAAAAGGACAAGTGAGGGGAGTTAAATTATCCAAAGGCTGGATTTGTTTTTTCCAGTGCCTACAGGTTTTCGATGCAAATGTATGAGCACAAAAGTATGTGCCTGGAATTCTCAGTAAGGAGAATGTTTACAATTCCTTTATGGGAAGTAGCAAACAGATGATTGGTTATCTGCATCACAGAAAGGCTCTCACCATCATTCGATCATGAAAAATGGTGGGAATAAAAGAGGAGATTAATGCAATCTACCTTAAAATTCCCAGGCTGTGTGTTAAGTAAAAAAAGGTACACCAGATATCAAAGATGTATCTGAACCATAAAGTATTTGGGGCAAAGGCAGTATCTTACACCTTGCTTGTAAAGTGCCTGTAATTTATGGTGCTATATAAATGATTTTTAACAATGATGAAAACAGTTGTAGAAAGCAGTAGCTCAGAGGGGAAAAAAATAAAAAAAAGGAGAAATGAGCTGATAGCATATGAAGCAATCTACTGCATGTAGGGAAAACCAACCAAAAGGTAATAAAACTATTCATTATGTGCTCTTTGGAGGGCAGCTGCTCTCAAGTACCAAAGTGACCTTGAGATGAACACCACTTCTTTTACTTTCAGTGTTGTACTCAAAGAGATCTTAAGAATCCAAAGGCAGAGACTGCTGCACAAAAGGGAAATGCTGGAAATGGAACAGGTGAGCACTGAGTGCATCTGTATTTTTGCCCATTACCTATGAATAACAGCCTACGTGGCATTGATTACATACCTGGGATACATCTGTAGCCACTCCCTCACATGAAGGGCTCAAATTTTGGGTATTAGTGGAGCACAGAAAATGCCTGTGATCTGATGTACTTTGGTTTTATATCTCCCTCTCCCTGTCTAAGCCACACTGTCTTTAAAGAAAACAGAGGTGATCAAAGCTTCAAGATACACAACAGCACACAGATGTGGAGGAGAAAACATTCCCGAAACAAGGTCAGCTTCTCCCAGGGGTGAGGAACAACAAAGATGCTGAAAATCAGCAGAGCATTTTTGCCTTTCTCAACTTCCTGGCTCATAAAATGGATCCTCCAGATACCATGGTACGAATACGAAAATACCAGCTCGGGATTTCTTCCATTTCTCCATCAGTTTGTCTCCCAGTACCTGCTGGTATTGGTGATGGCCTCAGGCAAGGGGCAGGACCTTGCACCAGGTCCAGCCTCAGGAGATTCACCTGGCTCCACCTCTCCAGGCCCACACAGGGAAAAGTGGCTAACTCTGGATAATACACTTTTCTCCTAAACAATTTTTTTTTTTGCTGCAAGCCTTTGTGAAAAGAAGAAAAATTAGTTGACTAAAGGTGGTTTTAAAATTCTGTAGTTCACTTGTCTTCCAACACCAAGCATAGCTCCTTCTCGAGGCCAGAATTTCAAGATGACACAAAATTATTGTCAGCTTGATAAAATATAAATTTTGTGTGTTTGGTGGAGCTCCTTTTTATTTCTCTATACTGCTTCCTGGAGACTACATGGATTTTTTTTGGGTGATTTTGTACCAGGAAAGCCATTCCTGTTGAACACAAAGGCTTGGCTTTCAGGACAAGTTGGGATTTTTCTGCAGAATAGAAGTTCACTTATTCTGGCTTATTCTTACTACTAATAAAGTTGAGATTAACAAGAAATACAGACTACTAGAGAACAAACACAGACTTCTAAAATCCTGGCCTATCCAAAACCAAGATTTGACTCTTTATCCAACAATGCGGTGTATGTGCATGTCAATCACAAGTCAGTAGGACTGGATCCTTAACTGTATTTATATTTATGTGTAATACAAATACATACTAGTATGTATATTTTTGCATATTAATATTGATTCATGCATTTCTGGGGTTTTTTTAAGGTGAATTTCTTCTTCCTTGTAATTTTGGTGCTTGGAAAAAAATTGGCAGCTACTTAAAAAAGCATAATGAAATGTTTTTGTAGAGTAGGACACCTGACCAGTTTAAACAAGCAAAGTTTAGAAAATTTTTACATAACAGAAAAAGACCATTAACATCAAACCAAGGACATGATAGCCATATTAAATCAATATTCCTTCATTCTCTCTATTTGAAAGAATACTGGTTCAAGAAGTCAAAGTGGCTCAGTGACTATATGTCCCTATAATACCACACTGTTTGGATTGTTCATCTAAACTTGTATGGGTTTTTTCAGTTCTCTACCATATTTTCCTGTTCCCTTTAAAAATCTTGTTGCTCAATCTGTTCTTTTACATATGAGTAAATGAGAATAGAACTCCACAATGCAGAAGGACCAAAGAGGGTGTTAAAAATACAGCCCAACCACCTGCAGCTGGAAAACCTTTCCAGGATTTTCACTTTTTTTTCACCCAAGTGCAAAAGAAAAGTGAATAGTTCAAGCCAACAGCACTACCCATGCAAAGCCACACAGCCCTCACCCAAGCTAGAAAGGCCTCGTGGAAACACCCAGGGGAATAAAAACAACACCAACCCAAAACTTGCAAAACAACAAAACAAAACAAAAAAAAAAAAAAACCCACCAAAAATCCCCCCCTAAACCCACAAATTCTCCAAACTGCACTGTAAACTAGATAGCATTTCCTTCTTGAATTAGGTGTGACACCAAAGAGACCATGATCTTTGCTAGTCAAATTGCCTCAGCAACAGCAGAGGTTGAAATAATAAGTCAGGATAGTACAAACACTGTTAAAGCTGTGCACTCAAAGGTCTGGTTTCCAGATGATCAAAGAGAAACTACAAAAGCTGTGTGAAAAAAGAGCTCCTTCTCAACAAACACAAACTAAGCAAGAAAACCTTTCTTCTTTTCTAGGACAGCATCCCTGCTCACAGCGAGTGCTCTGCAGCAGGAGCTGTGTGCAGTCACTGCAGAAAGTCTGAACCAAGAGCTGCTGCTCTGAGTGCAGAAGCTGCTCCCAAATCCAGATTGGATCCAGGACTGGGCATTGCTCATGTTTGTGCAGCAGGAGGAAGAAAGCACTGGCATATTGAATTTATCTTGGGTACTGTCTCAGCAGCCCTTAAACTGTCCAAATATATTACCTTCTGTCCTTTCACAAATTTACCATGTCCTGAACCTTCATTACCCCTAGTGAACTATTCCCTGTCCCTGATGCCTGTGTACAGGTATGAGTTTAAACACACATTCAGGAGCTGCTGAATTCCACACAAAATCACCCTAACCAGACAGGTCCTTAGTGCAAGCACTGCTTCAGCCTCACCAAAAATTCCTGTAGTCCTTCAGTTCCAGCAATTATGAAGCACCACACAGAGAAAATCCTTGACTGTGCAAAAATCCAAGTTGAATTCAAGAGAAAGTGGTGGTGCTTGAACAGCAGAAAAGCCTCTGCCTGCTGTTCTCAGAGAGAGGGATGCCAAAACATCAGGACAGGAATGGAAAGTTTTCTGAACAGCATTCCATCAAGAGCAGAGTCAAGACATTACCTAAAGGCCTCTTATCTATTCCTGAAAGAATTCAAAGAAGCCTGAAGTGGGTGGCACAACTATTGAACAAAGTGCAGCAAACACTTTATTCTCTTGATCCAAGGGCCCTATTAGCAGTCAGCATTTGAAGAGAACACAATCCTTGTGGTGAGAGGCCATGGCACTTGAAACATGAACAGTATTCATTACCTTGTTATTGTTTTAAATTGCAATAATATTAAGTAACAAATTGGAGTTTTATATAGTAACGTTATGAGTTACTATAGCTGGGAAGGCTCCTAAAATTTAGCAGAACTGCCAAGAAAAACTGCGATTGAAATTTACATTTTTCTAGTTGCCTTTTTTTTTTTTTTTTTGGGCACATATTTATTTCAAGCTAAGTTAAAATTTAAATGAAATCACATTCCTACAATTAACCTTTCTCCCCAGTCTTTTTTAGATCTCATTTCCAAGATTTTTTTTCCTGAGCTGTGATGTGTATTACTCTTTATAGAACCTCTGGGAATATAGTTGGTAAGACACTGAGTGAGAATACTCCAATTTCATTGCATGTCAATGTGTGATACAAATCAGGAACCAAAAATACATCTCCTTACTGATCTCACCTACCTGAATCTCCACCTACACCTACAGGGAGGATGAACACAACTCACTGCAATAACTACAGCAGGATCACTCTAAGCCACTTGTCTGGCACATCAAATGCAGCACATGTGAATTCCTAAGGAAAGGATGAGTAGTAAACACACTGGGTTGACCCACTTTAATAGTTATATCCCCTTTGAACCCCTTTTCCTTTGAGGGACATGGGACACTTGGTAGTTCCAGATTACTCTTCCAGGCAAAACACACACACACTGTTCACAAATGCAAACCAAGGGTTGTCAGAGGAAAGGCAAAAAGTGACATTTTTATTACTGGCCAGAACCAGCTATCCTGTTTTGCAGAAATGCTAGGAATTACACATTGCTCTCTGGTAACATGGCATCACTGACTCACAAAACAAGCTCATACCCATTTCTTTGTCTCCTGTCCAGTGTGGGAAGAGGTGGACAGAGAGCAGAGGTTCTTGGCCAACCACCACCCTGCTATCACCCCAAGTAATTTCAGAAAACCCTCAAGATAACATCTACTTAACAAACCACTTCCACTCTGATTCTCTTCTTCTCTCCAGTTATTTGTTTGGTTTTACTCAGCTCAAACCAATTAAAAAATTAGTGTCTTTCACTGAATCACAATGTGACTCCTCAGTGCATCAGAGGAACACAGGACACAAAAATTCCAACAGACTATTCTTAACCACTGGAGAAAGCTAATGCCACAACAATGAGCTTCAAAAAGTTTATTTAAAAAAGTTTCCAAGAGCCCTCATCAATACAGCTAAGCACATTACAAACCTAATAAATTAATGCATTAATAAAGACATAAATAAAGCTAAATATTGCTTTATTAAAGCTAAATATTGCAGGATCAGTGTTGCTTAAAAATTATGCTGGGCATCAATGCATTTGCTTTTGTTTTCTCTCTACCTGGTGTAACTTTGATACATTTTTTGCTGCATGTTGCACTTTATTTCATTTACCATATAAGAGACAAGACAAATAGAGCAATATGGAATGCAAAACTTCTCTCTCCTTGAAAATTAGAATACTATAAAAACATAAAAGTTGATATTAAATACAAGGTGACAGTAAGAGCCTGCCCTGCCCCTATTTCAGACCAGAGAAGGAACTCTGGCTGCATATAATGCATCTTGATAATAAGCACATGTGAAAGAAGCTGTTAATTACAGCAACAACTGGGTCACTTAGAATTTCACATCAAGGAAGCTAATCACACCATTTACCATTAGACCTCATTGGTATTCACAGCAACATTTATAAAGCCTGCCAACATTAGAGTTTAAAATTGCTCTCTGCCCACCTTGGAGAGCTCATCTGGTGTTGCTGCATCAGGACCAAAAGCCTTTTCTTCTACAGCACAACCCATGGAGCTCATTTTAAACAGTTAGACTGAATTAATCATACAAAATAAAAAATGATGAGTTGAAGGCTGGGTAAAGCTCTGCAAGCTTTAAGTTACCCTGTACATTGAAGTCATGTCCTTCAGCTCTGATAAGAAAACACCACCCCAGGTTCAAATCAGACCAGCAAGGAAGGTTGGGTGGGAACAGCAGGCAGACTTCTGAGCTGTCACTGCCCTTATTTATAGCTTTATGTACTCCAAATAATCTATGCTTAGGGCTCATATCCCAATTTTCTTCACAGCCTTAAATAACCTGGACCATGCGTGTTTCAAAGTCTGTTTTTCAGACTGTATTACAAGCAGAAAATAACTTTTAAACGATTCTGAGCAAGCTGTGAGTTCTGTGTCTTTACAGGTCATTTCTAATGCATCAGAATGCCAACCACACACAGCCACTCGTGAGCAGCAAGGGGCAGCAGGAGAGAGTCAGAGAGGAGAGGCTGTGACTGTCCAAAAAGAGATTTATAAACCAGGACTGGGTAACACAAAACACAACAAAGGGGAGTAAAGGGCATATTATTTTCTTTAAAGGAAACACTGACGAAGCACAGTGTGCAGGGAGGTGGGGAGAGCAATACTGATGAGTCAACATGCCTTTTAAAAACATACCTTTTTTTTTAGTATAACTTGATTTAAGACACCAGATTAGAATGCAAAAGGACATTAAGAAACACAAAAATAATTATTATTAAGGCAGAACGTTGTAATGAAAAATCACTGCCAAGAGAAAGTAAAACTTGGAAAATGGTATTGATGCTTTATTTTTTAAAATAAAATTGAAATGCACCAAAGTTAGGTTATGTTATTTTTCCAAATAGAATAAAAAACCCCAACCAGCCTTGACAGAGATAAAATTCCCATAGTTTTTGTATAACTTCTCATTTAAATCATTCAGGTAAAGACATTAATGTCTACCTGGGGATTATACCAGGTTGGCAGGGCAAATAAGTTACGCATTTGTGATTGTTGTGAAGTTCAAATATTGAGTAGAAAAGGGTTAAAATGCACAGGCTTCCTTAATTATTAGGATTATCATTCTTTATAAATATAATGTATAATGGCCAGAGGCTCTAATATGAATGAGTTTCATTACCCTTAATGCTTTATTCCAGAACAGTGATGTGCTGCTTTGCATTTAGAATTTACAAGGCAGTGAAACAGATATGAGGTGAGAAATGTCTAAGGAAATTATTTTAGTCAGACTTGGATATTTCTTTATACAGACACACAACTGATGCTTTAAATTTTAGCTTTCATATTTTCCAGATTCTGTACTGCCTTAGTGTGTAACTCTGAACTTCACATAAAGTGTTAGCAAGTTCTCCTCACAGTTCAGTCAATCCTTTTCCAGTTTGGTTTCCAGAATCCTTGGTTCCTGTCCTCAGAAGCAAGGACACCATTTGAGGAGAGCAGCCTGGGAGGATGGGACTGCACAACCTGGAGCTGTAACTGGACAGTTAACCCAGTATGGAAATGGACCAAAACTTATAAAAGTTTGAAAACTCGTGACTCAGAGTCCATCATGGGCAGAGCCACAGCCAGGCTCTTGTACTGCCGAAGATGTATGCTGTGAAGGCCTTTAATAAACCCCTACTTTATTCCTTTAACTTTGTCTACCCCCTGTTCTAGATAGCCTCTCAAGGTATCATAATGACTAATTATTTATTTACACTACTATGCTTTTAACAAGCCTTGGTTTTGAATTTTATGACTCTTAGACTACGGAATTGCTAAAGAATCAAAAAAGGAGAGTGGCAGACATTTTCATCTTAGAGTTAGCAAGGAAGTGTGAGACATTCTATCTTTTTTATTGTATTATTAGATGACCTCCCAATAATCTTGTTTACTTAGTTTAACAAACAATATGATGTTGGCATTTGGTTGTTTCGATCCTGTTTCCTTGTTCTATTTCAATTCTTTCAGCTGGGATGAAGCACCACTTTTGTGAAGAGACTCCCATCCAAGTACTCATGGCAGCTCCCAAACCCCAAAAGGAAATACTGCAGGCCTGCAAAACCTGATTCAGGCAATGAAACATTTCTTCAACAGCACTGCTCTGCCAGGGAGCCAACCTAAAAGTGGCAGAATGGTCAAGTGACACCCTCGTAGGGCTCAAAGAGCAACATGTCCACACAGTACATTTAAATTTCAGAGTGACCTTTAGTCACAGCAGATACGCTGTGACAGCCACAGGGGATCTCTGGGACAGGAGCACAATTTACACCAGAAACTGTGTTTAGTGTAACAGGAACATCAGAGGACTTGTGGAAGAAGATGTAGCTAAATTTAGCAGGTTACAGACATGGTTTTGTGTCACATTTTGCTATGACACAAAGGCACCCTAAGCACTGAGGCCATTGTTAGACATAAATGAGTAATACTGGAAGAGAAAGATACATGAAAGTTTGACTGCACCACATCTCACCCACTGCTTTGAAAAAGCACACAAATTTACTTGTAAAAAGAGCTCATGGCCTCCTCAAGTTATATTTTAAAACAATATTTTCCTTCATTCAAGGGAGAAAATAAAAGCAATAAAAAGAAATGAAAAGTTTCTTTGTTCTCAAGGCACTGCTACCTCTTGGAAAGCTTGTCCTTCAGGTACTATTGCAATATTTTAGCTCTGACAGCTGCTCTGTTGAGACATGACTACTGATAAAACAAAGCTTTATCACTCCAGCTCCATACAATGCAATGCAGTCACATGGCAGCGAGAAAAGAATTGAGGACAATATGTGATGCATTGTTCTTGCATAACGTGTTTACCAAAAATCCCATTACAAGTGTGGTGAGGACCAGCTGAAGCATCTAGATATGTTGATGGAGTTAATCTAAACAATGGCTGGATGAGCAAGAACACTGCACAATGTACTTTCAGACAAGTATATTCTTTATACTTGCAAGTCATGCAGGCACTGCTGTTTCTTAGTAAACAGCAAACAAACAAACAAATAAAAAGCTGCTTTTTCTATTTCCAAAAATAGTTTTGTTTGTATAGAAACTTACCCTTCCTTCAGGCCTGCCTCTCCCTCTCTACATGCATATGGGATTTCAAATAAACACTCATCATGTGCTATCAATAAATGGAGGTCTATTAAGCAACACTCAGATGACCAAAAAGCTTTTGGTTGGTTGGGTTCTTGTGGTTTTGGTGGTTTTTTTTTCTTTTAGTTAATGAAGGCTCTTCTACTTTCCCAAACAAATACTAGAATCATTCAAAAATACTGCAGTGGTAAAGCATCTTCAGGGATCTGTAGCATTTAAAGGCAGCAGACTAAAAGCTGTTTAACACAGTCACTCTAATACAGGAAAAGGGGAAAACTGGAGAGGTCAGCAGCCTGGGCTCAGGAACCCCATCTCCTTCCAGACTGTACACAACCAATAGACACTGAAATAACAGCTCCTCACAGCCCTGCCACTGGCTCCTCCTCTCTGAAATACACAATATAAATCACAGGATAACTTCTTGCTGGAAACCATCTGAGTGGAGCAGGTCTAGGAAGCACAGTGACCTTGGGCACTGCTGGAGCTGCACAGGAGGAGCTCACTGAGTGTCAGGGGTCCCATCAACAGGCAAAGATTTTTACTGAAGATTTTTACTGCCGAATCTCATCACATTACAGAAAAAAAACCAAACAAACAAACAAAAAAACAAAACCAAAAAACAAAACAAAACAAAACAAAAAAAACAACCAAAAAAACAAACAAAAAAAACAACCCACACCAAAAAACCTGCATCTATCTATCTAGCTCCTTTATAATGGAAGATGTACAGTATTTACCAACAAGCAACAAATGAACTAAATATGTTCCTCTTAAATTAAGTAATTCATCTGTCAATAGCACAGACTAAATTCTGCTTATGTTTTAAAGAAACAGAACATTTTGCATATCATTGCACTTACCCTTAGCTGTTCTCTTTCACAACTCATCTGTTGTTTTGAACTCTATAAGGGAAGAAAAAAAATGCCAAAATAACTTTGAAAGCATAACATCCTTGCCACAACAAAGCTGCTAATCTATCTATTTTACACACATAAATATTGGAAATGCAGCCATTTATCTAAATACAATATTGTTCTGTGCATCCACACAGAATCATTATTGCAAAAAAAATCTTTTTTCAACTTATATTTTAAATTTGCAAAGATCAAAATGAAATGAACACCAGAACCCACAACAAAACTGAAGTAGAAAAGAATCTTGTTTAGATTTTAAAACCCGATTGGCAGTCCAGTTCAGGAAGAAGCTTTCTTCCTTTTGTGCCCTATTATCACAAGTCTGTGGTATTTGTGAATATCCCAATGCTTCAATATGTGAGAAATTCACAGCAGAGCTCAGGAATAAAGATACAGAAGCTTCAAATAAGTGATAAAACACTTTCCTATGAAAATGTCCAGCTCTAATCCAGTGTAAAAGTCAACTGGAAGATTATTTGATTCCACAGCATATTTTTTTTTCTCCATACTGCTGTTTGTGCTCTGCCAGATTCACAAGAAACTCTGCTCAGGGTGTGAGAGCTGCTGGCTGAGCAGGACCTCACTCCCTGTGACAGCAGACACGGGGCAGTGGCAGCACAGCCTGGGACATCCCAACCCTGCCAGAAGGAAAAGGCTCCTCCAGGAAGAGCTCTGGAACAACAAGTGCCCTGAAACACCAGTTCCCAGCTCCCAGCCTGCTTCCCATTCCCAGTCTGCTGCCCAGCTCCCAGGAGTGTAACTCAGCCATGCACCACAGCCTCCGGAGCCAAACTTCCAAAGCTTTGCTCGGGAAGGCACTCAGGTGTTGATCTGTCCATGTGGAGAGAAGGTTTTTGTGTCTGGGTGGGTTTTGTTTTGGTTTTCTTAAAAAATAATTTTAGAATAATTTTAGAATCGTTAGGGAGCATAATTAGCCTTGAAAGTGTCATCACTGTCAGTGCTGTCGTTAGTGTAGATGGCAAATAATCCATAAAACATGAAATTGGATTCAATGTTTCTGAGGATATCTTCAAAGGTTTAGAATATACTTATCACTATTTTGTGCTTAGAAACCATTAAAACACCAACCAATACCCACTTGTATAAGGTATTTTTACTTTGTAGTGATAATGAAAATGGCAACTTCTCAAAGTTAGGCTACTACAAACAAAATAAAACTGCCTGGTTTTCATCACAGAAGGAGTCCTAAAAAGTACATTACAGGCTTAACCTTCTACTTGTACAGCAGAATCTTACAACAGAGTCCCTGTATGAAAACACAAAGCTAACAGAAACAAATGTTCTTTGAAGTTCCCAGCAGGAAGTAAGAAGCACAGTAATTCAGAACAGGTCTAATTACAATTCCCCTAAGGAGTCAAACTAAGTACAGCTGAAGTGACTGTCACTTGCAGAAAGTTCATGACAACACCATTTATGAGTCACTTTAAGGTTATATTAGTCCACATTGTAAGTGTGCTTGCATAAGTCTCAAGAGTTAATTTCAGATGGGAATTCCACATGAACCTCTTTACCTTGATTAAAAATAAATAAATGGAATAATAAAAATAAATGGAATATTTCAGTTGGAAGGGACCTACAGTGATCATCTAGCCAAAGTTAGAAGTGAGTTTGGGTTGTTTTGTTCAGGGTCTTTTTTTATAATTTACTTTTTCTGTGTTAAGAGATTTTAACCTCTGGTGGTGGAATGGAGGGTGGAGATTTCAAATGCAAGAAAGGTGAAATTTCTAAGATAACAAGGAAAAAGTGTATCAAATACTCAGAGTGGAACAAGTATCGTTATGGCCTATTTACGCAGAGAGTTAATTTTGTGTTTTAGTTAGTAGCTATTTGCTACTGTAATTTGAAACATAGAATACCTAACATCTCAGACACCAGAAAAATTGCATTTAAGATGGGAAAGAAGTGTTTATGAATGGTGGGATAATACAACAGAGAGGCAAAGAGTAAGTGAATATGATGACCACATGTTAACACCCAACTGCTCCTCCAGGTCTGGCAGCACAACCAACAGAAGAAAATCATGAATTTAAAACAGTTTTCATTTGAATGTTAGAACACTATTTAAAATTATTTTTTGATTCAAGCACCTGCATGATGCTCATGCTTTCTGAAAGGAAAAAATCAACAGGGTGACAGGACACACCAGTGGTGGCAATTCCCTTGGTTCAAAGTTCAGCAAATGGTTGATTACAGATTGTGTTTTAGCTACAACACCAAAATCCATTTCAGAGCTGTTTTCCCTCAGAGTGAACATCCACCTAGACAGCTCCCTCATCACCCTTCATCCTAAGAGCTTTCCAGAAAAAAAGCAGCAAGGTTTAGTGATAAGGCATTATTACGATGAGATTAAAAAGGAAAAAAATAAACAAACCAAATTTACCTTAATTTAAAAAAAATTAAAAATCATAGTTTAAACACAGATGCCATCTGCCTGTCTGGCCCTCTGTTTGTCAGACCAAGTTTATTAGAATACATCTGGGAAGTGCTCATTTGAACACGAGCAGTTCTCTGAGCATTTCACCAGTGCCAATTTTGCTCTCTCATTTTGTCTTTTTTGTTATCTGTGCCAGTTTAAGAGAAACATCCTGGCAGTACTGAGCACTTAAGGGAAAACATAAATAATGCATTTACAATATGTAAACCTGTACAGATAAATGAGAAAAACTGAAAGCCATAACATATTTAATTAATGATCAAGAGAGCCTAGAAGCAAACCTTGTGCACATTCTGCAATTTTAAATACATTGCTTCTCAATCTTAAATTTACTTTGTTATGCCTCTGGATTCAACCATATGCAATTAACTATTTCTTTATTTTAGTATAAGACTGGTCAGTATCTTGAGTGTCATTGTGTCAAGCTCTCACCTGTTACGAGTTTAGTGAAAGATTCATTCCCTTTAAAAGATTTTATCAGGAAAGACTTTGAAAAAAATACAGTCTCCTTTATAGAACTAAACTTATAGCAGTTTTGAAAACACTTGTGCTGTCAGGCTCCATAATTTTAAACCAAAAAAGACCCTTTGGAAATACTGTGCAACCTGCTGGTGTCAATCCCCAGTGAGTTCAGGACTAGAATGGGGAAGTCTGTTTTGTTTTCTTTAAGTAACAGGTGGGAGACTGAATATCTGTTAAATTTATTTATCAGTTATCCACTCTTCATATGGACACACAGCACCTGGCCCTGAGGAAAGTGGGACCCATCTCTGCATGAATGGACAGACTCAGAGAACAACAGCATTACTGCAGGTGTTAGGGAATACCAACAGTCCACCTGGGAAGGGTTTTTGCTGTCAAGTTTGTGAAGTGCCATTTTAAAGAAAGGGCTGAGGTGATTGGGAAAAGAGAACAATAGGAGGGTAATAAGGTTATTTACAGAAAGTATCTGCTTAAATGTTAAATAACATTTCTGTAGCAGTTCAACATTCCCAAGTATTGGTTTTACATTTTCAAATTCAAAATGTTTTCAGGATTGGTGTTACTTGAAACAGAGCACAGTTCCAGTGGCTGAAAAATAATATGTGAACATCTAATGTCTTTTATCTTCTAGATATTTTACCACAACTAAACATATGTGGTAAATGAAAGGCCCCCTGATATTGCTGCTTTTCTTCTTACACCTCAAAAAGGACAGTGCAAATACGATTACTAGAGTTTCAACAATATGCCTGTTTTGATTATTACAGTCAGTAGCTACACAGGAACTGTGGAGCTCGAGAGCCACACGAGCAAGGCTTGGCACTGGCACTGAGCAGAGTCACAGGCTTTACCAGGACCCACCTCCCAGCTGGGGACTGCCCACCACCGGACTGAGAAATCATCTCCTCACTCATACATGGATTAAACAGCTGAAATCAGACCACAGATTGTCCTCTCACAGTTGTAGCAGTTGTGTTTCATCAGGCACTGTGAGACAGTCCATACCATTTCATGCTATCTGCAAAATCCATCTGCCAGTGCTTTCTCTCATTAGACACTCATCTGACTGGAAAAGTCTTCTGTCAAAAATTAAATGCTTGGGTTTGCTCCTTGTTACACAAAAAGACTGTGCTACACAAGGACACACAGCATGCACTGCTGTATTTCATTTGGAAACAGTCTCTTCACTGCATCCTTTTATTACTTATTACTGTTCATTATCTCATTGCCCCACAGAATTCAAGAGGAATAATACTTTAAGTTATTAAATAAGTGGGAAAAGCATGGGTTCGTATATAAATGTATAAATAATATTGTGTATTAATCTAAAACTGCCTCTCAGTACTACATGTGAAACCCCAAAACACAAGTGAAGAAACAACATCCCTCCCAAGAGCTCACAAAGCGACAAAGTAGAGCCCAAGGTGCTCAAACACAGAGGACTCACTAAAAATACCAGTAATTGCATAAATATACAGGATGAAATGAACTGGAAATGGGGATTTCAGAGCCTTTGGTAGTCACTTACAGCAACATCTAGAATCTTTCAAACATAACATTAATATTTCTTCCTCAAGGAGTAACTGGGATTGTCCTTTTCCACTACAAGATGCCTAAATTTTCATGGACATGTCTCCTGAAAGCCCCCAAATGTAGAGGACAGTCTAACGAGGTGATAATGTGCTGACAACCCACAGACTCGGTGTTCCACTGTGTTCCTAACACAAAGAGGTACAGAATGTATACGTCTGTGCATATGCAGATTCTTTCCAGAACAGAGAGCTTTGGGTTTCTCTTGGCTAGGTATATGTGAGTTTGCATGCACAGAATTTTAATTTCCTGGGGTTTTATTACCACCATCAGTTATTGTGCTCCAGCAGAGGCTGGAGGGACTGATTTATTCTCCAGTGCCCTTGGCTGGGTATTGTATATCGACTGGTGCTGCTGTCATAAATATATTTGGGTGAAGAACTGTCTCCAATTCCATGGGTAATACTAAGCAGAGTTAAGGTTTCAAGTGTCACATACAAGTGGGTTTATTTCTACTGAAAGAAGCAGGCAATTATTATGGCCCATTGAGCTCAGATTAAGCATTTCCATCAAAAAAAAAAAAAAAAAAAAAAAAAAGAAAGAAAGAAAAAGAAAAAGAGCCTAGTGCTACAATCCTTGTAAAGCTGTAAATGCAAATGGGGACCATCTCATCATCCATAAAAAATAATCTATAGTTTTATAGGCTTTTCTCACTCTCCTTTTCTTTTTGCCCTCAAATCAGTAACACATTCCACACAGGATAATTTTATTGAGACAAGGAAAAGTAGAAAATCTCCATAAATAAAAGAAAAACACTTTAAAATATTTTTACATTAAAACAGTTTGTAGGCAATTATTTCCTTTTGCAAAATGGCTCCTTTAACCAAATGAGAAGCCTTAAAGTCCAATTTTCACCTTTTCTTAGCTGCAGGATAAGATATGTTTCTTCATCAAGATTTTCTATATTGCTTGAACATCACAGTTACCTAAAACAGGAGGTTTGGGGTTTTCTTTGAGTTTTTTTTTTTCTTTAATTTTTAGTTTCTTTGTTTTAACAGCCTTAGCTGTATGCCCAAAGCATGCTGCAGATCACAGAGACAGAGATGTGACCAAATTTGCCTCTGGCTCCCTGAAAGTATTCAAGGAAACTTGAGGTGCTGCAACATTGCCTGGAAATTCTTCCTTTTCCAACATCCCTTTGAGTAAAATCCCTGCAGGATGGCAGAAGAGCAGCCAGCACTGCAGCTTTCCCCTGCTCACACCGTGTGACACAGTTAGCTCCCTGGTTTTCAAACACAGTTTGGGAGCTGTGGGTCTCTGCCATGACCTTGTGAAAGGGATGGTGCAGACCAGACCAGGTTAATAAACCTGGGTTTAATTTGGGTCCACACTCTGTGGATGACCAACCCTGGACATTAAGGCTCTGGAAAGTACCTTACACAGGGCTTTTATATAAATTAAGAAAATGGTCTTGAAGAAAATACCTTTTACAAGTACCATTCCAGAGAAACACTTGTGTGAGAAAGCCTCCAGATGAAATTCTGGATGTACGCTCTGCATGGAGCAATCCCATGAGAAATTTGATCTGTGGTTAGTATTCAAATATAAACTCCTTTTACACATAAAGGACTGGCCATAGTGCATTTCATTTCCCTGAATAGCACAGAAAATATTATACAGAATAACCTGAAGGCAAAGGCAATTCAGTACAAAGAATAAATGGACAGTATGAAAAACATAATTAAAAATATTGTGATGTTAAAGCAGCAAGCAGTATAGAATTAAAACCTTACAATGCAAACAGGCCCAAACCAAGCCTGGCATATTACAGGTATTGCCCTACTCGCTGCAGCACAAACAATTCTTGTTTCATAAGCTTATCGTTTTCACAAGAATTTACGCTTGTAAAATCTTGCACCTTTTGGAAAAAGGATTTTAAGTTGCTTTCCTTAAAGACTCTGCAGAAAAAAGAATTGCAGATAATGGTATGAATACCAATTAAGTGATAAACTCTGAAGCTAGTGTAAATATAGAATGAAGAAATTGAAGATACTAATTAGCATCTGAGCATCAGGTACGGCTCAATTCTGAGGGTCTGTATTACCCAAACAAGGCAATAAATCTGATGTGCTGCATAATAGGTTTTCTGAAGTAAAGATCATAGACAGAAATGACAACTAAAATCTACAGGCCAAGAATGATGTATGGTAAACTTAAAACAGGGTTTAAGTAAAAAAACTCCACTTTACATGGATTTTTTTCTAGATAATTACTACTAGTCTATTAAGGTGGCAGTTATTCCAGCTGCAGGTAACAACTCAGAAAGACCCTTCAAGGCAGAGGAGAGAACAGCAGCCTGACAATGAGGATATCACTGGAGACAGGCATGGATTTCCAGACAATTACCAAAGCCAGCTTTGTTACAAATTGCTCCTACAGACACGGCCTGCATGCTATCAGCAAACATCTGCAAGCCTACTCACTGTGCTTGTGTGCTGATAAAAATAAGCCAACTTCTCACAGTCACCCATGCTTGACAAATTACAAAAAACCCAAAACACAGCTTTTATCTGGCAGATCCACATTATTGGCTGGAGAGGTCGTTACAGAAGGAACTGGTCTGAGAAACCAGATATTGCCAGGTCAGCAAGAAGCCAATGAACTGACAGATACCCAGGCTTTCATTTGTGCCCTTCCTCAGAGCTGCTCTTCTTCCAAGTAAAACATTAATCTTCAGAGTGTCATAAAGTGAAAGGCTCTGTGTGTGTATGGGTGTATTTATATATGTAAAATAGAAGATTTTATATGAAGTGATCCAAAGAATACTAAATGGTCATTCTGCATATTAAACTCATAGATCAATCAATTATCAGCAAATTGATCTGCAAAATTTACTTTATTCATCTGCAGATAAAAAAAGGAAAATCTTAGAGTGTTTAATATTAACAACTATTTCTATTCTAGGATTGGTTTTAAACTGATAGATAATTAATAGCATCCTATTATAGTGTAATTTAGTTGGTTAATCAAGCCATTGATTTTTTTTCTTTTGGTTTGGGTTTTGTTTCTTTGTAGACACAGATACAGACATGTACTTTATATATATATTCTTCTCAGTAAAATCTGAATGCAAAAAAGAGATGAAGACCATGAAGTGCATTAAAATTACAGTCTGTTCTCATCTATCACTCTACCTAAAACTTGACATTTTGGTGGATAACTTCATTACTTATGGAACACACACATGCTGCTTATCTTTAGCTCTTGGGAGAGAGTTTCAAGGATGTGAATGCAAGATGAAAGTTGGTCATTAGTATCCACACACATTTTCAATGGGACAATAGGGGTAATTTAAGGCATTAATGACATTTAGATGCCTTTCTCTTTTATACTGGAAATGCAGTGCTAGGTTCTGTGCTTGCACACACAAATCAAAACACAAGTGTTGTGCTCTTTGCCACACTTATCACGGTTTTTTTGCTATGAATCTTTGGAGAGAAGCAGAGGTTGCCTTTGCTGCACTAATTTATCAAGTTGTGGACTCTGCAGGTGAGATTCTTTCCCTAAAGCACAGCAAGGACATGTGGGAATTCTGCTAGTGTGAAGTTTAGAGAGAGAACTTCACACCCTGTGTGTGATGCTCAGTAAATACACCCAGAATCAGGAGTGTGTTTCTTTGGTTTTAAATCGATGAGTCCCAGAGGGTAAAACACGCCTGTCCCCCTGCACTGGGGCTGTTCTTGCCCTCACAGCACGAGCCCCACCTGGCTCTGCATCAGGGCTCACCCCCTCTCCATCCCACAGCTCCTCTGGCCATTTCTGTACATGCAAGAAGCTTGAATCAGCAGAAAGAGGAGGCAGAAATTTAATGAGTTCTAGGACCAAGCCTGCCATAAGGAGATTTTTACATAGTTTTTTACAGCTCAGATAATGTTCCTCAGTGGAACAGTAGGTTGTACAAGCAGGCAGAATGTTTGGCTCTCAGAGCCACAAACCAATCACTTTGGAAAGCTGTTGATGCTCACTCGTAGCCCATGTAAAAAACCCTGGTTTGGTTCTGATTTGGACTGTAAATCTTACTTCCCAGAGGCAGTACTTCACCCTTGCTTACAGCAACAGAATTGAAGAGGAACTCTACTGAAATGAGTAGCTTAGACTTAGTGATTTAAAGAAGAGTAAAACTCTTCTGGCAGTCATCTGAAGAATAAATCCTGTTCCTTGCATCTACAAATTGCTCATAGATTCACTGTGTCTCAAAGCATTCCAGAGATGTGGCAAGGCAGTGCAAATGCTTCTGGTGCTTACACCCAAGGATCATTATGTAACAACTTGCAAGAGTTTGCCCGGTTCATGACACCAGTAAGAAATCACAGATGTAGTTTTGGACTAGATGACCTTTAAATATCCCCTACAACCCAATGTAGTCTATGGTTCTAAATAAGCAAAGCCAGGAAAGCACTTGATGCCTGAAGAGTTTAGCTTTTATATTTTTCCAATTCTATACTGCATTAGTTCACAGCTCTGAACTCCATATAAAGTTTAGTTGTCTTCACATTTAGGTCAGACAAAACAATCCCTCTGGGATTGCTGGATCCAAGGACACACTACAGCCTCAGGCCCTGAAGTATGATCAAAAATGAGTTTTGGGGAGTGAACTGGGGGTAAATGACTTCATTACCTGAAGCTGTAATTGGAGGATTAACCCCTGATGTGTAAATGGACCAAACTTATAATAGTGTGAAAAACTCGTGCCCATTGTCCATCCTGGGTGCAGCCTCTGGGAGGCTCCTGACTGCCCAAAGGGTATCTATTGGATACACCTTTAATAAATACCTGCTTTTATTCTCTTAATCTTGTCTAGCCCCTGTTCCAGGTGGCCCTTCCAAGGCATCAGCACAGGCCATGCAGTGTGAGCAGCCACATCCACGATGCAATTGCTCTCATCCAGCCCTGCTGGCCAGGGTGACCACACGTGAGCACGGCTGTCCCTCACACTGTCCCCTCAGAACTGCACAGGTCTGATTGACACCTTCTGCAGGGTGACCACACGTGAGCACGGCTGTCCCTCACACTGTCCCATCACTACTGCACAGGTGTGACTGACACCTTCACTTTAGCCACACACTGAGCTGAAGTGACTCTGCACACCCTTGCTCAACTTAAGAACTGCACCTTGAAGGAATTGCTTTCTGAAAGGCCCAAATTCTTTTCCTTCCCGGAGAGATGCACCTTTCAGACCTTGGCAGTCCTCCCCATTTGCCCATGGCTACCCAGTGAAACAGCTCGTGACAAAGCCAAAGTTTATTCGAGTCTGCAGCACTGGTATCCCGAGAGCAAAGTGTTTTATTCTGCACAATAGCACAGCCAAGAACTGCACAGGGAAGGAAGGGCAGAGTACCTTAATCTCCTCTCCTAAACAGCTTAACTAACTGTAGAAGATGCAGTGCCTCGCATTCAATAACTACTCAGTGCTTTGACTTGTTCCAGGAACGCATTACAGAGACTGTCAATAAACTTTAATTAGCAATATATTTTTAGTGGCACTGCTACAGCTTGCTGCAATGAAACATTTCTCCCAAGAATTTCTAAAGCTTTCCTAAAAGAAACCTTGACACTTAATAATGAAAGACATTTTGAGATTGTCATATAACAGCATCCATTAGGGCACTGTATACTTCTCACTCAGAAGTGGTAAGGTTACCTTGAACATAGAAGTCTCATTTAAAGTAGTCTTTACTTTTCTGTTAAGAAAACGAGCAATCACTGGCAAAATCAGGTGCAGCTGACAAAGTTAAATACTTTCTTTCACCTTTTAATGAGACCACTGTAGTGGCCTTATGGTCCTAAAAATAACAAAGGAGAGGGAAGCATTTAAAACTTGTGTATGGGTGTGCACCTGCATGCACAGCCAGGCTCATTTTGCAAACAAAATGTCACGTTCTTCAATGACCTCCAGGATAACAAGCTTGAAATTGTAGTTTCAAAACTGTATCTTGTCTACACCTTTTGAAATAATTGCCATGGCACGTTGCATGCCGTCCTCATGCATGAAAGTGCTGCTCCCGACAGCTCTACAAAACTTTGTGATGAGCTATGACAAGAATGAGGTAAACTGTGACCTGAAACCCTGTCCCTTGAGAAGGCAGAGAGAAATTTTTTACTGTATAAACATGAAAGATCTAAACATCACATCTTTTTGCAATAAATATAGCCTCTTTTCTTCATATAACTATACATATCTTCACTATTCTGCCACACCTTGGCCCAGATTGAAAGTCATCAAGGACAAAGAATGCATCTACAGGTTTTGTCACATTTATCTACAGCTCTACATACAAAAGAGATGGAGAGGGGGAGAGAGAAGCAGCTCTTCTACCTGCATGTGTGTCTGTGTTTCCATTAGAGGAAGGAACAAACCAATGATATTAATGACTTATTCCAACATCACAGTGCAGATGATCAATATAATTACACACACCATTCAGAAGGAACATTGACCTTCATTTGCATGCAGGTAACATGCCCAGTGTGGTGCCCCAGCCTGTGTGTTCAATACACCACAGCTCTAGCTTCGAGCAAGGTGTAATTTACTCTCTGCTTTCCATTCATTTCATCTCCAACATTTGGAACAATCCTGTGCTGCTTTTACACCTGAATTTCTAGAACTTCCTACACTAAACTTCATAATTAGATAAACTTACACTACTACAAAAAGTACTCTGACCTGCATATTATTTCTTTTTGTGCTCCCTTTTCTTCCCAGAAATGCTGTACGAACATATCTGAAGAAGCAAAAAAAAAAAGATGCCCAGGCCCTGAGGTGAGTCCCACACCTGCAGGAGTGCGCATATTACAGGAGAGGTGTTGGGTCAGACTGCTCAAACCAAAACCCACCCCCGTTCAGCCAGCCCACTGTGACCCCAAACAACTCTCACTCATGCAGGAATAACAAAGTACCAGCAGAAATCACTTGGAGCTCCCCAAAGCTCTGCCGCAGGTGGCCTTCAGGGAGAAGTGTGAACAGGAGAGTTGCAAAGAGGAGCAGCAGAGCCGGGGAGTTCTGTGTGGTTATTCAGATTGATCAGTCTGGTCCAGGGGACCCAAGGTCCAAACAAACTCATTATTTTTAAGCTAGGGAGCCTTCAGGTGCGCCACATTTTTGAGCCTGGGATTAGTTTATGAGACAAAACGATTTTTAGTTCTATGATGCAGAAGCCATTCTAGTCTGCTAACTACCTGAAACACCGAGATCAATTTTGAGAGTAAAACATCAATTACCTCACTTACTGAGACAGGATAAGCAGCAATTAAAAGGGTAGGGAATGCTGCTCTGCATGAGGTTACTTGTCTGGTTTTTCAGTATATCACAGCAATTGTTTTGATTTCTAATTGTGTTTAGAGACTGGAATTCAGACCTTTTGCACCTCAGCATGCATATTCTGAGACAGGGGTGTCTCATTACTTAGATAAAAATTCCTGATGTGCCTCAAGCAGGCACATACAATTGCAAATAACAATTCATTTTCATTGTGAAAAGATACTTTTGCTTAAGAATTATGACTTGGGCTCAGCTACACTGTAATATCCATCACAGAAAAATAAGATTAAACTAGTCATTTCTGGTATTTAACACCCACCCTTACATAAAGAAATAAATCCTGCAGGAACTGGGCATCCCTAGAGAAAACACAGCCTTTGTCTTTCATCTACTACATGGCAGGAAGGTCTCTGAAATTTTGGAAGTTGAGGAAGGCCATGGGATATTCCTGCAAGCCTGGAAACAGCAAGCAAGTGTCCAGCACAGGAGGGAAAGAGCTGCTGTTTCCTCACCCCAAGCAGCACTGACAAACTGGGCACAGGTCAGCAAGAGCCTCACACAGGTCCAGAGACAGCAACACCTTATTGAAGTGACCAAGCAGGCAGCTGAACAGGTATCCTTCCATTCCTAGGGCTGGACACAAACCCTGTGATGGAGACAGTCCTTCATCACATTTGCCAGATCATCAAAAACAACAGAAAGCTCCGTAGGGATGTTCTGCTCAGTAACGCCCTGACATTTTCTCTAAACACCTCCAGCTGCTGGGATGGGTTTTTTAGGGACCTGAGCTGTCCAAACAACCCAGAGGCACCTGGCTCAGGTCCCCAGAACCTGCAGCAGCTGATTGCCACTGGACAGTGAGATATCTGGAGATCCCAAGCCACAGAGATCCAGTGGCTTTAAACAATTCACATGGTAAAGCTCTTCAAATAAAGCTCATTTTTAAAATGTGTAATTAAAAAAAATTCCTTCAATTCTAAATAAAGACAAAAATGTATTCTACAACATCAAACTTTCCACAAAATTGGTTATTTTTCCCCCCCCTTTTTTTTTTCCCCCCTTTTCCCCAGACTGAGCTCTCACTGTACCTCTATCTGGTTGTTGGTGAAGATAAAGCCCTTTTGTAAAAATGGGAAACCTCCTTCTGGACTCTACCCTTGGCAAGTGTGCAGCAGTGTGACAGGTTACAGATGCAGGCTGGCAAGAGAGCCACGCTTCTCGCTCAGTGCACGCTGCCCATGCTAGGAAGAAGCAATAATTCATTAAAATGGCTGCACAGCATTCTTTACTAAATAAAGTCACAATTAAAATACATCATGGAGATGTCTTGTTGGTTGTTTACCTCTTTTTTTTCCCCCCCAAAGCCTTTCATTTGATTCCTGAAACACTGTAATTCATATGTGTACATTTAGCAATCTGGAGACCTGGGATTAATAATACTGCAAAGAAGGGGAAAAAACCACCAAGCAACTTTCATCTAAGTCTGATAGGTATCAATCATGATAATTCTTTCTACCTAAATGGAATTAAAAAAACCCTTGATTTTATAAAAACAACAAATCGTGAGCATCTACTAAATAGATTCTTTTTCTTTTCCTGCATATTTTATAGTGGTTCTCAGTGCTGCTCGATTCCTGGAGCTGAATCTCCTGAGTAAGCACTATTTGACCATATCTTAGAGTGTGTGTGTGTGGTTTGCATTCTAAGGCTGGGGCCAGCATTGATTTTATTTCCTCTTAGTATTTTATAGTTATTAGACTGCAACAGATTTTTCCTAAGTCAAGTATGGATTTAAATAGGGAAGCCAAGAAGGAAAGGTACTGCATCTGTACTATGCCATAAATTTAGTATATTTGTGATTTCTTTTATTTTAATTAATTTTTTTTACTCTTATATTTAGAGGGGAGATAACTGTGTGCTTAGTTTATGTAGCAGCTCCTCTGGAAAGCCAAGGGAGACTTTGAAGCACTGGAAACAGCCATGGAGTGCTGCTCTGGCCCCTCCTTGCACCTCAGCAGCTGTTTTCTCCTTGCTTTACAAGGAACAGTGTTGCCACCATCTGTCTTTAGGAGAAAAGAAACTGAAACACACACACAAAAACCCAAAACCAAACCAAACCAATTGCAAAACCAAACCTACCAAGAAAGAAAGAAAGAAAAAAGAGGAAATGTTTTTCTCAAAGCAAGTCAATAGCATAAGTGAAATGGGGGATGGAGGTGTGGGAAAGGATTGATATCCATATCTGTAGGGATTATAATAGAAAATTGATTGAGTGAAACACAAAACAAAAAATAAAACAAGGAAAGAGTTTGTCTGCATTTTAAATAGCTTTGCTATCATTATCTAAATATCCATCTCCATGAGAAATAAGACAAACTTGGCATTTCACAGGGAGAGTGAGGAAGGAAGATGAGCAACTTTTGGTTTCATTTGATAGTTCTGAACTAATTATATAAGAAATATGTCTATAATCACTTCTTTTTGAAAAGAAAAAGTTCAGCAGCTATCTAGGTATTAGAAAAAAAAAATCTTAAAGGTTTCATACATTCTTGTTGTACATGTCATGTTCCAGTGCCAGTAATGTGGAATGCCTGGGGCCCAGAGAACAAGAGAAGAAATATTCTTCATTACCAGGTTATATAAAATCCCTCTCTGATGTCTGGAATTATTTTCTAAAAATGAAAAAGAATACTGCAGTCCATTTTCACTGCATTTTACTCCTTGTAGTGCTCAATAACCAAGTTTCAAAACCTATTTTTCCTCTGTTGTTCAGAGGCAAGGAGGAACACATTAATAGAGATTGCCAGATAGGTGAGAAATTCCCCTTCCTGCTGAGCCTTGGTAGTCAGCTCTCACTAAGCTGAACAACCCCACACAGGATCAGGATAGCACGGATACAATCTTCCTAAAAGCAGTAAATATTCTCCTGAATGGACTGCTGGCACCCTGTCACTTCCAACAGAAGCTAAACTGATTTTAGGTGGAATATCAAGCACTGTGTTCCAGCAGAGCTGGAGGCAGTTTCAGCCTAGACCAAGGGGTTGAAATGAGGTCTTTCCTCCCCGAATGAACACCCTCAGCTCACACATCCCAGAGCTCCTCAGTCCATCCCCAGAGCTGCACCCAACCCACAGCAGCTCATGCCAGCTCCCTTCCCTGCTCCAGCAGCCCTCAGCTGAGAAACACCACGTGCATGGCTTCAATGAGATGGAAAAAAGAGCACAGAACATTTCAAATATTAATGATTATTGCTGACAAGCTTGACACGATGTTCTGCTATTTACAGGTTTCAAAAGGCTGATATTCTTCCCCTGTGACTGCCAGTAAAATATAGTCACGTTTATGTTGCAATATGCCATTATCATGCACAATACCAGTGGAAAAAAACATCTTCAGCACCTGTGTTTAGGTCTAAGGGAATCCCACAATACAAATAAATAGTGTAAAACCCCCACAAATATGTACCAGAGTGTACTGAGCTTAAGAATCAGGGCCTGTTTCAACATGAGAGCAATTCTGCTGTTAAATACTAAAAAACTGGACCACCAGTCAACAACCCTTCCCAGTGGTACCCAGCTGCACCTGACACTTGGCCTCAGCTGTAAAAGAAACAAGCAGGATGTCAGCAGAACTGAGGATCATCATGATGGCTTTTATTGCTCTGGAAATATTTAAAAATAAATAAATAAATGAAAACCAACCCTTTCTTTTTTTACCTTGCAAGAGTCTGTATTTAAGAGACAAATGTGGCAAATCATAGGAGGGGAAAAAAGAGGGAACATTCTGCTTTCCTTTAATATCTAGATCATGTTAATTGATCCCAGTAGAGTCCCTCATTGCCAGACTACTGCAATTAGCTCACGGATTTCTGTATTTGTATGATCTTGCTTCTGCTAATTACAGATGAAACAATCCTTTGGAGGAGGTTAAAACTCCCCTCTCTTTTCCTGGGCAAAGCATTAAGACCTTTTCAAACAGTTGCAAGTTTGTAAGACCTTCCAGGGTCACCATTTGCGTTACAAGTTTTAGTTCAAGAGCACAACTTAGAAATTGGCAAAGGCAATGACACTGAGCAAGGCAAGCAGAGTCAGCAGTGCCTTGTCACTGCAGTTCCATGGAACAACCAGATTCCCTGGCAAAAGCATGGTTCTTCACCTGCACCGTGCTAAGGTTCATGAACTAAGTTTTAGCTGTATGTGAAAATGAAAAATAAGGGAAAAAAATCAAAACAACACCAAAAAACCCACAAAAAACCTAAAAATGTGTGTGACAGAGGCCCTTCAGATACTTCATTGCAGGTACCACACAAACACTCACAGAATCCTGGAATGGTTTGGGTTGGAAGGGACCTCAAAGATCATCCAGTTCCCCCCCTGCCATGGGCAGGGACACCTTCCACTGTCCCAGGCTGCTCCAAGCCCCATCCAGCCTGGCCCGGGACACTGCCAGGGATCCAGGGACAGCCACAGCTGCTCTGGGCACCCTGTGCCAGGGCTGCTCACCCTGCCAGGGAACAATTCCCTCCTAAAACTGAACTAGCTCTGCCCTCTGACAGCTGAAAGCCACTCCTGCTTGTGCTGCCCCTGTTCAGGACTGTCTGTGAGGATTTGCACACACGTGTGAAATGATGTTAAACTGCTGACAGCCAAGTTCAGCCTTTACAGAAGTTCCTCTGTTATGAAGATACCATGCTGTAACTTCACAGATGACTGGTGGCATCTAACAACTTACTTGAGAGAAAAAAAAAAGCATTAAAAAACCATTGCTGGAGTCAGTTCGTTTGGACCAATTCCTTCAGGCTATCCATTACTACTTCAGTCTTAACAAAGTGTTTTCATTTTGCATAATATTGAGGTGTTTTGCCTTTTTGCCTCAAATAACCACAGTAATCTCAAAGAGAGGAGGGAAAATATCCGAACTCTTTCACTTAGACTTTACAGAATTATTCATAGCAGCTTGCAAGTCTACTGGGATTATTCAAAACTTGAAAAGAAAGCCAATATTTCTATTCTAATATTGCATGTACAGCTCTCCAGCAATTATAAAACACACTGCTCAGTACTTTCTTTAACATAGGCTGGCTTGAAATTAATTGTTCTGGAAAGAAGTAAGTAGATCTCATTTACTGCTGGAACATAACTTGAATACAGTTTTCATGTATTAAAATTATTCCCTGGTGGCTGAAAGGAATGAACAAAGTCTCAGGGAAGGCAAGGGTTTGTTCCACAGCAATTAGCTACCATCACAGAGTCTGAAGTTGCCTTCTCTTTATTATTACTCCTATGATGGGAGGTTAAAGTGAACTGTTAACACTTCACACAATTGAAAATAGGTTTAGAAAATACACACTCTACCAGGCCATTCCTCACAGAGGGAGATGCTATTAACACCCAGGATGGTGGTATTACATGCACAACTTGGCCAACTCATATCTTGGTTATACTGCAATATTTTTAAAGGAAAAAACGCTGAAGAACACGAATTCTATTTTCTACTTGCAAAGAAACAGAAAGATACAGTCTTTGTTGTCAGCCCACTTAAGCAGCCTGAAAACCATTTCAGGTTTATTGATCACTTATTAATTTAGTATTTAATTTTTCTGTTGAAAACAAACATTTTGGAATACTTAGAACCCTTAGGATAAATTATCTCCTTAATTTTATCCCTGCATTCACATTGTAACAGCAGTAGGAGTCTTGTTTCTTTTGTCCCTTCAGTCCCCACAGGTAAAACCAACATTAGGGAGGAAGAAGAAAAGCTCCATACAAACACTGGCCCATCATCTCCCCACTACACTGAGACAATTACACTGCACTGAAAGGGAAGCAGAAGATGTGGTCTGCAGCCTTGAAGTGCTGGCTTTGCTACAGCAGGGCATTGTGCTGAGGTGGCAGGACAATTCCTGCTCACACGTGCCCAGCTGGGTGCTCCAGGGTGCAAGAGGCTTCAGCAAGGCCTGCAGAGCTCCTGATCTGTCATAACTGCTGTTACCAGCACTCTTTAACAGGAATGGGAACATTTTAGTATGCTTGCTATTTGCTTAAATAGTTGTCTCCAAACTTCTCTGCCTCAACAATGGAAAAAAGGAAAAAAAGCCCAGCAATAGCAGCTAAGTGATTTTGTTCATGAAAAACCCTCTACGTTTGCCCATAGAAATAAAGCCAGGTTCTACTGAAGAGTTTCAAGTTTTCAAGAACTTGAAGAGTGTCAAAACCTCAGTCCAATTTATGCACAAACACTTGTATCTGAAAAGTGGCAAATTCCTACAGCTGAAACATAAAAATCCTCATTCAGGACTGGAATTAAAGCAGTCAATGATTTCCAGAAGGCAAGCAGAGTGATCCACAGATGGGCTCAGGTGCTTCCTCAGTGGTGAGGCAGCCATCCATTTCCAGCTGTGATTGCCCAAACCCCACAAACAGCAGCCCATGGACACTGAATGCTGAGCAGCTCCAAGATCTGTCATTTATCCCTCTCAACAGAAACAAACAACAGAGAAATACTGCTGACAAGGAAAAAGCTGAAAAAAACAGTTATGGCTCCTCTGCAGCTCCCAGTGGGCCTTACCAAGCACAGCAGGAAGAACCCAGTGCCCCAGAAATACACACAAGAGCAGGACACACCTTCCTTAAACAGCCACTGCCAAGGGGTTCCTGCACGGACCCCGCAGCCTCCTGACATCCTCCACACAAAGCTGGGCCTTAAAAGGTCAAGCCAACAGCAAAGTTTAGTCAAAATGACAATGAGCAAGCTTATAGAGATTAACTTCATGATAAAAATCAAGCATCAGTATAGAAGTAATAGTAGAAAAGTCAGTATTTTAATAAGAACTGAAAAACAGTCCTTAATGTGACAAATGCTGTATTTTGGAAAGGATTCAGGTTGGTTTTATAATAAGTAGATGACCAATGACTCTAAACTGTAGTCACAGGTCTACAGAAATCCATTCTTCCTGCAATCAACACCTAGCACTGACCAGACTGAAATTAGTAGCCATAGGCAAACATGGGCAGAAGTTAACTGAATTTGAATTCTCCACAGTTCTGTTAGAAGTATTATTTTTCCCATCAGGTCTTGAAGGCTTTCAAAAACCAAATAGATTTGCAGCATGGGTGGCTGGTGGCTCCCAGCTCAGCAATGGTCCTTTCTCCTGGTGGCCAGCAAGAGACCAGTGACCAATGTTCAAATGCCCACATCTAACTGGAGATCTTGCACACATCTTAATATCCATAGTTGGCTTTGATTAAAAGATACGGCTTCACATGAATTTAGGGATTACCTTTTGCAGGCCAGCCAAGTTGCAGTGTTTGAGTGCCACTTAAGGTGGTGTTTAATCAGGGAAACGGCTGCGGCGCTGCCCGACGAGGCTGCCTCCACTGCTGCCTGCTCGATTTTTCCCCATAATTGCAGGATATACTTTATTGTGACAGGGGCCCAAGCAGTGGAATTCCAATATGCTATCCATCAGGCTCTCCATTATTGGATTAGCTGGATGTGGCATCATTACCGCTGCACTTTCGTGCCTATCATTGATCGTGGCGTTCCTTCTATTTCACAATTAATGCAAGTCAGCTGGATTGATCAATCTTCTGATGAGTTTGAGCCACAGTCAATATATTCTTATGGCTCTGTGCTACTGATCTGTATGTTTTATAGCTCTGCCTAAGGATTTGTCATTCTGGTTACACATTTTCCTGGTGGTTTTTTTTCCTTTTTCTTTAGATAGTCCTGCTCCCACCTTGCAGCCTGAACCACAAAGTGTTTATGAATGAATCTCGTCACATGAAAAAAACAGGGGACAAGAAAGTAACTGAGTTCATCACTGGAAAGAATTTTCTTAAAAAAAAAACCCAAACTCACAATCTTGAGTTTGCTCAGCAGCAGCCAGTCTGAAAGCTGAAAACACTGAGCTTCCAAGAAATTGCAGAGATTTCATAGGAGTGCAAGAACCTTCATTCCTTGCTTACACTGACAGCAGGTTTGTGAGATGTGGGGATATGCTAGCAACTTGATAGTTAATGTGTTTCTAACACTGTGATAGCTCTAATTGTTTTTTAAACCTTACTCTTCCTCCAGAGGGTAAAGAAGTATGCCTGAAAATCACAACAGTGAGAGGGAGAATGAAATGATGGGGCATTAGGAGAAACAGTGAACCACAATATTTGCTCAACATCATTCTTGTTACCCTGTGTCACAAACTTTGCTAACCATTTTTGAAAATTTTCTTTACAGAGGAAAATAAAGTTACTATCATTTTCTAATAAAACACAGACTATACATAAAAATGCAAGAATATAATTCTGAATATTCTTGGTAAATGTGTCTTTTCTCTGCTTGCTACAGAATGTACCCAGATCAATGCCTCCATTTTTTAATGTCTATAAAAATAATGTGATTTAAAAAAAAAAAACAAAAAAAAACAACAAGAAACCAGCAAGTCAGAAAAACCCAAGCAAAAAGTCACCAAATGCAAACCAAACTAAAATAACATGAAACTTGAAAGAGCAATGTTAATGCTGGTTCACTATTAGAATTCCATTTCCATTCATCTATATCCCATTACAAGAAGCCTCAGTTAACACAAGATGCCAAATTTAAATATAAGAAAATGACCTGAAAGTTGGAAAAAGAGTAAAGTATGTTAATGAATACATTCAAATTAGAGTTTGGACTTTCTGGACTGGTTTGCACACACAATGCCCTCATTAAATGAAGAATAATTGTTTTTATTTTCCATCACTCTTATCTGGTTGGCAAAGCCAGGACTGATGAGAACTACAAGTTATTAACAGCAACAATTACATTGCAATTTTGTGACAGTGATACCACATTTTTAAATACCTTGTTTTGTCTTGTGGAGTCTAGATATATGGGTGAAAGCCACTTATAACTGAAGCCTTTTTACAATTTAAATTCAAAAAACAAAATAACCCCTGAATAATTTTTTCTGTAAGCCCTGAAACTACCACCAACACAGGAACAAAACGAAACACACTGTCTGACAGGTGGGAATGCTCTCTTAAATACAAAATGAGTTTTATTCAAACCAAGTAATGTGTTCTTTTAAACATCCTGGCTTTGAAGAGAGCAGGCATTTCACATTATCCATACATAATTCAGTCCTACTGAAAGGGCTCCACCTAAACTATTTTCCATTACATTCCTAGAAAATTTGTAATAGAAAAGAAAGAACTTGTGCCTTAAACAAGGATAATATAATACAACATCGAGCTGTTACAGAGCTTTCAAAAGCACTTGGAAAACCAAGGAGCACCCCTTTCCCAGCAGTGCCAGGCAGACAAGGATCACTGCTGGAATCACTGGTTTTCTCCATCTGCAATATCATGAACCAAGAAACATGCCAAATCATTTGAAGTCTATTTAAGTCTTAAATTAGTTCATGAACTTATATTTAGGCTGCCTATATATATGGCCTGGATTTAGAAATGCAGAGCACAGCAAATCCTAGCAAGTCACTGTACCCAAAAGTGCTCACATCTTTCAGGAATCAGGCCATTATATTTAGATGCCTAATTATGGGTACGAGATTTGAACAAACTTAGCCTAGAGAATTTTAGCCTAGATAAGTGCATGTGACATCACAAAGGTTTTGAAGTTGCTCTGAGATGTGATACACTATGGCAGAGAGTTCATATTCATGTAAAAGTGAAAAAAAACCTACCTGGTAATTATAAATACATTACACTTTAATAAGTTGAGTACTTACAGAGAAAAAAAAAAAATTCCCTTTTTTATTTCTGTTAAAAAGACTACAGTATTTCAGGTGCAAAGGGAAACAAATTAACATTCTGTTTAATCCTGTTACCAGAAGTTACAAACTAAGCACAGAAACTTCTTTGTTTCAGGAAAGCTGGCAATGAGGCACCAAATAAAGACAACTCTAAAAATAAGGTAATAATTATTCTTAGTGTGCAAATAATTTCTAATTTTTCAGATATTAGGGGTTTTATTTTACATCACACCATATTTCAAAGGATATCGGAAATCAATCCCAAATCTTATAACTGAAAGATAGATAATGAACTTTTAAATTGTAACTACAAGTCCACTCTTAGAGGAAAACATGTTTTGTTGGTTTTTGGCTGGTTTTTTTTTTTGTTTGTTTGGTTTTTTTTTTTTTTGTTTGGTTTTTTTTTTTTTTGTTTGGTTTTTTTTTTTTAATTTTATTTTTTATTTTTAAGAGGTAATCAACTATATTTTCTTCCCTATATAGTCACCAAATGACTCAGTCTGCTGGGAAATATGGATACTAAAATGTTTTGGTTCTGACATTGGTGTAGCCTGTTAGAGCCTCATCAGACTTTCAAACAGAATCTTCTGCTTTTCCAAACTAATTCCCTTTCCAAGAAGTGATGGCTGCACTTGGGCCTGCTGGCACTGCAGAGATCCCTGCAGGTTTGCTCCCACAGAAAAGCTCAACTTGATAAAACTCTCCATGAGCACCAGGGGAGGCTGAGCCCCGCTCCTCCCACAGCCACAAAAGTCACTGGGGCTCAGGGGGTCTCCAAGAACAGAGCCGGAATGCAAAACTGGTGTGTCTTTCTCTGCTGCTCTCTGTGTTTTTGTGGATCACTAATGCAAATGTATTTGCGTTTTCAGGAACTTAACAATACAAAAGGAGCCAACCAGAACGCTAAATTTTTAACATGGCTGTGATTTATCATGTTTGGGATGTGTTTGCCCAGTGAAAAGGGAAGGGCATCAGGAATTTAGATGGATGTGAATTCAAAGTAATTTCCAGGAAATGCTGCATGGCTACACAAACTAAAATTCCATCAATTGCTCAACCTGTAAAAACCCCTAACAATAATCATCTAATATATCCATAAATCCTTATTTGCCTTTTACAGTAAATGAAATGAGCCAAATAATTTTGCTTTCAAATTTTGTATGGAAATCACAGAAAGAGAACACTGCAGGCATCATATACTGTCACATTCATATTTTCTGGACAATCCATTTGCCCAGGATTCTTCTCCTGGGAAGCTAAGAAGCCCCAGAGAAAAAGGAAAACAATTATCTCCTTTGCTTCTCTGGTGTTTTGCTCATGTGGAATGTGTTTGGAGATTGTTCACCCACAGGTGATTGTTTCATTGCTTTCATGTCAATTGTTTTGACTCAATGGCCAATCAATGCCAGGCTGTGTCGGGGCTCTGGAAAGAGTCACAAGTTTTCATTATTATCCTTTTAGTATTCTTCAAAGTATCTTTTCTGCATTTTTTAGTAGAGTATTCTTTAATATAGTATCATAAAATAACAAATTAGCCTTCTGAAAACATGGAGTCAGATTCATTATTCCTCCCTGCCACGAGGGTCCATGCAAATACAATAATATACAAAAGAAACAATCCCCCTCCCTGGGCCTAATCTTGTGGATTTTTAGTTCTTTCACGGGCAAAAGGCAGAGTGAGAATGCATACACAGACAGGCAGCGAGGCACAGGCAGCTCAAATATCAGGATACACACACTCACCTTCTGTTTCTACCTCCTCAAATACATGTTCATTACTTTTTCAAGGAAAATGACAAGTAATTTATGAGGTAATACACATAAATGCTCCAAGCACGAGAAAACACACCTTTCAAATAATGCAAAGAAACTTATGTCTCTGAGGGCTTTAAAGGTATTGCCAGGTTCTCCAGTGCAGAGGTGTAGTATAAATTCTATAAAATGCAGTAGAAAGCATTAAGCAACACACACTTCCTGCTGAATTATAGATATAATCAAAATGAGCAAACACACAACATCACTCTTCACCATGCTTGTCTTCCTAGAGAATTTAAGCTGAAGCTCCAGCTTTTGTGTTCCCTGGGTTTTATGCCCTCTCCATTGTTTACCTAAGAGATTCCGAGTTTCATAACATGTCATAGCACATCATAAAGCTATAAACCTGGACATTTCTCTTGAAAGTCATAGATCAAGTTTCCACCAACACCAGCCTCAGGAACTGATTTTGATTCCAGCTTATATGTATGTTTCATTGCCTATGTTTTAACACTATTTTCAATATTTACTTAGCATCTTCCTAAAGACAGAGCCTGTGTCATTAAATCAGAAAGCAGAATTGTGTTATGGAAATTGTAATCATTACAGCTTGACCTAAAACTGCTAATGCAGGCTTTTCTGTCGTCTAATTTTGCAGCCAGAGAAGCAGTTTCCTGTGGCTCACTGATCCTGACAATACCCTCAGACCAATTCCCATGATTCCCTCATCATGGGCAGATATCATTTCAACAGATGTCAAGAACAGCTAAGTGCACTTAGGCCTATTTGTTAAATTCCTAGGGGGAGGTAGATTGGCGAAATTCATCCTGTAATTAAACCGCATATTTCTTTCAAGCTGCCTCTTCCCTCTTCCTTTCATAATCCCTCTGCCTTGCATCAAATCATTTAGGCACTTATTGGCCACAATCAATACAATATGAGATCCATTAATTTAGTCCCTGGGAGGTTTGCTGGGAAGAGGCAGCCTTGCTCTGCCAGCATTCCCAGGCGCTCTGCAAGCCCATGGAGCACCTGGAGCAGATTTATGGCACCTCCAGCCCCTGTGCCCACAGCTCCGGGCTGCAGCCAAACCCACAGGGATGGGATGGGAAACACTGAGTGCAGCCCCCAATGCAGCCCAGCCCGTCCCTGCATGCAGAACTGCTGCAATCAAAGCCCAGCTCAGTGCCCCTCACTGCAGACAGGGAAATGGGACCGGAGAGAAACAGCAATGAGGGTCTCACTGGCACAGGTGGACTTCAAACACCTTTCACCCATATCTTCTCTCTTGCCTTGTATCTTAAACATCTTCCTCTTACTGAATGTGGTGGAATTTGGCTTTATTCTCATAAATGGATGAAACCAGCCATTTATTTTTTAGAAAGCAGATATAAACAGAATTCCAAAATTAGCCTATGTTTCATTTTTAAGGATATACTGTTGCATTATATATTTATAACTAAATACATCAACCAGGTCCCAAACATGTAACTGTGAAACTGAGGGCTTAGAAGTGTCAACAAGAAACCATATTAAAGGCTTCATAAACCCCAAGCATGTAACACGCTGGGAAGCTATCAATATGTGCACCAAACAACATGTCATTTGCAATTAAAATTGTATTTGTACAGAAACTAGGACTAAAATTGGTACACACTCAGATTACTAATGTGGTAGGCTGACTTGGGAAGGAAAAAAAATTCTAAGGCTTAATTGGATTATTTCGCTGCAACTGCAACAACAATCTATCAGACAAACTAAAATTCCATATAAATTATTTGCATTTAATTTTTAAAGCAGTAGACTAATTAGAAAGTATTTTTGTCCATTTCATAATGTATACAATTTAAAACTTTCAGATGAGCAAATTCTAATTTCAGTGATGTTCCATGGACAGTCTGAGCTCATTTCCTGTGGCAGCACAAGGAAAAGAGCTGTGTTGGGGTGTGGCTGGATTGTGTTCAGCCTGGGAAGGCTGGAGCACTCGAGGACAGCTGCAGGCAGGCTGAGAGGAGAGGATGGAGCTGTGGGAAAGCCCAAGCAGACCCAGCAGCAGAGATGTTTCAGCAGCTCTGCCATGGCTCTGGCTGGATGCACTCGTTAACTGAAATTCACAAAGATTTTCTTCCCATCTTTTGATGACTCAGGTTTAGCTTTTAAGTTTTTCAGATTCTGAGCTGCTTTAGTGTGTGGGTCTGGGATGGTGAACTCTCTGCACAGAGCAGGGAGACAAAACAATTCCTGCTCCAGCTGGGCACCAAGGACAAATGATCCAAATCTCAGCCCAAGAGCACAAACCCCGTGGGCTGAAGAGAGAAAAACAAGAAGGATGGGACTTCATAAGCTAAAGCTGTAATTGGACAATGAACTCCAATCTGCAAATGGAGCAGAACCGCTCACAGTGAGAGACCCCGTGAGCGCTCGTGCATTTTGTGACCATTTTGGTTCATCTTGGGTGCAGCCCTGGCTGGGCTCTTTTGCTGCCCAAGGGGGATCCATTGAGGCCTTTAATAAATCCCTACTTTAGCTCGATCTAGTCTCTGTTCTAGGTCCGCCTTCTCAAGGCTGAACTTTCATTCCTGCTCCTAATGTTTCCATGGTTTCACATATTTAAAATTTTAAAGGACCACACCCTTTATATTTTCATTTCTCTGTTATGTTTGGGGTTTTTTTTAGGGTGGGAATGATTGTCTTTTTATCTAAATTGAGTGGGGAAAAAACAGTGTTACTTCATAGGTTTATTACAGTAGACCTGTAATAAATTATGGTAAAAACCACAATACATATAGGAATGTTTTCAACTGTGGGGGCAAACAAAAAAAGTTAAAGGCACCATGAGGTCATCATTCTGTACTGCAGAAAAACTGGTAAAATCAAAGAAAATAAAAATACTTCAAGTGTTTTAAGGGATTTGCATTCCTTTACAACATTTTTTCTCTGTGACTAAAGGTACTTGCTAGTTGAAATTGGTAACATCAATTACAGGTTCAGCACTAAAAAAACTGGAGAAAGCACAGCTATTCATTTCATAACCAATAACCCTTCAAGTTTATGAGGTTAACTTGAGTGAAGTGCTGTCCTTCTAGCTGGAGAGGAAAGCCCAAACCATTGTCACTTATACTGGTGACTCTGGCACTAACTCAGAGCCAGAAATTGACTTTGGACTTTGCACCTTTGCCTTTTCAGGACATGTTTAACTAGATGATTTTTATCTTTCAACTCCACAACCTCATAAGGGACTCCCCTGGTGCCTGCCCTTGCTCAGAGCACAATCTGCAGCCATGGATAATCCCTCCTGAGACTCCTGAGGTCTTGGGGATTTTTTGGGGAGGGGACACTGTTTGAAAGGCATCTACTTCCCATTCACTTCTAATAAACAGAGAATTTCACAAATATGACTCTCATAAATGTCCATGACTGTCCCATCAGATTAGGCAGGAACCTCCTGATTTCTCCAAAATTTGTAGGAAAGAAATAACTCTTACCATAAAACAAAACAAAAACAACAAAAAAACCCCCACAAACAAAAAACAAACCAAAGAACACCAACCCCAAAGCTAGATGATTTTTATCTTTCAACTCCACAACCTCATAAGGGACTCCCCTGGTGCCTGCCCTTGCTCAGAGCACAATCTGCAGCCATGGATAATCCCTCCTGAGACTCCTGAGGTCTTGGGGATTTTTTGGGGAGGGGACACTGTTTGAAAGGCATCTACTTCCCATTCACTTCTAATAAACAGAGAATTTCACAAATATGACTCTCATAAATGTCCATGACTGTCCCATCAGATTAGGCAGGAACCTTCTGATTTCTCCAAAATTTGTAGGAAAGACAAATATCTCTTACCATAAAACAAAACAAAAACAACAAAAAACCCCCACAAACAAACAAAACACAAACCAAAGAACACCAACCCCAAAAAAACCACACCACCTGCTGAAGAAAGGAATACAGTGCATACTTTCAACATGGAAACATACTGCCTTAACCTCACACCCCTGAGAGCTACAATTAACCACTCTAGAAATTAAGAAATTATTAGAAAAAATACATTATCATCCAGCCAAATACTTTTATTATACTTTAATTCATCAGAAATATTTCTAAACTCTCCCTGGGGAAAGAGTACAGTTTAAAATTGCTTACATCTTTCTTAAAAGCTGAAATAAGCTTTCCTGTTTCATCTTTTATAATATTTTAAAGTTTGCAAAAACTGCTGACTTGGTACTGCAAAACAGATAATTGTTCCAAATATCTTTTTTGGGAGGTATTTTTCTAGGTATGCCTAATTATTGTCTGCTCTTTTACATTTTACTTCTGGATGTCACAGAGATTTGCAAACAACAACAAAAAAACCCAACACAAGAAAACCCACACTGGGCACACCTGCCTAATGACAATAATTAGGTTATCACTAATTCCTAGAGCTGTCACTGTAGGCTGGGCAGGCAAATAACAAAGGCAGGTAGCTTCCGATCAAAAATAATTAGTCTGAGGGTTTTTTTCAATATTACTTTGAGGACAACAGCTTCATTCCATCAGTTTGTTGTGTTGTTGTTTTTTTGCCCCCAGGTAGCCATTTCATAATTACAGGAGAACTGCTTGAGATAACTCCTCCACTTGAAGGAAATGTCTGCTTTCACATTTCCACCCTCTGAACTGTTCCCAATTTTAGATTCCCTCATTTGTAGGAGGGCAGAGGAGGAATAAGCATTCCCCTGAGTGCTCTCCCACTCAGCAGTTTGTAGGTTTGAAACTTCTTGGGATATTTTTGTGTTTGTTTACAATTTTCTGATGGATTTATTCTCCATTAAATTCTCAAGTCTTCCCTTGACACAAGTACAGATTTAGAATTTGCAACATCCTGTTGCCAAACCTACATGTGGCATCTGTAAGATGCTTATTAAGGTGTTTCAAACTAAAAACAGATCCAACAGACAAGCCAAAGGAACTAACCCAAACATTGATTCAAAGAGTATTTCACTTTGCCATTTATTTTATTTAAATATATCACCTCCGGTGTGAGTATTTTGCATAAACAAGAACTCTTATTCCCTAAAAATTGCCTTAGAACTACATAAAAAGGCAAAAGCACATCATACAACATGAAGTTTCAGTCATTATCAACTTTAAGTCATTATTATGCATAACTATTCCAGTAGAGCAGCATAGATGAAACAAAAGCAATTTTGTCTCAAACTAAGCAAGGTGGCCAAGAAATGTAAAGTTAGTTAGAAAAGTAAGTAAATAATAATAAAAAAATGTTGCAAAACACTGAAGTGACACACAGTAAAAATAGCAAAAATATTGAGAAATCCAAAAGTTTTCTGCAAACTCTTTATTTTATTTAATTTCAATTACATTCTCTTCCAGCTATAATCAGGTATAACAACAACTTGGCTCTTTACAATAATTACATTCTGTGTGATTGCAATAGCCTGAAGGCTCAGGCTTGGTAGCACCTACAGATTATTCTATTTTATAAGTATTATTAAAAGCAAATGAAGGAAAACCAGAAGAAAAAGATTAGCATTATATAAAAAAAACACTGCACTAGAATAACTCATTAGGAAAATAGATAGCTTTCTCCTTCAAACAAGGAAGTATGAAGTTAAGAAAGTTCCATTTCAGATTCCTAAAGAGAAGAGGTTTTGTGCTACTATTTATTTGTATTCTAACATTGCATTCCATTATAAAAGTGGAGAACATAGTGCCCATGTAGCAACTTCTTGCAAAAACTGTTCAGACTTTTTTTGTTTGTAGAAGTTGTGGCTTCTTTCCACAAAGAGAGTAGGAATGCTCATCCCCTGTGCCTAGGGCAGCAGCAGGACAGACTTACAGACTTCATTCTGAACTCCTCAGCCTTGGCAGCTCCCAGGGACACCAGCCAGGCTTTGAGGGGTTGGTGCTCTGCTTAAAATGATCCCCACTCCCTTTTTTTGTTTCAGGAAATCCCCTCCTGTCCTCAGAGTCCTTAAGGCCTCTGCTGTTGCATGTAAGATTTTCCTTCTCTTCCCTTCTGACACCGGTTTCCTTTCTTTACCCTTCCATAACCACTCTGCTCCCCTCTGGTTCTACACTTCTCTGGCACTCCTGTGTAAAATCACCTCTTTCAACCTGCAGGATGCAGAGTCCACAACCACACACAGGAGTTTTCCTGTGACAGCTCCTAGTCTGTCCTCCCAAGCAATCCATCTGCTAAGGAAATGTGGTTGACAGAGCCCTCTAAGGAATGTTTTGTAAGCCAAAGCTAAAAGCCAGTTCTTCCCGCTCATGCTCACCCAATCTCTACCCCACTTTCTGTGCCATCAGCCAGACAGCTGATAATTCCTGCTGTAATTGCCCTCTCCCATTATCTCTGTCAGCTCCTTGTCTGCCATCAGCTTTTTCCAGGGGCTCTAAGAGGTGCCTGTCCTTGCTTTCCCACTCTTGTCCCTACACATCTTATTTTTGCCCATTTATCACCTCCTAAGACATTTTCATATGACTCATGGGTCAGCTCTCTAATGTAGACATTTGGAATTAAATCTTGTCTTTGTCAAATCTCCTCATTGATATCTAACAAGGCTTCAAGTTCAAAGCAGAACTTTCTTTCTCCTATTGCCCGTCAGCTTCCAGGCCCTCCTTCTTCAACTTCCCATAAATTCATATTCTTGAGCTCATGGAAATGCAGATTTTTCCTGTGTGACATTTTTAAGATCTAGCACTTGATATTCATCTGGAGAACTTAAATTCTCGCTTCATCACACCACTTCACAATTAACATTTTCTTTGCATCTTGACTCTACTCACAACCTTTCAGATTGCTGCTGCTAGAGCAACTTTGTGAAATTATTGTTGAGACCATTTCAGCCACCTTTTTGAACCCCCCTCTATCTCCTCAGTCTTTCCACCTCTCTCATGAAGAGAAGCAGCAGGATGCACCTCTGTAAACTGAATAATAATTCCCTTATTCCTTTAGAAAGTGGTTTACACTTCATAATTGACATCAGTGGCATCACAGAAGTTATGGTGAAAGGTTATAATATAGCCAAAGTATAGCCTGGTAACCCCTTTTTTAACATCTAGAACACAATGCAAGGTTCCACAGTTCATCTCTGATCTCTCTTCTCCACCCTAACAGTCACATATTTCCTCTTTAAGTCCTAGACTTAACTAGGTTGGAAAAGACCTCTGAGATCATCAAGTCCAACCTTTTCCCTTCTTATTTCCCATTCTTAAATTTTGAAATGGTTTAGGCTTCCCACCCCATGGCTGAAAACAATGACACCAATTAATCTGCTTGCAAGGCTGAGATTTTGGGGAAAATAGGGGCAAACAGTATGAAGGTGTTACACTCTAAAAGCTTTAAATATTACAGCCAGAATAATTTGTATCATTTTTGTTGACTCTTATCCTTTCTGTAGCATATTGTTTTGTCAGCTTCTAAATTACTGATTTTAATCCATCAAGCCAGGCAGGCCCACAATCAATTGAAAGGTACAAGAGAAAAAAGCTAGCTCTTAATCATTATTAGTTCTTTGTTCAAAAGAACTCTGCTTTAACTTTTGATCTATGTACCTCAGACAATGCAAAATCTATTTGTTTGAGTTTAATCTTAATCAGTGCCTTGTCTGGTAATTAGCCAAGGAGGATGACAGCATTCTGGGGTAATTTCTGATGGTTCTCACAAAAGAGAGCAAGATCACCTCACTCAGGATGATGTTTTACGAAGTGTTATTTTAGAACAAAATAAATATAAATATGTGCAAAACATGCATAGAATACATCATACATCCTACTTTTCCTCTTAAGAAAAATATCATTATATGAAAAAATAGAAAAATCTTTTTTTTTTGCCATGCTTTCTACCTGAGCTGCTGAGTAACTTCTACCTTGCAGAGACACAAACAAATACACCAAACAAATCTCTTGGTGTACAAACATTCTCCACTGCTTTTAAGAGAAGTGAAAATCTCTGGGAGTGTACAAGCACATATAGCATGCACCAGATTTATTAAAGAGGGAAAGGGTTCTCCAAGCCAATGGAACAGTGACCCAGCTTTGCAGACACTCGGGAGCATTTTTCTTGCCCTGATTTTTCTTGGCTGATGTCTCTGCTCCAGCTCTCAGACACAAAAATGCATTTGACCCAAATCTATGGCAAGAGCCTGTTAGCCAGGGCCTGATTCCCAGACACCCCAAAACCACCAGGAAAAACTCAGTCTGCATGGGCAGTGGTGGAACCAGGAGCCTGTGGTGAAAAGGGGTTTGACTCTCCTGCTCTGATTTTGCATCATTTAATTCTAAACCTACACCTTATAAGGGTGAAATGCTGCTCTCCTGGGTTTTGTCAGTCCTGTTCAGGCTAGGACACCCAGATTAAACAGCCTACAGCTAATCCAAAATTCCCTTTACCTTGAAAAAGTAACAATGCACAGGGAAGTACCTGCACAGGGAACCTCTGCCTGGAGCTGATGTTCAGTTTGAGAGTCTGCTTTGCTCCTTTGAGTTCTTTCAGCACAACAAAACCTTGTTAAGAAAACTTAAATTTTGAGGGTGAAATGGAACGCTAATAAAGGCAGTGGCAGTTCCTGTTATTAACCAAAGCACAGCAACCCCATCACACCCCAGGATTAGGTGGTGCAAAGGGCCACTGCCAGCTCCCTCCTGCTGGGCACTTCACTTAATGACAGCACTCCCTGCAATGCCTTTGGGAACATAAACTTATTTTAAGGCTAGCAAAGGGAGGGTTTTTTAAAACATGACTGTATTATTGTAAAATTGTGCTAGTATCAGAGTCAAGAAAAATTTTAAAGTCATACCACCACTTTAAATTCTTTTCTGTCACTGTGTACTACTTGGCTATGTTTCATATCTCAAGGTATAACAAAAAGCAATGCTTGAAAACAGGGTTAAACACCTGAGGGATGTAACTTCATGGCATTAGCCCTGATTATAAACGTAAAGGTAAGTGAGGCATTGTAATAGAATCATCTTATGGCCCAGGCTAAGACTAAAATGTAAAGCTTCACACTGTGCTCACTGCATTCAGTTAAAAGCAGAAAAAAATAGTGTTGCATTTTCCCCATCCTCAGCAGAACTGCCATCCCTTCTCACAGGGTTTTCTAATCCTTTCTGGCACCTGAGGCATCTGAACAGTTGGTGGGAAGAAGTGAAACTGTGACGAAGTGAGTCTCATTTCAGATTTACAGTCCAATCACTCACAAAACCTGCCAATTCACTTTATGGCATGTACTGTGAAAATTCATTATTTAATATGAGCCTAAAAAATCTATTGGTGCACTATAGTAGCTTGACTTTGAATTATAAAAGAACCAGTAACTCAGTATGTGGTGTCTTTAGGCTTGTAGTGAGATAGACCAGCATATACTTAAAATGTCCTTTGTATGTTCCACTCAAGCACAACATTTGTTCTGCCAACAAACTGCTCTATTTCAGCATTTTTTCTGTATATTTTTATCTGACTGCTGTATATGCATTAATCCATTTACTCAGGTATGTGTTAGGTGCTAAAAAAAAAAGGTGCAACAATAAATGACCAGTCTAGGTTAGAAATAATTTTGATTTCAAATAATTTTCATTAAAAAAAAAAAGACATTTCTCCACTCAAGCACAACATTTGTTCTGCCAACAAACTGCTCTATTTCAGCATTTTTTCTGTATATTTTTATCTGACTGCTGTATATGCATTAATCCATTTACTCAGGTATGTGTTAGGTGCTAAAAAAAAAAGGTGTGCAACAATAAATGACCAGTCTAGGTTAGAAATAATTTTGATTTCAAATAATTTTCATTAAAAAAAGAAAAAAAAAAGACATTTTAACCCATTTGTTTTCAGATAATGGAAATCATAACTACTCAAACCAGGTCAACTCACTAAATACCCTTGTTGTTTTATAACCACATGACTTAGGGAAAAAAAATACAGTTTGGGGTTTGTGGACTGCATAATCATGACTGTGTGAGGTGATACTGATGCTTAGAGCTTCCACCTATTCACTCCTCCCCAGTCTGGCCTGAGTCTGAAAAAGGCAATGTCTCCATCCTACAGACCTGTCAAATGCTAAGACAAGAACTGAGAAAAAATTAACTTCTGTAAAAGAGAACACCAGGATGTCCCAAGGTGTTTGTACTTGTGCCCAGCCCTGTTGGCTCGAGCTGCAGAATCAGAACTGCAACATCCCTGTGCCTCTGAAAGGCACAATAAAGCGAGCAGGAGCTGGGCCATTCATCTTTGTCACAGCCAGAACCTTGGCCTTGGACCACAGCAAATGCAGCCCTGGAAGTGCTGCTGATGCTCCCAGAGCACAGCCCCACCTGGGCAGGCTGCACGCCCACCTCCCTTCTGCTTCAGGCAACATCAAAGCTGCAGCACAACTCTGTGGGTGACAAAATGCCAACCAGCACCACTTATGTAGTGAGATGGGTTGAATAATGACTGCATTTACAGCTGATGACTGTTTTAAAGTTACACTCCAATTTTTTTATTATGCTTTTATGCTACAAACATATACAATTAAAATTTTTGCAATTATTTATTGTAACAAAATTAAAACATGCAAAACAAACCTCATATAGGCCATAAGTTATGTAAGTTTTTTTCCCCCCTTTATGTCTAATTCACTCTCTTTAATTCCTTACTTCTTATAGTAGCAGTTTGCTACAATAAACCAGAGTTTGTAAAAGCCATTAAGAGGAAGCTTGCTAGTAGCAATCCTATTAAGATCCCTCATCAAGTGATGTGCTGTAACATTCTCACATCAACTTTCTTCAGCTTTTCATTGCAGCATTTATAAGTGGCTGAGATTCCTTAAGTGTTTTTTTGTTGAAATTATGACCAAAAGTGTCTTCATGGAGCACAGAAGGTAGAAGCAATGTAAAAAATCAAGTGCAAAAGCATTTTTGACAAATCAGTTCTTCATGGAGCATAGAAGGTAGAAGCAATGTAAAAAATCAAGTTCAACTGCAAAAGCATTTCTGACAAATCAGTTAATGCCAGCAATATTGTAACAGCACTAATTAAAAGAAGGGTAATTGTCATGTTCAGAATGAGAATGCCCTGTGTCATTCTTTAGCTTATTTTTGGAAAGGTAAACTGACATTCCTTTCCCTGGCACCCACATTGGGATCCCTCCTCCATGGTCCCTCTGAGCAGAGAGGAGTCAGTGGATGTTTCCCAGTGGCAATTATAAACCCAAACCCAGCACACTTCACTATGTTCATCCCAGTTATCCCATCCTTCTGAGTTCCAAGCAACCCTAACTCTAAAATGCTGAGAGGAAACATCCACCCAAAAGCTGAATACAAGATAAAACACAATTCATGAGACATATCAGACAGCATCTTATTTTTTCTTAAAAAATCCCATGTGGTTAAAAGTTCGACAGCTACTGCACTTCCTAGGTCAAGATCAAGTTTGCTTCATAAAATATGTTTGGCCTATTGAATTATGACATTTCTAGTTAAAATTATGTATGAAATTATTAATAAAAACTGAATATAATTTTTTTTGTTTTCTAACCATCTTCTCAAAAATCAAGTTGCAATACCCTTTCAGCATTTCATTACTTTCAATTGTATTACACACCGGCCTTGACTCTATTAATATTTCTCTTTCACTGTCTTTCAGGATAGACATTTTTCTTCTGGCTGGCAAGCATCCAATACCTGTGGTTTGTAACAAATAAAGCCACAGCACAAACTTCTCATATGTGTTACTTTTCTACAAATTCCAACGCTTGATTTTACTTCTCTATCAAATCTCAAATATTTTGATCCCTGCAGGTTTTTGGGTTTTTTTCCCCCCCATCACAATCAGGACTTTTAAGATGAAGCAATCTAACTGCTGGAATTCCTTGCCAGGTCAAGGTAACCTGTGCACAAAGCTATAAAGTGCAGGACAACGAGAGCAATGGTCTGCCTGCTCCTGTGACCAAGTTTTATACTTTCAAACCCAAAGGACTGGATGATATCGAAGCACTGTCAAAGAACTATTAGTCTTCCCAAGAAGGGAGGCATGCAAGGCTTCTGCAAATGACTGTCACAATCCCAAAAACTTCCTTGAGGTGCAAAGGGAGTGAGGGTGGGATCAGGCTCCTTGCCATGGAGCTCTGCAGTGCACACACCACCCCTGGGCTCTGGAGCTCACACAAACAGCTCAAACCAACCCTACACTCGTTTGCTAGCTTCAATTACCTTTCCTGATTTAATAAACCATGGCTGTACCCATGGGTACTCAGTGAAAAACAGCAACAGAAGGAAAGAGGAGTCTGCAAGGGAATTCATGTCCTGTTCCTTTTTCCATTTGCAATTGTACCTGTTGAACAATTCTACCTGTCACTCTTCTGAGAACAAAGACTGACCTTTAATTGGAGTAAGGAAACCTCCTTCTACCCCTCACCATTTACAATCTGTTTATTCTCTTATATTCTTATGGAAGAAGAAAGGTTTAGTGATAACTCCACTACTCAGACTCTGGAGACTTGAGTTCCTTTGGCAACCTTCAACAAGTCCCTCCTGGCTGCACCTTTAATGAAAATGCACCTAAGAAGCACCAGGGCCAACTAAAATTTCTCATAAAAGGGAGTACAGAACAGAAAATAATTGCTCTGCTCAAAGACATGAGATGGGAAAAAATGAGAACATTAGTGAGTGATTGGGGAATGCAAGGAGACAACTGGGTCACTTTTTCCTCACATCCTATTTTGCAGGATAGGGTCTGCTCACTCTCACTGTGCTGCTCCGAATTCTCTCCACTGGGCCAACACTTCTCAAGCACAGCACCCAAGCCTGGACATGGATCTCTGGGACAACCTTCCCTTTCCTCAAGGTATCCTAGCTGAAGTTAGCATAGCTTTTTTTTTTTCTTTTTTTGTTTTTGCACAATGAAAGATAGTTTAGAGAACTGAGCAAAAGGGTTTTTTTTTTTTTACTAAAATCCCCAGGTGCCAGTTTTAATTCAGATTTCACTAATCCAGAATATGCAAGCCTCTGGTTTCGTTTTTCCTTTCCCTATAAGAGTTTGCACTGGTGACATACCTTAAGGGGCAGGACATGTTCTGCAGCAATGCCAACTGCTCAGCACCAGCTGAACTGTCAGAAGCAGCTTGGTGATTGCTCTCATTTCACTGCATCCCCCCAGCTCTGCAGGAGAGCTGTCTGATCCCAGCTCAGTGATCCCTGCACACCCGAGCATTGGTGAGCCAGGGAAGTGTTCACCTGAGCAGCAGGGCTGAGCCTGGGCGGTGCTGGGCAGTCCCTGGGCTGCAGGACAGCCTGGTCCAGCCCTGGCAGGAGCAGCCTGTGGGCAGCTCTCCCCAGGAGCCTGGCCCTGCCTCTCCCCTGCAGTGCAAACACCCTTCAGACAGCTGGGTTTGGTAAGGAAAAAAAGTGATGAAAAAAAAGGAGGAAACTCCATAGCCAAGGTCTGTGAAACACCTTGGGGGACTCCCCTCCAGCACCCATCCAATCCTACACCAGAGTAGGGTCCCCTCCTTGTGAAAGGATGCTAGATTTACTACCTATTGCTATTCCTTTTTTTTGTTCTCTTATTAAACCAGTCAATTTATTAAGCCATTTTTTTTCAGATCTCTCTTTCTGAGATACAGGAAGAACCCCTCACCATCCTCTGCCCCTCCTTGCAGAACAGGGCCCAGCTGGACTGGAGATGAACGTGCACCTCCAGCCCCCAGGGCATTCTGTACACACAGAATTCACTGTTCTGCAGGACTGACACACGTGTTTCTACTTCAACACCTTCTCATTGTGTTTATATTTAATTGACCAGGGAAGTAATTACTTCCTTCAGAAAAAAATCAATTTAGTTTCTTATATTTTCCTTACTTTCTTTTGTTACAGCTGATGCAATACAGATGGCCAATGTTGTTTCTAATTCTTCCTGTTCAGTTCCTCAGGTGTACAAAAAAGGTATTTCTTGCCCAGATTGCAGTGCCTGTTTCCCATGCCCTATCAGTTAGTTGTGTTTCTGCTGCCTGTTTCTCCTTGTTATTGAACTGTGGAAACAATATTTTTCCCACATTGGTTCAGTATTAATAGCCTGTTTCAAAAGGAAAGGTTTAAAATCCATGCAAGCTTCTCTTCTCCCAAGCATCACAAATATTAGCAACACATGGTATTGTTTTCAATAAGTACATTACTTTCTTTGTCCATCCCTTACAAGCCTGCAAATGTTTCTGGTGTCCCCAGCCCAAGTAATGCACAGCACAAAAATGCTGCAAAATTCTTTTTTAACTCTGATGTTTTCACAAGGGCATACCTTACTATGTTTTATAAACCTACTTTATTTTATTACATGGATTCATATAAAAACTATAAACCAGGTTTTATATCACTTTCAGCTTTTGACCATTCATCAGTTTTCCATGATAAAGCCACAGTGAAATCAATATCCTTATAAAGCCAAGCTGTCAAAAGTTACTAGACTATTTCCAAGGCAATTCCAATGAGACAGACTAGCAGATGTTTTCAATATATTTTATATAAGATTCCATGCTAATTTTAGTGGGACCGAAGGAAACAATACAACAGGTAGCGTTTGGAGGTTTGACATTTTAAATAGCGAGCTCAATTGATTTTTACAAGATACCAGAGACAAAAATGCCACTTCTGGAAAATTTATACCCAAACATTCATCCACAGAACTTAAGAGCAATTGTGTTGTCAAGCAGCAAGGAAAGGAGATAGCCTTTAGCAACAAAGCCACATAAAAATGTTCACTGTACCTATATGTGTATGAGAATGTCTGTACTTGTCCATAAATATATTTAGTATTTAAAAATGTATATTTAATATACACACATGTATAGGTGTATGCAAGCATAACCACTTCACTGTATTAATTTTGCCCTTCTGCTGATTTACAGTTTTATTTCTTATAGAAGACTGCCAATTATGATTAAAATGCCCCTTATAATTAACTCAAAATTTTATTAAATCCAGCTTTTATAACTTTAAATATAATAATGCCAGCCAAGCCAGGGCAAAGAATATGTCTAGTCATTAATTCTACTTGTATCATTTCTCATTCCTCAAAAAAATGGCAATAAAAGGATCCCTCCTTAGAAATCAGCCTGGCCATGGCCATACTCATCTCCATAATAGCACAATTTCCAATTCACGCCTCATTTTCATTAATGTTTCTAGCCATAAATTTTTAAGCATATGATAAAAAATTTCTGAAGCGGCATAAAACTAACATGAAGAGGGAGTTCATTAGTATGTGACCCTAATTAGAAATTCCATATTAACTTCCCATTTCTACTTGTGCACATCCAGCAGCAGCAGGCCTAATATGCTGTGTACCAGTTGTACATTTGTTTTAAGAGCTCTTTCTCCCCTCCCTCATTTTTATTTTTACACAATTTCTATGTTTCCCCTGCTATTGAATAAGTCAACAGACAACTGGATCACAGCAGCACCTTTTGTGTCACAAATTATCCTGGGGAATTGTAAGAAGCTACCAGCTCAATGCTTTATTAATGATACCAGATCATAAAAAGAAAGGGGAAATTGCTGACTCCAACTCTTTTCTAATGTTGGGTGATAAAATGCTACTTCAGGATTCAGAAGGTTAAGTTCTAATGTGTATTTTGAATAGAGTATGCTGAAATAATTGCCTCATAAAGCAATGCATTGACCAGCCTGCTAATGGCTGTATAGTGCAAAACTCAGCAAAGAGTGCCAAGCTTACTGGAAAAAATGCTGTGGCACTACTTTTGTAGCTTTCCATGTTAAGTTAACTTTACCCTTTTCCACTCTTTTTGGTTTCAATCCTGCCAAAAGAAAACCCTCCCACCTAAGCCATTACTGGCTTCTTTCCACTATGTAAGGAGCAAATCATTGAAATGCAAACCCCAAAAAGCAAACACCCAAGGGAATTTCAACACAACAGTAAGAAATCAGAATCACATTTCACCTGTATGAACCCAATCACTAATTTACTTTTTTGGTTTTTTCTGCTCGTTCCAATTTGATATCAAGCCTGTAGCCAAACTGAAAGCAAGGCAATAATTCCCTTTTGAAATATGGATGTGTTTCCAGCTTATAAACTTTTCATTAACAAAAAATCTGTCTGACAAAACAGAGTCCTTCCTGCCAATGCACACTCTCAGCATCAAAACAGCAGAGAAGGGCTTCAAGCCTGCCCCTGTTTATAAAATACCCAAGAACAATTAAATAAATCAAAAAGAGCTCAATATACATGTGGAAGGATACAATACTCCACACATTATAGCCAGAATTAAGAAAAAAAATACATTAAAAGCTTCTGTCAGATACCATTAAAACCCCAGAACTGGGGAGCTTCAGGCCAAGAAGGCTCCAAGAAGGTCTGTGTTTCACAAACCAAGGTGCATGGGCAGAAGAGACGTCCAAAGCACATCAGAGTGCAGGAGAAAATAAAAGAATGAGACAAGTGAAAGTTAATATTAGGTAAGCATGTAAGCATGTGCTGGAATTACAGAGTGAGGATGTTTTGTTCCCTTGGCCTGTCAGTGTCAGGAGAGTGTGTGTGTGTGTTGGATTGTCACGGGACAGTCACGGGAGAATCAGAGATGAGTGCAGTTGTGAGCAAGGGTGAGTGCAAGGCAGGTTCAGTTTAGATGCAATGTATGTGGTACAGTGTAATAAAGTAATTAATTAGCCTTCTGATATCCACGGAGTCCTCTGCATCATTTTCTCTCCCTCTCTCATGTCAGAATCACCCCTGCTACAATACCCAGGGACTGTTTTCTCATCAGTGACACTTCCAGCACACAACTCCCACATTTTCAGCCTCCAGCAGTCAGGCAGTGCCTTGAGGATGGGTTTGGTTTAGTCCCTCTGACTGTAACTCCTAAGACACAGTGTCCAGAGCACACCACAACTTCCCAGACACCTCATTCCTCCCCAGCGACCTGTGGAGCTCTGCCACCACCTCCCAACCTTTCCCTGGTTGGGAGGGACTTACTTTATCATATTTTTACTCCTTTACTGCTATTTTGAGTCCTTTTAGCTATTGATTTAGCTATTCAAATACATGTTTTCATTGAACTCTGTTTTAACAAAGGCCACCTGACTCTCAGGTGACAAAGCTGTAATATCACACAGGTTACCCAGAGCTCACATTCTGATGGCAAGAAATGAGGCCATTTCAGGTGAAGCTCTCAGTGTTAGCATTTACTGTCCCACAAAAGGCAAATAAAACCTAATTTAGCATTTTTGTACTGATTGAAGTACAAAGCCACAACCACACATTTTAACTCTTTCTCCCCAGACTGGGCAGGTAGAGCCTCAAGATGCACTCAAGTGTTTTGGTTTTGACTGCTTTCTTGAAATCTCCTTGTTTTGTTGGGGTTTCTTTATGAACCTGAATTCAGCAAGTTATCAATAATTTTGAGTAGAGACTCAACAGATGAAAGCACACCAATTTCAATGATAAAACTCCTTGTGATTTCAAAATTGTTTGTCTTAAGAGTCAGATACAATGTTGATTACTACAAATATCTAGGAACTTCATACAGAATATACTCTGAGTTTGGATGTGCTGGGGTATCAATATAGAGTGGTGAGATGATTATCAAAGTGGAATAAAAACTTTCTTAGGTTACACATTCGTAAAAAAATCCCCAAACTATGAAGTACAATGAAAAATTTCACTGAATAATAATACACACCACCAGCACTGCACAGAAATAAACCTGCAGTGAAGGCCCTAAGTTTTAAAATGTCCTTGGTTCTGTCTTGATTGACAGATGTGCAATTTTAAAATACAAATCATTCATGGAAAAAACAGTGACATCTCTACCTTATAAAAACTAATGGATCAGAACACTGATTACTGGAAAAATAAATCAGCTTTTGCGATCTTAAGATATCATAAACTAAGCATCACACACTGTGGGTATGAGATGTATTACCAGACCCATTTGATTGATTTATTGTTAGTTTTGCAATCAGTCTTTTCAACTCTTTTTTTTTAACCCATTATCACTAGTGAACAAATAGATTAAAAGCCCTTTGAGTGCACTGTATATCAATAATTTCATCTTTTAAAAAATGATTTATTGCAAATAGTAATTAAAGACTCAGCTTTATTTTGGAAAGTGCCCCTATACCTACTTTTAATGAAACACAAACAGAAAAAAGGCAAACCAGAAGGGCAAATTGCTGAAATTTATATGAAAATTCACAGGCAACTAAAATTCCTGATTCATTTTAAAGGTAAAAATAAAAATCATTTTCAGTATTTCTATCCTCCCCCCCTCCTCCACACATATACATACTACTTCCCCCCTGGGAAATAGTAAAAAAGAACTATTAGTTATTACTATAAGTAGTAGTCAAAATCCTGTCAAAAGGCAATTTTGATGGATTGCTATTTGAATAAAAATAAGACAGGCATTGTATTTATTTGACAAGTAGAGATGTGAGATTAAATGATATTACGAAACTCCAGAATAATCTTTTTTTCATCATCTCTGTTTGGATGAAGCACATTAAGTTGAGACAAGCCAAAGTTAGCTCCAATTCACATAACTTAGCAACAACCTGACCCACTTGAAGTTTCTTTTCTAAGACTTGGCTGACTTAGCCAAAACTAAGGCACACATCTTAATATAATGGGCCACAACATCAATCAAGACTTATTTTTACTCTTTTACTGCTATTCTGAGTTCTTTTAGGAATTTATTTTGATTTAGTTATTCCAATACATGTTTTCATTGAACTCTGCTACTTCTACACATCTTCTACAAAAACAATGGGAAAAGGATAAGCATGGGAAACTCTGGCATTTAGCAAAGGGTTAAAATTTGGAACTTAGTGTTTGTCTGTATTATATTTACAACAAATTACATCTCCATTCCAGCCCAGCATTTCTTTATGCACATTCCTTTGACTCTTCAATTCCAGGCTTGCAGCAGAGCTCAAATAAAATAAAAAAAATCACAAGTCCAAGAGCAATCAGAGCGATTGAACCAGGTGGATTTGAAAATGAACTTGACACCTCCAACTGGGTGCATTGGGCATTTACTTAGCCCTGTGTTTGGACCCTTTAGCTTTCCATCAAAAAATTCAACAGACAAAAGCATTCCAGCCACATGCAGATGGGTAAGAGGTATCAGAGTGAAGGTTTAACTCCAGTGCATACTTCACTATATTTATTAAGCTAAATCATGACCAGGAAGGGATAGTTAAGGATGCTTCCAAGAAGGTATTTCAGTTTAGTCTTCATAAGGAACTCTCAGGTACTGGTTGCATTTTGGTCTCCAGAACTGCAGCCCCACACAATCAGACAGGCTGGAAGGGGCCTCAAGAGATTTCAAGCAGAAACTCCTGCTTGAAGCAGTCACCTGTGAGATCACACCACTGGGGTTGATGCAGATGCTCTTTAGAAACTTCCAAGAGGGGAGATCACACAGCTGCCTCTCCATGCAATCTATTCTAAAGCTTAAATATTCCCAGGAAAAAAACTTTTCTAGTTTGAACCTACCTTGTTTTAGTTGTATGTTTGCATTTCTCATCCTCTTGCCACAATAGCTCTGTGGAGAGACAAGCTTGGTCTGCTCCATCTCTTGCAGGTACTCAAGGGCTGCTCTTTGTTCTCCAAGCTGAACAAGCCCTGATCCCTTGGGGTCTCCCCCCAGGCTGGGCAGCATTCCTGACCATCCTCAGGGACCCCCTGCCCCAGCAGTTACCTGCTTTTATAGATCTGAGGGGTTTTGTAGTGCAGAGTAGAGGGAATAATCACTTCCCAATCTACTTTAAAGCAAAACACCTGGGCTGCCAGGTGCCAACAATTATCCCACTCCAACCTGCTGTGATTACTGCACCTGTATTTCTCTCTTAGTGGGCACTAAGGATGGTGCCAGGGCAATCTCTCAAAAGAGACTCAAAGAGGGGGAGCTTCAGGGGCTGGGCTGCTTGGCTAATAGAATGGCTGGCCAGGAAAAAACACTTTAGACTAGGAAAGGGCAGAGGGAGAGGTACCAGTGCCCCTCAGTGCAGACGGTGATGAGCAAAGGGAACACAAAATCAACTGAGCAAGGCTTGCATGGAGTCTCCTCCAGCATCTCCATGTAAAAGCAAGGAAGTGCCTACAAAGTAAAATTATGGGCAATCTAGGAAGGCACAAGCAACAAGGGAGGTTCCTGGATGTGGAGTGCACTGGTGAACCAGTTCCTGCTGATGCAGCCTGGGTGAGGGGTAGAGAGCACCCTCAGCAGGGGTGTTGTTGACACAGAACTGGGAGGAGGGGCTGAGGGTCATGCTGGCACCCAGAGATTCCAGAAATCATGGACTTCTTCACTGTGAGGGGCTCTGACCACAGGACAGTCTGCCCAGACAGGCTGTGAGGTCTTCCTCATTCAAAAGGTGCTGGACTATAAAGAGCAGCCTGCTCCAGGATACCCAGGGCAGCTGTAGACAGACATTTAACACCAATCCTAGATTTTGGCCCAGAAATACTATGCTTTTTTTCTAATTTTTCACAAAAATGCCACATATAAATCTCAGCTGTACAATTATGTTACATATGTAGTGTGTTCTAACTTGGCTATTTGTTTCTAAGTTATTTTTGTTGAATGCAAAACTCAAACCAGGGCAATGCAGAGAAGATTGCTGGGATTTTCTATAATCTTTTTTGCTATATTTTTCCTGCATTTATTTGTCTACATTCTTTGTATAACCTACTGTGGAGTGAGATTAACAAACCAAGAAAGGTTAAAGTTGGTGCCCACAATATTATGAATTATATTCCTACTTCCTCTTCATTGTGTTGAGTCTTGATTTCATCTCACGAGTGTGTATTCCACTGCATTTGGTTCTGGAACTCGGAAGAATACTGGAATAATTTCACACTTTTGATTTCAAGAATAACAGTCTCAAACACAATGCAAGTCACACCAGGTACAGAGGTAGGAAAAGAAGTTATTTATGCTTTTCCTAGTGGCTATATATTTATAAGGAACCTCACTTGTAATCTACTCCTCTCATATGGTACACGAGTATTGTAGCACTGGGGGGGAGAAAGGCTGAATAATAGATGTACAGCAAGGAAAGGAGGGGAAAGAAAACTCATGCCAAGCCACTGCAAAGTTGAGTGCCCTTTCTCTAACAGAATTACACTTACTGACTTGGCTTCAGAATAAAAAACCTTGACCTGATAAGAACCTGAACATTCTTACCTCCCAGTCATGCAAACAAAGCATGGCTCTAACTTGGCATAAAGCTGAAAGCTTCATTCTGTGTCAGTTCTTTTGAGTTATGTAGAGCTAAAAGAAACAGGCTCAACTGGAAGCTATATTTAGGAAATCTGGAAATTTTAAAAATAGGACCCAGACATGAATTTGCAGTGCCATTAAGCTGCTAGTTCAAAGTGTCAGTGTGACATATTGACAACTATTTCTCTAGTTGGATATTTATCTTTTACCTTCTCCCTCCCTCACACTTTTTTGGTTTTTTTTGTTTGTTTGTTTTGTTTTTGGGTTTTTTTGTTGTTGTTGTTGTTGTGGGTTTTTTTTTGTTTTTTTTTTTTTTTGGTTTTTTTTTTTTTGGTTTTTTTTTTTTTGGTTTTTTTTTTTTTGGTTTTTTTTTTTTTGGTTTTTTTTTTTTTGGTTTTTTTTTTTTTGGTTTTGTTTTGTTTTTGGTTTGGTTTTTTTTAACATACATCTTTCTCTATTGCTTCCTCACTAGCACTGATAGCTCCAGCTAGTTCATAAATTCCATTGCTGCCTGCTGCCATGGGATGTGGTCATGCAGAAAATATTTCATAGGGGAAAGTGTTAGCTAGCTAGAGGCAGTATTGTCGATCATTACTGGGAACTGCAGCCACTGGAATGTGACTGTGTATTCATTTCATGCATTATAACACCTAATGTACATGACAAAATGTTGAATATTAAGTTAATTCACAAACTAGAGTAGCTGGTGTTGCTGAAGCTGTAAAAAAAAAAAAAAATACATGTTATTGTTCCTTCTCCTTTTCCAGTGCTTTCGAGCAACTAGAAAATGGTTTGGTTTCAAAATTGTTTAATTTCACCATTTCTTTTGCCTTGATTTAGTTCATTAATGTTTGAGCAATGCTTTGATGTCCTTTGCTGGAAGTTGCCATGCAATTTTACTATTGTCTCTTCATGCTCCTGCCCCTGTAGGCATTCGTGATGACAAAGTCTGCCCTTAACTGTTTTGTACAGAGCAAAACCTTCAATATATTAGAAGCTAATTTAATTGACACTATTCATAGACAACAAAAATAAAAATAATGCCTACAAATTGATGTTATTGTCATTACTAACACCAGGAACCAAATGGTTAAAAGCTAAGAAATGTATGAGGCAGATGATGTATTTTTACACAAAATTCTGAGTCTAGAAATTGGAACATAGCCACAAACCCAGCCAGGCTAACAACCTGCTTCAAAGGGGAAAATGCAGTGTGGAGCACACAGAGGAGTTACCTACCTCCCAAGAACTCTTTTTTTCCAAGTTCTTCATTCCAAATCAGGAACAAACAGGTTACACCTTGTCCTTAGAAAACCCTGCAATAAAACTGAGCAGGAGGAACCTACTACCAGAGGAAAGAAATTAAATTCTTTTGCCATGGTTTCCACAAGAGCACAGATGTTTCTCTTGAGTGGTGGAGAAATGCAAATAACCTACACCCCCCTTTTCAGACTGAGGTGTCATCACACTGTACCCCCAGAACAGAATCTTCATGCAGAAGATGATTAGAGAGAAGGAAACCAAGTTTCCATTAATCAGTTCTGCAGCTCCTGTGCAGCCACAGGAATTCCTAGATTACTCCTTATTCCATACCAATGGCTGAGACACAAAGATAAAAACAAACAAAAATACTCTGAAGAAACAAGCCATTCTTTTGGAACTCCCTTTTTTGAGTAAAAAAAAGGGATGTGATGACTGAAATTTGACTCAAAATTTGCTGTTTGCCCCATTTAGATCCACATTCTCTTACCCCTCAAGTAATCCACTCACTGGTGTGAGTCACAACAGCAACTGCCTACTATCACCTCATAGTTCCACAGTTCTCCCCAGAGGAAACCAATGCAGTTAAAATACCTGGTGTAAAACTGTGCATTGTGGAACATTTTATCCACCAGCAAAAGAAATGTCTCATGGGGAAAACAGAGCAAATCACTAAACATAATCTGACAAAACCAAGTGAAGATCTTTGACTTCTTGCACAGCCTAAAGGTCATACTGGCAGGCCATGGATGTTAAAAAAGCAGATTATTTAAAATATATTTCAGTTCTTCCAGTATTGTATGACAATAATAACAAAGAGCCAAGACCTCAATACAAATCATTATGCAAAGTTTAAAATGAAGACAGCTTGGGAAATCCTGGCCTCCTGAGAATAGGCCTGTGTGGCATGAACACTCATGGAAGTGAGCCTCCACTGATCTAGGAATGGTGTTCATTTTAACACGGAAAATAAAATACATTTTTCAGGGGAGGTCTTGATTTGAAAAGCACAGAAGTAAAACTGTTGTGACAGACTGCACGTTGTTGTTTACAATCAGCGTTCCTTTGAAAAGAGCCGTGGAAAAGCCCTGCAGGAAAGGAAAGGGTGGCCCTTCCTTTGGCAGTTCTCAGGAATGCTCTCTGGGGAGGCTCAGCATGGGCAGCACAAGGTGGCAGAGGGGAACTGGCTGCTCAGAGCTGCGAAAAACACAGGGATGAGCAGGGGGCAGCCAGAAGGGGCTCTGAGAGCCGGGAACCTCGCAGGGGCTAAAGGGAACTTGGCAGAGCTGGTTACAACCTGCAGAGCCACCAGGTGAAATCAGATCTGTGAGAAATCAGTGAGAACCTGCCTTCATGCACACAGCAGGCAGCAGAAGTTGCAGATAAACCCCTTTTATTTATTACTTATTTGCTCTGAGTGTCTTCTGTTCCAAACTCTTAAGTATTCTAGTTTTAATTCCAACATAACCTGTCATTTAAATATGCAAAAAGCCTTTTAGCTTTCTTTGGGGAGTGCTGTACAAAGAGCAGGTTATTTAAATCCACTTAAAAGATCCAGCTGACTCAGTGTCTCATTATGTGAGTGATCATATTACTGACAGCGAAAAAAGAGCAAAATAGAATGGGAAAACATCAGCCTGCTATCATTTATTGGAGCACTGAGGACCACATGCAGTACCAGAACAGATTAATTAATTAATTCTCAAGTAATCAGGACAATTTTCACTCTAATGTACAGATTGTATCATCAAACACTAAACAGTGTTAAGGTTTTGGTGAATGGAGCAAAAGGAGAATTTTGCTTTTCTCTTTCCAACAAAACCAAGCAAAATCCCTCGAAAGACTGACCTGCACACCAGAGGCCTGAAACCGATCACCCTGCTGGAGAAACCCCTCTGGCCACAGAAGGAAATTCACCCTGCCCCAGGGTAAAAAACATACAGCAAAGGTCTGCTGCCAATGTAGCACAAACCATATCAAATTGCCGTGGAAAACATCTGGACTTTTATACTTCCAGTATTGCCACCAGGCTCTGGAAAAAGAAAAATTATTCTTGCAACACAGCACAGACATTTTGGAAAGAGTGAATCTTTCTGACTTGATGCTAATTTTACATACCAGTCTAGGACAGGACTTTCCAACTTTATATGCATATTTCTTTCTGAGAGTTGTCAACACCAAATTAAAAGTTTCAAAATAATATTAGTATTATAAAATAAATTGTTTTATTATTATTTAATAATATTTTAAAAATTTAAAAATAATTATATTCATTTAAAAGAAGATATATATATAATTAAAACAATATAATTACCATTATATAATTATATAATATATTATATAATTATATAATTATATAAGTTTATAATTATATAATTACATAATCATATAATTATAAATATATAATTATATAATATATTATATAATTATAATTCTATACTATATCAAATCAAAACAATTATCCTTTTATAAAAACTTAATATTTTATTAATTTTAATAATAATTTATTACTGTTATTATTGTTATTTTTGTTATTATTATTATTATTATTATTATTATTATTATCATCATCATCATCATCATCATCATTATCATTATCATTATTATTATGTTCCATTTCAGTTAAATACAAGGCTAACTTTTTCCTTTGGGTAAATACCTCATTCCCTACTAATTTAGGCTGTTTCTGAAAGAAGAACTTCATCCAGTTGATTCCAGAGGAGGGATTTTGTCTGACTAGACTGGGACGAAGGCGTTAGCTGAGCAGGTGTGACAGCCCAGCCCAGCTGCACATCCCTTACAGGTGCCACCAAGAAGCTTCTCAGGCTCCAAGGGCTCAAGTGCCACACCTGCAGAGGGGAAATCTCTGTCCAATGTCTTCAGAAAATACACAGAATAAATATATTCTTGCTTACTTACAAAATAACTTTTAAGGCCACAAGTGAGAGTCAGAAATCCAAGTCACAGAATGCTTTTTGAGCAGAAACATGGAGCAAAAGCTCTTGCCACTGCACTCCCAACTGTTCTGCAGTTTATACTATGACTGGCATAAAAGACATTGGCTATAGAAATGATCATTGAAAGCCAAGAACAGTACTGGGGTAGCAGATTTTAACTGCTTGACTAAGTTGAAATTTGTGTTTTCTGTGGAACAGTAGTAATTTGGAGGCTCGACATGGCGCCTTCTACTGCGAAATCCCAGAGCCACAAGGATTCTTTTCCAGCACTTTTCAAGATAGTGGAGCAGGAACTCCCACACCTCACACTTCCCTAGGGACAGGAATTATTCTCTACCTCTTAATAGACTGAAAAACACAGACTGAAAATAATAAAAAACAATAGACTGAATAGGAAATGTGTCTCCAAAAACTTGCTTGCAAACGGTAATATGCCCATTTGCAAATTCAAGCAGCACTGAAGTTGAAATATGAAAATATTGGGAAGTTAAAAAATGTTTGGTACATATGGTGACCTCCTGTTAAACAAATGGGACTTTTTCAACCAATATTCTTTAATATATATATATATATATATATATATATATATATATATATATATATATATATGTATAGGCATATGGAGACATGAAGGAACTTTTTTTTGAAATCTACTTCTACTTTTGGAAAACAAGAGCCTGAACTTTTCATACTGGAATTAAACCACTTTTTAATGAGTAAATCCTTTGAAGACAATAGTATAGCTACAGGAAGTCCCCTGAAACAATAATTTGTATCTGTTTTTCTCTGCACATCATAAATAATGAATAGTTAAAAAGAAAAACAACACAATGGTATCACATTTTTTTCATGCGCTGGTTATGCGAGCAGGCTACAAGATCCTTTTGAGGAAGAAATGTATTATTTTAACACCTTGCAGTCATTCTCCCTCACAACTGGATTTTTAAGACATGTGGGAGAAAAAAAACTCCAAAACATACCATGTTTTGTAAGTAAGTAAAAGAGTTTATGAAATTGTTTGGAATACAAAACCATTATTCTTTTAATATAACATCATAAAAAGTTTTCTTCTCATAAGTAATGAGCTATTTATATTTTCTTTTTATTATAAATTTCTACCCAGAACACTTATCCACAACCTGGCAAAGTAATTTAGTATGTTTCTATAAATAATGATGAGTGACTTAATTTTTTAAAAATACTATAAAAGAGAAACTGTCTCACCCACACTAAATTCCCAAATGTAAAAACCAATTTGCCTGAAAATCTGTACTTTTCTCTTTTTTTTTTAATGGAAAAACCTGGGGAAACAAGGTCATTAGAAAGTGAATATAAAACTGTTAAGATATATTTGCCTTACACTTAATGTGTCCCAAGCAGGTAATTTGGATAATCTTTCAATAATTACAATGCACTGCTATCAAAAGAATTTCTAATAACTCCATCCCATTAACTATTTTAAAGAATATACCATGCTGAAGTATTAAATCTAATAGCACAACAGACAACACAAAAATCCTAAAAGGTCAATATAGGAAAGGAGGATATTAGGAATGCCATCATCCCTGGTGGGAACCAGCCACAGTGCTAAACTTCACCCTAGTGCTTCCTATGAAAACTCTATTAATTGCTATGGCTCTAATTTCATTTCCAAAGTCAGAGCAAGACAAACAAAATGATGCCACAATTGAATGGCATTTGCTTTGTGTCTGGAGCTTTCCTTGGGCAACTCCTACCAGAATATCCCAGGTGAAATTATAAAATCTGATGAGGTCAGTCCACCAAGCAATGATTGAGAAATGAACAATTCTGGCAAGCTGGAACCCTTTCTTTCCCCAGCGCTTGGCAAGGATGAGCTGCCCAAACAAACTCTGGGTGTGGATCCTCCCAGCAGTGCTGTCCATCCCAGCTGCAAAATCCCCTCACTACACCAAACCCTGCCAAAGAGCAGGATTCCACTCAGTCCAGGAGATCCAGGGAATGATCACATCAAGGCTGAAACCATGGCTCTGTCTCAGGAATTTTGACCCTATCTAGGCTTTAGAGCTAATCTCAAATCTGAAATTTCTCCTCAGGACTGAGACACAGGTCCACACTCTCAGATGGCATTGGAAGCCAGGCTGTCACCCAGGCAGCAGACCCCCCCAAAAATCAGCCTCAAATGATGTACTGGAGTTCTTAAAGAAATTCAGTTTTCTGTATGTCCATTATTTGCCATCATCCCTTTCCTTGGTGACATTGGGACAACAGTTTAAATTCTCAGCAGGAAATAACCTTAGTGTTAGTAAGGTATATGTGTGGTTATGTAGTTTCATAAGAGAACATCTACACTTGCATTTTCCAAAGTAACTAAAAAAATTACCACCATTCTCCAGATACACAAGGAATTAACAGATTTGCAATGTCCTAATGTATTGAAAATTTTAAAAATACAAAGGAAAGACATTTGCACAGTATTTATTTAATGGGTAGTTATAAGTAACAGAAGACTAGCTATTGCTCTTTATGCATTTTTTTGAAAATGATGAATGAAGCAAGAATTTACTGTACCTGAAACATACAAATGGCACAGCATGTTTAAGAAGAATAAATTGCTTCAAGTTTTCTCAGCAATGAAGCAGCCAGATAAGTTATTTTTATGCATCCAGTTGGCAGAACAAGTTGAAACATTATTTTGTACACTGTGAGTGCATCTTACTCTTCTTCTCAGTAGAGGGATAATTGTTAATTGTGAGAGTGGGAAATGTTTCAGCAGGTGTATAAAAAAACAGAGCAGAAGGGAGAAATAATGAAGAAGAGCATCGTGCCTTGGAGAGGACAATGAGAAAACCTGCTAACACACAGAGCTGATAAAGCATTAAACCACAAAATAATAACAGTGATCCTTGAGAAGTGGGGTCATTATTCAGCGATCCTTGACCAGATTTGATTCTGGTTGGCTTTCAATGCAAGCATTAAAATGATGTGCAGACATAATTTGAAAATCTATTTTGATTTCTTTTTCTTTTCGTTTTTCATGTTATGTAATTTCAAAAAATGTTTTCAGTGTTTATAGACCTAGTTATAGAAAGGAAGATCACTGGGAATTTTGACAAAACACTGGCAAAAATAATGAGACCAATCGCTTTGGAAGCCCAGCTTGTTACAATTTCCCTTATATAAAGGATAAAAATATTTTAAAATACATTTTTGGAAATAGTAGATCTGAGTCTGGTGTGGTATGCAGAGCACAGTAGAACTTAGTGGAAGATACTGACAATAGAGAGAACAAACCAGAGGAGTTGTCTCATGTGCTCTTTCCTTCCAGACGATACATTTTTTTAATTTCACATTCTCATTACCAAGATTTATCCTCCTGCTCAGACTCTGCCCTCCCAGTCTACCACATGTTTTTTCCCTATATCCAATTTACTGATTCTCACTTCACTTGCATGAATGCAACATCATTAACTCCACTTGACACGCCTCTAACTCGTACCAACACTTCAATAACTTCAGAATCAATCCCATTATCTCCATCATTCAGGAAAGGCAGAAGGAAGGTGAAGCCTGCACTAATGAACCTCAGTGTTAAAGGAACTCATGTGATACAGAACATAATTCAATGGTTGAAACAGCAAATGTGTCCAGTTTTAGATTTATGTCTGAGGTTGCAAAGGCAAGATGTGGCTGGGGATGCGTATTCCATTCCCATCTGTCAGAGGTGGGCAGTTCTCTTTGTTCATGGGGCAGTTTTCTTTATCTCTCCCACATCCAATCCTCCCTCCAGGAGATCTCTGCTGTCCATGGCCACTGAGTGTCCCTGCATGGCTGATCAAATTCCAGCATCCCATGGGGAGATGCTCCGCCCAGGGGAGGAGCCAAGCATTCCTACCTGGATACAATCTGAGCCTGGAACAGCACAGCAGCCTTTGCCCACTGCATTCCCAGAGGAGCAGCTTTCTCCTGCCCTGCACTGCCAGAGGAAGAGCAGGCCCATCTCCAGCAGCCCTGGAGCTTCAGAGGAAAACTCCAGCCTTGTGCAGGATCCCTGCTCCAGCAGAACCACAGCTGGCACTGCAGGAGGGCTGAGCCCCCATGGGATGGGACTGTGCCACCACCCTGACACACAGGGGGTCAGGGCATGTTCTGACTCTGGCAGTGCTACATCTTTATTTTTATTTTTCCTAATAAAGAACTGTTATTCGTACTCCCATATCGTTGCCTGAGAGCGCCTTAATTTCAAAATTGTAATAATTTGGAGGGAGGGAATTTACATTTTCCATTTCAAGAGAGGCTCTTGCCTTCCTTAGCAGACACTGTCTTCTCAAACCAAGACAATTTACTATTTCTACTCCTTCAGCTGGCCATTTCCTGCAGCAGGTAGCAGCACAATCTGCCCAGCAGCTCTGCTGTCAGCTGACTGCCACAGCCTGCATCACCATCAACACACTAAAAACCCCAGTAAGCACTTAACGAGCATTCTGTTAACGATGGAAACCAGTGCACCTTCCTCTATTGTGCAGCTGTAACATTATAAACCCACTGCACAACCTGAAGTCACTTTCCAGCCCAGAGGTGCTCTATTACTGCCACAGTGGCTGAGGCTGGAAAGGACCTCTGGAAGTCTCCTGGCCCAGCCCCACAGCTCCAGCAGGGACACCCAGAGCTGGCTGACCAGGACAGTGTCCAGATGGAAACAAATCTTTTATCAGGTGGGAGAGCAGGCTGCAAGAGAACAGGAAGAATTCTTGCAAAACTGAGATTCAATTTTGCCACTTCACAAACACCATCCAGTCGCACTTCATGAAGATAATTATACTGTCCCTGGAGAGAACAGTTCAAGGTTGACACTGATATATGAAGTGACTCTGGAGAGTGTTGGGAGCTGCAGAGTGCGAAGGCTCCTGCTGTCTTTTAGTTACACAAATCTCATCACTGGGGTGGAAAGCTTCTCTGTTTTCACCATGATTAATAAAGACAAACTTGTTCCCCTGCATTTTTACTGAGTATACATCAAAGGTCTAGTATGAAAGGGCACTGATTTATAGCTAAAAGCTGCACAAAAAACCAAACCAAAACAAAACAAAAGCCTCTTGGTGTATTCAAGCAGAGAATCAGAATAGTGAGCAGAATTCCTCAGTAGAAGTCCAGTGAGTAAAAAGAAAAACTAAATTACGGGATTTAAAAATCTTTCTCAGATTATAAAGGGCTTTCTACTGAACAGTTTCTACTGAATTCAATCTTCAAGTTCCAACACCTCATGTGCACCTTACATTCAATGAAGTACCACCAACAAAACTGCATTGAACTTAATTTTGCTTTTATACTTCAGTTCAGATACACTGTGATTTGGCTCAGGTTCTTTCAGATTTCTCTAATCTAATTAAAAACTGATCTCTGCATAGAACTGATTCAAACACGGCAAAGTGATGGCTGTGCTCTGGTCTAATGGCATTCAAGGTTGCAGTCACACAAATTTTTGGATCAAAGAACCTAGAAAAAGTAAAAAATCCTCCTGCCAAATCAGTAATGAATTTCTAAGAAGACAAGGGAGTTACTTTTCCTGCAGAAGGATTGTGCTACTTTTGCTATGTATAATCGTCTATAAACAGCAATTGCTTTGTGTCAAAAGACAAACAGCTGGACAGACAGAATGCTGATGCCACTGAAATTCCTATGTTAAAACTTAATGGTTTTTAGTAATTCTATAATTCTACTCTTCCAGTAAGCTTCCGAAAACTCCATTATGCACTGACAAAAGACAAGTGAAAGAAAAGCTTTTCTTCACATATTGTTGCACATTTCCTGGTTCAGAGTCTCACTTCAGATGCTGAAGCTCACTTGAAACCATGAAGACAAACAAAAACCTTAATTTCTTCAAAGGATGAAAGCAGAACTGTCCTTAGTCATTCTGACAGTGAGTGACACTGGGATATAATCAACTCTATATTTATATAATTATTGATATATTTAATTCTATCCCCTCACTGGGGTTTGGTCAGATAGGTGAACAGTAGCCCACTGTCAGGTGGGACAAAACCTGACAAACCCAAACCTGGGCTTCTTTCTGGCAGGCAGAAAGCCCAGCCTCATCTTCAGTGCTCTTGGATACAAACCAGCATTCATGTGCACATACACAGAACCAGAATCCCATTGCTCCTGCCTAGCCCAAATTTGGGAGGTATTTCAGCTCTGAGGAAAAATAAGAGGACCTAAAGAAATTATTGCCATGGGCATGAATGGTGTGGTTTACCACATAGATGTATGAGCACCTAATGAATTGACATGAGAAGCAGTTCATGTGTGAGCCCCCTGTTAGTTCCCATGTGAGCACACCATTAGCTCTTGCACGAGTGCCTAATTAGCTCATGGCACCATCAGTTAACAACACCTGGAAGGGTCCAGGCAGCCTGTCCCAGCTGTGCCACCACAGCTCTGACAGCAGGGTCAGAGGGGCACCACGTGCCAGAACCTCCGCCTGCCTGAGCTGCACATGGAGCCGCGGCTCAGGAACGGCCACAAAGGGAGTCATCGCCCAGGGAAGGAGGGAAAACAGCTTGGGAGACACTTGAGAAGATTCAGGGCAGGAGAAACTGCTGGAAACACGCAAGTGGAGCTGCAGAAGTGGGACGCTTTGCTGAGCTTTTTCAGTTTTGAAAACTAATTACGCCAAATGAGGGGGAACAGCTTTGGACTTTGGGGCTTCTCCACCTTGGCTATTTCCTGAACCTGCCCCAGCCTGTTTCTCTCACTCATTCTCTCTCATACTGACACATCTTTCTGATGAAAACTAAAAATTAATGGTTCAGTCTTACTTCTGGTATCTCCCACTACCAGCCATGTGGACTGTGAGTTAAGATTGCTACCACGGTGGTCACGCTCCAGCTTTCAGTGTGACAGTAAACTTTATGCTTTTTGGAAGACAAATACTGCAGATGTAATGCTATAGATAAATGCTTGATAGCACACAAAATGCTCTAGGGGAAAACTGCTTTCTAGCACAAATTTGAAATTGGTTTTGTTGCGTTCCTTCCCTCTACACCAGCATCACATAAAATTCAACTCTAAAAATTTTAGCTGTGTTAAAGAAAAAACTCAGAATACACACATATTTAAGTATGCACTTAAATGCTTCCAGTCTTTTTTTTCACAAAGCACAAACACAATATATACATTAGTCAGCCAGCACAGGGTAACTTCTACACAATCATAATTCACAACAATTTATGAAGGTTTTGGTATTTCTCTTATAAAGATACACAAACAAAACATACAGAGCACCAACAACTGGGTGTTTCAGAAATGCAATTATGCCCCATGCAGAGATTGCAAACAGGCTGCAGCCTCCCATTTCAGTCCATGGACTCTGCAGTGTGCTACCAAATATTTAACCACTAGCTGCCCACGTGCTCTTATTGGGAGATCTCTCTGGTGTGCTAATTAGTGCAGAATGTAGCTGCCAAAATAAAATGACATAAAAGAGACTAATGCATCATAAATATCCCACCTGAGTAAAATAAGAAAACATCTGTTAAAGATCTTTAAATATTTGTTTCATTATTGGGGGTGGGGAACTGGAATAGATAGAAAGGAAAAGCAAAAAGGAGGGGATAAATGTCTGTTTGTTCCTCTTTTCTAGAGTTGGATTCATTGTGATAGGTGGCTTTGTTTTTTCTATGCAGCAGGTCCAAATATGGGCTTACTTGCACACAGTACTAGAAACTGGGCCTGAGCTTTTGGTAAAAAAAATGAAAAAGGATGCTATTTTTCCCTGATCTTCATCAGCCATGTTCACGACAGAGTGGACAAAAGTTTCTGACCTCAGCACCCAAGGGTAAAAAGGCCCTGAATCCCAAGAGCTGGCTGTGCTGGCTGCAGTGCCAGGAGTACAGAGTACATCAGTGCTTACTCATGCACCCTGAGATGGATCCTCCATCCCAAACTGCTGCTCTCTGCAACAGCTTCTCTGCAGGTGGAACTGGGGAGCTTTAACAATTAGCAAAACAAACCCAGCACAATTAGCAGGCTCAGGGTCACTACTGGCAAAGCATTCCAGGACCCAGCCAGATGCTGACATGCAATGGGTTCCTGAGGAATTCTAACATTTTTAATTTTCTTAAGGCAGATTGCTTGAAAGTATCTGATAAGCACTTCTGATCTCCAGGGTTTTGCAGCGTTTTTTATTTGTTGTGGAAGAGCTGCAGCACTGAGGAGACTGCAGTTTAAGGGTGGCTGAAATGTTCCCTGCCAGTAGCAGTCCCAGTCTAGGGAAAAACGTTCCATTGTTAAGGCAAAGTAATAAAATATTGCACTCCAAGTCTTCCTAGACTCCTTCCTAAGCTGAATCAATGACAAACACTTCTCTCATGTCATGTTCAATCCTTAAACATGGTCTCATTTCCCTTAAACACCCTCCTCTCCTTCAAACACTGATTTGAAGTGAGCCATTTCTATGGAAAAAATACACAACCTTGAAAATTTTGTATCAGTTTGTTACTCAGATATCCTGAAAAGACTATGTGTTGTAGGCAAAACAGTCCTGAACATGGGAATTCTCCTTAATTTATTCTCATTTAACACAAAGTTAAAAAAGAAGACTACAGTTCTTCTATATGCTAATTGAAAATTAAGAATCATCAGGGTCTGACAAGAAGTAATGTGTACTTGAGTGCTGACTCTTTCAGAACTCATAAGGATAAAAGCAAACAACATTATCCAAGCTTATATTGTGCATACCCTGCACAGAACTAGTCTGATTGGGTTTGATTTTTACTTTGGCCAGGCTTACAGTTTGTTTTTAAACACTGTTATCTTTTAATTATTTCGTTATCAATACTGGCATGCTGCCCAGACGATGGGCACTGTTGATATTTTCCCATTTTCTCCGTCCACTTTAGGTTGTTGACTAGCAGAAGTATGAAAACATTTCTCCTATTAGCCAAAATTCATTACTGCTGTTTAAAAACAGTTCAATGCACTCAAGGCATAGTGATGCATACACACACCTACCAATCTGATGGAATATTTTTAAACTTATTAATGAAAACATGACAATTAGCAGAATTACTGGGAATTATTAAGGATCAATGGATCCATTTGCTGGGAGAAAATGAGAAAATAATTCTAGTTCTTCTGATAATGCTTTTAAAATTATCATACTTGTGTGGGAATGGATTCATTTACAGCACCAGTTTGAAAGCAATGGCATTTCTGACAAATGCTGTGGTCTGCTGGATTTTGATTACTAATGGTTACAACTGCTTGCAAAGAAGTGCACACCACATTCTAAGAGATAAGAGAGAAATATGGCAGGAGGGGGAAAAGCAAGGGTTAGGAACACTCTTCCCTCTGAAAGCAAAGTTAGTGCCAGGAACAGCTAATTACAAAATTGTCACCACACAGCCCCAGCTCCTGGGCTGGCAAAGTTACACAGAACAGTCCCAGGAGAAATAAGAGCAAGAATTTCCAACAAAGATATGCCTGCAGTGAACAAGTCTAAGAGGAATTGTAAACCTACAAGGAGAGATCCTGAACAAAAGCTGCTGCTGCTTTGTGTTTGGGACTGGAGGCAGGCTCTGCCAAAGGTGTGGATTTCTCAACGTGCAATTACAGACTGTGCTAATTAACACAGTCAGCAGCACAGGACAGGGGCTCAGCCGGGCTTCAGAGAGCCCAGGACCCCATGGCAATGATGGCTGGACTGCAGGGACTCTGAGAAATGCACCCCTGCTGCAGAGCCCCACTCTGACAAATGCACCCCTGCCCTGCTGCAGAGTGCCACTGCCAAAGGATGAATGGCTTTTATTCAGCAAGAAAGGGGATAAGTGAGATTTTTTTTTTGTAACATTCATCTGGCTAATGAAAAAAACAGCTCTTTTAAATTTCTAGGAAGGCTTAGGACAGTCAGGAGGGACAAGCATCCTGCACTGTGCAGCCCCAAACCATTGCAGCTTTTGGGCTCATCAACAGCAGAACACCTTTGAAATTCACAATTTTGGCACCACAGACTGCTGTTGGCTTTGTCATCTGTCTTAATAATTATTGAAACAAAGAAGCAAACTCTGTGGGCTAGAGAATATTTTCCCGTAATGTTTTCTCATGTATTGTTTATACTATATTTTTTACCATTTGCAGCAATATTAGAGGCCTCAACAATCATTTGCTAGTGTCTGCAACATAATTGAATAGAGTTTTATTATCCCAGTGAGTAGGAATAAATATTTAATTCTTATGTACCACATGACAGTGGGAATTGTTTCAGCCAATAAATCTTTTTGTTATTTTACTTTTGCATATGTACTTTCTGTTGAGACAGAAGTGCTTGTACAAAACCTTCTCAGATACTTCAATGAAAATAAAATATTTGGCAAGTCATTATTATTTAAAACTTTGCCTCTTCTTTCCATATATAAAAGCAACAAAAATTTGTTTGTGTGTGTTTTATCCTTTTAAATGAATCCAAGGAAATAGACACTTAAATCAGCAAAAGGAGAGGAGAAAAATAAGCAATAAAAATAGCAGTGGAATAAACCCACATCAGTTTAACCCTGTGCTTCCCAAGACCCATATCCTTTCACTTCCCAGGTGACACTGAGCAAAAGCAAAAGTGGCATCAAAAGGACAAACAACAAACACCTTCCCCAAGCCCATGCTTTTACTAAAGCTTCAATAACACAAAATAATAATAAACCTCAAATCAGCCAGAGTTTCAGAACATTACCAGGGATTTTAACATGCTGAACACAGTGTTATTTGTTGGTGTTTCGAGACAATGGATAGCTTGGCAGAAATGTGGCTTGCTTTTTTTTTTTTTTTTTTTTTTTTTTTTTAATGCACAGAAACAAAAAACAACCATGAGGGATCCCGAGACTGTTTTTAGCTGCAGAAGGAAAGCAACACTCTGTCTCCAATGGGAGCTTACCTTCACAAAGAAAAGTAGGGACTTGAGAATAGATGAGTTGGGGATTTTGTTTTTTAACAAATTAAAAATTCTGCACCTAAAGAAAAGGAGGGTAGAGATTTTCCTCTCAATATGTAAAAGTAAAAATAAAACCAACTCATACACATGGACAGGATTCCTAATTTTAGTAAGAAAAAAAAATAGAAATGGTAGAAAGTTTTACAGAGTTCTATTAATTTAAGTCTGTGTAAACTGAAGAAACTCACCAGGTCTTTTGATATGCTAACAACCAGATTTCCTCTGCCAGATGGGGGTATCCAGAGAGACCAAGTCCCTACTGTTATTGTTTATACAACAAATTATTGTTCTGTTGTCCTAGGGAATATGATAGTGGGAGTTCAAGGTAAAGCCTAATCTAGATGGAACTTCTCACAAAATTAACAGCTCTAATTTGTTTATGTTCAAACCCAACATGGAATCAGAAGAAGTGCTCTTATAATTCAACTCAGAATTTCACAGCAGTCCTTACAGTGCTTTTTGACCAGCAGAAAAGATCAGCTGTTTTTGGGCTTTTGGGGGTTTATTTATTCCATTGTTTTCCTGGTTTTCTTTTTTTTTGCTATTTTTCCCAATCCAGTGAGTAAATGGAATGGATTTACTAGTCTTTTCTCAGAAGAAAGGTAAAAGCACAGTGGCCTGCAGAGAGACAAGACAAAATGGAGCAGGGTGATAAAAATCACCAATCAAATGGAAGTGACCAGATTGTATCTTATAATCCTCATTAAAAACTAAAAGCATAACAAAACCACATCCTGATACTTAAACACCTGACTGAGATTTCTAAGAAAACAGATTTTTTACTTCTTTTCCAATGAATTACAAGAGACACACATTACAAAAGGAAAGCAGTGAAATGCAGAGCTTGTGACAGGATCAGCTGTTGCCCAGCAGGATGGGTGGCAGGGCAGTTCTGCCTTCCCCATCCTTTGCCTGCTGCTGGAATGTTCCCTGCACAGCAGGGCTGTTTTTATATCCCAGCTTAGCCACTGTGGAGGTGCAAAAAGAACACATAAAGAACTTCACATGGTGCAGCTGGGATCCAATCCAAACCAAAAGAATAAAAATTTATTAAGGCAGAATGATTCTCTGGAAGTCTGACTTGGAAATTATGTTTTCTCTTGCCCCATGATATCTGGGATCACTGGAGTTAATTTTATGGACTCATCTACGTGTGCAATATTTTAAAAACGTGTATTTATTAGTACTTTCAACAGGCCGTCCAAAAAGTGATGGAACAAGGACTGCAAAACACAGGACTTGAGTAGATTAACCTTCATGAGCTAAACAATATCTGAGAGACCTGTACTTTTATATAGCCCATATTAATTTGGGCAGAGAACGTCATTTCACAACGCTGTCGACCCAACAGCACTTTTATGGGGGAGATTCACTCTATATTTACTCTGCAAAATACATCAAGGAGATGGACTGCTTTTGTTTTACTTTAGCAAGGGAAAAAATGCTGAGCAATAACTGTGTTATAATGATTATTAATGTAAGAGAGCACTGTGAAGACAAAGGAATCACAGCTCCATCCAATTTGCTGTATGCTAAAACTCCTATCACTTTGCTGAATGCAGTACAGAAACACCAATTTGTAAAAGCAGGAACTTGGCCAAAGTTGTCTTTATAGTTTCACAGAAACTAAATGGTAGCATTCAGTACTTTAGATGGCACTAGGAGCCACTTTGCAAAGTTACTCTCCTTGTACTACACATATTTCTTCTAAATAAATGGTCACTATATAATAGCTGGCTACTCACACATTACCTCTCACTGTTCCCAAGATAACAAGCTGTAATAATCGTGGGGATAGCCAAGCTCCTGGTTGATTTTAGGATATCACTGTAAAACAGCAACAGGCCATAACAGCATTTAAATTGTTGTCTTCTGCACTCTTGTCACCCTGGCACAATATCCATCTTGGTATGTACTTAAAAAACTCATTAAATTCTTTCTTCTCACTTCAATATTTACTAAAGTTTGGTGTTTGGTTCTTGGTTTGTTTTTTGTTTTTTGTTTTTTTTTTTTTTTTTTTTTTTTTCTTTCTGCTCACATCAATATTTACTAAAGTTTGGTTTGGTTTTTTTTGGTTTTTGTTTTTTTTTTTTTCTCCCGAAAGCTCAGCATCATTTTATGGAAAATGCAGACAGACCCTACACTTCACTAATTTTTCCTTCCCCTTCTGCCACTCAACATTTTCACAGTACAGGAAGCTATAGGCATCACTTTCCTTTCTCTTTTCTTCCAAGACTCGATGATATTTAGAAAATTCCTCATTCCAAACAGTGGCTTTGCTTCCCTGTAAGTGTTCAATAACCTTTCTAACTCTTACAGACAGCTCTGCACCCTCCTCCTGAAGGCCAAAACCAGCAGTGAAACATCATAGTTGGGGCAGCATCTTTGCAGGTTTTTGGGCTGAGGTCACCAACAGTGGCTGAATCATGAGGAAAAAAAAGCCTGCTGATCTCATAGAGAACACAGGCACTTACTCATAGTTCTCAGTTGTTCTGAGCCTTCTTAAAGTAACCTTTTCAAACTTTCAAGTGTTTTTCAAACCTAAAATCTACCTAAAGAAAATACTGAAATCTTCAAACAGTTTTGTTTTCAACTGATAACTTCTTGTTCTCCCTCATGTTTCTTTGCATTTATTTACCCCCCCCCCCCCTTGTCAAAATAATCAGATTTACTTTTTACAGCTGTAGCATTTGGAAGGGGCAGGGGTAGCACATCTGTGGCAAACATCTAAAGCTCAGCTCTGATCAGTGCAATCAGATATATGGAAATTGTTTGACACACTTCCTCCACATGTGGGCTCAGACAACTTTGAAACAAGCATTAAAATGTATGAATGTGTAACTGGTTTTTTTGGTGTTTTCCCCCCCCCCCCCCCCACCCCTTGTCAAAATAATCAGTTTTACTTTTTACAGCTGTAGCATTTGGAAGGGGCAGGGGTAGCACATCTGTGGCAAACATCTAAAGCTCAGCTCTGATCAGTGCAATCAGATATATGGAAATTGTTTGACACACTTCCTCCACATGTGGGCTCAGACAACTTTGAAACAAGCATTAAAATGTATGAATGTGTAACTGGAACAAGTCTGAGAGCCTTCTGATGCCACATGTCACTGCTCCAAGGGTTGACTGAACCACATTTGACTTGTTTAAGAAGCTCCTCCAAGATCCTTCCATGACCAAAGGTGTTGGAGTGCAGTGATAGAAACTGTTGGAGTCCAAAGGTGAGGATTTAGGCACCAGTGTCATGTTTGGCTTTTTCTCCCATAACATCTGCAGTACAATTCTGTGTTGTGGATTTCATCCCAGTCCTACACAATTCTGCACCTTTAGAGATGTGTATCATTCCAAGGCAGCCACCATGGAGTGATGCAGGGCAAAGCAAAGGAGCTGGGACAAAATTCTACTTGTGAACTAAACAGAGCGACCTGGGGCAAGGTGACACAGAACTTCTCTCTTTCTCTTTTGCAGTCATTCCTATTTCCTGCTGTAATAATTGGGATAACACAAATAAGTAATTTGCTTGTATCAAATAGTCATTTACCAGAAAAAAAAATGTACTTGTTTACAAGGAGAAATGAAGCACTAAGATTTTCTCTATACTTTACACTGGGGATAAGTGGCAAAAATGGAAACTGTATGGAGACCAAATTGTTTCATAAGAAAGAGAAATTGAACTGAAATTTGAAAATAACCATTATTTGAAAAGAGAAAAGGAAGCCTAATGAAATAACATTACACAACTGAATTTGATTCTTTCAAAAGCACCAAAAAAGATAGATTCCCATTTATAATTTGGATTTCCTGTAACCATGCCAGAAGATGTCAAACTCGATTACAGGTGATGGCTGCCTCTTATTGTACATTCTAAGATTCAGCTTTATGCATTTTTTCACAGTACAACAGAATTGTAAAGATGCATCTCTGCATGTTTGTACACAAATGACAAACCAGTGGTAAAACAATTAGTGTCTAGAATTGCAAAAAGGATGATCTGAGTATCTGAACGACCAGGATCAGCAGAATTCCTGTTTGCTGCATGAAGAGGAGCAGCAGGGAGAAACACAGAACCTCTGACATTCATTCCTCAGCCTCTTGTCGACTCAACAGCATCAGCATCAGCTCAGTCTGATCTCACTGTATTGATCTGCAAACTTTACACCTGGACACAAACTAAGCCTAACCAGCCCAGTGAGACCAAGGGCCAACATGAGCTGCATTTAACCTGGTTTAATTCTTAGGTCATGAGCACTGGATGAAGCCCTAACCAGCCTGGGAGTCTCCTCAGAACGACCTGCATCAATCCCTCATCACTGCCCCAGCCTTACCTATTTGGCCAAATTCCTTCTGTTGAACATTCCAAATCCAGCAGAGGCTGGGATTTCTACAGACAGAGCCGGTTCTGTCCCCTGGAACCAGTAAGTCCCAGAATCAACCATCTCTGACAAGCAGCAGGCACAAACAGGCACAAAAACTTGCTTTTCCAGAAGTGCTCCACTCAGGTTCAGTTTCCCAGCTCTCCCTGAAGCCTCTCAGTGCTGCACTTCAACCAGCAGTGTTATTGAAGAAAATGAGCCATTCTTTTCAACTTACAGAAAACATATTTACTCAACAAGTGACATCCTCAACCATGAAATAATCTATCACTAATTTAAGAACTCTGCTTCAAAACTGCTCTCTACCTGCAAATTTCTTCCTTAGAAAACTCATTACTCAAGAAATCAACTTCTCAGTGATATTTTAGCAAGCACTTATACTCTCAGTAACATTATATAACAAAGTATGTTGTGATCTCTATTTACACACACTTTTTAGGAAGCATTAGAAAGGCAGATTATTATAATTTGAAAAAAGACTCTAAATGACCTTAGAGTAAATGAACACAGAACTATTGTAAAAACCAAGACACACTCAGGGAGTTCAATAAGCCATTTATAGTCCTTCAGAACAGACATGACACTGATTTTCATTTTAAGGTTTTATGAAAACTTAAAGCTAAATACAAAACCACCTATCATCCTATGAGTGCTTATTTTAAAAAAAGCAAACAAAAGACAAAAAACAGCCCAACAACCAAAATCATGAAATGTCTTAAAATTACTTCAAAAAAATCTTTCTTTTACCCCCCTTACTCAACAGCCAAATACAGAACAGTGCAAGGGATGGGTTTGATGCACAAGGACACTTCACAGTATCAGCTAAAATCTGCCAGTGTGAGATGCTACTGTGACTTATAAACTGTTATTAAAACTGCTACAGACCTATAAACTGTCCAGCAGCTCTGAGAATGGCAAACTCTTTTGTAGTATATAAATATTATCTATATGATAATTTACATAAGGACATCCCAAAATCTTTCAAAAGCTCCTTCATTCAGTACTCTTTATATTTACAAGCAGCTCTGTAGCTCAAGCTATACTCTATCAATATAACAAAACAAACTGGCAGTGCATTTAAAGTCTGTTGACCAAAGTAAATTAGGAAAAGGCATTATTTTTTCAGGACACACCCTTCAAGCAAAACCTCATGGCATTACAAAGTAAAATCCATGTGTAAAACCTTGTTTTTAACTAAATCACAATTTCTTAAGTCAGTGCATACCATTAGAGAAGCCCCTATTTGATGTTTCCTCTATGAAAAACAAGCAGATATCCTTCTTTTTAAAATTTTTTAAAATTTTATTATTCAATTACTTGACTGCCAAATCCTCTCCAGCCTGTTTTCACCTTCTGATTCTGCAGTGGCTGGGCTGCAACAGCAGCAGGATTTCTGTTTGTCACTGACCCAGAGCTTGCCTGATCAACTCCAGCACTGACACAAAGCTGCAGGTAACAAAAACACCCTGGGAGTCCCTCTTCTCACAGGGCTGCAGCTTTGAGCAGGAACCAAACTGCACAGCACAGTTACTCAAATTCATCTCACAGTTTTGCTTCATATGACAAATTCAGATTTAGCTCTAAAATAATTCAGATTTACTTCTAAAATATTGAAATTACTCAAAATTTGGCCTTGTCACTTCAGCTTTTATTCATATGTATAAAAAAAAAAAAGAAAAATCCCTGAAAAAGTTACTGCCTTGCTTTCTCCATGATGCACACACTGTACATTTCCTGGTGAGAAAGGAAAATTTGGGGAAAAAAAACAGCACAGCAGGTTTGGAAAAAGGCACCACTTAGGGGAAATGACAGAATACTTTTGAGAAAGTATTATTAAAGTATTCTAAACACTAAAGGAACTTACAGACTACCAAGAAGAAGTTTTCCTACTGGAAAATGAACTTAGCAAGTGTGATGGTAGAAAAAAAAAGAAATGTGAGCAAGAATCAGAATAACTAAAGGATCAAATAAATAGAATTTATCTATATGTTCTAATTTTGAATAGGCAAATTTATCCTTCTTTCTTCTGAAATTGCATAAAATATAATTAATTCTTGTTTCAAGAACCTCTGTGTAAAACTTTCATATAGGAACTAATCAGTTTATTTGGCCTCTTCAGCTGGCCAGTGATGCACGAGAAGCACTCCAGTTCTAGGCTCCAGTACTGACAAGCAGACCTCCCACCCCCTTTATTAATAATCTTAATAAAGGTTATTAATTCTTAAGGGTCCCTCCACTCTGACAGTGTGTTTCAGCTAAGAGCTTTTTTTTAAGTAGTGAAGATTTCTTTACACTATTTGAAAGCTAAATATTTGGACTACATTTGAATTTCTATCTTCCTTTTGTGAGTCCTGCTTATAGAAAGACCAGAGAAGAGACTGCAAAGTACTTTAAAGGGGTTGGAAAATGCAGAAATTCCCAGTTAGTGCTGTAAATATTGTGGGGGGAAATGCAGTTGAGAGCATTATTTATAGCAAAGTTTAGATACCAGCTACAAGCCATTTTCAGAAGCTGTTTTTATCTATATATCACACCTTGATGCTCGAGTTCTTACAGCTGGATATTTATGAAGGCAATTTGAGTGGTGCCTTGAATAATAACACAGAGGGAAGGCTTTGCTCTGATAGAAGTACCCCCTTTAACCAACTGCATTTGTCACAAGAGCAACACAGTGATTTAACATAATCGGCCTTAAATGACATTGTTCCCACAGTATATGTAAATAAACCAGGGCCATTAATTCAGATTTTCAGTAACAGACAGCTGGATTTGGTTAAAAAAAAACAAAAAACAAAAAAAACCAAAAAAAAACAAAAAAAAAAAAAAACCACCACGGTCTAAAAAATATTCAAATTGTGTTTCCCTAATTCAGAAATACAAAATTATCCAGTTAAAAATACCCTGGCACACATCTGAAATGAACCTTTAATACCAACAGCAAAATCCCCATCTCAGCAGTGATGATTTATCAGATGGATGTTGCATCTACTTGCATCATTTACATCATTAATAAGGTTTTCTATAAGCATGTTCTGCTAATTTAAAAAGGCCAGGTAATCTGCTGGTGACTTTCTTCCTTTAGCTGTTTATCATTTAGAAAAGAAAACATGAAGAAAATCTTAAATCACAAATAAAAGTGAGCGTTTGTTTTAGATTTTCAACCTGTCAGTCACCACAGACTCAGCGATTCAATGGGTAATTAAAACCAGGCAGTATATTTTTTTTTTTTTTTGCATTTTGCTCTGAGGAGACAGGACTACAGCTGTGACTTCAGGGAGACAGACATCACTGACATGTCTGCAGGAATATTTTGGTTCCCACAAACCACTGGGGACACTTCTGCCTATCCCAGCAAGAGCGATGAGATGGCGTGCTAAGGCAGGGGGGCTGTGGCAGCCTGCAAAGATGCTGTGTCTTCTCTTTCTTCTCTGAGTTTCAAGTAGTTTCTACTACAATTTTGTGGCAAAATTTAGTAATGCCGTTTTTTTTTTTTTTTGCTTTAATGCTACCTGAACACATCCCAGATACTTTTACCACTCTTTTGTTTTATTAAGGAATCACGACCTCAGCTACTGAGAGTAGCATAAACCTTTCTGCTTAAACATTTTATATTTTCAAAATATAAATCAATATTTCATTCGGACACTCAGTTGTATCCTATTGGACATGTAACTTTCTAATATCACCAAACTATCAAAAGAAATAAAGAATTTTATTTTATTTTTATGGTTTTTTTGTTGCTGTTTTTTTACAGTGATAAGAGCCATCACTAAACTAATGGGTTTGGGTTTTTTACCTTAACTGAACTAGCATTGTTTGCTAAAGCACAGAGCAGTGAGTAGCTGGCCCCAAAGTGACTACAAACTCACATCATGCATATTTAATAAAATGCTATAGCAGAAATATAGCATACATTCTGTACTTCTACAGGAAAGCAATATTCATTATTCTGCAGATTATTCCTTAATAAATATTTCAGAAACTTGAATTAGAAAAAAAATGAGAATAGCATATACTGTGCTCTTGATAGTTTAAAAGCACTTTTGTTTTGCGGCCTATGATGAATCCTTATGTTCTTTTCATTTCTGATGCATTTTAATGCCATTATGGGTTTGAAATTCATCTTTTGGTCACTTTGAAGGGATAAAGATATTGATGTTTAGTTATGGTAGTACACAAAGAAGTTAAAAGTCATCTTCCATTAGCATGCACAGAGCTGACACTTTGTTATTATTATTGTTCCAGGTTTCTTGGATATCTTCACATAAATATGATATTTTATGGACTGGTATCAAGAAGAAAGTGCCAGAAATGCTCAAAAATTCCGCATTCTAAAGTCAAGGAAACTCACTGCTGGACTGCCACTCTTCTCACTTGCCTATGGTAACATCAAAGGCAAAGAGCTATTTTAAACCAACAAAAAATCAAATTATCCCTCCAGTGGTGTGGTTTTCCAGTTGATTTGTATATCTGTGCAAGTATTCTTAAATTAATCACAATAGGCAGTGGGCTGAGATAATGCAGCTGCATTATCAGCAGATGCAGAGAAACTGTTTGTGAGTGTGTGGGCAGGGACTGCCACCATCCCTGGGGTGTGGGCTCAGGTGCCAGCCAAGGATAGGATGGGAATGCGCCATCAGTGATGGGAATGTGCCTTCAGTGGATGGGAATGTGCCTTCAGTGGTGGGAATGTGCCATCACTGGATGGGAATGTGCCATCAAAGGATGGGAATGTGCCTTCACTGATGGGAATGTGCCATCAGTGCATGGGAATGGGCCATCACTGCATGGGAATGTGCCATCAGTAGATGGGAATGTGACATCACTGCATGGGAATGTGCCATCAGTGGATGGGAATGTGCCTTCACTGATGGGAATGTGCCATCAGTGCATGGGAATGTGCCATCACTGTAAGGGAATGTGCCATCAGTCACTAGGTGGAATGCAGGTGTCTGTTGGTGTTCTGCTTGCTCTGCTGTGGTGCTGACCCCCAAGGGACAGCTCGCAGGCTGCAATTAGCAATGTTTTGGTAAATCAATGAACAGATTCAATTCTGTGTGATTTAAAACATGGACATTGTGAATTTTTGGCGAGTTTGTATTCACACACGTATGCACAAGCTAGGGAGGGGTTTGAGAGCACCTTTAAAGTGTCGGTGGCATAGACAGGGCAGAAGGAAGGTCCTTCTTCTGTTTTGGTGCAATGAATTCTGTCCTTGAGCGTTCCAGCCTCAGACACTGCCTGGACACTCCAGGCTGAGCAGATGGAAGGATCACCTCCCTTGACCCTCCTGCAGCACTTCCCCAGCACATCCCAGATCCCACAGGGATCCCAAGGTGCTGACTGATGTGCAGGACCCCCAGGGCCCTTCCTGCAAAGCTGTTTCCCCTCCCCACCATGCTCCTGGTTCAGCTGTTCTCCATCCGTACAATGAACACAACACACAACTTCTCTACATTCAGAGGTATTACCATGGGAGATACTCTCCCAAGGCAAATCAAATAGAGAATTAGAACCATTGAGAAATGGACATCTTAAGAAACCAAACAAGAATTGTTTTAGGGTCTTTTCCCCTTTTGGTGAAGCACAGTAAAGGAGAAAATTTGAGGATTTAAAAGGGATTAAAGGTCACCATAATTGTGCTGAGAACAGCAGAACGAAAAGTCTGTTAAAAGTGCAGACAAAATTGCAGAGGTGGACTTGAACATTGAAACAGCAGAAATACCAGGGTAACTCTCTCAGATTTATAATTTACAAAAAGAATGCTGTTGAAGTAGTCAGAAATTTGACTTTAGATCCCTTCTAAAGGATGAAATAATTAATGATATAAATAAAGTTAGACCTGAGGCCAGAAATATATCCAGGGTCTCCAAAAAGAATATTTATTCTCTTCAGGAAGAAACACATTTAAGCCCAAGGCCAGAATCAGTCTCTAGGGTAGAAAAAAAAAAGAAAATTATCTTCCTAGGATAAAAAAAAAAAAAAAAAAAAAAATCCTGAAGCAGCTTGTATTTAGGCAGGGGAAAGTTTTTGTCCTCAGCCGTGAAAGACATCAAACAGCAAGCTGAGTTTTGTCTGCATGGAAGGCATTTTGGAATATAAACTACGGCAGGACATGAAAGAACCAGCCCAGCCCAGGCTGGCCCAGGCTGTCCCCCAAAGCAGGGCTGCTGGACATGCCCCAGGTGTCCTGGAGCCCCTTCTGTGCCTGCCTGGGCAGGGCAGGGAGCAGACAGGGCTGGTCACCAGCAGGGAGAGCGAGCGCAGAAAATAAGGATACCAATGCATGCTCTCCTTTTAATGAGTTGTTAATTCATCTCTCCTAGCCAGGCCTTTGTAAATCCCAGACAGGGAATCCTGATACTTTGAAATTGCCTTGTAAATTAGTTACTGCTAATGAAACCATTTAGTTTTTGAAGGGATAGGATTGTGAGGGCTTTCCATGTTGAAATAATTATTTAACATTACTGAAGCAAATAATTAAACTGTGCTGTATAAAAACTCCCATAATAAGATTCACACTATTTCCTTTTCTTCCTTTCTAACATTTTATATTATGAGACTTGTTACTGATATGTGAAGTAAAAATCTGTCACACCCAACCATACATATTTCAAGTTACATAAAAGATGTAGTACACGATGTATGTGATCCAAGAGATTCATCTTCACCATATCATCTATCAAGAGTCTTACATTTCAGAGAGATTAAAAATATACCCAGATAAGGAAGTGTTTTAAAAAACGTTAAGATAGTCATAGATTTTAAATTAAACTTTGAACAGGTGAAATAATAAAAATTCAAAGTCATGTTGGATGCTTTATCAGTGCCATCTCAAGTCACACTTCAGGTTCCAAGAAACATTTTTCTTATCAGTGATGATGATAGAGAATGATAATCATACAATTTAATGTGGGAGAAATATTCCTCAGCTAGTCTGTCCTCATTCAGCTTTCTTTGCTGCTGTTTGGACAAAAATGGAGGTAGGGAGGAGTGGATTAGACTGGAATAGATTCTACTCTTTCCAGTAATGGTTTTTCATTAAAAAAAAAAAAAAGTAATATGGAAATTAAAGTAATTCCTATTAAGGAATTCCCATAATGGTCTCAAAAATGCAGCCAGGGCAGTCAAAAATGGAATTAGCAGCTTTTCCTTCCTGTCACCCTTGGTTCCAAGCACACTGCTGATCCCTACTTGGTGCTCTGCTGTGGGGGAACACTGGCTCTCAATGAAATTCCTCTTCCTATAGACTGAAATGTCTATATTGAAGCATTTCAAGAGAATCTGAAGTCAGATAAATGCTCAAAGTTTCAAAGTATCTCAAGTGTCAAAGCTCAAATGATTCAGTGCTGAATATGAAAACCCTAATTTTTTACACTCACTGCTTAAATAAATATATGGGGCACAAACCAGCATCTCCAACTCTCCCTCTCCTGTGTCAGGGGAGGAGGGAATTGGGGATGAAGAAGTGAAGCTGAGCCTGGAAAGAAAAGGTGCTATGGTCAGGTATTTTTATTTTTGGCTTTGTTTCTCACCATCCAATTCAATTTTTAATTGACAATAAATGCAATTAGTCTTTCCTGAGTTGAGCCTGTTTTGCCCTGGTAACTGATAAATGATCTCCTGTCTTCAGCTCATGGTCCATGAGCCTTTTTATCTTTTCTCCTCCTAATCTGCTGCAGAGAGGGAGCAAGAGAGGGGCTCAGTGGGGTCTGGCAGGCAGCAAAGGTCAACTCACCATTACCTGAAAGTAAAGAATTCTCTACCTGCATCCTAAATAAATGCCATTACACTTACTCAGCTCTCTGATGGGTGGATATTAATTTTACATATCATTGGAGAGTCATAAAACTAAAAATTATAAGAGAAACGTGCAGATCCTAAATGCAAATGATCTGAGAAAGACCATGTAGAAAAAATGCTAAAAAGTTCAATATATTTGACCAATGTTTGAGCTTGATCTTTTATTCCTAAAAGATTTTTTTAAAAGAAAAACAAACAAAAGCCCAGAATTGAAAGAATCTAATTCTAGATAATTTTGATCTAACACTTCTGAGGAAAAAACACCTTTTCTCTCTGTACACAAATCTACTTTTCTCTAAGAGCATACTGAAAGCATTTATCCTAACAACAAAAAAAACCAACCTTTCACACTGTGTGGAATCCCTAACAAAAATAATCCTCCTCCCTAATATCTGAAGATGGCTTTTTGAGCATATAATAGTACACCAGTGAATTCCTGACACAGAGGTATGGCAGGGCTTCCCCATCTGTTAGCATGAGATAAACTCTGATTTGATGTGATAAGAGGTTTTCTCATGTTCAGAAAACAGAGGTTAGTACTGTGCTCACAGCTGGAAACACACTTTCTAGATGTGAATTCCCAGGAATATTATTTACCTGTTTTCAGAGGCTTTCAGCTAGAAATTGGCATTTATGTATGGGGACAATACACAAATAGACACACACACACACACACACACATATATATATACACACACACACATAAATATACACACATATATATATATACATATTTATATATATAAAACTTCTACAGGTTAGAAAAATAATTTCAAAGGAGATTAAGTAATATGTAGTGAAGTAATCCTAGTGAAGGAACATTAAAAACAGATTTTGTCATTTCAACTGTTTATTTTTCCAGAAATGTTTTAATGAAGCTTTCTGGTGAGTCCTTAGTAGAGTGTTTTACTCTGCTGAGAATGGGTATTTGTAGTTACTCTGATCTCCCACCTGATGATGGTTAATGCCCTGGGGGATCTTGATAAAAGAACTCAGGGATTTCATCTAACAACAGGTCTGAGTTTATTGACATCTTAACACATTCCTTTTTTACTTTAATCTTTCCCCCACTTACTCTGATAAGAGAAAGAATAAATTGAAAGAACATTCTTGTTCGATTTTTAATAAAACCCTCATCATCTACAAGTGGTTGAGTGATGATTACTCATACCCATGTGTACAAATTGTGGATGAAAAATTCCAAACTGTATTCTGAGATTACAAAGATTTCTCAGGTGAGTCCTACTACAAACAGAACCTGTCTGGGCAAGTTATTTTTCTCAGCAATACTAAAGGAACTTGATAATCTATTACTTATTCAAAATGTTTAAGTACTTTACTGTGGAGATGAAAAAATTACTTATTAACTCATTAGGCTTATATTCTTATTTTATTATTAATTACTGGGTATATAAATCTAATCTGTCAAAAATTATTTTTATTGACTATATTCCAAGATGATTTAAAATTGTATCTACTCATTATACTGGTTATGTTCAGACTTTAACAAATCAGAATGCTTTGTCTGTGAAGACCTGCAGGTCTGGGGTTCTGCGTTAGTAAAGTCAAATGTTTGTGTTTACAATGTTGCTCCATAATCTGAAACACTCACAGCAGCACAACTGGTGTTCACTCAAGGACTGGAAAACCCACAAATGTAATAAATAGGTTTAATGGCATATTTTGCCTCATTTATAAATTCTAAGCTATGAGTGAAAAGTCATAATTCCAACAAAAACACAGAGGAAGCTTTGCTGAGGAACCTTTGCCACCTTTGCTCTCTAATCACAACACAATCAGAGAAATGAAGCTGTTCTGGTGACAAAGGTGACTTTTAACCATATCCCAGGCTAGAAATGCGAGCTTAGCGTTTACTTTATTTCTCCTGAAGCAGCAGCTGTGTCAATAGCCCGGGCAGGAGCAGAGCAGGAGCTGTCAGCAGTGATTCCATCCCTGGGTGCAGGAGCTCAGGCTCCCAGCACAATCAATAGGCAGCTAATGAGCACTGCGAGCTGTGCAGGGCTTGAGCCACTACAGGAACCACTCAAGTGCTTCAGCAGCCACGGAAAACTCTGCAACACACCTTTAAGTCTTATTTATCTTACAGGGATATGAGTCCAGGCTTAAAGCTGCGTGGCTTTCTGCATTGCAGTGCCTAAGTATAATTCAAAATTCTGGGCTACAAGCTGCTTCCTGTGCTAAGATGAGCAGGTGCTTCAAGTAGGGCTCCTGACTGGAAAATGAGAAATCATTTCACAACAAATCATCTCCTAACTTAGCTCAACTCACAGAACCATGCTGTAAAATCAAAACAATGCCCCTCATATACTGAGGCATCATATTTATTTTTAAGACTTTTTTATCAAAAGTGTTGGTACACTCAAAGTCGCTTTAACTTTGAGCTCAACCTCAAACTGGGATTTGAAAGTCAAAATGGATTATTCTTTTTGCCCATCAATGATTGTAGTAATTTTTTTTCCTCAGTTGGATTTGATCCCTAGTGCAACCTCATTTCTTCAGACAAACTAGTTCAGAGTAATTTCCTTTAATGGGCTCACTCTTACACAATTAACTAGAGCACAGAAAGAATCTGTGAACAGGTAATTGTTCCTGTTACTAAATGTCTATTTAAATACTGAACTAAACTTGAAAAAAAATGGATTATCTTCTTTAGATACTTTCAAATAAAAGAGTGATGCCCTTCTGGAATATTTGTGTTATACAAGCCTAGATTATTGCAGCACATGTGGCAGTGACAAAGCCAAGTGCAAGGAATGTTTTTACTTTAAATTATACCTCTGTAATGAATTAATAAAATTTCACTTTATTAAGCCTAGGGTCTAACTGAGTCCTTGCTTTAGAGATTATTTCTTTTTTGCTGTTGATGTTGTCTAAAAGTCTGGCACTCTTGTTTCTTGAAAAAAAGAAGGAACTAGTTTCTCTGATTGTTCTCCAAGTCATTTTCTGGCCTGCCAACTTTTAAGACAGGATATTTTTTTACACCTTCTTTTTCCTCTGGCCTTAATCTTATGTCTGTATACTTACCCACACAGTGTTCCTTCATTTTTTCTATTTTTCTTACTATTTCTCTTCCACATAATTTAACAAGTCCAAAAAGCCCAGGTTTGAAGGCTGTGGTTTGGCAGCGGTGTATCCAACAACCTTATCATTCTTCATCTCTTACAAAGATCAGAGTGAAGCACGAGGTAACCTCAGTGGTGTGAGCAAATAATGATCATCTTAAACCCCAGCCATTTGGACACTTTCCTCCCAGGTGACTCTACCAGAGGTATGACTTCTACATCTGCCTGCTCTTTGTGCAGATCATCTTCCACTCTGAACCAAGGAAACAGAGTGGCCATCTGCCAGCCTTCAGGAACTGGCATTTTCATTCTTTTGTAGCAAGAGGAGACTTCAAAGTACACCAAGGAAACTCTAATACTTCAAATGCATGAGTCTTTACCAGTAAGTCTGTCATCAGTTTCTATTCATTTATCCTAATGATCACTAATCTTATCTACCAAACAGACGTGTACAAATTGCAGCTCACATTCCTTTACTTTTAAGAGCTTAACAAAGTTCATCTTTGATTTGGTAAGGGTAGAGACAGGCAAATATTTATTCTTAATTATTTAGTTAACTTCCAGAGCGCTCTTAAGGAGAGTCTTTGTGCAGAAGATCTTTCCTTAGGAGTTCCCGTTAAAATGAATTGTCATGTATCAGGATCTGAGTCCACTCCTCACATCAGGACTCGAGTTCCTTGAATACCTGGTCCCCAGTGCTGCAGGTCACTGATCCACCACAAATTTCTCAGCCCAAGTGGCAACTTGCTCAACACCAAAGAGTATCAAAACCAGCCACAGTCAGCAAGGATGCTCCGTGACAGAGCTTCAACAGCTCAATGACAAATTCAGAGAGCATTTATTCAGTTATAAATATTTCAAGTGAGGATTGGTTTCTAATGAAATTGAGAGACAAAGTGGTTTGAAGTTTGGGAGTGAGTGGAATGCTGGCAGTACATGAGGCTACCTGATAGCTGTGTGATTTCTGTGTGCACTGACTCCAACTGGCACTGTGAGCCACCAACACAACCTCCTCAGCATTTCTTTCTCCAAAGAGTAAATCTCAAAATTCTCACTGTGTCTTTCAACTCAAGGGAGATTGGAAAAGACAAATGATTGAACAATATAGTGACAAGAAACAGGGTTAAAAATGACAACCTTACAGTTTGGGATTATCTGTTAAATAATGACAGACAAGTACTACCTATGACACCTGGGTACAGCATTTGGATTGGGGTTTCACTCTTACAAGACGTAACAAATAGAGATGAGAGAATCTGGAGATTCATAGAATGTTAAAACATGTCAGCCTCCTACACAATTTAAATACTTGTTTACACTGCTTTGTAGCCAACAACCAATTAGCATTTCTCAAAATATTATGTAAATTGGATCAAATTAGCTCTTCTGGTCAATAAATTTCACTTCTCCTTAATTCAAAGCTACCAGTCTTTAAAGACAATGAAAATGGTGTGATGAAATATTTAAAAGACACCCACCTCTCCTGAAGGCCTGTTCAGAGAAAGTAGTGATCCCCTTACACAGGGAGACTGTGCTGTGCTCATCTCTGCCAGGGACAAATTGTACACCGGAGCCTTCCACTGGTTTGGGTGAGAAACCAATTCCCTTACTTAGACAAGATTTACAATCAGAACTGGAAAATAGTCTCAGATTTCTGGAGATCAGCCTCTGAATCACACAATCTCATTTACTTTCCCCTCCTGTTGCTTTACTTTTGCAGCTTTTTCCTGCAGTGAGGCTTTGAGATTTTTTTTAAATTACTTTTTTAAAGAATGTCACAAATTCCCAAGAACAGAAACCTTATGTTTATATATATAGACTTGAGGAGGCACCTGTTCTAATTTATAGTATAAGTTCAGCACTAACTTCCACAAATAAAAAATCCTGTAATTAAGCAATTAGGGTTATAAATAAATATTTCCCACCTGCAACTCAGTCAATTTATAAGAAAACCCCTAATCTGAGAATAGGAGGTGGAGCATAATGGGGAGAAACACCTGAAATATGCTCATAAAAATCTCTGCTACTTCTAACCCAATGAATTTGCCAGGAGTCACAGGCTCAGAAAGTGTCACTGAGAGGCTGCATGGCGTCTGTGAAAAGGGCTTTCCTCCCTGCTGTCTCCTGGCAGCTTCTGAACTTCACTGGAACCAAGCAGGGGGAAGAGAGAGAGTATCCCAACAGTTAAAGCAAAGTAAGCATATCAAAATACACGCAGTGGGCTGATTAGTTGAGTTTTGACAGGCTGCTAAAAGGCAACTCGGAGTGAAGAGCTGCAAACATCCCACAATTAATTCCCTTGCTATGCACTGCCTGAGCTGGAGCCTGCAGAGGAACTGCTGACAGCACAAAATTCGCATTCCAGTGCTTCTCCCGCCTCTCCCAATTTACAGGAGAATAGGAAATCATGAACAATTGATACACTCTGTTAGCTCCTATCATGGAGGGTGAGCTCACATGTAGCCTTAGGGGTATCTTACACAGTTTAATGCAGAAAATAAAAGGTAATGTTCTTGGCAAAGAGCTGGGGGGATTAAATTTGGAAGGCTTGAAGCAGCTTTGAATTGTAGTCAATAAAAAAGAACCAAATAGTAATTTTGTAATTTAACTGTGCTGGTTATGCCCAATGATTCAGACACTTGTGAAATAAACCATGTAAATAGAAAAATGGCTTAACTCTTTCTGCAGTTGCCCTGTATTTTTCCCCTTCTTTTTCCTGCCTTCTTCCCCCTCTTGTTCCCTTGGTTAAATAATACTGTATGGTTACTTTCTCCAGCTTACTCTCTTGGGACAGGCCATCATTCAAAGAGGAACTCTGCCTTTTTGAAACAGTTTTTGGGTTGTTCATTTAAAAATTGTTCTGTGCTGCGGACAACAATGACCGTGCTAGCAGAGCTTGTACAGGTAAATGTCCAGAGACTGCTCCAAGCAAATTAACTGGGTAGCTCAGAGTTCTACTCTATTGGAAGTGAATCTGGAGGTGACTCCCCTTCAGAACAGTGACTTCTCTGCACCTGATGTGTGCAGCCCTAAATCAGCCATGGATAAAGACGATTTTACATCACATGGTGCTCACCTTCCCTTGTTTCTGCTGAGCTTTACAGAGCTGACCTGGACAAGGGCCCCACCAATTCCTCCAGCTCTTTGGCCACCCTGGTGCTGAACTATGCAGCCCTGGTGCTCCAGATGATACAAAATGTTTTTGGTTTTTTTTTTTTTTTTTGGTTTTTTTTTTTTTTTTTTTTTTTTTTTGTTTTTTTTTTTTTTTTTTTTTGTTTGGTTTTTTTTTTGTTTTTTTTTTGTTTCTTTTCAAAGGACTGAGGACTGTTTCATCACTTAAGGTGTGATGAGCTGACATCTCAACAGACTGGGAGTAGCACAGAAGATACACAAAAGATAATGACCATCAACCCCAGACATCACCCCTGGCATGGTCAGAGATACCTGGCTTGGAGAGGAGAGATGAGAGAACTAAGGAAGGAGAACATCAGCACTGGAGGTGAAGAAATCCATAACCAATGGGAAACCAAACACTGAGAACTGTGTAAATTGGGACCAATGAACATTGAACCAGTGAATTTCTATTTTGACTGTATAAAGTTTGGGAAAAATCTAGTAAAATTTGTGTGTCGTGGAATGCTTTTCTCTACACAACCCAGTCTATGCGTGGATGAAATATTTTCTGCTGCACATTCTGGTGGGAATAAAGTAATGCCTTGATTCTCTAACACTAAGGTGTTGGGTGTTGGAGGGTTTTAGTTTTTCCTGCAGTTTTGGTGACACAGAGAGATTCACTCTGATCATCAACAGGTTGGCAGAGCCTGGTGTGAAGTGCCAGAGCCCCTGGGATCTGAGTGAGCAGCCTGTGAGCTCCGAGATGCCCCAGGGCACCCACCAGGGCCGTCCCAGCCCCAATTCCCTGCAGCAATAACAGTGAAAATCCCCCTGGACCAGCAGCGAGGGAGCTCCACTGTCTGATTCCATCATTCATCCCTACATGAGCCATTTGCCTGCCGCCACTTAAATTTAACACTTCTACAATTAAAACAGGAATTACTTCGGTTTCCACAATGCAACTACGCAAGATAGACATTATTAACCACTTCCTTAATTGCAATAATTTTTATGATTTCTCAAGTTACTCAACCATGAAATTTATTTTAAAGACTCCAAGCAGTTCTAAAGTAGAGGTAAAACTATTTTTTTAAAGTACTCTTATAATTATCTCATACTAGTAAATTATTCAGATTATGATTGCACTGATTTAATAAGGTCATAACCACATACAGACTCATTTAGAAAATTATGGAACACTACAAAAAACGAGGTCATTCACCACTGTTTCAGTGGTTGAAACAATGCCTTTGAAGACACAATCTTTACACTCTAGATTTTTGGCAATTTCTTAAGAGTAGCTTGACCTTGGTGAAAAAAAAAAAAAAGTATCTCAAAAGAGAAGGACTCTGGAAACAAAAGGCATCCTAAAAAAAACAAATCCAAAAAACCCAAAAAACCCTCCACATATGTTTTTACTGGTGAAATTCCTAAAAATCAGCAGTGTTATGCTTTTTTTTGTTTTAATAGATAAAAGCATACAAACTTGATATATACAAGCACTATGTTGTAAACCCCACCCTGTTTTGGGAGGAAAGAGTTAAGACTTCAGAATCAACAATTCCCAGAAATTTCAACAGGGGCATCCTCAAACCTTCAGAAAACAAATTAAATCAAGCAATCATGATAGAAAAATAACTTTATCATCATCAGTGCTCTCAATCTAGAGATATTCAACAATAAGATTTATTCATTCTGAGTACATCTTAATTAAAGGGGAAATTAGCACCTCTGATTATGGAATTTAAAAAATACATTTAATTCTAAATGTCCATTCATGAAAAGTATACATTTATACAAAATTTACATTTATAAAATGGTGTGCACATACAAGAGACCAAGAAGGTTCCTTTTCTCTCCAGATATTCTCTTCAGTATTGTTGCTGCACTTAAAAATGAAAGCAGTGAGTGATTTATTTACTTGATTGCTAGAAAACATTGCAGAATGTTTTTTGTAAGATTTGCCATCCCCATTTTGTTTTCATTTAGCAGTTATAAAGATATTGTTATACATTCTACCCTTTTGACTGTGCCTTTGGTGGTTTTGTTTGGGTTTTTTCGCCAGTCCTTTTACTAGAATTTTCTATGCTTCAAGTGGAAAAAACAGGTATCTGAACATGATGGTCTTAATCTACTTCATCCATTTTAAACCTTTTGCCCCTTCCACTGAAGTGAGTGACCCTGTAGCTCCCTTCAGTTCTGAACTAGCAGCAAATGTCATTACCTTTCAATAAATCCTTTTTCCCATAGGTCACTTCTATTTGAAATGAACACAATCAGTCCCTGGTATAAATTCCTGTCATATTCCGCCGGTCTCTGATGCAGAGGCAGACAGAAGAAAGAAAGATCTCAAGTTCCACTCTCAGTACCAAGGAATTCAGACACAATAAGGAAAAGAGAAAACAAGGTTAATATGCAAGGGAAAAGGACAGTAGTGTGCGAGAGCTGTGTGGTGCAAAGAAAAGCACTGTGGTGTGATAGGAGGGGAAGGAGCAGCAGATTTAAAAAGCAGAGAACAGTTCAGGATGATGTGGAAATTTCTAAAGACCTTTGCCCTTATGAATCATGTAAGGAAGGGCCAGTCAGGAGTCCACAGGAGACAGCAGCACACAGAATTTCATGGCTGAGATGCTCTCAGGGAGGGGGGACAGCAGGGCTGGCCTGGCTGGGCAGTCTGGGAACACAATCAGCTGCTTTTCAAAGAGTGCTGCTTGCAAATGTTTTCCCTTTCCTTGGCTGGCACACAGGGACCCTGGGGACACTGACACCAATGTCCTGCTGGCATCATCACACAGGCCTCCAGGAAATCTCAGAGAAGGAGGGTTTGGAGGAAGAAAAAGGAAGTAAATAAAGTCACTTGACTAACCTTAATATAACTTTGCTGTTAATCAATATTCTAAATAGTAAACACAATTAAAGCATTTCTTTGCACATTTTCCATGCCCTCACCCACTCTAAGTGTTAATTTGAATTTAGCTCCACTAGTGCAATGCCATAGGGGAGCTAAGGCTTGGGAGGAACCACACTCTGAAGCTGTACAATAGGTTAATTCAAATATTCTTGTGTGAAAATCACCAAAGAAAGAGCAACCTGCCCTTTGCTGCTCCAGGGGCAGCCTGCCCAAAGTTATAACAAGTCAACAGCACAAACCTTCTGTGGGGCTTAACCCACTTTTCAACAAAATGAGCTATTTTTGTCAAAGACAATCCCTTCTCATGTAACCCTATCACTCTAAGGGCTTTGTATTGCAGAGGCACGTTAGTTAAGAGGCTGTAATTAGGAAAGTTGGGTTTTTTGCTCCTATTACTAACCAAAACAGGCTGTATGCAGAAACTGGGTATAAACAAGGCCTTGTGAAAACTGTTGTCCTTATACACAAATTTGATAAAACTTGGGATTTTTTTTTTTTTTCTGAAGAGAGGAGGAAGGGAGAGTTGAGCCAAAAAGTATAAAAGATTATAGACTGAAAAATATGCGAATACTTTGCAGTAAATCTTGGATGAACTGTTTACTCCATCATAGCAAAGATCTATGCCATGTCCTCATATTTATGCATAAAAAGTTGTATAATTTGAGGAGCATCAGATCTACTAAGCAAATCTTATAGGATGCAAGCACTCGTATTTTTTGTCAGACATCTGAGACAGAAATAGTGCAGCCCTCCCTTGGGTACTACATGATGATTTAAACTTCCCTGTACCTGAATCACTTGAGCCATAAATAATATTTGCTTAGTCCTTAGAGGAGTGCTGCCTCATTAAATAAGAACATTATAATTATTATGATCAGGTTGTTTGAAGAAGTGATCAAAGAATTACCAGCAATCAGCAAATCCTTCCAGACTGGAAATGAAGAGAGGCTTGCACAGTGACACCAGGAAATCACTGCCAGAGAAAGAAAGACAGACCAAGCCCTTGATTCAAGAGCTCCGAGTGGGTAGATACGGAACTGAGAAGATTGTAGCCAGAAATGTTTTGGGGCAAGTAGAATTCTTGCATTCCTCGCCTAAGGATGTATTTTCCTAGAACTCAGAGGAGCTTTATACCTCTCAAGGCTCCTCTTTCCCTTCACAACATAGTTGGATAATAATTACTGCTTGCCCTGAGTGAACCCGTGGGCTGGAGGGTCAAACCCAAGGTCCTTGTGGCAGCCACAATTGGTACAATTCCTGATTTACAGAAATATTCTATTCATTGGTTCTAAATCAGTTTCAGTAGAGGCTGAAAAGAGGCTGAAAAGGCTATATATATGATATATATATATATCATACATACACACACTAAGTAGATGGTCCTTAAAAGAAAGTGATTTCTGAAACTGACTCTCACTGCATCCCATCATTCCCTGTTACCACAAATTCAAGACATTCCCTTCTCACTCCCACATGTTTTATCCCCCTCCTCCAAATTATCTTTTTGACATTTCCTCTGGTGAACAAGAACACTTTTTCCTCTTGCCTGAAAAGCAGTTTTCTTTTCACGTGGTCTTTGGCCATGAAATTAAGAAGAAATACACTGAAGAAAATAACAGCCCTTGGCTGTTCACTAGCAGAGCATGCAAGTTCTCTTTACTGCTGCACACCACGTGCTTTGCCAGCTGATAAATCTATACAGTAGAAAATGAAGTTTTAGTTTAGATTGAAAAGGCTAGATTTTGCTAACAAAAGCCTCCAGTCTGTTAAAGGCAAATAAATCTTAAGGAATTGGGTCCAGTTTCTCAGAAACTGCTCAGCACTAAATGGGTCTCAAAGGGGAAAAATTCTTAAATACACAAAAGAGAAAACACTTAATTTTGACAAGGGTGATTTTTAAATAATTTCTTATTTACTAGCAATATAGAAAACTAAAACCCATTTATCACATATTCAAAGCAGTCCTATTTCCAACTGACTTTTAATAAGTATCAGCAAAATTTTTGCCTTTTTATCATATTACAATTAGTCAGCTCTTTGCACTGCTATAGAATATGTGAACTCATACTAAGCCAACTACATTGACTGATTTGAAAAAAAAAGAAAAACAAATCAAAGAAGGAAATTTAATATAGTTTTAACTTCCAATAGCATAAAATTCTTCTCAAGAACAGGTTTGGTTTTCTGAGGTTTATTTTGAGAAGCAGATAAAAGAAAAAAAAAAGAAACAAAACCAACAAACACAAAAAAAACCCCAAAAATCCCAAACAAACAAAAAATAAACAAAACAAAAAACCAAAGAAACCAAAGACACAAACTAACAAAAAAAACCCCCCAAACCCAAAAACAAGCAGCCAGAAAAACTGGCACAAAGGGTAGCAATCGATCTGATTGCAGCATTAGCAACAGATGTCAAACAGAGTCTATTCAGCTCAGCTTCAAAAAAATACACGTGCTGGTGCTTGTAGGAGCAGGCAACAAGTGGAGTGGGTTGTTTCTGGTGCTGAACAATGGCTGGGGAGTGCTGGAAACCCCCCACAAAATTTGGGTTTAATGTAAGACACATCTACATGTGTGCCCTGTAAGGATTTGTGTACAAATATTAAGGGATTTTTCCTATACAGACATCAGGGGGTTACTGCAAAGTAAGGTGGAAAAAAATCCAAAAGACCAAAAAAAAACCCCAAAACTTTCTCATTGTTCACTTTAAACACTTCCCCCTCCCCCACAGGCATCTTAAATACCCAAAACTCAAAATTGAATCGTGAGGCTTCCAGGACCTAGGAAAGCAGGTCATTATTTCTAGTTCAAAGGTGGATTCTGGGAGCACAGTGGGAGATACCAGGTGAGAGAGTAATTTTTAATGTGCACCATAAAGCCCAGACCATCTTTAAGACAGGCAGGCTGCCATTTCTAATTTCCAGGATTCAAGCATCAAAAAAGAAGGAACCCTATGGAAACAGGCCCCCAACCTTCAGCTGATGTATTTAACACCAGTAATTGCAGACACAAAATTTAAAGTTCTTTTATTTCTGTGCTGCATCTTTATCTGCACTTAAAGGCATTAAAAAACCATTGTAGAACTGATGACTGAGCACAAAACAAATAACCAAAAAAGTCACTTCCCTACTCCAAGTCATCAAGTGTTTACCTGTGTATTCCTCCAAGAATGGCTTTAAGCAGACCACACTAATCTAAATCACTGCAGGAGATGGGCTGAATTGTACAAGCTACCAGACAAATTCCAGAAGCTGGGAAATGCTCCTCCAGACACAAGAGACACTCATAATATGAACCATAGCAATCAAATCAGCAAAACATTCAGCCTCTGCCACCAACTGACCTCGGGGTCTCTGCCTTACTGTAACAATGCTGAATTCACATGCATTAACCAATCCTTGATATTTTCTTGGATCCAGCCCCAAAGCCTGGCTCATTCTTTGGTTAACAATAAGATGGGTGGCATTAAAAATAAACAACAATGACGACAAGAACAAAACAAAACAACAACAACAAAAACAAACAAACAAACAAACAAAACAAAACAAAAAACCCCACACACAACAAAAAAGAGGAGATAGTTGGCTGCTCCCTGCCTCAGTTATTTTGCAGCATCAAGTCAAGGGCTGCAAACCTTTTGTCTCAGGTGAAAGTTTTTCTTAATTTACCAGGAGGTATCTGAAGCTCCAGGATTAAAGGAGGGGTGAACAATGTCACCCATCCTAGACACATGAAGGCAAGGCAGATCTGTTTAGGGGCTGGGAGACAATTAGATGTGGGGGAACAAACTGCCACAAATGAAACCACAGCTCCTTTCAACAGCTAAATTAATTCATTGGCTTGCCTGCTCCAATAAAAGCAAATAATGCTTGAAATAAAGTCCTTTGACACTTCCACCCTGCTGCTCTAAGAAGGCAGAATTTAGGAACTGCAATGGAATATTACACTGCCCACACAGTATTTTCCTTGGGATGGGGGTGTGTGAAATGTCTTGCAAGAACTACAAGTTCTTAGCTTATTATTAGATTGCAATATCTGATAGGGAGAAAAACTTCAGAAAGTTTGAGGGCCATCTTAGCCTGTTACTTTCTGAGGAAACATGAGCTAAATGAATATTAATAACTTTAATCTTGGGAGAAGACTCAAGCTAAGGTTCCTGAGATAAACAGAGTTGAAGCAAGAAGGGAATGTGATCCCTTGTGCCCTGGAGGAAAAAAGTGACACAACACCTGCCTGATTCAGGGGAGGGAGTGAGGAAAGAAGCAAAATGCATTTCTTAAGTGTTGACCATTCCAGAAATACAAAAAGAAAGTATATAAAAAAAATTGGATAAATGGATTAAAGAAGCAGACACTGGAAAGTTCTGCTTCACATAATGGCCACAGATTTTGCTCAGCTGAACAGGCACCAAGCCCTGTGTGGGAACACAGAGCAGAGAGAAATGCACCTACTAAATGTGTGTCCTTCCTCCAAAGGAAGGCAGCAGAGACAGAGCCTGCTCAGCAAGAAAAATAGGCCATTTCATACTCACCAAGGATAAGAATAAAATTAAAAATAAGTTTTAAAAGCCTGCTTGGCTTCATACATTTATGCAGCTATTAATTGTTGGGAAGTGATGATTTCATGTCAACCTCCACTGCCATTTTCTAAATTTTTTTAATGCCTTGAAATTTTGCTTACAGATCAGAGGAAACACAAAATAATGGTTTGTTAAATAATAAATGACTAATTTTTAATAGTTTCTGACAAATCAAAGTGTGGGTGGAAGATGAGTCTATTAGGTTATAATTCAGTACTGTTAATTTAGGTAGGGATGCTGCAGGAAAAACATCAAACAGAATGTGAATATCAAATTAGTGAATTACAAAATGAGGCCCAATAGACTGGTACAAAATATTCCAGAGCTGTAATGATGGCAGTTCTTGTTCTATTTGCTACAACTAGATCTGGGCATTTCAATGTAATTTAACCAGTTTCATTCATGGCTGAAAACTTTTAATCATTTTTAGAAGAACTCAATTGTTTCCTCTGAAAAGAACAAATTAATGCTATCCCATGGTGTCCAGATTTGTGAATGCCACATTGATAACACTGCCATTGATACAAAATCTCTTATTACAACCTGAATGAGGAAAACCAGGAGAAAGGAAAACAATACATTTTATACAAATTTGTGTGCTAGACAAAAGACTGCTTAACAGTAACTTTCAAGAGAAAGCCAGAGTATTTCTGATATTCTAATGCAACCTCTGTATGGCACAGACCCCAGAGCTGAACAGTAATTCAGGGCCTGAAGAGAGTGCCTCTTTCCTGCTAAATAAGTTACCACTGTCAACCCCAATAAAATGTGCCCGAGACTTGAGCATCTTTTTGCTTCATTTCCTTTTTCATTTCATGAGCAGGCACTGCTGATGCTCTCATGCAGCTTGTGGAGTGGGTCTAATTAAAATCCTTTTAGTCTTGTAGTGAAGTGAGTAGAAAATGGAATAAAATTATTGCAGGGTTTTAAGGTTTTGACACTGGAGGAGAAGTCAGGCAAAGTAGAGCTAGAAACATACACACGACAGGCTTGTGCTTTTCATGCTAATATGCAGACAACAGAACAATATTTTACTTCCAAATCTTCCATGATTTTCATCAGATTTCTTATTGCATCTTACAGGATTATCTAAAATCCTTTCATTTGAAGTACTTCACATGCTCTTTCAAATGAACAAAATTATTTTTCAGAGAACAGACAACGCCTCTTTCAAAACATATCCAAGAGATTTCTTATAGAAACACCACATATTTTATGTGAAAAGGCATTACATAGAGATACTCCATGTTGCTACAATATATTCCCCAAAATTTTAGCAAATTGTTACTGTCAGTGGGCATAACTCTGCACCAAACCCAAAGCCATGCAAACAAACACTGCTTCACACTGTACCTTTGATTATGCAGTATCACATACATTGAAACTATTAAATTTGAGCTGTCCTACAGCTAATAAAACACCCAAAGCAATACAACAGGTTACATTTAGATCATTATTAGAGCTCAACTAAACATCATTAGGACACTATTTCATTCTTTGGCACAAAATCTATGTGCTGGAGCAAAATCACTTGAGCAGCTTGAGCTGTTCTCCTTTCCCTGCTCCCTGTTCTGCGCCCTGCCATAAGAAGCACCACTCACATGCTCTGGTGAGTCTGGAAACAAGAACAAACCAGTGGATGCTGTATTCTTGGGAAGAGTGAAGCTCACAAGAAGTTTTTATTAGCACAAACTGCTGTTAATGACATTAAATGATAAGAAGTTTAGTGTTCAACTGCACTGATTACAGAAGAGCAGAGCTCTGTGATGTGAAAGCAAAGCTCTCTCTCCCGGGTGTGTCTGCTTTTACGGCAAACCCAGCTCACTCCTGCATTGAAGGGATCACTGATAAACCCACACAGCAATGAGAAGGACATGTTTTATTTAGGTAAAGAATGCAAGTTTCGAGCTTTTGGAAAAGGTTTAGTTTTCAGCCAACAGAAGCAAGCACTAAGAATATTGTGCAAGTACAGTTTTTGCAAACCCTCAGCAGAAGCCTTCTATTGTCAACCTGAAATCCAGATTACCTGTCCTGAAAGTACAGGGAAAATACAGATTCTTTCCAGAGACACATACAGCTGGGGTTTTGCAATAATTCCCAGAGGTGCAGGTGACATGAATTTCTTCCCCTTGCACAGCTCCATGCTCACAGCACTGCTGCTTTGCCTAGCTGGCGTAGTCAGTTCTACTTTCAAACATTCCATCTGCAGAGAAGCACATACTTCTCCGTTTGGTTTTATATCCCACAATCAAAGTGGATGGATTAACATGGAAGTGGTGAATATTTACTCCCAGAACACTGGAAGTTTTGTCCCTATTAATATGTGTTATCTGAGTGCCTTAGGCTTTGGCTTCACACAACAGAGCAGACATGAAAGTCATTGCTCCCAGCAAAGTGTCGTCTCCTATTATCTGCAGCACAAAGTGGATTGCTGCTATTGTGCATGTGAATTCCACCCTCTCCAGCCCTGAGACACACTCTTACACTGCACTGATACTTCTCCTGCCGAGGAATAAATACAGTAATTGCATAGGAATAAATACAGTAATTTCAATTAGCATTTCCTCACACACTCTGCCTTTTGGGATGCAGCATTAATAGATGTGAACATTGACAGCATGAGGCTTGCAGAAAGTGGAATGGCTAAAGCACCACATCCATTGGTAAGGAAAAGAAGTAACAGGAGAATATTACAAGGGTCAGATAACCAACTGTGCAATGTACACATTAGTGGCATCTAACCACTCAACAGAAAATGTGCAATATTTGAACAGTAATTAATATCTGATCTGAGTTCCAATCTTCCTCTAATATGTTGAAGATCAAATCCAAATAGTATATTTTTTGACATGAGTATTTTAATTAGATTAAACTTCCAATTAATATATATGATGTCTGAGGTTGCTAAATGACACCCAGGCTTTTATGATGGGAGTTTTGAGGCACAAAGCACAGAAATGATTTTTGTCACAGTAACTAAGCAGCACAGTCAGGTTTAGAACACCTGCCCTCACAGCTTTCACAGAAACCCAAGACTGATGGGTCCAAACCATCTGGTCTGACATCCAGCCCACAGGCCATTAAATCAGTCCTAACATCCTTTCCAGGCAGATACCAGAACTGGGCAAGTAACAAACACCGCTCCCAAAATGGCACGGGAATGATTATGTGATAATCAAATTGTTTCCATTGCTGCAGACAAGTCCCAAAGAAATGTCCCTGACTATCTGAGGAAAAAAGGAGGAAAAAAAAAATCCTGTCCTGTATTTGGTCAGCTGCTCTTAACATTGGTGTGTGAACCAGACACAGCAGCAAGACAGCAGAGCTCTTTCCACATTCATCTGTTTCTGGCTGGGTCTGTGCTTTTATGCTTCAGAGAGAATAAAAAGCAACAAAGCCCCTTGTCCTTACTGAACCAATACAATGGAAGATCAATTATTTCATATGAAGAGATAAATATCCTTTGTGCATACTTGGGAAATGCCTTCATGCAGAGCAGCAAACATTGCTGGGCATGGAGAGCAGTGCAATGTCCAGAGCCAGTGGAAGAAAGGACTGGAAGGAGGGAGGCAGAGCCTGAGATTTTAGGACCAGAGGTGTCTGGGTCAGGTGGATCGGACCTGTGAGGCCAGGACAGGACAATTGTCACCTCCTGGAGAGGTCCTGCAGGGCAGGGCTGACCTCCTCAAGGTCTGTGAGACCAAACCCAGCATGCAGCTCAGCCCCTGCTCCTGAAGAACAAGGTTCTGTTCTCCTGTAATCCTGATACAGTCAAAGCATTTTTGATTTAGGAACAAACATAACACAACCAAAGATGTCTTTTCTTTGCCCAAGGGGTGAAAAACAATATTAAATTGTACAGGGGGGAAAACATAACCTTGAAAAACATTAATTCCACACGGAAGTGGAAGGAAAATGATCTATCCAGGGGTTTTTACACAGAACAATGGAATGGAGTTTCATTACCTAATAACTGATCAATAAAAGCTTATTTCATGATCATGCATGCTTGCTTTAACTAAGCCTTCATAGCTTTTTATACAGTTTTCCTCCTTCTAGAAATTTTTTATATCCAAATTCTGAGTTTTCATCTTAAATGAACTCAAGCGGTTTCTATCTGCATCTTGAATTTCTCCTATACATTAAAAATGCTCATATCGAATCACCTCATACACCTTCACTGATATTAAGCCATTGCATTTCTTGCACAACACTTCAAGAGTTCTCCAGGATTATGGTCCTTGTTGCACAGTTACCATTTTATTGCACTGCAGAAATATCAACTGCAAATGTAATTTCTGAAAAGGAGATATTTAAAATTAATACAATGTAAGAAATAACTTCATTTGTGTAAGTGGCTGAGTTCAGGGAGCAATGTCTCTCAAAAATATTAGAAAAAACTCTGATCTACAGAAGTTATAAACATTAATTGGAAATTTTGCTGAACATTGTAAGACAGCAATTTATTCTTTTATGCTAAAGGAAAAAATAACAATCAAAAATCCTCCTCAGTAATTTTCTCTTTGAAGAACATGGCAATGACATCAGCAGTACGAGATGCATTACTCAGGGACCAGGTGAATAGTTCAGTTTATTTTGAATATATTTAAAATCTTGGGTTTAGTTTGTTAATATTTATAGATTTTAGCAGTTAATCCTAGGTACTTCCTGAATCGACATGTTGACTCAAAGACTTCAGCAATCCCTCTGAATTCAAAACCTGGAAACATCATTTCCAAAATCTGGAGCTTCTTTTAAACCATATTCAATTGTATGAAGCATTGCAGGAAAGGTAGAAGTCAGGATCACAATACAGGATTAATTTCTTCCTTTGCTCATCTCCCTATTTGTAATAGAGTATTTCAGTACCTTAGTTCCAGGTCTGGCTAATTAAAGCCCATGGACAAGATGAATTCTTAGGTTCTTTGCCAAGGTATTTCTATGAAAAAGCCTTGCCTCCTTAGACCTGATATTTTCACTATGCAAAAAGAAAGTACTTTAATTTTCCTTTCATCGCCTGGGAATAGAATCACAGAAGTCACGTGGAATTCAACATAGCACTGAACTCCAACTCATTCCTCTGCACATCAGTCCAGCACCTTCATACAACAAAATAATTTTATTTCACAGCAATGCAGTATTTTCCCTTAGTTTCACAGTATCTGGCAGAGAAATTGTAAATACTGTCAAAGAAATATAACTTTTTTTTTCTTTTTTGTAAAATATGTGAAAATTTCAGGTTGTTTCTAATTTATCTTTTCCTCAATAACGCTCTGTGTATACCCCACAACCAATTTAGCAAAATGTTGCCCAAGTAGAGCAATATATGCCCCTAAAAGTATAAGACATTTCACAGCACAAACACTTTCTAAAAGTACTTTAGCAAATCTGCTTGAGAATATGAATTAATTTAGTTAAAAGTAATTCAGCACAGTTATATTTCATTATCAAGAGGCAGCACATCAGCTGTAGGACAGCAAACACATCCTAATCCCAGTTGGGTCATTTTCCCATGTTTTTCTAGAAGTGCAAAAGGAAAGTTGCAGTGATGACATCAGGCCCTAACCCTTTTCTAACCATGGCATTACAGAAGTTGAAGCAGATAAAGGAAATAAACAAAAGCTGGCAGGAAGATGAAGGAATTTGGTAACGATAAAGAGCCAGAAATAGGGAAACCTGCTTGGGTCTGTGAAGTCATTAGAATAATTTGTTTAGAAAGCAGAGAGGACAAAATCCCCAGTAAATACTTTGGAAAGTGCTGGATCAATTTGCAAGTGCTGAGAGCACAGCAGCCTCAGAGACTCGGGGACATTTGTATTAAACAAGAGACACACAATTAAGCTGCATCTCAAGCTAAAACCCTGAGGGCTCCACATTTCATTCCAGTCAACCACTGCTGCTTTTTGGCACTATTTTCTTTGCAAATATGAGTAATGTGGGCCCTTTAGTCACTATTAAGCAGTAATCTGGGGAAATCAACCACTTCCAATAATCTTATACTCCAATTTAGGGCACTCTGAAACCACATAATGAATAACACTGTCGCCAGTTCTCTCCTATAATGACACATGGCATATGCCTGCTATTCCTCTTTTCAAATCAAATCCAACTGTGTTGCCTTTTTTCAGAAAATCTTGTTTATTGTGTTCATTTGAGTTTCTTTCTTCACTCATTTGATGAAGAAGTAAATTCCTGCTTCATAAGCAAGATATTTATTGTCAACCCAACATTCAGAAAGCAGCCGATTCCTTCCCAATCAAAAACAAATTATTTTTTTCAAGAGAGTAACACCATGTTATGTTACAAGTTACTCCTGACTAATAAAAAATCTATTTTCAGAAAGCTGATTAAGGGACCTTCCAATGTTCTTGTCCCTCCTGGATGGGTTTTACCTTTTACTTCCACTCAGTAATTTGCAAGAATGATTTCCCTGTTGACAGATGCAGAAAAGATTTTACAGCTAAGCACGTAGAATGCCAGAATAAAATCAAGCCACTTACTCAATGTCATGTCTTATGACTGGTTTTGGGGTTTTTTTAATAACCATTGGAAAATTCTGGTCAATAACATTGGAGCAATATTCTAAGGAATACAGTAAATTCCAATCTATGCTGACTAGGGAAGAAAACAACAACCTGCAACAAAGAAGTCTTTGAAAGATGTGCAAAGATTTTAAGAAGTCTCAGAGATTAAGGCAGAAACTTTTTGATACTTCTGCTTTTATAACTTGAAAATTCAACCTTTACCTTACTTTTAGAAGATGGACTGAAAATATACTTTACCAAAACATTGCTTTTCTACTTCTCAAGTAATCTAAGGCAATGTGAAATATACTGCCCTTTATCAGAAATATCCCCAAATTATTCTGCCACTTGTGCAGAAGCAGCATTTCTAAGTTGTAGATAACTGTGTGGATAATTCCTTATTCTTCCCAGGCAAACACAATCAATTGCGTTCCCGAAATTCAATTTGAAAGTAATTTATCTTACATGAATATTCCAAATTCACAAGATTTCACATAAAGCTATTCCTGCAGCATAGGAAATCTCCAGAAGAAATTGTTATTCAAGTAGGAATGGCCCTGTGCAGAATAACCTGCAAGGTGTGGGGTGCAGTATTTGCCTTTGCAGTGTTTGTGTGCGTGGTAGCAGGGAGAGCTGTGTGAAGCCTGCTGGAAGTACAACTCACAAGTGAATTTTAAATAAACTATTAGAGAAAAATCTACATAAAAGGCAGCCTTGCAGGTGACTTTTCCAAGCAATTTCCATCACCTCACAGGCTGCCTGACTCATTAGTCAGCTCAGAGCTTTCACAGGAGTAAGAGGTGATTTCCCTGTGGTCAGATGATCTCTTGCAGGGAGGGACTGCATGACATTTATGTGCTGTGCTGCTTATTTATTTCTTCTGGCTCATACTTTATGACTATTCAAGAGTTTTATTTACTGTAGGAAAAATGTATTATGGACATACCTGAAACTAAAAGCAGTGAAATGAAGTATAAGGTTGATTCCTTAGTGATCTCACATTTCCAGACACTTTTAGTCTGGTTATATTTACCCAAGGAGGGAACCAGAGAATCAGAGATCATCTCATTTCTCTGAGTAAGCTCTATCACAGTAAAAAAACATAACAAAACCAATAAAACACCACTCCAGAATAATATTGTTATAACACAAACTAAAATAACTGACTGAAATAGCAAAAAACTTGTTTTCTGATTATTTTCTTCAGAACACCTAACTAGTGGTAGATAAAATAGATTATATATAGAACAGGAAAACTTGAAATTATTATACTTAAGTAATACCCATAAGAGGATAATTAAGTAATAGCCCATAAAAGAAGGCAGAAATATGCCTATATTAAAATTTTGGTGAGGTAAAAGACATGAAGGGATAGGTGGAGGTGGTTACCACATCTTACAGAGTTGAATTTTTCTCAGAATGCCATTTCTCATTCAGAAATTAAAATTATTGACTATTTTCAGTATTTTAAAATATAATATCCTCAATATTTGTTTGCCCTAACTTCCAATCTCTGGCTTAGACTGATGCTTTACGGGAGACCTCAAAAATCATACCACAAATAAACCAGAACTTGTTTTGCCACAAGTGCTCACACCATGACCAGTTTGGGCTGGCTTTCTGTATGTGACAGCCTGCACCATCCCTAGAGCAAAGTCCTTTCTATGCACAGAAAAGGGGCAGTCTCATCTCTTCAGCTCCAGTCTATGGTTTAGATGTGCACAACCCATGGGAGAAAAGAACAACAGAAATCTGAAATCCATCTGCCTCATGTTACAGTGGAACACAATATTCTGAGATTAAACACTCAGGCAGGATCAAAAGTTTCAAGGATTAGTCTAAATATAGGTACAAATTCAACAGAGAATATTGAAAAGCAGATGTTAAAAACAAAAACAGGCTTTCACCATGCAAAACCTATGTTCTAACTGTGCATGTTTTCAGAATGGGAAAAAAAGAACACTGTTTGCAAAATCATCCATATAATGGTGCTGTAGTTTGTGATGTTTGTTAAATCCACATGAGCAGAACAGGATCAGAAAGGAAAGCTGAGAGGCAGAGCAGTGAATTCCAGCACTGAGAATCTCTGCACACACAGTGTAGAACAAAACTCATCAAAACTGCTTTTTTCTACATGCCCACAGCATTCTATAGTTCTCATCTCCCAGGCTGAAAACTGAGTTATTAGGATCTCTCCAGAAGGATTTTGACTTTGTTATGGGACTTTAAACAGTAGCTTGTTTCATTTGTTATTAGTTTCTGTCTTACTTGATAGCTGAATTATCCATGTTTCCTGAGTGCTACATTTTCATCCTGCAAGGAAAAAAAAACAAAACAACAAAACACTTCTGTAGAGATCTGAGCTAGTGTCTCTTAAGTACATCATTTAACACAGCTACATTTTACTAAATCCATTTTTCTTTTCTTCTCCATCTTCCACAATGAATTTTCCACAACCTAGAAAATGGAGATGATTTGAATAATGTTCTTCACTGATGTCCGTGTAAGAAGGTGGCTAAATGCTCAAAATGTGCTCTGTTCATACTGAGACACATTATTTAAAAAAAAAAAAAAAAAAAGACAACAGCCTAAAAATGCAGGCAAACAGCACCAATAAACATGATGTTCCCACAGCTACAGTAGCAATGTTAACGTAGCAAAAGCCTGACTATAAAGTGAAAAAAAATGCCATACAAAGTTTCACACAGGCACACATTCCAGATTAAATTTTTGGCCTGTGAACATATTGAACAAGCAGTGGGTCAGGCTGTGTTCTCACATGAGCTCAGTTCGTAAGGAAATTAGTCAGGAAAAAGAAATACAGGTAGTAAATTCAGAAATATGACCATTGGGTCATATTATTCCTAAGACTCTTCCCTATAATTTCTTCAAACACAAACATGAATCTCAAAGATGAAAATGCATTCTGACTCCAGAAATCATTTCTAGTCTTGAATGGAAGTACAGAAAGATCTGAGTATGACACAGGATATTCCAGGGTACACAAGGACAGTTTTAGCTCTCTCTGCCCTTTGTTTTGATGTACTCTGGGCATGAAAAATCACTATAGAGAAGTACAAGGAAAAAGCTCAGAAGTAACTATAGTTTCAGAATCAGCTTAAAAATCTGATTTCAGTTTGTGAAAACTACAGAAGTCCTAGTACAATTTTACATTTGGAATTAATTACTCAAAGTGAAGAGTACAGTAAGACAGAGGTTCTAGTAAGATAGAGTTCTGACCAGTTTAAAAGTGGTACCCACACCCAGACAGTATTTCTCAATCCAGAGGAAACTGAATCTGAAATTACATACACCTAGGGTTTTCTTCTTGCCTTATTATGCTGTTTTCCACTATGCAATTACATTACAGCATTGAAAGCAGCTCTGTTTTGCACAGGTATTACCATTTTTATTAACCAAAGTAACTATGGGTGTATATCATTTACAATTAGTCCCTCTAAGTGTTTAACTAAATACCTCAGAAATTTTGGAAATTGAAGCAGTAACAAAAACCTATTATTTACTGACATGTTTTAATAGGATTAGAGCCCTCTGTGTTTTATCTTCTGAAATTATTGCACTCTAGTCACTTCAGCTGGTGTGCAATTCTTGACTGTGATGCACAGCCCTATTGTCACTCTGAGCAGTGGCTCTTCACCTCATTGTTAATGTCAGCTGCATTCACTGGCAATTTAAAAAATGCAGAAACTTCACAAGCAATTAATACCCTGCAGAAATTTCAGCAAAATTGCACAAGTACAAATTTTGCGGGAATAAAGTTGTACTGTAAGCAAAGAGGCACTGAAGTTCATCAAATGTCTTCCCAGGCAGTCTCCATTCCAGCAATATCAGTGTTCTACTGACTGAAACGTGACTTCCAACAAACACCTGACATTTCTTTTCTCTGCTGGGATTAAAATTGTTATTATTCCACGATAATTGTTTTTCAAACATTTCCTAAAATACTGGTTGCAAGCAACTCCCATAACCAGGCTGCATCCATTCCCTTCCCAAGGGACAGATCTGGATGTACAGGCACATACAACCAACAAACTGTAAAATTAGCAATGAAATTAAGAAACCCCACAAGAAAAATTCTTAGTAGAATTAAGACCTTTGCAATAAAACTTCATAAATTGTTTCTATTGTTGCTCTACTTCTGGACTGATTATTTCATGGAGTCCCAAATGACAGAAAAAACACACTCAAATTAAATCTCTGCCATGGTCACAATCTCAGTTATATTTGCTGTAATCCAGCGAATTTCCATAATCCTCACTATGAAAAGAATTGATCAAGGAGACCATTTTTTAAAGTTCTAAGTGTACCAAGCATCTTTTACTTATGCACATGCAGCCTGCTCAGCAAATCACTTCAGAAACTTTTGTGCCTCTATTTTTTAATATCTCTATTTATGATCATAAATGCCATCAGCAAAACTGGGAATTGAAATTACATAGTAAGGGGAAAATAGTCTCTGTCCTATATTTGAAAGATTAAAATTGAATTGAAAAAAAAGTGGCTTAATATTCATAGATGTTTATGTTACTACAAGAAAAACACCCAGTTTATAAAATCTATCCCAGGAGCCATATGCAATTTGTATCGATTTTACTTTCATAAAGTTGCTACCTCTTTATGATGATTTATAAGTAGACGAGTTAAGTATTTTAATATATATTTATCTGTAAACATCTATCCCCACTACTGGCTATAAGGAGGACCACAAAGCTCCTTTTTATGTTTTACAGTAATAAAAGACCCAGAAAACATAATCTTTTCAGTTATTCCTTAGTCACCACATTTTCACGTATTATTAGCGCTCTCCTAGAAAGGGCATTGCATGCATCCTGATATAAATACACTTTAAAACAAGCCAAGGTAGCAATGCAGGTCACACAAACACACTCATGATTTATAATGTGCTCTAAGAAGCTTTCAGACTGCATAAACCCCAAATATTCCAACAGCAATAAAGTTTTAAAGGTCTGGTCACCAAGAGCTGGGCTGAGGTATCTGTATGTGAAACACAAACAATTTTATGTCTCTGAGTAGATTGAAGTTCTTGAAAAAGACCATTCCATGCCCCACATTTTGGAGCGACAGACTAGGAAAAAAAATCTATCAAAATTTCATTTTAGGATGCATTGATTTTAAATGGAAAATACTTCCTCAAATTCTCCAAGTCAAGCATCTCCAAATCACAGAATCTCCTTATTTCCCTTTTTAAAAATATTCTTTTTTCTCCAATCACTGAGAAGTTTAGTGCCACAACTTTTCAAATATCATAGAGAGTGTCCTAGCAATTACATCTGGCAATTCCCTCAGAACCCTGGGACACATTTGTTCTTTTCCCATGGACTTGTGTAGGTTCAGGCTCCCCAGGTGGTCTCAAACCCAACCTCCTCCTAAACGGGAGGGACTTTGTTTGTCCAGTCCCTGCTTTGAGGCTCAGAGACTTGAGAGACGTGGGAAGAGTGGCTGTGAGTAAAAACTCCCTGGCCTTCTCCATTCTGCTTGCCACCCAATTTCCTGTCTTATTTATTTGGAACTAGGTGAGTGGGTATATTTTCTTAATTCTTCCTTTTCTGACCAACATCCCAGTAGAAGCTCTTCCTTTGGTTCTTCAAATTCCTTGACTAATTCCAAATCCCAAATGAGCTTTACCTTTCCTTATCCCATGCTAGCAGCACCCCTATGTTCTTCCCAGGACTGATTCCTCATTGTACTTCAGTTCTCCAGGAGCTCCTAACTCACTCATTCTACTGCCTCATCTTCCTGATTTCCCACACAAGGAAATCAGGAGTTCTTGTGCTGTAAGAAAAATGTCTTTTAAAAGCCATCAACTTTTTTTTTATTATCTGCCCTTACCCCTGAGGGCAGTTTCCCAAGGGAGACCCCATCCTGGAGTTTTGAGATTAAAAAAACAAAACAAAACAAAACAAACTCAAACCAAACCAGTCTGTGCAGTCAAGAATCCAGACGCAGCCAACCAGTGTTATCTTCAAGAGTTTTGCTGAGCCACAGCTAAAGCCAAGGGGCTTTGGTTCATTACTTCCCAAAATAACAGCCCATGCCATATTCCCCTCCATAAATTGAAGATGATTGGTGCATTTGCCCAGATCTGGAAACACTTATGCTCACATTAAAGCACAGAGAGAGCAACTCTGAAAGGAAAATGTGACTGAATCCCTAACTTAAGGCTTCACCAACACCTGCTCTGCACATAAACTGCATTTATTGTGTTCCCTTTTCATGCACCCTTCATTCCACTGAGCTGCTGCAATTCTCACCTTGTACAGTATTCCTGGGTTAGATCTTTGCTTCTGCCCCTCAGATGGAGGAATAGTTAGGGAGCTTTGGCCCAGTCTGGATGAAGTTCCAGAGTGCAAGGGACTCACAACTAAGCTACTCTGTTCCACAGAGCTGGGAACTTCCTGATTAATGCAATTAACAAGATTACTATTCCTTAATATTCCTTACCTTTAAGCACACTGAAGTGAAAAAGTTCAGGAATTGAACACTAGGAAACATAATGATTTATTATTGTAATCCTGCACCAATGCTTACCTTTTAAATGACCCTGTAAATGACACATCCCTCAAATACAAACCTAAAGATTATCCTGAAGGTAGATTAACAAAAAGCAGTCCTGAAAATGGCAAGCACATAACATTTATTGCTGAGCCATCAAACTAAAATATACCTGTACAATATGCCTTGCCTTAGCTACCAAAGTAAAAAGACATTTATAAATATAATGGATAATTCCACACCAATCAGCTTTTGTACTAAGAAAAAAAAACAAACAGAATTTATTCTGGTGTTTTGTAGCATATGACAGAGGTACAGTTTAACTTGTACCAGCCCAGCAGAGAACCTTATTACATGTAAAGACATGGGACTCTAATCCTACAGAGATTTATGCACTACCTAAATCTACTCAAAGTTTCATATAATTAATATCATTGAAATAGAGGTGTTGAGTACACAAAGCAGCAGGCTCAGACCAGCAGAACTACTTAGATTAAAAACAGTCTGACAAGAACATTATTTTTAATTGAGATTGCAATAATTGACTTAAGTGGAGGCTTTTTGTTTCCATTACTTGGCAAATCCGATTGTGCTTGATTAAAAAAAAAAAAAAAAAAAAAAAAAGATTGAGTGGGAAGATTCACTCTGATCTTTCCCAGATTTGATAATAAATCGCCATCCCTTGGCAATCATTTACCTGAGTCAACTTAGTATTCCCTAAGTCAGATGAGCTTTCTTGCCTTTCATAACATAAAATTAAAACAGTAGAAATTATTGATTAATGACAAGAATATATATGGCCAGCTCTATCATTTAATAAAGCAAAAAAGATCCATACCATTAAAAAAATTGATCTGGTTCAGTGTCCATAAATGTAAAACGTGTATGCTTTACTACTCTCCAAGGAATTTCTGATTAACCCTCTAGTTCATACGTACTCAGCATTCTTGATTGAAGCTCTAGCACAGTTTCTGTTAAACAGAAATGTCATTATTCAAGAAGACAAAAAGTCATAAAGCATAATGCAATCCTGCACTGTCACCACAGCAATAACCAACAGTGTGAATTCAGACAAATTACTTCTGCTTAAATATAATTTCCTTACAAAGAAATACATCACAAAAAAAAAAAAAAGAAATAAATCTGCTCATAAAACATCTGATAATTCAGGAGTAGAAAGTAGTGGCCATATTTGCCAAACTATACAAATAATGACACAAACCACTGTGGTTCAGTGGCTTAGCCCTAGAAAAATGATAATATTGCTGTAATGCTCACAAGTCTGACATGAGAAGGGGCTGAATTACACTCTCTGCATGATGTACAGTGATATTTCACACAAGGACAGAATTCATGAGGTGAAAAAAGCAGCACAAACAAGAGGCAACATAATATAAATACTGCTGGGCACAATCATTTCAATTAGCAGGTAAACCACAGGCAAGTTTTGCTCTTCAGTCTATAAATATGATTTTACCCTAAAACTAATTCAGAGACTGATTTATTGATTAAGGAGAACAACTGACCCAGTGTTTGGCAATTCCACTCCACTATCACCAAGCTGAGTAAACCCTGGTAACAAACTCTGCTGTATGACCAGCAGACCTCTGAAAAGAAAAGCATTCTTAACACTGTGTTATATTTTAGTTTACAAGTACAGAATAATTACAGCTCTGTGATTCAGAAAATAGGAGAGGAAATGAAAATAAGCCAAACAATTCTGGGATATTCATTGACTCACTGTAAAAATCTTAAGTGTAATAAATATTAACATCTATGCAGTTATGCAAGCAATATACAGTATTATTTTCAAACTATGTATTTCAAAATCAGTAGTCACATAAAGCCAGGTAATAAAATTTGATTGAGAAGAGCCTTTATCCCACACAAAGTCCAGATGACTCTGGGAAACATCAATAAATATAACTTCTAATGTAGCATGGAAAGTCATTTCACTAACCCTTGCCTTGTCTGCTTGGAAAGTATTTGTGAGAACCAATAAAATCTTTCTTTGATTACACTGGCAATCAATACTTGGTTTCGAACACAGGCAAACACCTTAAATCCTAAGATTTAAAATACATCTCCCTAGAGTATCTGGTTGACAAATACTTTTTTTTTCCCCTGGCCCTTTTCTGATGTGCTGTTCCAATAACAGCAAATCAATCACAGAATCAGAGGACAGCCTGAGCTGGAAGGAACACACACAGATCATTGAGTCCAGCTCCTGCCTCTGCACGAGACCACCCCCACAATCTTGCCATGTCTCTGAGAAAGCTGTTTCTTAGTAAAGGATACCTGAAGTATTCCTTAGACCACTCCCAAATCAGATACCACAGCTCTTATAAGGAGTCTAAAAATTTTCCTGACCCAGTATATTTGCCAATATCTCCACAGAAAGTGCTTTGCTCCCTTACAGTTCCCTCCTCATTAAACATCCCCTCATGGGAACTCAGACCAGTATCTTCATTCAAGCTGAGATCAGTTTTTGCATCCTTTTCAGGCTGTCTTGAATTTCTGCCAACACAGCAATATTTAGCCAACTAATTTGATATTACTGATTAATGAAAAAAGCCTGTAGCTCCCAACTCTTTTCATGTGTCTAGTGTTAACAATTGACAGGAACACCAGAAGCAGTACAGCTGGTATAAAAAGATAATATATACAGGCAGATATTTTCAGGTATTCTCCAGAGTAATTGCTCTGTTGGATCAGCTATTTAAATAGTTTTTTTCTCAGACTATAACCACACCCAGCTTGGTTCTCCTCCAGTTTAAGAAAGATGTAAAACTGAAGTAGGTCCTGTTGATGCCATGGTGACAAAGGGCCTAAAGCTCAGAGGGATAGGGTACAGACATGCAGAGTCTGGCAGAGAAAAGGCTAAAGAAAACCTAACAGGAGCCTACAATTACTTGTAAAGTAGTTGCAAGATGTCAAAGCCAAACTCTTCTCAGCCTCCTTAAAACAACAAATCAAACCAGTTGGGTAGATTGAGTCTGCAGACTATGGAAAAGCTCTGTGCCAGGTGGGGAACATGGCATAGATTTTATATTAATTCCATTTTCAGATGTTTTCAAGACTTTTCTAGACAAATCCACAACTGACCTGATTTACCTCTGGCATCAGAGCCACTGTCAACCAAAGATTAGATTTGATCATCTCCTGAGGTTCCACTGAGTCAATTATTTTATGGTTGTGGGATAATCTGTAGGAATAGGACTCATCCAGGCACCCCCAGCCCATTGTGAAACAGAGACAGACTCACTGTAGATGTCTCTTTGAAAAAGGCTCAGCTTTTAAGGATGGGGAAGCCATTTGAATAGCATTAAGAACATGAGGAGTGTTTTAAACGACTGCAAGTGAGTACAGATTGAATTATACTCCCTGAAGTGCAATTGGGAATACAATCTAATCTCATTAGGTCAATAACATATTGTGCTGGTAAATCTAGTTTATTTTTTACTCTACTCTTACCATTCTCCATTGATTATTTTCATCATTTTATCCATATAAATATGCTAGGTCACCCAGAAAACCTGATTACTGTAGTTAAAATTATCTGGGAAAAAACAAAGTATTTATGGTTGCAGAAAAAAAACCGCATAAATTTTCAGAAAAACTTTCAATAGTCTGTCCTGTAAATGGTTGTCAAGAAAATTACCAAAATATATCAGATGAATTAATTTGCAACTCTGAGTGAAGCATTTGGAGGATTATTTTTATTTCCTTCGAGTTTGCAAGATAGTAGGAGAGCATTCTGAAGTGCTTGGCTTTGGTTTTACAATAATTTAGGGATATCGCTCCAGCAGTGATTCTGCTGGAAGGCAGGCCCTGGACAACCAAACAAGGCACTGAGATCAGCACAGGAGAGAGGGCTCCTGAACATTCCTGCACTTTACTTGTTCACTGAAGGAGGAAGGAAACAAAACAATTACAGCAAGTTGGGCAGTCTGAGAGGTGCTAGCATTCATTTCCTTCAAATTCAAGTACTGTACAAAAGCTCCTTGTGATCACTGCAAATTCAGATTTTTATTCTGGTAAATCACTGCTTTTTGCATGCAGCCAGAAAGACTTTGCCACCACCTGCATCTTCATCCTGTTCAACCTCCGGAAAATGGAAGGCACCAGAGTCCTTACAGCTGTGAAGAAACCAAGAGGTGCCAGCTCCTCACGAGGCAAAAGAAGGACTGATGGAACAGCGCCAGATTAGTCAAACACAGCCCAGCCAGCCCTAGGGCTCTTTTCATCTCTTTTTCTTTTCTGTCCATGGCAGAGGATAATCTGAGGAATTCAAAAGCCTAATATGCTCACTAGTGAAGTCCAGGGACACAAGCATCTCGACTGGTACAAATGGTCTCTGTGGCATTATTGGTATCGAAGTATTTGTTTTTTTTCTCCAGCAAAACATTATATTTATTCTCAAATTGGATTAAGCCAGACATCTGTTTTTTGATCTTTTATACATCTATCTTTCATAGCTACCAAATTATTATTACACATCTGCCCACTAGTTTTGATTTATAAACAAAATAAAAATATTTCAGACTGAAATGATGATAACAGGAGAAAGTAATTTCAAACAACTCTCAGCAAAATTTAGCAAAATTAAGTCATATTTAAAACAGGTATATTTTTTAAATCAAATGACAAGTTTATACATTACCTGCTTAAAATAATTAGGAAATGAAACTATGATCATATGTGATCATTAGGATAATGATATTAAAAGGAAATGCAAATTTCCATGCAAAGAAACCTAAAGATCTGTGAGGGAGCAATGTAATTAGGACACATGGAACAAATTGAACTGCACCATAAGGAATTCAAACTGCAAATATTTCAAATAAGAAAACAACAATAATTCCAGCTTGGCAAGTTTTGGAACAGCCTAAATCTATTAAGAAAAGTATTGGCACAGGACTATAAGTGCTATGGTTTAAAATCTGATTGTGGTGAAGTCTCTGCTCATGTCTTTGCAACAATCAATCAATCAGCCCCTGCAGAAGGCAGAACCGATGCAAGAGATGCAGCAGCAATTGTGCAGCCTCAGATTTGCAAAGAGCAGCAAGCAGTGTGCTCCATCCTCCCCCTTTTGGCGTTTATTTACTAAATGTGCTCCATTTTGGAGCGTATTTACAGTCCAGGGTCCCCTCTCTGCCCCGTGACCCTGCTGCTGGAACAGGAGTGGGCAATGCACTGACTCATGGCAGCAGAGGAATTTGGCTCCGTGCTTCCTTAGCCATCCAGGATTGTTACTGAATCACACACCATTCTTACTATTCTCCCTTGCTCTGTTTATTTCACTGGGTAATTTTTTTTCCCCCACCACCCCATTTCTCAGGAGAGAGAAAAATGCTTTGTATCCTATTTTTAAAGCTATCCCCAGCAGCAATACCAATCCTAGTATTTTTACAGACTGTCTTCTCCCATCCACAAATTCTAATAATATGCCACAGAAACCAGTTTAAATGCCTCACCTAATTTAATATATTAAGTGAACAGAACTGCTGAGAACAAATAATTATTCCATTTCTATTTGATATTTTCAGTTAACTTTTCTGTGTAGGCTTTCTTTCATGCTAAACAGTATTTTCTAGTTTATTCAACAATTTATCCTACCAAACATAACATTTCCCATCAGCAACTGAATTGATCAGGAAGTGATCAGAGCTGGACAGCAGCACAGCACTGCCTTTCAGAGTTATTGATTTACTTCCAATGAAGCCAATAGGATCTTGCAGTCAGCACAATATTCATATTGCCATATTGAACAGAATTTGGTCTTTAACAGTAACTCAAAATTATTAATTTTAGTATGTTTAGAATCAATTTCAATATTCTTAGAAGTTACAAAGATATTGCAAGGAATGAATGACGAGACACAAAAGAAAGCATGTATATGCATCATTTTGTGTATTTTTAAAATAACTGTCTATAATTTTCACCCCTCACCACCATGCATCGGTCCACCAGCACTGCAACATAAATACCCACTGCTTCTCTCCAATAGTTTCAATGAAAATCAAAAGAAAATCTTTATCACTTACATCCCCACTAATGCCAATAAAGTATTCCATATCATTATAATTTGAATTTCCAGAAACTTATCTCCAAGAAGGGCATCTATGCTTCTTGAACAATTTTCATTTGATCCAGATGTGAAGGGAGAGTCAAAAACCAATAAAAACTTGAACCCCATCATTAGGGATATTTTATACAGAAACATTTTCCTCAGAACTCTATTTCCATTTCCATGAAGATTTTTGTCAATGTGTCAAAACAATTTGTTAATATATTAATGATAGAAAACATCATTCCTACTCCAGAAATCAGGATCTGAAACAAATCTGCTTGTCTGCAACTGTTCACACATTTTGAAGTAAGTCTGCAGGACATGGCCCAGTTAAAATAAACATAGAACAACAATAACACCAAGCAGGTTATTGAATTTGTGCTATGAAGATAGAAGGGTGCCAAAAGATTTTAACGATGCTTCAGAAGCAGGTGAATCCTTAATAATTACAATAATACCAATAATTACAGCTTTTTACAAAGATGTGGGGTTTTATTGTAATTGATTCTCCTACAAGAGTTAGGAATTATTTTCCTCAAGTAGAGGAAACAAATGTGTATTTTTCTAATGTTTCCCAAGTAATGATTTAGCCCAGTGGACAAAGTTTGGCCACCATCTTGTCCTGAACACACGTGCATTAATAATTTGCCAGTTATTTGTTTGGGTTGTGCCCCTCAGACAAGGAGCCCTGCTGACTCTGTCACTGAGCCAACCTTGTATTTTAAAACATGAAATTGTCACTACAAATTGTGCATGCCTGGTGTGCCAAACAAAGGTTCCTGAAATAAATGAAGCAACAACTTGTGTCATGACAGTGGACATGGCAGCAGCCATAACAATATGCTCCCAAAAAATTCTTGCACTTCATTTTTTAAAATAAAGTCAACATCCTTATTAATTCTTATGTTCTCTTATTTTAATTTGATGAACAGTAATAGAATTTTAATTAATAGGATTTTATACATAGGGAATTAAATAAAAAGGGTGTTATATCCCTTTAAAAGTAAGCAAAACATTTGCAACTTTATCTTATGAAATAGAAATATATTTTAAATAATAATAAGAGCAAATACACAGATGGTAAACAGCAGGAGCTCCTAAATAACATAAACCAGGGCTCAAAATGCCAATCCTTTCTTGAATACATAGTTTTATCAAGAACAGTTCCTACAGGAGTAACTGGAATTTGTGTGTGCCTTCTCTCCTTTAACCTGCAGTATTTCCATGCACCAGCCATCACCATTTGCAGAGACATTCAAGTTACCATGTCCAAACATCATGAATTTCCTGCGCAGGACTTACACAGGGAATCAAGGTGCTCAGAATAACATGACAATCTGTGGAGGGAGCACGAGAAACACTTCTCTAACACCAGTGACATTCCCAATAACGAGGCCCTGTGGCAGCAGCAGCTCCCAGCAGGTCAGCCAGGTCTGTTTGTGCAAAGCTGTGGCACACTGGATTATTCCAAGCAGTGAATCCAGTGGCATTACCCACAGCAGCAGAAGAATTGTTGTATGTGTTTCATATTTTCTGAAAAATCCCTTCGCCCAGGATTTTTTCTCCTGGGAAGCTGAGAAGCCTCAGAGAAAAAGGAAAACAATTCTTATCTCATTTGCTTCTCCAGTGTTTTGCTCCTTTGGAATGTGTTTGGAGATTGTTTACCCACAGGTGATTGTTTCGTTGGATTCTGCTGTGAGTTGTTTTGGCTCTTTGGCCAATCAGTGCCAAGCTGTGTCAGGGCTCTGGAGAGAGTTTCATTATTAACAAGTTTCATTATTATCTTTATTACAATAACAATTATTATCTTATTTCATTATCTTATTATTATAATAACAAGTTTCATTATTATCTTTTTAGCATTCTGTAAGTATCCTTTCTGTATTCTTTAGTACAGTTTAGTATTCTTGAATATAATGTAGTATCATGAAGTAATAAATTAGCCTTCTGAGAACATGGAGTCAGATTCATAATTCCTTCCTTGATCAGGGCACCCTGCAAATACAATAACAGCCTACATCCAAGACATTATTAGGGACAACTTTTCTGCTTCTCCCTCCTCCTTCCCTCTCATTAAGGTACGAAACCCAACGTGAGTTATCCAAATGCTCCTGAGCAATTAACTCGTGTCATCATTCTACAGTCATCAGTTCTAATTTATCCTTAATGAGAAGAGTGTTAGAGCCCACGTGCACCTCTGAGTAAATACAAGGATTGTAGCACACTCGTAATTTGTGATGCTTGTGTGAAAGTTAATATATATTAACTGAAATAGGCCCATGCAACAGAAAGAAAATAGTCACAATTGCAAAAAGGCAGGTAATGGTTTCCTTCAAATCAACTCAGGAACTCCAATCTCATATTAATATAATTTTCAGAATTATGAATAAAAGATTAAGAATACTAAAAATTAAAATAAATTGAATTGTGTTTCCTAGCTGGTGTCTCAGTTCCAATTTTTATTGGCCTTCTCTTTTAATCTATTTTTATTAGATTTTCTTTCCATAATATAACTAGGGCAAGGCATATATTTGAACTGTATTCCCATCTTGATATATCTGTTATTTTACTTATGCTGAAATTACAAGATTTATCCCATAGGTTATGAGTAAAAGCATATACTTATATTAGTTTTAAATGGGTCTTTTCTGGATCTCAAGCATTGATATTGTTGCCTTTACTAAAATTGGGCTTTTTGAAAGCTAACTCTGCTAGGATTGGGTTTTTATTTTACCTTAATGGATTAAAGCCAGCTTAGGGCAACATGAGATCTAGTCAGTCTTCCTCCAAGGAACGTTCTTGGTGCAAAAAGTGAAAATTAAACCTGAAGGCTTCAGTACAAGGTGTGAAATGCAAAACTCCCCTTGTGTTTTCTCATCATCTTCAACTTCCTTGTTAAAAATTTATCAAACCTACCAGTTATGAATATCAAGCACTACCTAAATGCATGAGATTAAAACATCAAGATTCACAGCTTTAAGAAAGTGTCAGCCTGAGAAACTGGATTTCTTCTTCCTGAATACGATGTGAATTCTCCATTTTGCTGTGTTGGTTTTTAGGTGAGAGGAATACAAAACAGATCTTCAAGGTCTCCAGCCCCATACAGCAACTCACACCACAAAACAGCCCACAGAGGCGTCTAGAACAACAATCTAGGCTTCTTTTTTATTTATTTCCTACCCTAATTTTAGCAGCCTGTTGCTGTTAGCCCTTCTCTCAGGCTGAAGGCTCTTTCCTTGAGCCCCCAGCTGGAAGATATTTTTTATTCACATACACTACTGGTAGTACCCTGCAAGGGAAGGAATGCTCTCAGTGACAGAGACAGCTTGTAAATCTTGTAATCAAGAGAATATTTCTAAGTGATTTTGTTTAAAATGTTTTAATATGTAGATACTGAGTGATAGATACATATGTGTATATATACATCTATATACACTGTGTACTTACCTATATATGTTTATATAGTTACACATAACTTCTCTTTTCTAAAGAAACCATTCTCAAAGGATTTAGGCATGACTTCAGTATTATGACACATCTAATTTTAATCTCACTTTCAACAGTGAAAAACTTTGTTTTCCTTGAAAGTACTTACATCATAAATAGTACATCCAGATTGCAGGCTGGAGCTAAATATACCAAAACCGTATTCCAAGTATATAAAAAATTATTTACTCTCGTACTGAAAGGATACATTTTTAAGTCATACATTATTAAAAACAGAATTGCTTTAAAGTTTAAGGAAGAGATATGATTTTTTGAGGGTTTTTTGGGGTGGTGGGTAAAAACTTATACCATGTGGCATAAAGTAGTCTAAAAGAAGCCCCTTCCCTTCCCACCCAAAGCTTGTACATATTTCATTTTAATCACTTTTTTCAATCTATTAAATTAAAATTTCTACAGCACTTAGTATCATATGTAATTTTAGTCTCTCCTTCAGGAAGAGGCAAACTTCAAGTTCCCATTAATTTTTAAATACTAAAACACAAACATTTAAATTACCTTGTGATTCCACCCCCTTCTTTTCCTAATCAACATCTATTTATTCTGTTAAAATATTATTTTAACCTTTCCACCAATCTGAAGTGGGATACACACTCATTCTGGGATACTAATAATAAGCAAAGTAACAAACCATATTTAAAAAAATATTTAGGACATCTCCTTAATCTAGTTGAATTTTGTGCCCAGTCTAAAATTCACACTCAATCTTAGATTTCTGTGACAAATACCAGCCACATTTAGGCTCCTGCTATTTCTGTGAGGCGCACAGATGAGGACCTTTGATGAGGTTTGTTTCTAAAGGATGATAAATGACATCACTGAAGGCTTATAATGTTACACAATTACTATCATGATATTTGTACTTGGGCTATTTCCAAACACCTGTGGAACTCTGCAGAGCCACTTCATGGGATATTGCAAGGCAGCAGGTTTGCATTTCCCTCATTCCACAGTCATGTCTAATACTGGCTTCATTCATTTATTTCCTAATTCCATAATCATGTGTGGTAATGTCAGGAGCACGCAATTACCTAAATGACACCAAAAAATATGTATTTTATCCCAGTACTTTCAACAGAAAATTTATGAGTGTTCCTTTGCCAAATAAGCTGCAGAGCGTATCAGCCACCCAATGAACAAAGGCTTCTACTCTCTAGCAATGAAATAATGACTGAAATTTAATGGTCCTTAGACATCTGTAAAGGACTGGGAATGCACACACAAATAACCAATCATTCAGGCTGTTGGATAAACTGGACCTTCCCTACAAAGTGCAGCTATTTACTCCTTCAGGCCTGGTGTCCCCTCTGTTGAATATTAAAATAAGCCACGAAATAAAGTTTCCACCCAGCCTGTTTCTGCCCTAGGACAGGTTCATCCCATCAGTGAAGGGAACAGAAGCAGGGATATGAATCCTTGCTCCAGGACAATGGAAGCCTGCACCACTGAAGCCATGTGGTATCTCACAGTTTTCCTGGGGTGTTCTTGGGGGTTTTACTGAGGAGCTCTGTGCACAGACATATTTCTGTTTAAACACTGCCCAGGCCATGTTCTTTGCCCAGATCTGTTCTAGTAAACCTACCCAAAGCCAACTCAAACACCAACACCACGTGTCTTGCAGCTGCAAAGGGGTTTGTAACTGCTGTAAGGCCTCCAGGGAGGCAGGAGGATGCCCAGACTTTACTCAGCCAAGTAACAAAGCCAAGTCCATATGAATGCAGCAGTGCCTGCAGCAGCTGCGTAGTGCTCACAGAGTTAAGAACACAAGGCAAGTCCAAATTCACACTGACAAATTCAAGTCATCACCACTCATAAAGAAACTGTCCTGTCTTTGTGCAATGCCACAGAGAGATGCCAGTTTTGTTCTCCACTATTAAAATACGTTTTCCAAGTGAGGTTTGAAAAGAAAGAAACAGTAGTCATGGAATTTACCATTTTACTTCTCTGCTACTACATCTCAAACAAAAATAGAGACAATATTTCTTGGATTACATAAATGTGTTTATAATGCACACTAAACCAAAGAATATTCTTGGAATGTACCTTTACCTTTAAAAGCTGCTGTTCAAACTTTTCAGGTCCAGCAGTATAAAACATGTTTTGATTTTATAAGCAAGTTCATCACCTATCCAGTTTGCAGTTTATGCCCCACCTGTATCTGTTTTATGAATGCCAGTGGGCTTTGAAGATCTACCACATACCCTTCAGTTCCTTTCCTCTCCTTCATTAAACACGTTCTTGACACTTTTTAGGACCCATACTACACTCACATAAAGAGGATTTATGAACAAACATGTGAGATGAGCTGCTGCTCACCCAGTCTAACACTGAAATGCAGCAGCAGCAGCTCATATCTTCACTTTCAGAGTTGGGTGAGAATTCCCCATGGAATATGCATTGTGTAATATTTGACACAAACCTAACATTTCTTTTTGATTTGTAGTGGTGTTCTCTGAAAAGCACAAATGAAAACACACAACCTCGCAATAGAGCTTTCTGCAGTGCTGGAATTAGCATCCATGTGTTCCTGTGCACTGTGAGCTGTGTCAGCTGCTTGGCTGTTTACAAATTCCAAGCAATCACAGCTATGTACATTTGTATTTAATTAATTTATCAACCACGCTGCTCTTCTGCTTTATTCAAAATAAATTTCCATGTGACTACAGTCAGCTCTCACTGAGACTATTTTTTTCCATCTGTAAAATCTGTAAAGTACAGATTAAGTCATTTTTAATTACAAACTAATAACAAACTAATGGTATAATTTATGTGGTAATCTAATTTGTCATTTGAACACTGTAGAAAATAACAGTAGCTGCCAAACAAGACATCCTAGGAAATTGTTGTAATACATATTTGGGTAAGTGAAATACTATTCCTCATCATACTATTCCAAATTAAAGATTTCTATGGAATGCAGAACAAATTACAACAGCACAATAAACACAGCTCTTTGAAAGTCAATTCCAGACACTTTTGGTAAAAATAATATAAGTCATATAACTTTCCTCTACTATTTCAATGAGTATCTTCCTCACATATTTGAAATCACTCTCAGGTTCTACATTCCAGGTTGTGAGTTACCTGGAGTTAGAGGCAAAAGTGACAGCAGTGAGAGACCCCCTCCCTGATACAGAACCATCCACCTAAAGAACCACCCACATCTTAAACTGGTGTAGGGCTAATTCTTCAGCACACAGAACATTTCCTACAGCCTCAGATTTTTGATTCAGCATTAAATTGTAAATGATGTGCAACAATAAAATTGTGTAACTGCTGTTTTGTGTGGGCTTGAGGTGTGTTTGGGCATAAAATGGGACTGAGATGAGATGTGTGCAGAGTTGTGAAGGCAAAAGCACGAAAAGCAGCACTTCTAAGTGCAAAGCAAGAGTCTGAGAAAGCCTTTTCATGAATCCACAAAGTTGTGTTAAAAACTAATTTTGGCAAATAAGGGGAAGTTGTGCATTCCACAGCTGAAATCTGAAACTGTTTGTGCAGCTGTGGCTCATCAGTAGCAAAAGCACTGTCCATAACACAGGGCTCGGACACCATCACCTAAGATCAGAATATTTGAATTTTCCAAGACTTTTAGCTAATCTCTGCCAAGAATGAATGCACTCTTTCTTCTAATAAATGGTCAGTCTTTATTAAAAATACTACTTTGAGTCATTGGTCTTTGTTTTGAGAATCTTGAAGTGTTCTGATATTATTTCCTATGATGTTACATAGCTCTGAAGTCTTAAAAAGTATATGACACTGGAAAGAATTTCAATATTTTCTCAGTAAAAAAAAAAAAAAAATCTTCAAATGTGTTACAGTGACTGAGAAGGAAAGAAAAATGAAACCATCCCCAAAACACCTGGACCAAGTATTCATGTCACTGCTGTTTACATATCTCCTTAACTACAACACATCATGAATTGGCCTGAATACTTTTATCCCATGCATATTAAATGGTTCATTTATTAAATAATGCTGAAACTGAAAACTTCAACATCTCAAAATTGTTTCCCAAAGCTACGTCTGGCTTACCAAGGATCCATCTACTGCAGAAGGAACTATATAGTTACTGCTCAGCTCACCTGGCAAAACAATGTGAGCTTCTCAGCTGCCATGGATATTTGTCCTGGCTTTCTTTCATGGATTCAATTTTACATGAGAAAAACTGGATATGAAATTACACTTTCAGATTGTTAAGACCCTCATTCAGATTGTTAAGACCCTCATTCACACACACTTCAGGAAAAAAAAAACAACCAAAACAACTTATCCTACAATTGAAAAGGTGTCAGAGAAATAGCCTAAATATATTTTAAAATTTGAAGCAAAACTTTTTGGATCCAAAAGCATTTCACACAGTATCTCCACATTAATCTGTACACTGTGCCAATCTGTATAAAACCAACTGTGAAAAATATCACATTATACCATTCTCAGCAGCTTCCTACATTCTTTACATTTAGGAGTGCACTGGAATGAGAGAGGGATTGCAAAAGATTTGGATTTACAAACAGGAAACCACAAAATATTTTACTTTCTTATCCCAAAACTATAACAAGCTAAAGACTTAAAAGAAAAATAACTGGATTTAAAAAAACCCAAAAAACTAGATTTTATTGATGTGTGTATTTGCACATGGTAATTAAGATACATATTATATGCTCTTTATCTCCATTAACATACTGACGTATTCCTCAAAAAAAATCCCAAGAACAAAGCATATTTTTAGGAGGTTTGATTACTCATTTCACTCTGCAATGGTGCAGGAATAAACTGATCAATGACATTGCTCAGTATCACAAAGTACTGGGTTGTACTTGCCTGATTCTGTGTTCAGTCAAGTAAGTAGAAATCAAAGAATGTTGTTAAGATGTTAATCAGACCTTTGCCCTTCACGTTCAATACCATAACTTTGTTCTGTAAATTCCTGGAAAATCTGAAGTTTTTGTTTTAAGGGAAAAAAACCCTGAAACTTTCAGGCTGATTACAGATTATGCTATTTTAAAAATTGTATTCAATTACATAGCCAAAATATGTAGTTAAGAAATATCTGGCCTGTGGAACTAAAAAGCTTCAACAGAGTTTAAAATTCAGTCTCCTTCGTCTATAGTTTGGTCTTGCATTTTCAGAGACCCTGACGAAGGCAAGGAAATGATGAAATCTGACTCTATGTTCTTAGAAGGCTAATTTATTATTTTATGATATTATATTAAAGAATACTATACTAAAGAATACAGAAAGGATACAGAAAGAAGGCTAAAATATACTAATGAAAAACTCGTGACTCTCTCCAGAGTCTCGACACAGTTTGACGATGATTGGTCATGAAGTAAAAACAATCCACAAGAACCCAAAAAAACAATCACCTACCACATTCCAAAGCAGCAAAACACAGGAGAAGCAATGAGATAATATTGTTTTCCTTTTTCTCTGAGGCTTCTCAGCTTCCCAGGACAAGAATCCTGGGCAAGGGGATTTTTCCAGAAAATATGATGGTGACAGTTTGGTCCATTGCCCAGCCTAAACTTGCCCTGGTGCAGACTGAGGCTGTGTCCTTTTGTTCTGTCAGGGGTTCCCTGGGAGAAGACCGGGCTCCCTCTGGCTACAGTCACTCTCCAGGGAGTGGTATTTTAGAGCCCTCTAAAATAAAAGATCTGGGAGAAGACCGGGCTCCCTCTGGCTACAGCCACTCTCCAGGGAGTGGTAGAGCAGGGAGCCCTCTAAAATAAAAGACTGCCACTTCTAGGGCAAGATGAGGTTCCCAAGATGAGAAGCCCCTGCAGCTCCCAGCTGGGGCAGAGGGTGTGGAAAGGCTCCCAGCAGGAAAGGCCCAGGGCTGCTGGTGGAAGGGCTGAAGCAGAGCCAGGGGTGGCCAGGTGGCAAGCAGGCCAATGGCCCTGGGCTGTGCCAGACACGGCATGGCTGGCAGGAGCAGGGCAGGGCTTGTGGCCCTGTGCTGGGCACTGGGGAGGCCACAGCTCCAGTGCTGTGTCCAGCTGTGGGCCCCTCAGTTCTGGGGAGACATTGAGGGGCTGGAGCAGGTGCAGGGAAGGGAGATGGGGAAGGGTGTGGAGCACATGTCCTGTGCAGAGGGGCTGAGGGAGCCTGGGGGGCTCAGCCTGGAGCAGGTGGGGACAGGGACACCTCACTGTCGTCACCTCCGTGCCAGGAGGGTGCAGCCAGGTGGGCTCTGCTCCCAGGGAACAAAGGAGAGGACAAGAGGAGTAGCAAATTGGCTACTAGGAAAACATTCTTCACCCTCTGGTGGTCAGGCTGCCCAGGGCACTGCTGGAGTCACTGTCCATGGAGGGATTTAAAAAGGGTGTAGGTGTGGCACTGGGGACATGCCCTAGTCGTGGCCTTGGCAGTACTTGGACTTGATGTCAAAGGTTTTTTCCCAACCTAAATTAGTCAATAATTCTACAAAAAGGGAAAAAAACCCCACATTGCTGAGTATTGAATGAGCTACAAGGGAAAAGTGTGGCTTTGTTTATACTTCTCAATAAATAACAGAAAAATTCCTGTAATAAGCTTTGTTATTTCAACACACACATTGTGCCTTTTTGCTACTACCTTTGTCATGAAAAGGTGGTATCAGAATTATCATTCTTGATACTTCTGACCTTTTCACTATTCAGTTATGTTTAGATTGACTGTCAGTTCTACCTCTTCTTCAGAGGTTACTAAGGCTGTAACCAAAGAAAAATGCGAATTGCCAGCAAGTCAAATTACAGAACATTAATAAGGTCAAAGCAGTACAGTTTATTATCATCTTTCACAGAATACATGAAACATTAACGCTGTGCTACTTCATTTTCACTACAATAATTGTTAAGAGACCTTCCCGTGCAACTTATTCTCATTACAACTTTAAAATTACATTGTGATTTGTAATCCTGTAGCCCTCTTAGAATTTGTCTCTCTCTAAATATCTTATTTCAAACTGCACAGAGCTGCCTATGAAATATTTCCAAATAAAGTGTTTTATTTGCACTTCAGAGTTTCACTGAAACTAATGGAAGGTAGACTGGGGCACATAAGCAGGAAGGCTGTAAGACAAGATGCCATTTCACATGCTGGCAGAGCAAGAGACTGAGCTAAAGGCCTCCTTCCAGCCTACTCAATTGGAATTATTCTCTGTCACCGTGAAGAACAAAACACAAGCACTGTCTGTGAATCCCTGCTAAAGGTAGAGTGCATTTTGTAGGGAATGGTAATGGTCGGTGCACCCTCGTCTAGAGGGAGGTTGGTCTAGAGGGCTGGAATTGGATGATCCCTAATGTCCCCCCCAACCCACATCACTCTGTGCTTCTGTGAAAAGCTTTACAGCACCACAAGGTTCTCTCTCGCAGTCCACTCTATATTGCACTCTCCCAGTGCAATACAGACTGCCCAGCCCAAACTGTACATTTCTCATAAATTAATTTATTCTTCCAGAATCTAATTGGCTTCAGGATTACCTAGCTTGACATCTGAGATAGCAAAGAATGGATTTTCAGATCACTGCTAAGAAATCATATATATTGTTCTATATTAACAAGTCGCATACCAGGTCCCCATGCAATAGGGTGAACTTTAACCTTAATTTGCTCAGCAAATATTCAGAGAAGCTTCTAAATTATACTTTATATAGGGAATACTTTTCTCTGAACAATAAAAATATAACTGTCTTTTATTCAGAGCACCAGGATTTGAAACCAAGAGTGAATATAATTGAAAGTTATTTATTTCCTATACAGTGAAGTAAATAGACAATGCTTAAGTGTTGGTATAGATTCCATTTATGATCCATTTATGAAACACAGTGTGTTTCTCATTTTGAAGTTAAGAAAACCCTCCTGTTTTTGGTGGTTGTTTTTTTCATTCTAACTTTCCTGATTTAACACAGTTTATTGTGAGTTCAGGTGGACTGTACAATTTAGGGGCTTCAGTTAAATGGGGACTTCAGTAACTCCATATTCACAGGACCTTTCATGTGTCCCTAGTTCACAGTACCTGCCTTATGAGCAGAAATCTCCTGCTTGGCCTTGGAATAAAATTATTTAACATCAAGCTTTTAGGGATAACTAAGGATAACTTAGCAATAACATTGCTTTGCAGGAACACTGCCCAGCTCTATGCAGAATCCATCTGCTGAGATGGAAGCAGAAAAAGACAGAACAGTAAAATAAATGGGGAAAAAAGGAGAACAGTCATATTCTATTTTTAGGTATCTAAACTTTCCTCAGTATACTGACATTCCATAGTTTGAGCTGGAACCTAGAAAGCAATAACCTCTTATCTGCATGGCAGAGAAATCCCCATCACCAGAACTTAGGTGTGTGCATCCCCTTCTGCAGTTTCTCAGAACAATCATTTTGGATTGAGGCTTTCATGGAATCAGAATTACACATCCTATGCCCATTCTGCTGGCCATGCCTTCACTTTCACTTCATACAGTCTCCTTCCCACTTCTCCCCACTCTTGGCAAACCCCCAGCTGCCAGCCTTGCCACATGTTGTAGGTGACTGCTGCAAGGCCAGACACACAGCTACAGTGAGGCTCCTTTCAGGACTCCCAGCTCTCTGCTCTGCCTCCTCCCCCCTGTAGAAGAGCTTTTTAAGATGCATCAGTAAAATGGCCTTACAATTCTGTTGAAGCTGGGTCGTTAAGACTAAGTTACAAATTCTGAACTGGTTGAGTGAACCCAGAGAAGGACTGGAAAAACAAGCAGCCAGGACTTTGTAAAGCATTTGTGCTATTGAAAAAGTCAATGTATCATACAACCTCAACCCAAGGCTCTTCCATTTGAACAACTGCACATAAATATGTACTGAAAACTCCCAGTTTCACTGTGGCAATGAAAACCACTGAGTATTAACATGTTTGGTGATGTAAGGAAATACTAGACAAAGCAGTTCACAAGTGCCTCCTGCACAATAAACTACAGCAGCTCTCCTGAATTCAGTCACTCAGCTCCCAGTTCCAACATCAGCTGGAGGGCAGAGAGGGATCTGTCAAAGACAACTGATTTTATAAAGGTACTTGCAAAGCATAAAAACTATTCACAAATCTTCACTGCAGGAGTAATTTTGTGATTAAAGTTGGACAAGCTGAGTTACTTTGGGAATGGTACCCCTGTCTCCAAGCCCTGCATGCTAACCTGGACTCATGGGAGCAGTGTGAGCACACCCAGCTAAGAAATTCTCTCTACCCTGAATAAAATCAATTCTGAGCAGAAGGTTTGGAGTGACAAATTATCTTTCATGACAACTGGTCAAAAGTGTAGCCACGTCACCATTTTATTATGAACATATAAAATAATTCTTTTAGCACATTAGAATTCAATTGCTCACCCGGGAATGATCAAAACAAATTGCTTTTAGTGTAACTATGGGATTTTGATACTTCTGTTCTTAGGTTTAAAGCATGTAATGCAGTAAGAGGACCTGAATCACAAGTCTGTCCAAAACTCTGTCCTCGTATTAATAGATTTTGCATTATATTGACTCACATAAAATTGTGTGAAATCATGTCAGACTGAAGAGTGTTTTCGTGGCAGTTCCCCCATGCCAGTGTGCTAACACCCCTGTACACACTGTTTGGCAGTCATTTGCTGAATGTAGCTTCTATTAGCACAGCATGTAAAAATGCATTTTCCTTCTCATTTTTTAATCACTGTAGCATCATAATACTTGATAATTCACAATTACAGTAGAGTTTGCAAAGCCTTTTATTTTTGTTTTCCCAAAATTAAAAAAAAAAAAAATCTTTTACTTTTCTAAACTGCAGTTTTTCACTTGTGGTTTTTTTTTGTTGTTGTCATGATCCAAGTCTGTTGCTTTTCATTAAATCAAACTAACTGGAGCTCTTCTCTAACAAACATGATAAATGGCTGGTTTCTTTTACAATAGAAACCATGTAGAATAGTATTAAAATATTAATTTTCTGGTTTTATCCATCTCTATGGTAAGTGTGGGCATAACACTAAAAACAGACTTATACCTGAGAAGCAGAGTGCAAGATTAGAATATTATATAATATATAAAAATTCTAATAGCAAACCAAACCCAAAATTATACTTTTTCATCCAACACTTCTCCTCCCTTAAGAAGCACCTGAGTAGGAAGGGACAATGTGAGAATTAGGAAATGAAAATCTGTGGGTTTGTGTTAGTTTTCTTTAAATAATAGCCTAAAAATAAAATGAGCTCCTAGAAGATTGAAAGTGTTTTTAAAAAGACAAAGTTATTATATTTACAATTCTGAGTGCTTCCTTTCTTTTGCCCATGAACAAATTAAACTGACTTATTCCATCTAGCTTCTATATTTTCCAAGCATTGAAAAGAAATTGTTAAATTCTTATAAAACATGAACAGTCCAACAGTCTCTAAAACATGAGAGGAACAGATGACCATTAGAATTAAATCAATCCAACTTTGAAATATGCATTAGGGGCATAAAACTATTACTATTCTGTCATACGTTAGGATTAAAACAAAACAAGTTCCGACTGTCATTTCAAAAATAAAATGGGTATTTTTTAGATAAAATCCTCAATAAAAAAATAAAAAATGGAAGCACCACCTATTTTCTCTTTGAAATATTGAATATTGAATATTCAGCACAAACTACAACTCCTGCCATTCCCTGCTCCTGCAGTAATTAAGTATTCAGACCAGTAAACAGCTCGGTTAGAATGATTTTATGACAAATAACCAAAACCATATCAACCATAAAAACCCAGCCCTTCCCAGCTCCCTGAAGCCCAGGCAGCTCAATCACTGGGAAATCAGAGGGGAACTCCCACTCCCTGCACATCAGCCTGGGGACAGCTCCCCACCACTGCCTTCCACACACAGGAAACAAAGGGGAGCAAGGAGCCTTCCGAAGCCTCACAGAATAAAGGAGAGAGCATTTGGAAAAAGAAAAAAAAAAAAAAAAAGCCAATATGTAAACCAAGCCTGCGAGTCAAATGGCTGTTGGATTGATTGGTAGCAGGGGAAAAAAAAAATCTCAAATAAATGAATAAAGACTAAAATCAATGAATATAGACACCACCCTATATATAGGGTGCTCTGAACTGGTTGAGTGAACCCAAAGAAGGACTGGAAAAACAAGCAGCCAGGACTTTGTAAAGCATTTGTGCTATTGAAATAGTCAATGTATCATACAACCTCAACCCAAAGCTCTTCCATTTGAACAACTGCACATAAATATGTACTGAAAACTCCCAGTTTCACTGTGGCAATGAAAACCACTGAATATTAACATTACACATGCTAACTGAAAACACCTTTATTTTCTGAAGTTCACATATTGCAGGAGCTACTAGGATGAATATGTGCTGCAGTGCAGGAGGTGGTGGGGATCACATGAGAAAAACACATAGAAGTTGAGTTAAATGCTTTTAATTCCTTTGATTTGATGTTCCCCTGATTAAAAGAAGCTTTTTCTGCAGCAAGTTCATTGCAGGATAACCAGCAGAGAGCTGGATCAACCCCCACTGTGCACAGGGGCCACACCCTACACAGAACAGCTCCAGAACAAGGTGATGCTGAGGGAGGAGGAAATTCACAAAAGGAGGGGAGAGAAAGCCAAGTGCTGATTTCTCTGTATATGGAATATTAAATATTAAAGGTGGCACAGTGGAACAACCACAACCCTCAGCAGCCTTCATTGCTGAGCTCCTACTTTTGCCCAGCTCCCAGGGCTATTTTCCCTGTGCTTTTCACGTGGAACCAGCACATTAATTAGGATGAGATCATGCAGCTTCATCCAACAATGCCAGTGTTATCTGAGGGCTGGATGGTATCCAAATTTCATTTCAATATATCACTTGGGCATTATAAATGATAAATCAATATTTCTAATAGTTTTCCATTCTAATGTATTACGGTGGAAAGAAGCCAGCATAGCCAACAAGAAATATGCAGATTAAAAAGGTCAGACTTTAAGCATAATGAAATGTAATTATTAATTTTGGTCAAAGGAAACTTGGAGGCAATTGGTCACTGAAATCAAGGAAAATTCAAGAGGAATTTGAAAAATTAACATAATTTTGAAGTTAAACCAAAAGCCAACAGGTCAGCGAGTCAACTCGAGTTGAAAAAATGTTCATTAGCTTTGAGTAAGGGAAGGGAAATGAACGCCTAGGAATTCAAAAGTCATAACTAAAATATATGTGCTTAAACACAGCACATCATTGTTGTAATTTCAGAGAACATCACATGTGAACTGTGGCACTTACATAGCATGGTAATAAATGCATCCATTATTTAACTCCAGGGAATAATTTATATATTTTCCCCACATGCCTACATGCATTTAGCTCCAAGTTATTGAATGGTGCCTTTGTTTTTGGTTTAGTTTTCGTCTTCAAGATTTTAACAGTAAAATGTACCTGACCAACAAGACATAGAATAGGAAGAAAATATTCTGCCTTATTTAAGTGGTCAAATAAAGCTAATTAAGCTGAGTGCTGCAACATACATTTGAGTCTATTTCAGACATTATGTCAGTAAATGTGAGAATATAGACCAAAAATTAAAACAATTGAAAAAGCAATTAGTAGAATTAAAAAACCAACATTCCATTCTAAGTGCATTCTCTTACATTCTAAAGATATAACAGCAGCTTCAAAACACTATTCAATAGTAATTTTGAATATTTATTGAAAGGATATGCAATTCAAAGCAGGAATTTTTATCATTAACTTGTATTAAATTTTAATTCAAATCTCATATAACATAATACAAAAATAGCCAATTCCATCAAATCAGTGCTGAAAATCTTGTCTAAGGTGGGAGCTAAATCCCACTGAATTCACTGAAGTTACCTAACATATCCATTTACTAAGTAAACTACATCAAATGTATATCTAGTGAGTCTGCTTAAGAAGCAAGGGGAGTCTTACAGGAAAACTCTGTCTCAAATCTCAAAATAGTAATAGCTGGTACTGGAATCCAATATTTACATTTTTTGGAACATATATCTCAAACTTGCTTGCACTGCAAGACTACAAATCCATTCTTGACAGAGCACATATGACACTTGTGGCAAATATCTCAGTTTCCAAGACATATTTAGATTCTGTAGAACAGTAATAAGGAATTCAGGTTTCATTCAATACCATTTACAAAAAGAATGGTAAACTAATTAATTATAAATAACATCAAGCCAAAAACAAAGTCAAAACCAGCAGTATTATCTTGACTGAAAATCTCCCACCAAGAATAATCTCCATGATCTTGGCAGACAATGAGCTGATCAACAATGAGCTTAAAATCTTTCCTGGTCATGTATCTTGGGTATGAAAAGATGAGGGGGTTGCCATTTTTTATTTTAAATCTCTGTGGGAGTTTTTTTTTTTGTTTTTTTTTTTTTTTTTTTTTAAGTGCATTGTAATTCCTACAAAGAATAAAAATAATACAGCTGCTTTATGGCTTTCCTTAGAGAACAAAAAAAACCCAAAAAAAACCAACAAAAAAAAAACTTAATTTTTTCATAGTCTATTGTCATGAAAATTTAAACTTATTTAAAGCAGTGTGTGAGTATAAATCCCCCATTATGAAACACAGCTGCAAAGGTGTAGGCAGATGCAAGAGAGCAAAGAGAGCACCTTAGGGAGGCTATTGAGAGGGAACAGAGAGACAGGGAGAGGAGCTGCCACCCCCAAGTGCAGGGATCCTAAAGCCCAGCACAGCCCCAGGTTCCTTTATGGCACGACAGCAGCACGGGGATGTGCAAAACATCCTTTGCTTGCAAAGGCTCAAACTGACAGAATTCATCATTCAGGTGAAATCCTCCTCATTCCAGAGCAGGCCTGTTGGACACCAGTGCATGGATAAGGCCCACGCTCCTCTTTTTGCCCTCAGGAGCATTTGTTTTGCTCTTGTTCCCCTCATGAACTGCATTCATTTAGCTCAAGTCAAAGTACAGCAATCCCACCCACTGCACTTCTCCAGTACAGAGATCCAAACCATTGCCCTTCTCCATCCAGTACAGGGATCCAAACCATTGTCCTTCTCCATCCACTACAGGGATCCAAACCATTGTCCTTCCCCAGTACAGGGATCCAAACCATTGTCCTTCTCCATCCAGTACAGGGATCCAAACCATTGCCCTTCCCCAGTACAGGAATCCAAACCATTGCCCTCCTTCCAACACCCCAGCATACCAACCACCCAAGACTCCAAACTCTCAGTTTCTTGTCTCTGAGTTTCATGCTCATTAATGAAGCAGGCAATCAGACAGTCACTTTTACTCTGCCCTTGCCCCCTGTTGAGGGTGGGGATGTTTGAGAAAGCCCTGCAGAGATGGGCACAGCCTGACACACACGGCTTTTATCTGCAAACTCAGGTGCTTCAAGTCTGCTCCATCACCAACCCCTTGCCTTACCCTCATGTTCTACCTCCACACAAGTGAGCAGTAACCTTAAGAGATGAAATGTATCTGTTCTCCCAAGACCTAGACGCTTTTATTTTTAGATGCTATTTGTTTATGCATTTGCATTCCAACATCCTTCACCCTAAATCACAACACTTGCTAAATATGGGACATCATCTGGGAATGTTTTTGTGATAGTTTACATGTCCATAAAGCAAGTTCTGGTAAAACACATTGCAAGCACAAAATCAAGATCTCTGTGACTACACAGTGATTTGGTTACTCCAAGGGAAAGAAAACAATCCTCTTAAGCCTCCTCTCTTTTGAAGTCTATACATTTTAAAAAGACAAAAGCAGAACATAATTTCAAGTCCCAAAAGTTTGAAGCATGAGGGTGATTCCTGAGGAAATGCTGGTGAGCACACCAGGTGAATCTCTCAAAAATCCATGCCTGGCATTCCAATCTTTCCTGCCCATTGGTTTGAATGGTGTATGAATTAGATTAACTGTCCTGATTATTCAAAGAAATTTAGCTTAACGACCTGCAATTACTTTAATGGCTTTGAAATTCAGAAGGTAAGAAGGCACTATGTTTCTTTAAATGAACATTAAATATAAAATGTCTCAGACTGACTGTCATGAAAACCCAATTTTATTGCGATTTAAATTATTCAGAATCAATACCAGACATTAGCAATAGTTAGGAAGTTATGAAGACAGAAGGAGCTAAAAGTGACTTTCTAATACAGAATAATGACATATTGTTTTGAAAGTAACAGGTTATTTGCTATGCATCACTGTTTCAGAACCCAGTATCTTTATCTCTTTTAACACTAAATTATAAAAGAAAAATGGACTGACGTTCATTTTTGATGAGTTTGTACTTAAGCTCATTTCCCCACTTTGACTATTGAATTTTCTAAGTCCTGATGAATGTAATTTGTATTCTACTACCATCGTGTGCCTCCAGTCAGAGGTAGTAAAACAGTACTAGCGACTCCACACACAAAATGTAGCAGGAAACATTTCAGGTCAAGCAAGAATTAAAGAAATCTTGAAAAGATTAGGTTAATGAAAAATGCATTATATTGGTGTGCAGCAATTCTCAACAGTGATTTAAAAATAGCTTCAGTAGTGTTGCTGCTTAAGGATACATAATTTCTAAAGAGTAAAGAATATGGGTAAGGAATGATAAAGCCATAAAACTCATGAAATGTATAACCCAGCCTCCCCGATTCTTCTTGCCAGTGCAGGAGAGTTGAAATACAGCATGGCAGAGGCAGCCCATGAGATCCCTCACCCCAAAGTCCAGGTACCAACAAGCACAGGGAAACTTGGAAAACTTTAAGCACAGAGTAATCAAGAGCTCCTCCAGAGACAAAGAAAGGGGATTGTTCCAAGGAGTGTGTTTAGGACTCCACTGGAGCACCTCCTACCATGATCTCAGCTACATAACTACAGTGTATACTTAGCTAAAACCCTTCTGTAAGTCTCCAGAGGTATTCCTTCTCTTTTGAGGAAACACTGGAAAGAAAAATTGTATTTATTAGCTATTATATACATTAAAAAACCTAAATAATTACATTATATGACATATTACTTTTAAGTTAAGGCAAATAAAGTCATTGAGTGCTTAAAGTCCTTAACCTTAAAAAACTAAAGTAGGAGAGGAGGATAAATGTCACAGATATGTAACTGAAGTTACAGATCATCAGTGAATGCTGTTACATAGGCACCCATCATATATTGTCCATAACCTGTTGGGAAACAATGAAATATCTACCAGCAATCTATTTTTAATAGCTGGGAACCTTAAGCAATTCCCATCAACTCCTATCATCAGTTGTGGCTGACTCACACTCTGGGAATCGAATCACATTTACATATGTAACTTTAGGCACCTGATTTTGATAACTTTGATCTGAGAGTTTTAGCTCTACACAGAGCTACTGTACTCAACAGAGCTGGCACTCACTCAAAATCTATACTTCATTTATTAATTCAAGTCACTCACTAAGTTTCTCCCACATTCTTCCAGCCCACTCCTATTCTAAAATTGTAGGCTAGAATTTATTTCAGACACATTTCCATATGAAATAATTTCTTTTCCCATCAGCACCCTCTAACTCCACAAATGGCAGTAAGAAGATACAGTTGGGATATTTTTTCCACTTAATAATCATTATGGTGCATAATAATGATAGTAGTAGTAGTACAAGCAATAAATAAAAGCAGTGAAATGCAAAGTAATTTTGTGACAGCAGTTTGTCCTTCAGAAGAAATAAACTGTTGCTGTTTGTGGTGGAACAGGGTGATGGACCATCAACTGAACATATTTTACACAGAAATTACAGGGTGAAAATAAAAAGAGTTAGTTTGGGAAATATTTCAGTAGATTCATCCACAAATAAACAGCAAATATTTCCATGGGACATCATCTGTACTCCCAGGGCACAAGGAACACCTTCCAAATAATGGCAGAAGTTGCACTGGGGGCACTGAACACAACATTTCTACTGCTCAGAACACCACAGCCAGGGCTTTATGAGCTCCCATCCAGCTTACGTGTTCCTAAATAATAGTTATTAATAATCATTAATCATTTAAAATAATTAATAACACCACCACCACCACATCTCAACAAACCCTATAAAATATCCCATTTGAGGAGGATCAAGGTGAAAATTTCAGCTCCCTCTGGGATGAACTTCTGGACCAGCTATGAGTGCATTATCACTTATGTTTTGTGGGATTTTTTTTTCCCAGAAACTTCTTGAGAATTACAGTAATTATAAAAAGTGAAAACATTCAAGGAGGTTATTTGGACTCGCAAAACACCACTTTAATTGCACCTGAAATTTCATGCTAATAACTTTGCCCAACAGCAAAAACAAAACTCCAAAGAATCCACAGACTGCAACAGCTTCTTGTCCTCCCCAACCCATGTCATATACACTAGATCTGTACTTGTGTTTTCTCCCTCTCAGAGCCAATAATCATTTCCATTTTACCTCCAAGCCAAGTAAGAAAAATAACTATTTCTGCCCAGAAAAATGATGTGCATTCATAGAAACCAGACTTTTTTGCCTCCAATTCATTTCTGTTTCACTGCAATATACTGAGAAATGCAAACATGCAATTTGGGAGTATTTAAAATCAGCTTGGTTCCTCTGTATACATATTGAAGATCAAAGCTACAAATGACTGATTTTGAAAGTTGTGGTAATTTTCTATTTTATAAAGAAGACTGTCAGGAAAAAGGAGTTAAAAACAATGACAGTGGAGTAACAATACTGGTTTCTAATTTCAAAAATGCTATTTTTAAGAGAAGAGCCTTTCATGGTGACAGAAGGTTGGGCTTGATTCCAAAGACAATAAAAAGAAATTTACTGCCCCCTCCTGGACTGGTAAAACAAAGTTACATTTTTTTCTCAAGTCACCAAATCACAGGGATGATGTTCTTTTAGCAGTTACCACAGACTCCACCCACAGAGCAAGCTGGGAGAACAGGTGGTGACTTTGGGTGACTCCTGGAAGTTAAAAGTAGCAAGTCCAAGACAGGAGTCAAAGAACTTCAGGATTATTTTCTCAGAATCATCCTGAACTCTATCTGTCCTCCAGCACAGTGTTACAGCAGGAACCATTTACTTCCATAAACACAAGAAAAATACAATGTGATGCTCAAGGGAAACAGCTTTTTGTCCTAAAGAGCATAAATATTTATTTATGTAAGCTAAGCTGATGTTGCTTTTGTTTTGTGCTTCATGTGTTCTTTGTGTTTTGGGTATTTTTGTTTGTTTGGGGTTTTTTGTTTGGTTGGTTTGGGGTTTCGTGCTTGTTTTTTTTTTCCAGTTTGGGTTGTGGTTTGCAGGATTTGCAGGGTTTTTGCATTGCAGGGTGGTAGTGTTATGGGGTGTATGATCCCTTACTGTTCAAGATTGTAAGAAAACACTGGTTTTCTTAAAGACAGAAATAAAAAATGTAAGCTGATTCTGCCAACAGAAACTCTGTATTACTTCACCTTAAAAATTCAATGAAAAAGTAGCCCATGCTAAATTTAACTTTCAATGAAAACCAAAACATAAATTGGAAGGAAATGAGTTCCATGAGCTTTTAAAAACACTCATAAAAAGATTTTTTTTCTTAAAAACAATTAATATGACTGTATTTACAAACTACTTTTCGACAATAACTTAAAAAAAAAATCAATATTTCTTGGCACAAACTAGAGGAAGGTCATAAAAAGATTTTTTTTCTTAAAAACAATTAATATGACTGTATTTACAAACTACTTTTAGACAATAACCTCAAAAAAATCAACATTTCTTGGGACAAACTAGAGGAAGAATTGAGAAGTCTCTATGAAATGACAGCCAGAAAGGAGAAGCAGTTCAGAAGGAGAGTATAGATGAATTCCAGCTCAGGTGAATAAGCTGCAGGGCCCAGAAAGCCAAACACGGCGAGGGCTCTTCTCAAACAGGAGAGGTTCAGCCCCAGGGCAGGATTAGCTCAGGGCTGGCAGCAGTGGCACAAAGCTGAGCCTTGCCAAGCTGGTACCTGACCTTGTCAGGGCATTTCTCCCAGGGTGAAACACACCTCAATAAATTCCCAAACTCGGCAAGGACACCTTTTCTGCAACCATCAAATCTGCCCAAATTCTGCAATCTGCTTCATATTTACATATTTCACAGGCAATGCAAAGGAATTCTGCTTTCTTCTTCAGTTTGGACCCTTTCTCCCCTTCCTGGAGCACCAGAAAGTGACAGAGTTGATGATCTTGTCCAAAATGCTGCTGGATTTTGTTCATCACATCCTTTAGGAATAGTACTACAGGTGTTGAAGCAGTAGCTTCACTGTGCTGAGTTTTGCCTTTTGGTATGGAAATTCACTTTATGCCGCTTTGCGCTGGCAGAGGAGGCTCTGAAGTGTTTGCACTGTGTCTGTGCCTTTCCAAACTCCTCTGAAACGAGAGATCATTGAAGCCATGAGAATGTGCAGCACCAGATCACTGAGCAGCACCAGCAGCAGATCCCTCCTGCTCACTCTGGGCTCAGTGAAGCCACTCTCCCTTCACCAGTGGAGTACAAAAATCATCATCTCTTCCTGAGAGAAAAAAAATAGGCTGTTCACTGCAGTTTGGAAATGATCTAATGTGTGTGCTCAGGCCTCCCACAGATGTTAGGGTGCCCTGAGATTCCTTGCTGATGAATATGGCAAAGCAAAACACCCATCTGGACACACAAAACCTGCACAAATGGAACCCTGGCCAAATCATTCACTCTGTATTGATGACTATGGCTTTTAATTTAGTTTGCTCATGAAATTCATTTAATTGTAGACTACCCAAACATAGTTCTAAAATAATAAAAATTTTATTAATCTGAGAAAAAGACATAAAAACATTTAAAAGCCTCTAAAGTTATCACCATAGAAACTCCTCTGGGCTCCAAAAGGCAAAGCATTTTACAATTATATGCTTTGATATGATACTCACTGTATTATTAAGTTTAATCAACTGTTAATATGAAATTAAGAGGTCTTGTAAGTACCTCACAGAACAGTTTTTACTGATAATATGTTGGGAGGTGTAGGCAGTCCTCAAAAAAAATCCTACTCATTCCTCAGACTATCATCCATATAATATAAATTAGGATTTCAGAGGTCCTATACAGATGTTTCAGCTCTAGAAAGAACATTTAGAAAGAATATTGAAAATAATACAAACTTGAACGCAATCCACTATTAAAAAGGGGACTTAAACAAATCTGACTGATATCAGAATCTGACATCAAAAAATCGTAATAGCTGTAGATTTCAAAATAAAGAGCTGGGGGAATTTGTCATCCAAGTCAGCAGCCTTGGGAACTCTTGCTCAGCCCATGCAAACAGCAGCCTTCTATGCTCATATTTTGCTTTTAAATATCGCCCTTCTCCAAATGCTTGTGCAAAGGCCTGAAGCTGTGAGGTATCTGTACCAGGTTTCAGGGGGTTAGAGGGAAGGAAGAATTTCGGGGACAAACACATGCACAGAGAGGCACTTGAAATCTCTCTTGATTCCTGCTTCCAGTGTGGTCTTCTGCTCATTGAAATCATCCATAAAAAGTACATCTGACAATTTGGGAAGCTAATTCCCCTTCATTTGAAATAAATCTTACATTGCAGATAGCATTAAATGGATTTGTCTGAGCAGTGGCATGCTTCAGCTGAGGAACTGCTGCACGTGGCTAACTGCTGCTAGAGAATCCTAACAACATGAATGCCATTTTTCTGCATAATGAAGAGTGGAAATGTGATCTGCTGTTTCCAATCCAGTCTGGGATGACGGACACTGATTTACTCTCATCAAGATGACCGAGTTACATGGTGTTCTGGAGTTAAGTGATGAGGTTTTTTTCCTAAATGTGAATGTCCTTATTTAAACTCTTTTAATTTAGCCTTGTGTCTACCTTTTCTAAGCATGTTTTGGGAGCATTTTCACTTTCAGTTCTGCTTGTTTTATCTTCAGGTGCTGACTATTTCTACCTTTTATCCTGTGGTATTATTTATTTTTTGTTGCATCCACATTCTCTGAAAAATCCCTTCGCCCAGGATTTTTCTCCTGGGAAACTGAGAAGCCTCAGAGAAAAAAGGAAAACAATATTATCTCGTTTGCTTCTCCTGTGTTCTGCTCTTTTGCGCCTCAGAGAAAAAAGGAAAACAATATTATCTCGTTTGCTTCTCCTGTGTTCTGTGCTTTTGCAATGTGTTTGGAGATTGTTTACCCACAGGTGATTGTTTCATTGGGTTCTGCTGTGAGTTGTTTTGGCTCTTTGCCCAATCAGTGCCAAGCTGTGTCAGGACTCTGGAGAGAGTCACGAGTTTCATTATTATCTTTTTAGCATTCTGTAAATATCCTTTCTGTATTCTTTAGTATAGTTTAGTATCCTTTAATATAATATAGTATCATAAAGTAATAAATTAGCCTTCTGAGAACATGGAGTCAAATTCATCATTCCTTCCTTCATCAGGGCATCTCCACAAATACAGCAATTTTTCACTACAAAGTAAAAAATAATTTTTAAACTAAAAAGTAAAATATACATAAATAAAAAGTATTATTTTCTTTGCCACAAAGTTAGCTCATGTTGGCAGACAGAAAGGAGGTGAATAAATGGAGTTAGAATTATATTTGCATAGGTAATGGTGATATCAAATTAATGTATTGTTTGTTCTGTGACTGCAGACAGATTTTGGTCAAGGCTCAGGATGATCCAGAGGTGAGTTACAGGATGTGCCAGAGGTTTGCAGTGAGGCTTTGGGGCAGACATTTCACCTTCCACTTCCCCATGCTGACTGCCCTTAGGCTGCCTTGCCTTCTAGGCTCCACTGACAGTGGTAAGGTGCCAGAGGAAGGTCAATACCCAGGCACAGACACTGCCCACCAAGCCAGCTTTCCATGCTGGGATACCCAAGCAAGGATGCCAAAATTCTTTTGGCTGCTTAATTCAAGTTTGTGTGTACTATAGGTTGTTTTGCAGCTTCAAACCAGTCGCAAGCAATCATCTTTTAGTGCTCAAAACACTCACCAACTGGAAATGTCAATCTGGAATTAAACTGTCCCCCTCCAGACCCAGAGGGATGAGAGATGTTTGAGAAGAGAAGGTCTGTTACACAATATTGGTCAAAAAAACCATAGCAATTTTAAAAAATCAAATGTTATAATACTTTCACTAAATTGCCAAAGAGCTTCAGAAAAATAACCCACACATTACAGTGTACTTGACAAACCAGAAAAGAAATAAAGGTAAATCTCAAAAGGAAACTCCTGAAGAGGACCTTGTGATGGCAAGTAAAGTGGAGTTTTATATCCCTGTTTTAACTGGTGAAGAGGATTCTGTGCAGACTATGACCCTGTCCCTAGGCAACTAAAAGCTGTGCTGTTGTTTATGATGATTAATTTCCTAGACTGTTATGTTTCAAGGTAATAAATTATTTACAACAAACTTCAGTAAAGCTAAATGAGCTCAGACTTGGGAAGCTATTTTGAAGGTGTGAAAAGGATTGGGATGAGGGGAACTAAAATAAAATGCCTAAGACAAAGAATCCTGTAAGCTTTAAAGGGTGAAAACTGTAAAAGGAAATGTAATAATGTGCCATAAAATATGGATGGGTGAAGTGGAATTTTGAGACTATAGACTTGATCCAAAGTTTCCAGGACTGAAGCGAAAGGCAATCTAATGGTTGTGAAGGTAGAGAAGCGTGTCTGGTGATGTCACTGTATTGCACTACTACAAAAATGCAAGAGGAACTAAAAACAGGGCATTAAAACTTCCAATCAGGATTTCATGCATTCCACAGAATGCTCCAAGTCCACCTTCCAGCAAGGTTCCTGGCTCCACTCGAGCCCAGCCATGCAGATGCATTACACTGATCATATGCTGAGCCACTATTAGAAATGTAAACAAACAATTAGCAAAGCTCCTACTCAATAGCACTGGGCAGAGCATCCAAACCCAAATGCAGCTTAATGGATAAATAAATCTTCCTGTTTTCTATGCAGCAAGACATTTCTGCCAGCCACAGCACTAAGGCCCCATGCCATGGGGAGCCAAGAAACATTTATCCAGAGCAGAATTTTTTTCCCACTCAGCACTCTAACAGACTGAAAGGGTCAGAGAACCATGTGCTGATGCACTCTGCCAATATTTTTTTTTTTAAAATGAGAAAGAAACTTGACTAATGTTTAAGTAATTAAAATAATGTCCAATTACTGTATCTTTCTCTCATCTACTTTTTTTTTTTTTTTTTTTTTTTTTTTAAATAGATTCTTTGATGCTTTTTCCCTTCAGGATAAAGAACTTCCCCTTAGTAAAATAGGTTAACTTTCCCCCAGCAGCCCATTCCCTATTCTGTTTATACTTTATTTTCTTTTTACTGAATGTGCTTTGTGTAATACTATCCAGATGAATCATGACACCTTCAGTAAATTTTTAAAAAATCTTACCTATTTGTACTAAGGGATTAAAGTATTACCAATCTCCTCCAATTCCTAACTCAAAGATAAAATACAGGCAAGTTGTAAGCAGTAAATCTATTTCTTAAGCAACAGAACCTACGCTGCACAATTTAAAATGTGTCTACACCCACATAAAGAGCTTCCTGTTTAAAATATTACAGACTGAAATTGCATGTCCGGGTTTGTTTACCTTAATTCTCACAAAAAAGACACACATTAAGTATGATTTAAAGCTTACAACAATCAGCAGACACAAATACTGAGTAATACCACTTGTACCGGAGGAAATTCAGATTTCTCATCTGTGTGGAGGGAGCAAATAGCAACACACACCTACATAGCACAGGTGTTTCAAAGCTGCCTGCTTCAATACTTGGAGAGTTACCTCAAATTTCAGCCTTCCTCAGACACTGAGTGCAACTACGCAGATATTTTGAAGACATGTCACTGGATTTCTACTCATGCAATTTTTTAAAAACAGATCCTAAAATTAGTTTCTGGGACTAGTTGACTGGCTTTCAGTAACGTACTTTTGGGATCCACTTTTGGTTCCATTTATGTGACACAGGCTGTACTGCTTTAATCATCTGTGCTTTCAATGCATGGTGATGAGGGAATTATCATGCACTTGGGGACTTGGTGTAATTAGAAAAGTGGCACAGCAGGGGAATGGAAATGATTTCAAAATCTTCAGAAATTAACCAGCCACTGTTGCACTGCTGTTTGTTTTAAGTTGCTACAGAAGCATCCAAGCGAAAAGCATGAACAACGAATCAAAAGAATGCCTGGTATTATAAATAATTAAAATTTCTGCCCTATCATTTCTCAAGGCTCATAAGAAGCAAGGACGTGCAACCAACTGGGTCAGACAAATGAATCCATTCACACAGCTGGTAAAAGAGTCTGCCTGAGCATAGCTAATGTGCTGGGGTAGGAATATTTGAGCAGGTGTAATTATACTAATGATTTATTGAATGTTTGATTAATTGGAAATTAAGTGGATGCACAGTGGCAGAATTGTCATAGCAAATCGTTCAGCTGTTTGGTTAAAAGGTGCTCAATCTCCCTTCAGTAAAGCAATTAAGAACATCCTAAATCACGGAAATGAATTATCTGTGCAGAATTATCTGATGTAATGATACTGCACACAAACTAAAACCTATGAACACACTATCCTAACAAGGAGTGAATTCATGAACTTAAAATACAAATACCTTACACTGCTCATTAAAACAAGCGCCGTCCTGACTTCCTGAGATACAATGGGGGAAAAGAAGATATGGAGAGTCCAGAAAGCCTTGAAACCCCAGAAAGAGGCTCACATTGCACATGATTAATCTATTAATTATTAGGAAATCTATGTCCCAGATAAATCTGGCTTATGTTTTCAATGACTTGTTTTAGAGTAACTTAACAAAGAACCCCTACTACTGCCTTATAAAAAAAATCTTTCCAACATTGGTTAAAGAATCTGCCAGAATAGAGTTCTGATGTTTCTTTTTCATTCTGAGTTCACTGATTACAAGTCCAATCCAATTCAAAATTACTTGAGTGCTACAACTATGGGCTTAGCTTGGGATACTGAAACCCATTTGCTCCCTGACATATTTGGATCAAACATTACCATTTGGATCCAGAATGTCTTGCAATAGCTTTTTAATAGTGCAGTCAACAGGACAAAAAGCCAAGTCCCTTCGTAATTGGAATATTATCAAAAGAGGAAAATTATATAATGCAAAGCCAGAATCAGAACATGCAAATGAGTAGTCAGCCTGCAGCAGGTAATTATCAGATAATAGATTTACTATTCTTATCCTTTCAAGTATTTGGTAAGGCAGTTCAGAAAATTTTAGAAGAGAACAGTGAGCCCACAGCCAGTTCTTGGAATAGAAGATTTCTTTAAGAGTTCTATAAAAAATAAACATTGCCTTTACTATGACTCTTGATCAGTTTAAGGGAACCTTTCAGGCATGGATCAGGAGACCACTCTGCAAACCCCAGCTAAAACCTGGGCCAGTCATTTGGTTTGTACTCGTGTGTTTGTCTGGGTGGGAGAGTGCTGTCTGCTTGGAAAAGGCACATTACCAGGGAACTCTTCTCTTGGAATGCTTCTGCTGAGGTTCAGGCACATTCACATCTAATAGCTAAACCACAGCTACCTAAAACAATCTCTTTCCTGTATAAAACTGGAATTTGTTTACTAAATGGTCTATATAGAGGAAAAAATTATTTATTCGTACAAAGCAAACAGCTGTGCCTGATTTCTAACCACAGCCAGGAGTTAAGAGGACCTGGCAGCTACAGAAGATTTGAAGAATTTGTCTAATCACAGTGACTGTTTTCCCACAAGGCTGATGCAAACCATACAGACTCTTTAGTTCAAGCAGAGAGTTCTAACGATCAAAACTCAAAAAAGAAATAATCTGTGTTTTCTCCTGTCCTCTAAACAGGACTCTTCTAGCTACTAATTTTTCTCTTCTTCTGGCAGGGAAAGGGTAGTAGCCCCGTGGGCTTGCTGAAAGTTGTAAAAGCCATAGAACTGAAGAGAGATCAAGAGAGCTGTATCCTGCTCTTTGAATGCTCATTCCCAACCTGAAGAGCTCCTTCAGCAGCACTCGAAAACACTTCATGCTATAACCACAGTAATGGAAGCCACTTGACCGAGTCAAGCATGGAGCAAGTCTATCATCACACAGCTCCTCCTCTCCCACTCTGTGACAGAATCCTCTGATCCCAATTAACAGAAAAGCTTAATTAAAATAAAATTAGCACTCTTTGCTTTCCCTGCTGTCCTCCTGCTGTGAAAATCTACTGGTATACTGACTTGTAATTACCAAATTGACTTATTTTAAAATGCGTTCCTTGAATTTCCATTGATCATAGTTTGTTTTGCAGTCAGTCTGGCTTTTTTCCAGTTCAAGGAAAAGAACCATCACCCTTACCTCCACATGAGAGATGCCAGTATCAAGATCACTGCTAAGCTCCACACTGTCTATCAAGCAGTTGAAATATTACTCAAGGTTTTACTTAACCCTAAAACCACCAAACCATGTGCAGAATTGATGCTAACATGCCACAACATAAGAAAGAACACAGGTGCCCAGCAATCCACTCACAGAGAAACCTCCCCAAGCTAGGAACACCAAATATTGTAGGTTATTTCCAACAATTATCAACGCAGGTCTGGTGCTGTTGTATATGGCAGGACTGGATTTGCCTCCTGGCAGACAAACAAGAGGGATTTTATCTTACTGCTACTGAGACAGCAAAGCTTGAGAAAATAAATTTGAGTGACTCTGAAACCACTTTACTTATCCAGCAGCTGGGAGGAAGCCTTTGCCAAAGAGAAACTCTCCATCTAACACTTTCCTTCACCAATAATAGGATAAGATCTTTCTATCCTGGCAAGAAAGAAAAATACTTGATGGACCATATGTAAGACACAGAAAATGTAATCTGACAAGAATTAAAGAAATAAATATTAATAACTCAGGTGATTTCCCAGATGTAGTATATTATATATGGAAAGCTGCAGAGGAAATACAAAGGTTCAAATCTTTCTTCATAAACTTGTATGAATAATTCCACTTCTATTTGGATAATGACACAGATTTGAATAGGTGTTACTATTGAAATCACCTTGCACATAGTAATTACACACCAAAAACTGTTTTTTAATGTGGGATCAAAATAGGTTCACCTTTGATAAAAGCATACTGAAATATTAAAAAATTGTACCAAGCAGCTAAAAGAAAAAACAGATAATAGGTCATCTTAGAAAATAAGAGAACATCAGGTAGTTGAGTATTTAGTAAAATTTTTAGGTTGCTCAGTAGTATAGAGGTAAGAGTTATGTATGAATTGAGCAACAAAAACACAGTGGTTATTTAGGACTGAAAATAATTTTGAAAAATCTAACACTTCAATAAAGAGAGATTGCCATTTGCTACGAAAGAAGGAATGAAGTGTTGATTTCCAGCTTTCAACTCAAGTATGAGATCTTTAGCTTTAAAGCAATTCACATTCTTTAATTTAGATCTCTCCCTGAAAGCCAACTGCAAATCTCCAAATTTAGTGCTCAAATCTGTATATACACTGCAGGGAATCCAGCCCTACCCAGCCCAGGAGAGCAACAACACACAAAGAGCTGTTTGGTCACTCAGGAGCCTTTCCACTGCTTCCACTACCTTAACAAGTTCTGAGGAACAGATGCTCAGGTATCACTTTTTTCCCCTGACAACAAGTGGCCGAGCCACAATGGCTGAAAAATGTGAATCTGGTTGTAGACAGACTTGTGGACATCCATTTCCACTTCTCTCCCCACTTCCTGGGTGCAAATGTAACCAGTATTTGAGAGTTGGCAAATGCTCCTTTTCCTTCCTAAATAAACCCCATCATTCCAATTGCTAAATTCACGAACACACCCCCATAAATGTACTCAACAAGAGACGATGCCATTTCTCTCATCATCCTGCACATTGAGAACAAACACCAGGCAGCCAATTCTCAAGATCACTGCCACAGCCCTGCCCTTGCCTTCCCCACTGGGCCTTTCTCAGAGCAGGGCACCCTCCAGCAAGGCAAACACCCAGGGCATCCTCAGAAAGGCTCAGGCTGGCAGAGGAGTGTTCCTATGATATTTTCTGAAAAATCCCTCTGCCCAGGATTTCTTCTGGGAAGTTGAGAAGCCTCTGAGAAGAATGAAAAAATAATTATCTGATTGCTTCTCCTTGTGTTTTGTTGCTTTAGAATGTAGTTAGTCATTGTTTGATTGGTCTCATGTGAATTGTTTTTACTTAATGACCAATCACAGCCAGCTGTGTCAGGCTCTCAGTCACAAGTTTTCTTTATAATTCTTGTTTAAACCTTCTGATGTATCCTTGCTTTATAGATTAGTATAGCATTCTCTAATATAATATCATACATAAAATAATAAATCAGCCTTCTGAGAACATGGAGTCAGATTCATCTCCTCCCTCGTCCTGAGGACGCTCACAAAAACCGCAGAGGAGATATTCCTGGTGGATGCTGAGCCTGGCACAGGATCTGTGCCCTGTCCTGCAGCACTCTTTGTGCCAGCCCTGTGCACAGCCCATGTGGAACTGGCCTTGCTGGTGAGCACTGCTCCCTCAGGCAGCCAGCCTGGGAGCATCACTGCCCTGAAAACAAGGCAGTGCTGGCTCCGAGCTCTGACTAGTCAAGATTCTCAGGAGAAATTTTCATGTCCTCATTAGAGACATACTTCCCAACAGAAGTAGTTTGGATTTTACAGCAGGAAAGAATGAGCTTCCTGAGCGATTAACTGTCCTGTTCTGGGTTCTTACATACTTTAGTTTTCACTTTTCCCTTCAGATTCTTGTTATTTTTTTCCATTAACATGAGCTGTGTCTCAATGCAACTGCGTGTCTGACATCACAAAAACCAACCAAAATCTGACTTTAATATCACACACACATTGTTTATATAACCCATTAAATAATCAAACTGTGGCAGAGAATAACTCACACAAATCTTACAGTTTTCAATACATGCTGCAGACAGCTACAAATCTGCTGCTGCTGGTGGGGCTTCCTGCTTCAGAGCTTAAGCCACGTGCCTGGGAGACTTTAAAAAATGAGGGATCAGTGATGGAATGTGGCACACATTTTCTGAGATATTACTGCTCCCAGCATCCTGGTGCTGCCTGCTGGAGAGCTGGGGGCCTGCTGCTTGCCACCAGGCACCAAAGTTTCATTAACCAACCCCCAGGATTTATTCCTGACAATGTTTTTGACATTTACACAACATTTGTTTCATTTTTCATTACTCCAAGGAAAAGCAAGAATAAAGGATCTCCTGTTTCCAGACCATTATTTAAAAAGACTGAGCTGGCTTTATGGAAGTGTTTTTATGCAGTAATTTTTGATTTAGTATAGAATTATAATCAGCAAATAACTAAATGCATTTGTAGACTTTGTAGTTTATAAAGGGAGTCATTAGAAAACAACAGTTTACATATTTTATGTTTTATGAACTCACAACAACAAAAAATTGAAAACACTCTTATCCCCATTTACCTTAGTCTTGGTTCTTATTTCCAGCATCTAAAGGAGTAAAATTTTTTCCAGTGTAAATATATTTATTCCCACACATGTGCATTAACCTCAGTTGACAGTGTAATATGAAAACTGTATATAGTAAGCATCAAAATAAATTTGTGCAGGTATTTTTGTCACCAGAAATTAATCAGTTTTTCCTATTAAACTTTTTTTTTTAAAATAAATTTGTGCAGGTATTTTTGTCACCAGAAATTAATCAGTTTTTCCTATTAAACTTTTTCTAAAAATCGTATTAAGCTTTCCCCCCCCTAATTTTGGGGGTTTTTTTGTTTTTAAATAGTAAGTGATGCTTTCTATGAATTCTTTCTTTGAATTGGCTGGAAAAATTACAGTTAAACCACATCAACTTGGTTGTTTATAAGGGGAAAATTGATTGTGAAAATATTGTTTTCTTTCTTCCATGCACTTAAGTATTTTGAATGTTTTATCTGGAACTATGCATGTCTCATCCATTTAGCAAACAGAGAGAGAGAAAACTCACATATTGGAAAACTTCAGAGCAAAACAGCTAAACTTTACTTTTCATTTCTTTTTTTTTTTTTTCCCCAATGCAGGGCAATCAGACAGCATTAAAAAATGTTATGTTCCGGTATGCATACTGATAATAAATACATTTATTTCCTCAATCAGCTCCCATAACCATCATATTACCCACATTACAACAGGTAATTTTGCAGAGAACACTGAAGGTCAGCAGTTCTAAGCTCTTTTCTGTTTGAAACCCTGAAAGTGTTTCAGGGGACATTTGTCCTGGGGACACCCAGCCCTCTGCCCAGCACCGGAATGCCCTGACCCAAGGAAAACCCTTTCATTACAGACAATTACAGAACCATTATTAAAGACAGCAATGCAACCGTACAAAACTGCCAGCCAGTTCAGCATGTTTCACATGAAATCAGAATACAAGAATGATTGAAGAGCTCAAAGCTCCTTGGAAAAGTCCCTCACATTTCCTCCTGTGAGTTTTCAGCAGATGAACCATACACCTCCTGTACAGGGGAAATTCTAAGTACAGAACACTCAGAGAGTCACTGGGCATGCTGAATAAAACTCATGGTACAGGCTCATCATTAGTCTTTCTTTTCCTGCTTGCACTTGAAGCTAAGTCAGCATTTTATGTCTGGAATAATGTGCTTGGGCAAACATTAAAAAAAATGTATTCTTCATTAAAAAATTCAACATATTCTGTAGGACACTGAAGGTCTTTGTCTTTTCCCTTATAAGAAAAGCAATTACACTAAAAATGGCATTCCACTTTACAGCATCTTAAAAACAAAAATCACTGAAAATATTGTTGTCTAAAATCACTTGTACCTTTAATGTCCAAAATAAACCAGTCCAGTGCTATAATTTTTCCAGAGATTATGGCAAACATCCAGATAAACCACAGCACCCTAAAGGTGGCCAAAGAGGCCCCGTGCACGGCTCAAAGATTGCATTGATACCACCACAGAAACAATAGTGCATTTCCATCTTTTATCTTCTTTGCATTTATACTGCTTGCACTGTGTTTTCAAAATTTTCACCAACAGGAGATAAAAATCTAATTTTTGTTTTACCATTTGCCTACTGTTCAGTATACCAGAGTATAAGAGTGAGATAACAAGAAATTTCCAAAAGTAAGCTATTAAAGAAATAATTTTTAAAAATGCATTTTTAAGAATTATGGTGAATTTTAAGGCATCTGCACATTTCCATAAATGCACATGTATATCTAAATAAAATAAAAACTTTTAAGTATAGCTGTAGGGATTTTTTTAATTACATGACCTCAGGATATCAGTTGCTTTTCAAGATCATACTGAAGAGAACCTGGAAGATCTAATTAAATGTCAGGATTGATTTCACATTTTCAAGTTTGAATTTAGTGGATCTGCTTTACAAAAACTTCCAATAATAAACCAATAATTTAAAAAAAGAAAGAAAAAAGAGACAAATTATATACTGTTTTGTCAAAGTTATGAGTTGCTCAAATGATGGTTTATTAGCCATTTTAGTAAGACTGATTCACTAGCAAGGGTTTCTGATGAAGACCACTGATATAGTCTGTATAATTAATCTGTGTCAAGTCAAAGAGATTCTTATCTCCTATAAGAAATTGGAAGAATTGATTTCCTGCCCCTCCCATCTCTCAGATGAACCCCTGTCTGAAGAACAGCAGCACTGGTTTGTTATTTGCTGCAAAAGAGACACCTCACCAGTATATTTACCAAATGTCCAAGGCTGAACCATGAGCTTCACATTATCATCACACACAGAAAACAGGAAACTCCAATTAGTGAGCAGTGGTAGAAGGTTTTGTTTGAATGCAAAGAATGTCTAAACTGAGAACTACACACACATGACATGAACAGTATAATTTGTCTTCCTAAAGTAAAAACAAAAACACATCACAGGGATCATTCTAAAGGAGATTTGTATGTGCCTGAATAATTACAACAGTTCAAAATAACCATTTTTATGTTCCTATATGACAAACTGGTTCTGAAATAAATAAACAGAATTCTTTTGCAACCTAATTAACAGTTCCACCTGCCCTGAGGCTTCACAACAACAAATTGTACTTGGAGGTTACACAGGAAAAACAACAAGAAAAGTCATGCACAAAATCCACACAGAAAAATCAGAGCTCAGAAAATGGAATCCCAGAATGGTTCGAGTTGGAAGGGACCTTAAAGATCATTTAAAGATGATTCAGTTCTGCCACCCCCTGCCATGGCAGGGACACCTTCCACTGTCCCAGGCTGCTCCAAGCCCTGCCCAGCCTGGCCTTGGGCACTGCCAGGGATCCAGGGGCAGCCACAGCTGCTCTGGGCACCCTGTGCCAGGGAAGCCAGTAGGAGACTGAAGACTTTTCCTAAGTGGAACAGAAGAGGAATTCTTCCTCAAACAGCCAAATTCTCCATCCAAGTCACCAAGCAGGTAATTAGCTCCCTTCAGGCAATATCCAGCCCTCGCACTGTACAGTCATTTCAGTCTTTTCAAAAGGAATTCAACTGTCTTAATTACTGAAATAAAAAGTGCTGAGATATTTTAGGAACCTCTTTTCACTGCCTAGCCCTTAGCATGAAATATTAGAAGATAAGCCCTAGTAAGATACAGTTTATTTTTTTTTTTACAAGATAAACTCCCTGATGTAACATTGAATCTCTGTCAGCTTGTTTATTTTTTTAATTTCCCACTTCATGACAGGTAAATATTTATTATCACTGGATGACTTATTCATGTGAAAGATCTTTCAGGACTCCCAAGTACTCACTATACTAATAGAAATGCAATTAAGAATAATTTAGTTAAAAGCCGTAAAAGGTAACTCCATGCTCACCTCCAGTCCCAGCTCAGAAACATATTCAAAATACAACTTCCAGACACCAAAATTTCTTATGCACTCCATTCATATTAAAATGTCATTGGCTGTTGATTTCAACTTGATTAAACCTAAAACAGTTTATTGAAGAATTAGAAAATACCATAAACATGTATCATATTCCTTTGAGGAGCACTGTTACAAAAGCGATGACATATACTAAACTTTGCCTAATTTTTAACAGATACTTAAGTACAAATAAAAAACAAGAATCAGCCTGAGGAGACAAAAGCAATAAGTAGAAACTTTGAATAAAAAAGACTATGTACCAAAAACTTTACATTACCTACTGAGAAAATCAAGATTAGAAAACCCAGTAAAAGGAATATGGGGGGGGGAAAAAAATTAAAAACCCCAACCAAACAAAAAAAAAAAATTAGAAAACTCCAACATCCAAGGCAAACTTCATTATAGAATTTGCCAATTCTAAGCTTTGTTGCACAAGTTGATAGATTTCCAAGGCCAGAATCACAGTCCAGTTGGGTTAATCAGATCTCCAGACAGGCAGACTAAAAGCTGCTGCACTTAGCTGGAAGCACACATGGACTACAGTGAGCACCCAATTAGCTGAACCAAGTACACTCACAGCTGCCAAGTGCTGTAAGAACTTACTGTTCAGTTGTGTCCAGAGTGCAGCTGGATGTCATTAATGTGGCTAACAACTACAATTCCCCTTTCCATAGACTATAAATGGCTGTGTGTAAATAATTATAACACCAGACATGAAAATTCTGATAAAAAGTTTAATGCCAGCAATGGCAACTGAGCTTAGACTTAGAATGTGCTTCTGTGGTACATGAAATTGCATTGGCAACTGTGGGACATCAACCACTCTGTGACAATGCACATTATCATATCAGCAGGGGCACAAAGGTTACAGGGAGTAACACAGGTCAGGCAAGTTCTGATTTATTACTAAACACTGCTTTATTTTTTAATATATTATAACATACCAAAATATATTATATTATATTATATAAATTATTATTAAATTAATATGCAATATGTGACTATAATATATATTATTTAATATTTTATTTTCATACTATATTATTCTATTATATTCTACCAAAGAAAGCAGCTTTCCCTACACACAGCCATAGCACTTATTAATCTTGCCAGTCAAAAAACCCCCTTCAACTCCCCCAGATGCTGTAAATAAATGCCTGGCTAAGTAGCCAGGTCCTGTGCTGTGCCCTGCAGGCCACAGGAGTCAGCTTTCATCGACTGGCTGGAAAAGGCAAGTTAATAGTTGTGGGTCTCTGGTTTATCCCAGGAGTGTCACATGGCAGATCCAGAGTAAAAGAATCCACTGCTAATTTCACCCTCCCTCATATAAATGTCAAGCATTGTTTCCCTTAGGGACTCACGTGCAAATGTTTTTTGTGAACAATACTGTAACAGCAACATTGTTGTGAAAGCCTAAGTTGTTAGGCAATCCCACACTCAGCAATAAGTAAAAACAAATAAATAAACCCCACTATTACAGGTAATAAATCTGCTCAGATAAATACACTTAAGCATAACAATCGTGTTACAGAGCAAAGCAAATCTCAGCAAAATCAAAAGCTTTAGTAATGGTGGGGGTTGAGGTGTGCTTTTCAGTTTAGTAATGTATTCACTTGTGGTGTGAACAAATTAATAGAATTGCTTTTGTGAAAGAATTTCATCATGACTATTACAAAAATAAATAAAATAAACTCTGTTTTCAAAAGCATCATCCCAAAACAATTCACCTACTTATCACCAAATCCTTCAAGCTGGTTTTGTTATATCATTCATATTCCTGCTTTGAGAATTGGCTACCCCAGCTTCTCTTTGCTCATTATGAACAGAAATAAATAAATAAAAAGGAAATCCTTATCAAGATACATAAATCCAGCAGTAATCCTCTCCCTCTAATAAAATAATCTAATACAAATAATGCCTAAATGACATCAAGAGTTTGGGGAGAAAAGGAGGAGGGAGGTGAAAGAGTAAAAGAAAAACACTGAGGCTTCTCTCACAGGCCACTTGGTCACAAAAATTACTCTCATTTTAGGATGAAGTGTAAAAAAATAGTGTTCAGGACTAGTTTTGAGAGGCCAGCATGAAAAGTAAGCTGCATTTTTTAATGCCTTACCTCAAAGAAATTTCTTCATTGCCTGGATCTTGTGTGATTCGGAGAGAAAGAGCAGCTGCTGTCACACACATGCATTTGATACAATATATAAACATGAACTGCAGTTCCAACTATTTTAATGTATTACGGAGATGTGGCCATTGGAATGTTTCAATTTTCACTACTTATAACAAACAGCAGCGAAGAAAAGAATTAGAAAGAGGAAGAGTGGCCTGAGAGAAGCCATTTTTTATTAATTTTGTTGTGCAAAATGCTTACAAAAATGGTTTTAGTGGAGTGAGGATTCACCATATTAAGAATAATACACAGGCATTAGAAAAAAATATTTTGGCTTTGTATCAGATCTCAACAAGTCCAATAAACATCTTTTAGTGGAGTGAGGATTCACCACATTAAAGAATAATACACAGGCATTAGAAAAAAAATGTTTTGGCTTTGTATCAGATCTAAACAAGTCCAATAAACATACAGAAGAGCTGTAGTGCCAGTGCAATAATGGAGAACCCAGACCACGGCTTCTGCTGAGGATGAATAGGCCTTAAATAACTTCCAAGTTATTATGAAATGAAGTCGTCGGGAGTGAGGAATAAACCCAACACCTATTCCATTTAGAAAGGACAGGAGTTCCTGGCAGGTATGTTCTTTAGCCTGCAGTGCCATCGTCTGGCTATGGAAGCTATATCAGCATGGGGTGGGGAAATGCAGCCAGCTAAATATTTGAATGTAAAAAAAGAACAAGCCTTAGTGCTATGCACATTTGTAAAGATACGTGGTACTGAGGGGAGCTGTAGTGTTTACATGGAGAAGCATTGCATGCATAAATGAAAATGTGATTCTCAAGTAAAGACAGAATATGAGAGCAGAACATTCAAACCAACTGACTAAAAACTATGGCTAAAGTGGCATGTAATAGAGAATTATCCTTGTCTTGTCATTTTTTTTCTTATTTTTCTTTTTTAAATAGAGTTATTAGTTTAAAATTTAAGCTAAACTATGTAAATTGAAAACCATTGCTAGATAGATTATGATTGTGGACCTCAAAGGCAAATGCACAAAGTGGTACTTCATTAATTAAGGGACTACAACAACATATCTTGAACTACATATCTTGTAATATTTAAACCAGGTACATATGATCAACTCTGAGCTACACTATGGCAGGAAAAAAAAAAAAAAAAGAAAAAAAAAGAGCATTTTCTTTCTTATAATGATTATTACAGCACCCACAGCTAACCAACTTTAGGGGTAAGCAAATCGAGCTTGAGTGATGTTTCAGACAAAGCTCAAGTAAAAGGAAGAGAGACATTTTTGGTAACTAAGGACCATTAGGATCATCAGTCTGGTCCTAAAATTCAGATAGACAGGATAAAAAAAATCCCCAAGACACGACACGAGTGGCCCTGAAAAAACTCAGGATAAGCTTGGGTATGTTTCAAATACACAGGAAAGTAAGAGGCAAGGTAAGAGCAGTTTGTGACATTTACATCGACATTTTTTTTAAGTGAGTCTGTAGTTTCAGAGCTCTTTTAATTAATTTTGAAGCAGTGCTTGAGGTGAGAGAGAATGTACAAGGAATGTTTTGAAAGATAAATTCATTATCATGCAGAATAATTTGGTCTAGGCTCCAGCCTGACTCAATTCTCAGTTTTCTGTGTCAGATTACAACAGATCAGATTTGAGTACACTACCATTTGGTTTAAAGGCACAAAGTTAATAAATTCCCATTGGAGTTGAACTTACAGATGAACTTTGGAGGCTTACAGAGCCTCCAAAATAAATATGGATGCTCTGACAGAGTTTGGACTGGTTAAGAAACTTGAGAAGCGCGCAGAACTTCTAAAAATGACGACACCTTCCTTTGAAGACTCAGCTTTAGGAACAAACATTAAAAGTTTTGGAACCCAATAATCTCCAAACCTCACAGCAACAAGTAATATTTGGTTTTGCTCTAGCTGAGGCTGGAAGCACTGCAAGTGAGCCCCCATTATCCTTTCTTTCCCCAGATGGAACTGGATGCTTTTTTCTCCATGTAGTGAGACAGGGCCTCACTGGAATCACAGCTGCAGTGTGAGTACAGCAACCTGACCCAGCTGTCTTAATTATCTAATCATGGCCAGGACTGAGGGAATGCCCAGAATTACAAACATTTTGGAGGTTTTTCAACGGAATTTCAATGATACAGCAACATTCCATTTAAATTCATTCGGAAATGCCAGTGACTGTAAATAAGGTCACCTGGGCTCGTTTAAAAAATGAATTGGCAAGTCCCTCGAAAGCATTTTCTTCTCACTGCAAACAAAAACTGGCCAAAACTCCAGCACCTGGTGTGTGTGGGGGGGCTATTCTGCACAGTGTAGGAAAGCTGTGACAGACCTCTTTTAAAGAAACCAGCCTTTAGCTGAGTGTTTTGGGATCAGCTTTTTGGGACAGAATTTGAAAATAAATGCAGCTGGAAAACAGAACCATGTGCTAATTTGTGCTAGAATCAAAACTAGGTCCATGGTGGACATGGACAACTTTTGCACTTGATAGCTTGGCATAACAAACTCAATATCCAAGCATCCCAAAGGAATGGAAATACAGAGACAAGGCAGATTCAGTAAAGTCTACTAGCTGGGGCAACATTTGAAAAAAAACCAGAGGTATCATGTTATGTAATTAAAGCATCAAATCAACAAGGGTTCTGTAACTACGTAGAAACTGAAAAACAGGTTTGCACATTTAAATGTTGCCCTAGAATAAGTTGCAAAAAAAAAAATTTCTACATCACATTATCAGTGATTATATGAAATGACTTATTATATGAAATGACCTTTATAACAAAATACATAGGGAAATTATCATGTTGTAGACTAAAACATCACACATTAAAAACCAAGATGTGGTATTGGTGGCAGAAGACAAGACATTTTAATACACAAAACTTGGTTACTAAATTAGGGAGAACAGTACTTCACAGAACTGAAACAATTCATATGTGTTCTTAATTAATAATGTTCTTAATCTGACATACAATTTTAAGGAGACTTGGATACAAATGAAGCTGTACAAGAGAGATGGAGTGTTACTTTTCTGCATGCTGTTGAATTTTAATGCTCTCATAGATTTGATGAAATACAGATTCTAAGGGTTTTCAATTTACCTTTTATATTTTTTTACTTAGACTGTGTAGTAAAGATTCAGAATTAATTACATTTTAATAAACAGTGCATCACGGTTCTTCAAAAGCATTTCATAGAATATAACCAATACAGAAGGGCAAAGTTCTTCAGGTGTTCCAACTTTTCAAAACTACTCAAATACTGTCATAAGAAAATTCCTCCCAAGGTCAGTTAGAAATACACTGAGTAATCATTCTGCATCTTCAACAGCAGTGAAAAGGCATCACAGCAGATATAAACCCAACCCTTTTAATGCAGAAATGTGTTCTATAGCTTTGGAAAAGAATGGGGGAGGTACTGACTTGCAAGGTCACGAGAGCCAGCCAGGATGTTCCTGACTGGATGTCACCTCCCACCCCTGGCATCTCAGAGGTAAAAAGCAAAGCCTGGTTTCCTTTGGTTGCTGTGAACCAAAGAAATACTGGAATCTGTTTAGGAGAAATACAGTAGTACAGGCAGATGAGGACAAAGGAAATACAAGCCAGCAACACAATAAAACAGCATCAAACTTTGGGTGCAAAGGCGAAAAGAATTTTTTCCATCCAGCTGGTATGACAGCACCTCAGATGGTATCATAAGATTTTACACCTCCTTGCAAATTTTGTCTTACATTACCCATTAACCAATTACCAGCAAAAGGCCACAGCAAGCCAAAGTTTTAAGAAACACAAACAAATCTGCTGAAACAGATGTTCCCTGCTGGATTTCAGACAATTCACACATGTAACAAACCTGCTCTCTTCCTTAGACTTCAACCTTTATCAAGCATTGAAAGTGAAAGAGGGTAACAGAGATCAGATTTTTTTTTAATGGCTTTGTTTTGAAGTTTGTTTTGGTATGCATATTGCCATTATCTAGGAAAAAAAAAGCCAAATTAACTTTCTTTTGTACATCAGTCTGCTGATAGGGAGGGATAAAATGAAGAATAAAAGAAGCCTTACTTTAGACTTTGAATATCAGCATTCTTTTTTCAACATTTATACTCTGTTTTTTTCCAGAAATAATCCCTGATCTTTTAAAAATCAGTCGTGAGACAGCAAGTATGACATAGTGGGACATGCCTGTACAGCAATCCATTTAATATTGTCCTGTTTTAGTACTGAAGAGATGAGATAAATGGCAGAATCCCTGGATTTTCCTGACCTTGATCAAGAACAAATTTTCAGCTGAAGTGTGCAAAACTGCTATGATTACATCAATCTAATCTGGAAAGCACATGGTTTATATATAAACCATGGTCTCTGTCTCATCCATCACACTGAAAGACAATAAAACATACTTCTGCTCAAAAAAAAAAAAATCCATTCCTTATTTTACTCCTTACATAAGAATCCTCAACCATGTTTCAAATACTACGGAAAGATGCATACATATTCAAGTTTCTAAACATGGATATATATAAATATAAATGTAAGTGCTCTTATAATAACAGTCTTCATTAGACAAATAGACACTCTGCATCATTGCTGAAGAAATCAGTTCTGAAATAATGGAATTAGGAAGTTTAGATCAAACTGCCAAACCACCACCATAAAAAGCCATCTATTGCTACAGAGGAAAGATTTACCTGGCAAGAGATGCAATACAACCAAAAAAAAGACAACCTGGAATCAACGAGAAATGAATTGGATTACTGGACAGAAGCATATTCTTGCACATGTTCAAGCTACTGGGAAAGCAACAGAGCCAGCAGGTATAAAACCCCTTCCAAATGTCTGCTTACCCTTTCCTGATCCAATCACAGCCATGCTGTTAATCAGGCTGGATTACATCCCAGATATTAATTTGGCAAACAAAACAATCATCTGATTCAGTCTGTCCCCTTCAGATATGCTGAAAACAATCTGCCACTGATAATCTTGCCATGCATGTGCTCCTGGAGAGCCATCTGATCAATTCAGGCTGAGATAAGATCTCTGCATTCACATACAAATGCCAGAAGGCTTTCCCTATCCATTCACAGTGTGGAAATGTGTCCTATAATGCCCAAGGAATATGCACAGTGAAGGGAGGCAGCTCAAAGAGTTATGGACTCCTTTTGACTAAAAATAAAAAATCCTACAGATGAGCTCCTGCTGCGTAAGAACAAAAGGCTGCTGGCTCCTCAAGGCATCGCTGACCAGAGGAATCCTGTGCTGCTGCTGGGATTCCTTCAGACTTCCTCTGCACCTCCTGGGGCTTGGGTTTGGTTAGGGTTTTTTGTCTCTTCACCTAATAAACTATCTCACTCATGAATTTTCTCTTTTACCTTTCCTGTCTCTCCAATCCCAGTGTCAGGTGTGGGGGTACCAGCTGCTGCCTCAGCCAGCTCATCCACGTGTCAAACCCTTTGGGTGACATTCTGTCCCTCCTCCTGCACTGTGACAATGCTGTTAAGCATAAGCAATACTTCTCTTTGAGTCACTGTTTGCAGAGAGCCTCAATCCCCAAAAAGAATTCCCAGCAGGAGCCAACTCCTGGACAGCACCTGAGCACCAAGAGAGGGGTTAACAGAGAGGGGGAATCACAGAGCTCCAGCCCCTGGAGCCAAATATTCCCTGGAGCCAAGTATTCCTCAGGAAGGAGGAATGAACCTGTCCAACAGACTCAGATGTTGCTGCAGGCACAGAACTGAGCCCACATGCACAGAGGGTCAGTGCACAACCTCTGCTCCCATCCATAATAATGCTGAAGACATGGAGTGGAAGAAACAAATGAGAATTTTTAATACCTAATATTCCTAAATATTTCCATAAGAATTTATTCTTATTCTCATTTTTTTTTAAATTCTGGTTATAAGGAGAACAAATGCAAAAATATATGTAGTGGTTCAATTCCTAAAAGGACTCAAATTTTCAATATAAAAAGTTAAACTTTCCATAGGTACACAGCATTTGATACAGAAAGAATGTTATTTATCTCTCTCCATTTTATTATTTAGAGAAGTGGCCTGCACCCAGTTCTTCTCCCAAATCTCAGGTGTCATTTCCAAGTTTCCTATACAACAGCCTCAGTGAAGAGTACACAGGACTACACAACTTTTACAGAGAAGCAGCCTGAGGTCAGAGCATTTGTCTGGTGTTAAATAAAGACAGAGCAACTGCAACCTCCCATATAGCAGCATATTGGTGGGCTTGTCTCAACAGGAGCTTTGCTACAAGGACTCTGAATAAATCATAAAAGAACTCGCATTTCCATTCTTTTTTTCTGGGGAAATACATAATCTCTGCATTTCTAACTCACCAGTAAGGCTCTTTAAGGATAGTTTAGGAAAACAGACCTGTCAGTGGCTATTTTCCTTACTGAGAGGAAAATTAAAATGTAGGAACAAAACATTTCCATGCCTAAGCACAGGTTGGCAGTAATTTAAATGAAAGGAAAGGCCCCAACCTGAGACTCTTCTGTCTGTACAGAGATAATTTTTCTCACAGCAGTGTAAGCCCTCCCTTCTCTTTCAGTACTCTTTAGACCAGGTCCAAAAATGCCTGCAAATAAGGTGGGTCATAGGTACATGTTGTCAGCTCAGTCCTTCTTAATCAAATCTCCCATAAATAAAGATTAAAATCTTTAAAATCTTTATTTTAAAAAATGAGAAAAAAAGACAGAGAAGGAAATGCCAACTGGAAACTGACTCATCTCTAAAGCATCAGTGACCATGGAAGCCTCTGGCACATGTGAACACCCTAAAACCCCCACTGAGGAGCCTGGGTTATGAACAGCTGACACCACCCAAAAACATGTGAACACCCTAAAACCCCACTGAGGAGCCTGGGTTATGAACACCCAAACCCTTTTAAAAGGAAATGTTCCACCCCAGCAGCAGAAGCTGCAGTCCCCCACTGCTGTGAGGTTTTATTGGTTCACAAACACACACAAGATTCAAGACATGTTCCCATTCACAGCACTCTAATATTTATAGATCTGTGAGGTTTTCCCTTCTTTAACTTCAAAAGCCAATTCCCCTCTGTTTTTATACCCGCTGAAAATTTAATGGCCAGGTGTAAACACAATTTCAGCGAGACTTGAGTCTCCCCCAAATTATTCTTCACTTAATTTTGACAGGTAATTAGCATCAACTCAGACTTGAGTTTTCCCTTTCGCCTCTGATTCTTCTCCCCTGAATCTCAATATTTTAACTTTACATCTATCCAAGTATTAAAGCAAACAGTTTCCGTCTCCTGCCCTCTCCCTTGTCCCCAGCTGAAACATAATTACTTGTATGCAATGCAGGTACAGCACATATGAATATATGCCAAAGTAACTTGTGCATACATTTACTTCAGTGCTAATAAAATATTTTATTTATTTTATTATATGCATGAATAACATGCATATAAAAGAATGTTCTTTCTAGCTCGGTGAGCTTTTTAGGAGTTATTAGCAGGAATGTGTCATATACCTAATGAAATTTATTTCAAGGTAGAAGAGATTCAAAAACAAAAGTAAAATAAAGTCAGAGAACTAATTCTGTAGACAATCACAGAATTATAATTTTGAGATTTATCAAAATATCCTCAAAATGAAGATTTGAAAAAAATCTCCCAATAAAAATGTAATTTATTTGCAGCAGCAATCATGTTTATACATATTAACACAGGGATAGGAGATGAGATGGTTCAGGATGGAACACATTGGCCAAAAGACACACTGTAGTAAAAGCTTTTTTTAGCCCTCTGCCTTAGCAGGCATTGCAGCACAGAAAATGCACTATCCATGTCCCTTCTGTGTATTCAGCATATGTAAAAGTCATGCAGCAGAACACGTTGACACTTCAGTGGGAGGTCAAATTATTGTTTTGGCACTTCTGTCACGCCTGTCACTTCAATTCCACTTTATCAAATTACAGATTGCTAGATAGAGTTGGATTAAGGGGAAAGACAGACACACACACACACAGAGGAGCAACTGTCACCACTTCAGTTGTGAAATCCCATAATTGCATGTCAGTGACAGCGAGAACAAGAGAGCAGTAATAGGGCTGACATTATGAGCATTCAAATACCAGGAAACTTTGCAGCAAGACTTTGCACTCTGTCAAGCCACATGCCAGGAAATGGACTGGATTTCTGAGCAATTCTTCACATTAGACTTGCCAATATTTATTAGGCTGACTAATAAATAATGCAGTGTCTTAAGTTGCAGGGCAACTTTCAGCTCCCTGTCTTCCCAGAAGTGTTGCTTTTATTTGAAAAGAACATAAAACTAAGACAAAGGAGAAAAAAATCCTTTGATTTAAAAATATCACTAAAAGTAGTAAGAATAATAATAAATAGTGCCTAAACAACATAGATTATGGGCTTGATTCAACTTTCTGAGTTTTAGGATCCCTGAAGAGCAACAGATCTTGATTTCAAATAATTGTGAAGGAATCAGCCATGAATTTCAAGTAACTTTTCTGGTAACAAACAAACAAACAAACTACACACCCCACACACACATCCCTTAGATAACTTCACCCTTTTGTGGAAGTTGTGGAAACTGCACTGAGGAAGGCTCAGAAGCAGCGGGTAAATCTGACTTACATGAGCTGAGATGTCAGGGGAAACATCTGCTGTGCTGTGACAGGAGGATGCTATTCCTGGAACAGCTCATTATTCCCCCTCTGGGTTACTCCCCCTGCTTCCTGAATTCTGTGGTCAAGCCTCTCCACTTTGTGTGGTCCTGTCCTGCAATGGCTCAACAACACCTGGAACAGTTTATACAGGGAAAGAGGCAGAAGAAGCAGGAATCATTTGTTCACTCTGGCAGAAGGGCCATCAGGATTCAAAACTTCCTTAGATTCCTCCAAATCTATACCCAAATACAGTTTAGACACTTCCCTACCAATCCATTGGAGTCTATAATCTTCCCTCACAACAACAGAAAATATTTCTTTCAATGGGAGTGAAAATGCATCTCAATAATCCACACAATTACACAGATTGCACAATGCCTTCATAAGGGAATAAAAATGACACTTATTCCTATTCACTGCTAAAGAGCCCCTAAACAGCAGGAAAAGGGACTACCATGAAAGGAAACAGTACAACAACAAATCAACATCTATGATGCCAGGAGTTGACTCAGTCCTTCCATGGTGCTCCTCACTATTTGATACCCTTATTAATTCCCTTCTAAAGTAATCTGATGATCAGAGAACTTGGATAAATATTTTCTCCTAAAAGACTATTCCCTTAAACTTCCAGGAAAAACATCTTTATATGATCACTTGGAATAAACTAAAAGAACCCCAAAAACATCCTGCAAGAAGCCATTGAATAGACAAAGCAAGATATTTTTGTAATGCTGTTTCTTTTTCTCCTCATTTTGTCTCAGACACATTTTATAACCTTGCCTATATCTGCCCTTCATACATCTATTTCTCCATATGTAACTCAAGCCATATAACTGTAAGTACTTTCCTCATAGGTGTTTTTAATTTGTTTGTAAAGTAATTTGAGATCTATTGACAGAAGGTAGTAAAGAAAATAAAAAAAAAAAAAAAAAAAAGAAATATTTTGCACAGCAGGCAGAGAAAAGGAAAGGCTTTAGTGCCTACCCTGTATCCCACAGCAGGTAATAGGGAGTTAGGAAACATTATGGCACTCCAGGGAATCTTCCTGCCTTCCTGACCCATCAGGTTATTGCCCTGATGCACTGCCATAAAGTCTGCAGCTCTCATAAAACCTGCACGCTCCCAGCTCTGAAGTGGGACATTTTCAAGTCAAGATGCATCTCAAAAATATTCTCTCCACGAGCCACTTCCCTCTCCAGAAGGGAAAATGCAGCAGGACACCCTGGGTGACCTTGAGCCCCCTGCTAATGGTGCTGAGCTGCATTTGCTGCCTGCCAGCAACAGGAGAATGGCACTGCACATTACAGCCAGCACAGCCCCATTAGGGGGAGAATAAACTGAAATAAAATAGAAATGAAACAGCCAGAGCTGAAGAATAAAACATTCCCAACATAGTAAAAACAAGCTGAGACAAAATTATCCAGCACAGAAAGGTCACTGTAAGTTAACTTCCAGTTTGCAGTGTCAGGTGGAAATGTCAGACAAAGGATGTCAGGGGATGTAACTTCACATCAGAGTTTTGGTTTCACAGCATTGCCATGAATTAATTTGATGATATGACAATTGCAGAGTAAAACAAAGTATGTCCTTTGTGCTCTATTCAGATCTCAAAGACAGAGCAGGACTGGGAGAAATCGTATTTACAGTTTCTTTTTCTATTTATATTTTTGGAGATTACTGTTTGAAGCAAGTCCCATATAAACATATTTAAAAAAACCCAAAAAAACTGCTCAGACCAGGTAAAGATATGAACTGAGGTTAAATTTAAAAAAAAAAACAAACAAGAAAGATTTTTAAAAATATAATCTTATAAAAAAACAAGGCAGGTTTTTCAGGTAATGGGAGATGATGGAGCTGTGTAAGGGCAACACCAACAAAAAGGCTGCACACATTAGAAGCCTTATTAGAGACAGAAAGCGGTTTGGTTATATCAAATGGAAGGATTTCAAAGGAATCCACATGTTCTCCCTCTTGGCAAAATGGCCAATATCCTTCTTAACTGCATTCCACCAGAACCATTTTGTTTGTGCCCAACACACAGAGTTATACCAGAAAACATGGGGAAAAGGAAAAGCAACCTGACCATCTGCCATCAGCCTTACAATAGCAGAACATGACACGGGCTTTGGATTCATGGCCCAAATTCCCAAACATCACATGTCTAGCTGCAGATATCCATGGATTTTTTACAAAAATCACACGTGGCATGTTTTTAACAGGTTTTTTCCTGTGATAATTTAAGGGTCACTTTTGTAGATAGGTTTTCGTGAGAAGCAAAGCTGAGCCATTTCTGTGATCGCGTGAGTCATTAAACATCCAATATTGTGATGTTCAGAATGGTGGTGGGAGATCAAAACAAGAAAGCTTGGGAGTGTCAAATGCAGAAAAAAGTCTTCATCAAGTAGGAAATGAGTTGTACATGCACTTATGGGTGTTCTGCTGGGAAAGGTAAAGGCAATTAAGTAATTCATAATTATCCAAGCCAGAGAGAGCAGAATCTGCATTGCTTGTCACCTGGTATTCTCAAACCTGGGAGCTTTTAGCCTTGCAGGAAATAAATAAAAATCTTACACAGAAAGGTCAGCTGAAGACAATGAAAGGAGAGGCAAATCACAGTGATGAAGTGGTTGCGATAATTAACTGCTATTTTGGAATTTACAGAATAATAGATTTCAAAATAATAAGTACAGTTATTAAATTTGAGTTTGCCTGCAGGCAATGCTTTAGTCATGGTTACATAAATTTCTACTTCAGAAGTTATAGATTAGAAAACTTCAGAAAAAAAGAACACAAGAAAAGGCACCTTGCAGGTTTGTATTTTGTGGTTAAATGGGAAAATTTCCCATTAATTACTAATGATATAGTTCATTAGTAGTATATTTCATTATGGAAGTGCAAATTATTAGATACTAATGATGCATGCCCTAATTGCAGTAGTTTGTCTTGATTTCAAGTTCAATGAAATAAAAATATTTATTTGCAACGTTTCAGGTTTATGAATTACGTTACATTCTTAATTGATGCTTTCAACAAACATGCAACAATTCATTGGTATTAACCAAGACTGATGGATCTGTATTTGATTATCACTGGTAACTCCCTCCCTGGACTGGAAAGAACAACTGCCACTTAAACTTGGTGGAAGCTGCAATTTTGGGACCAAACACAGAGAAAAAATGAAACAGATCCTGCAACAACCAGTGTTTATCACATTCCTGCTCTTTCAGAGTGCTCCCACAAAATAAAAAAAGGAAGAAGAAAAATCCAGGGGTTTTATAGACAATCCTTTCTGCTAATTGCAGTCTCTGGATGTGCAAGCTGGATATCCTGAGTCACTGAGGTGGAAACCACCCCAGCTCAGGGCAGTCCCTGTGAGTCACAAGAGAAGGTCTCAGACATCTCCTGAAATTCCTCTGAGGTACAAACCATGGCATCATAAACCAGGAACAAACCCACAATTTACTGGCAACAGCCAGTGCTCTGCTAGATTAAAGTTGCACTACAAGGAAGAAGAAATACAACACCTGAATAAATTGTAGTTCAAATCTTGTCAGGCTCCTGACACCTTTTCCCATAATTCACACTGCAGAAAGAAATTCTGGCTTGGGCAGTTTTAGTAGTTGCTACCAACACTAAAAAAAGTCAAAACTTGGTGTTTAGAAGTAAGGTCCCAGCCTGGATTTTAGCACAATTTAAAGCAACAAGAACCTAAATGGCTAAAAGCACCTGGAGAGTTAGATCAAAGCTGATGCTCAGAACCTGCAGCCTCAGTGGGACAGAGTGAGGACCAGCTGGAGTTAGAGACTTTAAATCACATGTCATGTGCTCAAAGCTTCCCCAACCTCAGTTATGATTCCACACAGAAACAGCCTGCACAGATCTAGTCATCCAGATTTTCAAATTTCAGTAGCAACAGATTTTCAAACAAAACATGTTACTCTCTTTAAAACTGAACTGATATTTATGTCTGACAATTTAATTTTTTTTAAGCTGAAGGCTTCATTGTGAAGCCTTTGTTTCTTGGTTAGTTTTTACCATGAGTAGGGTGAAGAACACAACTGAAAATGTATTTTGTATCTGGTTTATATCTGTCCACAGAAAATAAAACAGGAAACATTTGCTTTAATCAACCCTCTAAAATGAAAAAAAGAAATATAATATATATATTTCAAAGGTACTACTTGTAAAGCAAGAAAAAGCAATCTTGCTGGCTTACAAATACTTAACATGGTATGCCAACTATGTGTGAAAGACACACAATCACTTTGTTAATAATGAAAATCAAGAATAGAAAGTGCAACTGCCTTGTAAACTTCTTGTAGCATAAAGAGATTAAGACTATAATTCCCTTCTTCTCCTATCAAAACAGTTATTCAAATTTCTAACAGGTATTTTCAATAGAGTAAGACTCTTTTGCCCCCATTGAAATTATGAACACATAGACATGTAAAGAACCATAAAATAATTTCACATGGTTTAATTAAAAAAAAAAACAAACAAACAAAACAAACAACAACCAGAGAAAATCCCAGCTACTAGAGTTGCCTGAGAAATCACATTAAAACAAGCCACTTACTTTTCTGTCCTCAGTTTCTACACGAGAACTGCACTCTGCTTTAGTGTCCTGAAAGCAGAAATAGAGAAGCCCATGTCACAAAGCACACTGACCAGCACTGGGGGAGTAACTCAGGCTGAAGAACTGTTATTTTTGTACACACAGTTATTTGAATACACAATGTCCAGTACTGTGCATTGAGGTGAAGTTTATTACACTTTACTACAGACATAAATTTAAAGGGAGGATTGAATGAACACACAAAAAAACCCCACCCAAACCTATTTCAATATGGTGTAGCCAGCTCTCAGGAAAAAATACGATTTGTTAGTATAAATTTTAATTTTGGCTTCTATCTTGAGGAAAATCTATTTGTTGCTCACTCTTTTTTTTTTTTTTTTTTTTTAATAAAGAAATGATGGAAACTGAAACAAATATAAAGGTAAGCTAAAGAGGAGAAACTGCTCAATCTTCTGTCTCTTATCTGTGCTAGCTAGGAGTTGATAGAGATTTGTGTCTGAATCTCATTGCAATGTGCAAGAACAGCAAAGCCTCTGTTTATGATAAACATGGAAACGTGTGTGTGCACAGGCTCGCACACGTGTGGGTATCTTGGACATGTTTTCTTCAGGAGTGAAACAAATGACCTCAAATCTAATGACACCCAACACATGGTCCTTTTATTCCTAAAGTATTTTGACTCATTGAACCTACAGATTTTTGTGCTGAAGACATGCAGGGATAATTGTTATCACAAAAATTACACTCCAAAAGCATTTATTGCTTCCCAGCCACCCTTTTTACAGCAAGTTATTACTGGAAACTGAGTAAGCCAAATACAATTAAAATCACTAATTTTTTTTCATCTTTACTTTTCTAGTGAGGAGATTCTTGGAAGCAAATTTTGCTTAACTATTGCAGTTTTTAGAGATTTCTTTTGGGGAAAGAATAACATATGGCTCAGGGACATTTTTCGTGAAAAATACTTCCCCAACCTCTCACCAAAGCTGGAACTACTCTAATCAGATTTCAAATTACTGGTTAGTTACTTGCACATAAATTCAAATGCTGACAGCAAATATCAGCTCCTATTAAAAATGAAAACAAATGTAAGAAGAAGAATTTCTGTTTCTTCAACAGCATGTCTATTCATCTCAAATGAAGGGCTGGTTTTACTTCAAAGCCAGAGACTTCCTACCTACATCTATAAAAGATTTAAAAAAATTAAACCATTTAACCAAGTAAGATGAAGCAAGGTTTCCTGGAAAAAAATACTTGAATTCACAGCAAATTATATTAAAGATAGTTTCATAAGGCATATTGTGTCATTTCTTAAACAGCAAAAAACCATTTGTTATTCTAGCCAGTCTAATACATGAATCAGCACCTCTAATACTCTTTTTATTCCATCACTTTTCATGAGGAACCAGACTCCAGTTTGGGGAATATAACACTCAAAAATTTTCTTTCAAGTGTGCCTTTCTGGCAGCCAGACAGTCTCTCCCCACGTCTCCCACGTGGAGGAGAAGGAAATACTCTCTCTGCCTACAGGCTGACTTCCTGAGCCTGTTTGGATATTTACACTTGCTTCTTTTTGGGGAGGGAAAAAACCTGAGCTTTTCAAAAAGCCTTCTCCCTCAGGGGAATGAATTCAAACTCCATTAGCACCAGTGCCTTCATGTCCTAGCTGTGCCCTAAGTCATCTTTTGGAAAGAGTGTAATGTTCTTTAACATATTTATTGCTTAATCAAAAATGAATCATCTCTTTCCATATTACCAAGGACAGGAGTGGCTCTGTCTCTCACACTGACCTAAATTAACTGAAAGCAGAACAAAGTAGCTGCTCTCAGACTGTAGTCATGGCTATTACAGGCTCTCAGCATGATGGATATACCTGAAGGCCCAACAGCACTCTGGTCCCTTCTGCTGCCCATGGAACAATGCAGTTTGCTACTTCACCACTGCCCTTTCCCATTAAAAGCAATTTCTAAGAGGCCCAAGTTCACAAGCATTCATTACTCAATTAAAAATGCAGTTCTACCTGGATGAAACAAAACCCAGCTTCCTCCCAGCACAGCTGATCCACTATGGTTGTCTGGAGCAGCAAAGAGAGGCACCAGAGCAGCCCCAGCCCGACCCGGGGGGCAGCCCAGCTGAGCCTCCCCTGCTCAATCAGGAATTAACGAGACAACGAGCCTCACCTGGAGCTGAAACCTCACCTGGAGCCCAGACCTCACCTGGAAATGAGACCTCACCTGGAGCTGAGACCTCACCTGGAAATGAGACCTCACCTGGAGCTGAGACCTCACCTGGAGCCCAGACCTCACCTGGAGCTCAGACCTCACCTGGAGCTCAGACCTCACCTGGAGCCCAGATCTCACCTGGAAATGAGACCTCACCTGGAGCCCAGATCTCACCTGGAGCCCAGACCAGCCCCAGGAAAAGGTTCAGGCTGAATGGCAAATTTCAGCATTTCTGCTCTGTGTTTTATTCCTGAACATTACACAAGTATTTCATCCCCTAGTGTTTGGCTATCTACCTAAAGATATGGAAAGTGAATGTTTATAAATTAACCACTGCATCTCTAGCAGTGAAAACCACATCTGCATGGGTTCAGGCTCACTGCAAGAATGTGTTATCTTTGAAATTATGCAGTCAGATTTAAAAGAAATAGCTGTATGTCTTCAAGACTACACGCCTGGATTCAGACTTCTGCACAAGGGCAAGATAATAACCAGTTAATTTTCTGAAGCAATTAGTGTTGTAATTCTTTAAACCAGTGAAGCTACTGACTTAATCAAATCTGTGTTTAAATATAAATATTTGAGTATATGTCTGCATCCTAGATAGACCTCTTTTAAAGAAAAAATGTTCACAGACCCTAAGCTTTAAAAACCATCAAAATGAATCATCTGTCAATCTCAGAGCAAGAAGGGAAGAAATGAGAATGTTCTCTGGGAGACATCTGTGCTACTTTCCCTAAGTGCAAAATGACAAAGTGCTGTCACTTCATATGTGTATTGCAAATTTCCCAGCTCTATGAATTATTTGAGATGGAGAAGCACCATTGCTGAAAAGCAGTTGTAAAATCCTAGAGATCTGAACAATGTATCAGGCACCTTCTTTAACGTTGTTACATCACAAAATAAAAAGGAAAAACTCAGAAAACATGTTCCTTTTGAAGAATTATTTTAGGCAAACTATACAATGATAGAATATTTCACAGGTTGTTTCATAGAAAAGACAGAATGAAATAGAAAACCCTCTCATCCATTTCAGTTTAAAACCAGCACAATTCCTTTTTTTTCCTCCATGTGTCACTGCTTAACAGCCAATTAAATAATATCATTACAAACATATTAAGAGCTCCATGTTTTATATAAAGGTTCTTTTTGGTCTGTTTTGTTTGGTGGCAGCAACAGGGAAACAAAGCAAGGTTTTCTGCAGGACATCAGGAGCAATGCAGGACAAGAACAAGCTTAAGGGCTGGGATTTTTCAAGTTTAACACACTGGGGAACAAATATACCACCTTCATCAACAGCAGCAGTATAAAAATGTTACTGAACAGAGGGAAGTGAAAGCTATAGAAAGCAGAAAGAATTATTGGTAGTAGTATGGCCCTGAATGAGATTTTGGCTTTAGGATGCAGTAGAAATCTGCACATACTTTATTTTACATAGTTTCTGTAATTCCATGTTTAATTTCACTCCTGGAATTGCAAGCAGGAGCAGTGGAATCACTACCCTGAGGTACCCATTGGTGCTGCTAACACCCCCAGGCCCTGAGTGCCCTGACTTTATCACACACTGCAGTTCGCTCTCTCCCTGCCATCCCAGCCCTAATTCCTTCCTCTGTGCCTGTCATCCCAACACAGACTGCCAGAAACCTCCCAGGCAACCGCAAGAAAGCAGAAACTTTAGAAAAGTGATCTGAACTTCCAGCATATTTCCTTTCCTCAGGTGACCGAAAGGCAGAGGGAAAGGCAGACCGAATTCCTGCGCACACACTGCACTGCCACAGCCAGGGGAGGAAGGATGAGCCTCTGCAATTCCAACGATCCCAGTGCTCCCCGCCTGGGCTCCTCTGTAATATCGAGGATGAGCAGTAGGTGGAAGCAAATAACCTTGTAAAATCCTGCTCAGCCTCCCGTGAAAGATAAACCGATGTCTGGTCAGGTGTTTTTCATGAAACAGCCAGTAGTTTAGAGATTAAAGGTGGTTTGCATCGTTTGGGGCTTTTTTTTTTTTTTTTTTTAATTTAATTTCTACAGCTGAAATGGAACCCTTAATAACGAAAGCATTTAAGAAGGTAACATGATCTCACACAAAATAAGAATATATATATATACACACACACATCTATATAAAATTAAAAAGTACGCTGTCAAATTCTAGATTATTGATTCTTCTGGATATTTTTACTGATTGTTAAATATCTCAAACCCCTGAATTATTGAGAAAAATACTTAATGTATTTCTCTATCCATTGGCCATTATGTTTCATTATTGCCGCTAACAAACAGGCTGCCAGCAGAAGAATTCATTTGAATTTCATATTAGTTCTATTTCATCCATCCCAGAGAACAAATTAACCACACAGTAATACTTACTGAAGAAGAAAATAAGTGAAAAATGAAACCTTAGAATGTGACATTCAAGTCTTCACTAAGTTTGTCCCCAGCAACTCAGAGAGGCAGAAGCCTCATCAAATTAACAAACCAATTCAAGGATTTGAATGGCTTCAACAGTTGCAATGTCAAAGATGTAAGAGAGGAGCTTCATATATTTTGAAAGAAGTAGCTTCATCTCTATCGACTAACATTTGTGGACCAAGAGGTTTGTGTGTAGAAGCTCAAACCAGGAGAAAATTGAGCCATCTGCACCTATTTCTGAAGCCTCAGGGCAGCCTTGGGGCACTTGGAGTAGAGTCAAAGAGGAAACAACCCATCTGAGCACAGATTTAAAATCAAATTCTCCAGATTTTAGGGAGTTTTCTTCTCTTGTTTCTAGATTAAAGTAGACTGTAAGAGGAAGGTTTGCAAGACTCTTGGAAACTAAACTGACAAATTTTATAATAAAAAAATGACTGCTTACAAAAATAATGCTGTATTTTTAATAGAGATTTGAAGGTACTCGTGTGTGTGTGCCCTCCCACACAGCCACCCACCACCCGGCTGTGCCAGTGAGCTCCAGCTCTGCTTTCTGCTTTCTTCTGCTTCCAGCCCATTGCTTATGCTCTTTTACACTTTTCAGACTATCGAGAGTTAAAACTTTTTTTTTTTTTAATGTAGATATTTTTAAAACTGAGACCCAAGGTTCCAACTTTCCTTTTCCCCAAGGAAAGCTTTGACTTTTTCCTAAATAAAGAACGAACAGGTTTGAGGGAACAGGTACTGCTGCTGCTGGAGCTTTATGGACTGGAGTATATAAAACATTCACACTCCTCTTTCTTTTCGTTCTCTCACCTTCAGGAGCTACTTGTCCTTTCCTTAATGCTCTCCAAACACTCACAGATGCACAGACACGTCTGTCCAGCACAGAATCCTCGTGCCTCACACTCCCCTCCTCTCTCCAAACAGACGTTTCATTAGCCCAGTGATGCAAAGGTACCTGAGGGTAAAACCTCCACCTTCCTCCTGAGATATCCCAAAACCACACATCAAACAGGCAGCATTTCTGGAAGGTACAGATGTAATTTTAAGGTGGGAATCAGCCATGTGGCAGTATCAAGCTGTAAATACTGGCTTTTGAAGCATAGATCAGGTTAAGACTTAATTTTGGGCTAGTAAATATGTCATTTGCAAAGCCAGCAACAGAAACTGCCATTTGGTAAAATTGTTACTTTGGACAGTACAAAACCACTTAAGATTCCTAAATGCAACATAATTTTGACCTACAGGTCAAATCTGAAATTCCTTTTCCATATGTCCCTTTACTTTCAGGGAAAGGAATTTCCAGAACTGTAAATGATAACAGTTTTAAACTGTTGAAACTGGATTTTTAAACTGAACTTTATTTATCTAATAAAATTGCCTTAGGTGTCAGGTAGACCAACAGCCACCTAAATAGTCATATGTTTGAAATCACTGAAATCTAGGTGGTCAGTAGATATTCCTGATAAATGCAAGGAGCTGAGAAAGCTTCTGGTGTCATTTCAGCACGGCCACAGACTGTGTGAGCTGGGTAAGGTGACAACTGGCAATATATACCTAGAGAACAGATGCAACTTTTAGAGAAAGAAACCTAGTTTGACAGTTTATGTTTTCAAATTAACAACAGCACAAGGGCACAACACAATTCCTGAAGGAATCTATCTTTTTTCAGGAAGCAAGCACATAAAATTGCTTCATACCTCAATCACCTCAAAACCTTTAGAATATCTTTACTAAGTTTTGCCATATTTGACAGAGAAATAAATAGAAGCTCAAAGATATTCCTGTATTTTTCATAAATGAGTGCCTGAGGAAAAGACAGAAGAACATCACTTGCAAAGCCATGCCCTACTCTAGCTGATCAAAGACCCCAAAGGGAGGTGAGGATGCTGAGAGGAGGAGGATTCACTCTGTGAAGTGAAGATGCTGAAGTGGCTTCCAGGAAGGAGCCTGTGTTTACTGAGAGGCAACTGTGTGGGCACAGGATATAAATCAGTAATAAAACTATTTCACTTAAGTCAAATTTTCACAAAATACGTTCCTTCAAGACGGAAGAGGATTTTTGTTGAACTTTTAAATGGAGTTCAGTCATTTTGAGCTATGTAGTGATAAAAAATATAAATTTTAAATCAAATAGTGATTTTTCAAGCTTACAAAGTGACAGGACAGGAATTGTTTAATGACAGAAGATGTGTGATGATTGCAGAAGTGCCCTGGAAAATCAGGGCCCTGTAAACATCTATTTTCTCTTTGATATTACACTACAGTTTTGATTATCACAACAAGTCAAGTTTCATGCTTTTATTATGTTTTCACAAAATATGGCTGTTTCTGTGCAGCAAAACTGTTACATTCCCAATAAGCTGGCTATGTATTTACTACACTTTCTTGAGTTAGAAAGTGAAGCAGAATTTCACGTTGGACTCAAGATTTCCCTTAATAAACAACCCACAAACGTTCTCACTTCTGCCTCGCTGAGGGGGAGTGAGTGGGGTTTTGCTGCCTACTGGGGTTAACCCACAGCCATCACAAACTTAAAATGTTTCAGTTCCTACCTATTCTCAAAATCACGAGTAGTCAGGCCACAAATTATCAGTGCTTCATACACTGGAAATTATTTCAGCCTCCTGGCCCAGCACTGTGTCATCCCACTAATAAGAGTGCAGAAACAAAGGCATGAGTGAACACTGCATCCAAAGGACTGCTCCCATCACAGCAAACTCAAAAGGAGCTCTGATGATGACAGCTATTGCTTCAACATCCAGGGGAAATAAAGAATTGGACTGGAGCCTCAGGCAGCAAGTTGATATAATTTAGCTTTGAGAAGTTTCCTTATCGACCAAGAGTCAGTTTTTTGTTCTTGTTGGCAGGGAGAGAGTGACTGAGATGCTATTTCTTCTTCCATGCCCAGTGTAGGGTAAACAAGCCCAGTTTGCTTTGAAACATCTGCCAAGCTGTGCTGTCATGAAGACAGCAGAACCCTTTGGTTTCCCAAACATTTTCAGAAGCACACAGCTAAAAAGACACTCAGAGCAGAGCCAGTGCCCCACAGCCATTCCCCTGGCACAGAGAGAGCTCAGGCAGCCCAGCAGGGAGGCCTGCCAAGGAAAACAGCCAAATGTCAGAGGCACGGACGTGGTTCTGCTCCCAAATGCCCAGCTCTCAGCACCCCGGCACGTGCTCTGCTCCCAGGGCTGCAGCTCACAACTTGGGTTCCACTCAGGTCTCAGCAGCACATCCTGGAGTTCTGCAGCCGGCAAACACACGGTGCGCTGCTCCTCCTGCACCTTTTCCCGGCTCTTTCCCCCCACACACACGCTTTGCCCTCTACAGCAGCACTAAAGTGACGAGCCAAGCATCACTGACCTGGCAGCTTCTTGCAAAAGCACAACTCTGTCTCAGTGCTGGTCAAGAGATGTAGAAAAGAAACAAACCCAAGCCAACCAACCTCCCCCCATCAAACAAACCGTAACACCATGCGGCCCCTACACACCCCTAAACCCCTTTCTTCTATTGTGCACATAGATTTTGTGGTTTTGTGTACAGATCCACGTGCACTGAGAAATTAGCCTTCTTTTTAAATAAGGAATATTGATTCCTTAGCTGTAGTAAATACTTTTAAATGCCTAACAAACCAACGCAGTATTTTTAATTGGAGTGCAGATAATAAATATCTCTGTGTAGTACTGTGGATTACGTCAGGACATTTCAGTATATAACTGAAATTGAACAGTTCCTGCATTTTCTTTAAAACTGCTTTCACTGTATATTCAGACTGGCAAATGTTTTTCCCACATAGGTGTGTATGAAAGATGAATGCAAAAATGAGCTATGGCATTTGGGAGAGAGAGGTGCCAGGTAATCTTAAAGCAGCATAACAAGAAGTTAGTAAACAGATCTGGATCAATCCAAGAATTAAGAAAACCAGTTTCCTCCTCCTGTTCTTAAACTAGTAGAGAAATGAAAGGAAAAAAGTAGCCATCAAAATGCATTTTTCAAAGTGTTTTATCTTTATTAGTCTCATAATCTGCAATTTCTCATTCACCAGACATCTTAAATCATCTATTCCCAGCAGAAAAATCCAGTAGAAATAAAGCATCAAGCATCACACTGTTGACTTTTAGGAGCTGTGCAGGACTAAAACCTCCAGAGTACTTCTATAACCCTCACTGTCCCTCCTGCACAAACACAAAGCTTTTCTACTTAAATGCACCAGCCACGAGCTGAGCCTCAGCACTGAGGCTGCAGCCTCTGGACCATTCCAAAGGGAATAAGGACTGATTTACCTGAGCAGGGCAAGGACTGATTCACCTGAGCAGGGTAATTACTGATTTACCTGAGTAGGGTAATTACTGATTTACCTGAGTAGGGTAAGGGCTCCTTTGCCATTTCATAACCAGGAGATTTCATCTCACTAACTCATCCACTCTTTCAGAAACTCCTCATCTTTCTGGCCTCTGAAATATCTCATGGCAATCCCACAGTGTAATATATATACATTACATATAATATTGAAAAACACACCCTTTTGTTTGGTTTGAGTTTGTTCATCAACAGTTGATTGGACATCAATAGTTTGTTTCACCAGTGAAAACTGAATAATTAGAGCAGTGTTTAAAATGCATCAGAGGTCTCTCTCAAATGTTAGAATTCACACCAATACATTTCTCTCAATCCTAAGGAGAATCCTTCATCCTCAATCCTGTAACCTTCAACTATGAAGGTTATATGACGCTTGATAAAATGTGAATGTTCCAGTTTAATTAATGAAGTAGGTGATGTGCTGACCCAGGAAAAAGATTGCCATACGTATTTCAAAATTCCATTTAAAATATTATCTCACCAAATCTGTGGCATTGCTTAAATTTAAAAAAAAAATCTGTACAAAATGAAGAATTTCATATTAAGAAATGCCAATTCAGCATGGCCAAAAGAATCTGAGGGATAAATTTACATCAGAGATGTGATCACCCCCACCTGCTACCCCCACATTACATTTTCTCTCTGTACTCTCTATATTATAGGCTAAAATACACAAGTGTGTGTTTTTGATAAGTTTTTCTTCCAGTTCAATCAAGTTACCCAAGCATGAATACAGGATAGTATCTAAGCTGCACAATTTAAAACAAAGTAAGATAGTGACAGGAGATCAATTTCAAAGCTAAAGAAGTGATTACATAAAGCCCATTTTTTTAAGGAACACAAATGGCACTGTTCCTGAACTCAGAACATTGTTTTGGTGAATTATTTTCACTCCATGGTAAGTATAACTGCACACATTTCCCTTAAACTAGAAAGTTGTTAGAGTCACATTAGAGCAGAAAACTGTATTTCTCCCTCTTTCTCTATAAACCAGGTTAACAGACTTTTTATTTGATCTGGTAAATTTTTTAAATTACTTTTTGGCAAGACCAATTCAGAATTTATGATCCTAATATACTGATACTTTTTCCTTAAAGACTCAACACAAATACTGAACCTTAGAGGGGGGAAAAAATCCACAATTTCTTCATGGAACCTGAATTTTAGCAGCTTCTGCTCTTAATCCTAGTATAATTTAACCCAAGATGGGCCTAGAGAATACAGGCTGACAGGTGATATATGCTTCCTATTTTGCTGTTCATATAACCATTAACAATAACTGCAGTAGAGCACATGAATGATAACAACCAGACACTCACTGAACTGGAAAATCCAATATTCTTTGCCAAGGTGAAGGGGGGTAGGAGTGGATCTATTAAAATAATTGTGCCTCAACTAATATGTAGTACATCAGCTCAGTAAACAATGTGCCCATAAAGTGGTTTCTTATTCCTTATCAATTGCGAGGATTTTGTGGGGCGGTGGTGGTAGCAGTAGTGCAATAATAATAGCAATAATAAAGTAATCATTGATTAGAATGAGGAGAAAGAATTGCTGTTATAATGTAAACATTATAACAACAGGCTGAAACTTTTCTACCCAGGACTCCAAAAAAGTAGAAACAAACAAAAAACCAAAACAAACAAACACCCCAAACCAAATAAACAAACAAAAACCCTCACCCCTCAAAAAGCACAAAACAAAATAAAACAAAACAAAACAAAACAAAAAACAGACCGGGAAAAAAAAAAAAACAGGAAAAAAAAGAAAGAAAAACAAATTACAACCTGAATTTTTCTTAGATGGATTCCTGTAATTTAACCAGCCTCAGATTTCATTTATACAAGTGCATCAAATTACAAACTCTGCGAACAGCCACACTTCTAAACTTTGCATTTCTTCTTGCCCTTAAGGCAAACTTCAGGGGTGCAATTATCAGTAAAACTGAAGTGATAATGACAATTCCATCTCACATGGTGCCATCACTGTATTCCAAGAGGAAATGGAGATCCCACGGCAGTGCTGGGTTATTTTATCACAGGGATCACTGCCAGGTGCTGATTTCAGTGCTGCCCCAAAACTCAAGGAATTAACGTGAAAGTGTGTTGTACATCTGGCAGATTAAGGTCCAGATTCCTTGCTACAGTAAGGCCAAATGTTTACATTTTCTCTCCATAAGCAAGGAAGAGTATTTTTCAAAACATATTTTAACTCACTGTTTTAAAACAGACAGTGATAGTTTTATAAATTTATTCACAACAGCACTAAGGCACTCAGGTAGGGCCATGCATCCACCAAGTGAAAACACAAGTAATCCTCTGGAAGACAATCATTATATTCACTCTTCTGAAGGAAAAACAAAAATACTGTTATGTTTTATCCTAGCTGAACAGAAACTAAAGAATTACAACAGTATCTTCCACTAAAACAGAGCTGCTGTTCTGTAAAACATGCATCCTTAAACACAAAGATAATTAACTGCTTTTCAGCACTCACTGAAGCCTGAAAGGATCCTAAAATCCCTTTAAGTGGATAGAACGAAGCATATTTTCATCAAAATTGAAAATATGAAATGAATTTATAAGGTAATTTGTTATAAATTCCGATTTTTAGAAGGATTACAGGTCTATTAGTACAAAATTAGGAAAAGAGGCTTTTTTTAGTCACTGTTTTTAAGTTTTCCTTTCCCGTTCTGTGTTTCAACATATGACAGTTTTGTATATAAAGGCTGTCCTTAAAACATCTGAGTCACACAAGCTCTCCCTTCCACAATCCATTATGTCATAAAAGAAATGCCATAAATGCAAAAGTAAAAATAGCTTCAGCAAGTTGTTAGGGTGAGCAATGTTCACTGAAGGAATCCTGATAAAGACAGTTATTTCCCTTTGGAATCCCTGGAATGATGTGGAGTTGCAGTCATAACTGGTAAAAACTGCCTCAAAACTGATCAATAATAAAGAACTTTGAGGTAAATTAATCAGAGATCTGCTGCCAGTTTTGTTTTCTTGTTTCTGTAGCTTTAAATTCCCACCAAATAAAAAATATTCCTTTTTGCTGCTAGTTAATTTTTCACTGCTTAAACTGATTAACCATGCAATTTCATCATTCCTTATAACAAGTTCAAAAGAACACCTAAAGCTGTGCCTAACTTCACAACAAAAACATTGAACATCATCCTTCTACACTGGAATCACTCTGACTGAGCCCAATGATATTAATGATGCAGTCAGAGAAATATATTCCACAAAGTTATGTGACAATAATCACAGGATAATATTGAGTAAATCACATCAGATAGTCACCAACAACTAACTTTTTTTTTTTTTTTTTTTTTCTTAACGGAGTATAATGATCCAGTAAAGCCAAGGTGAAGCTGATGTTCAGGAGATCTGAAGAAGCTTCAGAAGAGCAGACCCAGCACAGGATTTGGCACCAGATGAGCACTGAGATTCTGCAGCAGAGCTGCTCCACTAAATATTGCCTCTGCTGGCCTCTCCACAGTGCAAGCATCTCAGGTGTAATTAATGGATAAAGGGTTCAAAAAACCCTTTCAGCCCATATCAGAATCACCCCAGGCTCTGGAGGACCAAGGAGCAGATGAAGGACAGTGATCTCTCCTGTCCTCAGACCTCCTGCAGTGCTGAAGGAACAAAAAACAACAAGAGAGCACTTGCAAAATTATCTCCCCAAATGTGCACGTCTTCTGAAGGCTCCAGCTAACTGTACTTTACATAATTCCCATCTGGCACCCTCAAAAGCAAAAATAACAGAATTCTCAGATGCCATTCATGGCAAATACTTCATCAGCCACTGTCTGCTGCTTGTCAGAAATTTCAAAGTGAAAGGGGAACTCCACAAGAGTAGAGGCAGCTTCTGATCAGCAGCTTGATTTCTTTATATATGAAACTAGTTAAGATCATGAATCATTTTTCAGAGTCTAAATTTGACTAGGAAACAATAATGGGTAATTCATCCTCAATTCTGTAAAGGTATAAGAACTACTTTAACATTGAGAATATGCAAACCAAATATTTAAACAGTACAGGGTAGGAAGGAGACAACTAGAGCACTAAGAGTGATAACAGCTGTCTGTATCTCAACAGAGGCAGCAATTCTGATATCCTGAATATGGAGCACTCCAGGGTTTGTGACTGTGAGCCAAAAGCACAGCACTGGACAGAGACAGAGGAGGTTTCTGTAGCCCAACACCTTTCCCAGTCTAACTTCTGATTGCTCCAAGTTCATCAAGTACATTCCACAGAACTGAACTTGCAGAAAAAGCAATCAAAAGTCTGAGTCAGGAATTCTGACAGCTGAAAAAAAAAACACGGAAAAACTACGCTGTGTTTGTGAAACCCCCAAATAACCAAAAGGCAGCAGTGTAAAAGCTCAGAGAGACACTGAACAACCTTAACCTTGGCATTGCCCCAGGGCTCTGGGCTGAGGTTTCCATGCCCACCTCCCCACAGGAATTTCAGTCACCACCACTTTACCCAGGGTCTCAGCTCTGTACTCTACAAAGCAGGCAGCTCTTGTTCTAACCACCTTGTTTCTTTGCACATGATTTTCTGACCAAAAAAAGGGTATAAGGTTTTTCAACAAGATGGAATACCAATTCTTCATTCCAGAAATAACAAACCCAAGGACAACTGAAGTCATCTTCCTTTGCCACAGCACCCAGGCAATGCTGCCTCTTTGTGGATATTTCAAACTTTTAGAAAATATAAGAGCCTATGTATATTTAACTGTCTTTTACTCTCATTTCTGATTTAGATGCCTAAAAAGAGATGGCAATCCATGTTTGTAGGCATTGAACATTACAGTGTTGAAAAATTATTTACTTTGTATGTTAGTAAATCACTGAGTTCAATTTTTGTAGGTTCTTTTATTTTACTCACAGGGTTTCAGCTGCAGGCTTATTAATGACCACAGAAAACACACTGAATATAAAGCCATGGATATGACATAAATATAAATATTTCAAGGAAAAAGAAAATTAGAAAATTAAAATCTACAACACTAAAAAAGGAGTATTTTTTAACCTACTTTAGAATAGGTCATATGTTTACATCCTCCACTGAAATTTTGTCAGCCATGACCTTGTTATACCATAGTTAACTGCTGTTATATTTTCACAAATACACCCTTCAAAGGAAATATTATTTATTTCCAACTCCGTGTCTAGCAATACCAGGTAGGTTCAAGCCTACAGAGAACAAGTAGACTTGAAGAAAAGTTATTCAGAAAATGGTATTTTGGCAGATTGAGAAAAGTGGCATTTGAAAATGGCAAGGTACTGGCGATAACACACAAACAGCCTGAGCTGAGATGCCGAACTGGGCATGTTCACCCACAAGAAGGGTGGTCCCAGTGTGCAGACCTTGATCTGGGCTCGAGGCAGGAAAACAAATGTATGTGTAGCCAGTATTAGAGTCATAACAGTGGAATTGCAAAGCTATTTTTTAATGCAATAGAGAAAAAGGAGGGAAAAGCAAGATAGCCTGGTTTATGTTTGGACAGGGAAATTGTCAGTTGAGAGAAGGAGATAACAGAAAGCCCAGTAGAGAATTGTATAAACTGGGATCCCTACAAGCTTAAGATAGACTGGGGGAGATGGGAAAATAGGTCTGCTGGCTGAGTGCGATAACCTAAAACCAGAGCTGCTCCCACACTCTTCAAAAGAAGCACTTTTAATAAGAAAGAAATCCTAGCAATGCTATTCCTTTCATCTCCCCCTGCTGTCATGGTGCACTAACCATGGAACAAGAGTCACTCCAAGACCATGCTCCAAAGCCTTACATTGCAAATATCACCCTGAACCACCACAGAGACAAAGAAAAGGAAGAAAATTAATCCAGCAAATTCATAATAATAATAGTAATAATAATGAAGGTCCCTTTCTTGGGTTAGTGAAGCTTCTCCACAGTCCCTGCTTATCCTGTGAGTTCTTTTTTAACCCTGCCTGGTCACTTGCTGAGAGGCAGAGCTGACAGCAGACCTGCATTTCCTGGGGGAGAATAAAATGAGCACAAACTTCAGCAGCACACATTCCCAGGTGTGCAACTCCCAGCTGGAGCAAAACAAAGCCTCAGATGTTTAAATATCTGGGCATCTGTGAGGCTCCAGGAATCCTGGAGGTCCCTCAGCTACCAAAACTGCACCCAGAGGTCTGGTTGTTCAATAATACAGCTTTAGGCAACTGATGGCACAACAAGGAAATAGATTTGACCAACTCTCTTGAGAAATTCTACAGAAATTCCCACATATTGCAAAGATTTCAGTATGACTGCTGGGAAGGAAGACTTACAACCAGAGAAACTGGTTCCAAGGAGATGAAAAAAGGTGACAAGGACATGCAAGTGTCTGTAATTCCCAGGGTGAGAGGCACACAGCTCTCCAGCAGCACAGAAGCCCAAGAACACCTCTCTGGTACTACAGAACAAGTGTAACAGAACACTGGGAGGAATTCAGAGCAACTGGGAACTCTCCAGCCATTTCAGAGCTCTCTCAGAAATTCAGGGATGCTCCTGAGCACTGCAGATATGCACAAAATCCTTATCTCCATCAGCCCTGGTGCTCTGCCTGCAAGGGACAAAGCTCCCCCTCCAACAGGTTCTGTGGGGGCAGTGATTTTGCTAAGACACATTCCCCAGGTGAGAAGGGCTCCCCAGTCAGTAAAAGGTGAGTACAATCCAGTACCTAACACAACCCAGCACACGGTGCTTGCTGCAGCTGGGCTTGCTCCAAGCCAGAGGCACTCGGGGTAAATCTTCCAGAGGACAAACAAGTCAGCCAGAAAATAACTTACAGCAGCTTTGTGGCTACAATCACCCTCTACACGTGGAAAATAGTCAAACAGTAGAGAACTAAATTAGAGTAATTTGAAATATTATGTGAATAATACCTCTAAGGTCTTTTATTTCAAGGAGAAACATTTCAGAAAATTTTAGTGCATACATTTTCAACAAACCTCAGTGTGGTGCATTAAAAAGGCACAGTGAAAGCTAAAAATTCAGTACACACTGAGCACCCAGTGTTTGAATTTGGGAATATATGGCCACAGCAAGGCAGAGCAAAGGTATGCTTCCAGCAAGCAGCCCTGTTTCCTAAGTCACTGTTTTATTTTTAATTGTGCGTTCACATTTTGCAGCAAAACCAACAGCTGCTTCTGATTACTCTCATGAGAAACAGTTTCCTAAAATTAATTCTGCTTAAACCCAAAAGACATAACTGTTCCATTAATGCAACTTGTGCTAAAGTCATTAATATTTCAAGTGCGAGCACAGAATTCTGAGATAAGAACACAGAACTGAGCTGGAAATGGATGTGTCACGCCCTCTAAAAAATAATAATGTTGGATTTGTAGAGCAATGAAAGCACAGAGGAAACACTATGAAAAAGTGGATGTTTATCTGCTCTTGAGTTTATAATTCCTGTGACTCACCACAGCCCCAAACATGCAGGGAGAAGTGTTCATTGTACCTGGCTGATCTCTCCCTCTGTTCAGCCATAATGAGCTGGTGCTGGCACCAGGGCACCTTGCTGCTGGTACTCCTGGAAATTTAGAGCAGCAGGTTGCTCTCAGGAATATTTTCTAGCTATAGATACAACTGTGTGAGGAATAACTGTCTTGAAAGGTATTTGGATATAAATATTTAGAGACATGGAAAGAAGTTGTCTTTAGCAAAGAAGGTGGGTGGAGCACATGATGAGAAAAAATACAAGCATTTCTCTTACTAACTGGGGAAAAATAGGTTTGGAAATATAATTGAGAATTTTTAGAGAATTTTAAAAAATCATTCACTTGATATTTAAGTTCAGGTGAAGAATATTTCAATTCTAGAAGAAGACATTGCACTGGTGAAAATTAATTAAACCCACATGCATTCATCAAGTATATACATCAATTTTGAAGTCATTGCTCAACTTTCACAGCTTAAATAATTTGAGAAACTTGTTTATTACCCTATACAGCATAATTAATATATGGCCTTATTTAAACAACAAAGAGAAACACATTTCATCATTATCTTTTGATTCAAATAGTAAATAAATTCAGCACATAAAAGTACAGTGCCATTGAACATATTATAATACAATGCAAACCCACAAATACAATGAAGTCATGAGCTCTAAGACAATCCTATGTTAAAAAAAGGAATCTAACTAATATCTTGTTTTCTACAACTCTAGCTAAGTTTTTGTACATTAAATTAGTCCCCAAACTTAGTTAAGTTTTTATATGTTTTAACTTATTTTTCTCACTGGAATAAAACAGTAAGAAACCTTGCCGGAGCCTTTCTCTAGAAAAGCATGTAAAAAGTAGAGATTCAAAACAGGTTTAAACCAAGAAAATAACTGAATGCAAAATCAGTTTGCTGATACAATTGTGTATATTCTGAGCCCTTGTTAGTATGATAAGACAGTTAACATTTTTCAGTGGTCCAAATTATTGAAAGACTAAGTCTAATTTTTTCTACTTCATGTCTCATTAAAGTTCTTGTCTCATAAAATGTTCTCAGTCTTTTAGTAGCTTAATAAAATATTTAGGTATCTTTCGTTAGCAAGAAGATGAGTATAAAAAGGTACCTGCCAGAATACTAATCTGGAGATAACCCAGCTTTATTTTCCCTTGCAGAGAGCAATAACCTTCTGGGCTAACAAAACTGCATCTGCAAAAGCAAGGCAAAGAGGTCAGAGTCTATTCCAAAGCCATCACTCCCACCAAAAGTCATCCTTTTCCCTTGGAATATCAAGACCCAAAAGTCTGTGACTGCTCAGACCAAAAGCAGATTTAGCTAAAGGCAAGATGTACTCTTATTTGAAAATGCAAAATATTAGGTATATGCACAACTAAGACAGCGATTGGACTCAGTGTATTTTACCCTAAATTTAGACCACATGTACATTCAAAAAGCTCTAGGATTTTGCTTTAGGATCTACCTCAATCTTCAAAACATAATGCAAGAGCAACATTAATTACACAAAACCAGCATGTGCTACAGTTTGCTTTTTGTTTTGCCATGAAACCTTCCAGAATGGAGCTCACATTTCCTAAATATAACAGAGCTGCATCAGGAGAAAAAGTATCGATCATTTAAAACCAGCAAGAAGAATTTTCCAGTGATTGTTTTTGTGCTGATACACTCAAGCTATTGCATATATTGTAAGAACTATTCTAGTGACAGAGTATCAGATGTTTTGTGGAAGGCTTGATGAGGATTTTCCAGTGGCTTTTTGGTGGCTGGCACCAGAGTCACTTTCAAACACCTCACTGGGAGTTCTCAGCTCTCACTGGACTCCTGCCAGTTAAGGCATCCCAGAGCCCAAAATCTGCTTCTCATCAAAGCTGAAAGGACAAGCCAGCCCTGGAAGGAGGAGAGGGAGACACTTCTATCAGAACAATGAACTGCGAGTTGAAAACACAAAACTTTTCTGGAATTCTAAAGGAATATATTAAAATCCTTGCTGTACCTGATTCACACACCGTATGAATCAGTCTGTGAATTCATACACTTCAATCTCCTTCATCCAAAATCAGTATCACACTCTGAAGCTAGATTTCTCTGGTGATAGTAATTTTTTTTTGTTAATTTGGGTTTATGGAAAAAAAATTTTAAAAGGTTTGCTTGAACTGATATGATAAAAATATGTAGGTTTTACATGAATGAGAATATTACTTATAGTCATGTTTAATTCAGTAGCTTAATGTAAATATTAAAGAAAAATAATCTAAAGCAAAAAAAGGGAATTAATTTAATTGTAATAACACTTCTCTTTTGTACAAAAGATTAGTCACAAAGGCAGTCAAAGTCAGAGGGATGGAAATGCAAATGGCTAATTTGCAGCTGAACACTGGATTTTGCTCATTTGCAGAGCACTCCTGTTTACATGTCTAATCCAAGAAAACGAAATAAATGATTTACAAATTGCCAGAAGCCCTGGAAAGTAATCTGCGTCGGCAGTGGAGCCAAGATGATGAGCAAGGCCGAGTTCCACAGCAGCTAAAGCCCCTATCAGACGTGCCCCAGAGCGATGGGATGCCCTGCAGGACCAGGGCTGGGCAGGGAAACAGAGATGGAAATAAAGGCAAAGAACGCCTCCAACTCCGCAGATGTCCTGAAACAATTCCCAGGTCACTCGGGGTAGTTAAGGAATGATCAGCACTAATCCCAGTCCTTCCCCAGCAGCACAGGCTGGCTCAAGCAGTGTGATTCCTGTATGCCAACCCCATTTCCATCCACCGTGTCCAGCAACAATCCTTCCACTAATCCCATCAAGGGGATTCTTTTGTTGGTTTTTGTTTCGTTTTTTTTTTTTTTTTAATTCCATCTCTCACCGACTCAGATAGCAGAATCAAATAGTGAATAATACATTCAATGAGTTACTTAATTAGCTGGGTGAAGGTGAAACAGAAACAGCTGAGTCAAATAATGAGATGTCAAGAGCAGCAGCTCAGACCAAGGAGAGATTTGGAAGAATTCTTCCTGCCAGAAAAGGAAACACAGTACTTTTCCAACACAAAATACTAAGGGATGTCCTCTTTCCATTCCAGTCCCTCCAAAAATACCAGCTGGGGGGAAAATACCAAAGTGAACTGACAAAAGCAAGGAGAGCAGAAATCACTCACATTACAGCAAGCATAATTAAATAAGTCATAGGCAATTAACAAGTTTGAAACAAAGCAAAAAAAACCCAAACAACCAAAACAAAACAACAACAAAACAAACAAACAAACCAAAACATTTTCTAGAAAAGTGGAGAACACAAAAGTTTGTAATGTAGGATGATGTTCAAGCAAGTAGGTTTATCCTCATTTAAGAAGAGTCTTTCTTCTCCCATATATTAAATAGCTAAACAAAAATTCCACTGCTCTATTAATTAAATCTATTTCATTCTCCCCATTGCAATCCAGAGTCAGAGCAAGTCTGTTTTTCTGCCCTTAGCATTAGCTGAGGGCTCTTGTAATCAGACAAAACTGCAGTCAAAACTAGCTAATAAATCCTTGCTTTATTTCTGTGTTTGGACAAGCAGCTGGATTTATCCCTGCTCTGCAGTCTCCAAGGGATGATTTTGCCAGTATAAAGGAGCATAACATTACATTTTGGCCCATGCAGGTTTCCAGGGGACTCTGCCAGAGACCCTGGGTACTGGCAGGGATTCAAAGCACTTATTTCCAATGGAGCTGAACAGAGAGACTGTACTTATTTAGAAAAATAATAAGGTTTAAAAACTGTCATTGTTACAGAATTGTGAGTTGCAACTCAAAACAAACATGTGGTCCTCAAAGCCCAACTGGAAACCTGCAAGATAAACTGAGAAGGAGCTTTGTCCCTGACTAACTCCTCCTCACAAAAAAACAAGCTGTGTAGTAATGGTTATATTTTTAATTTTCAGCAAACCCATTGGATCCAGCCAATATTGGCATATCCCTGCACTATCCTGAATAAATTAGTGCCTGTCTATCAGTCATCCTTGCCAAGAGAAACTTCACAGTAAAAGTAAGCAAAAGTGAGAAAAAAAATAGAGAGGTGTAAACAGAAGTGAAGGTGTGTCATGGGATGTGGGATTCAGCAAAGCAGGCAAGGCAGAAGCCAGTAAAAGGTCGTTTAAGAACCCCAGGAGAAGTAGGATATCTCTTACTAATGCGAACACCCAGACTGGTGTTCCACCAGCCCTACAACAACTGTACTCAGCCATGGTAAGGAACAATCCCCTGGCAGCAGGTCACCCCACCACTGAAGGGAGCAGCTGGGAGAATGGGACTTTTCTGCAATGGCAGCTTCACAAATCCAGCCCTTCTGAGTTTCTTCAGTCTGATTCTCCCACTCTGCACCCACACACAGGTCTCACTTTCAAAAATATACTAAATTTGCCTTTTTTCTTTCCTCCCCTTAAGTGCATCAGAAATATTAAAATATCTGTATCCTGAAAAGTTTAATTCATCTATTCCATTGGAAAACATTCCATCAACTCTCCAGATTGCCAGGCTAGCAGAACAGGCCATGGGACTTGTGGCATCAGAGTCTTCTTCTAGTGGCAAATACTTCCAGAAAAAGAACCAACATCATGTATAAAACCTATGTGCACTATCTGTATTGCAGCCCCAGGATGGTTCATCACATGCAAATAATAAATATAAATGTAAATCTAATTGTTTCACCTTCCAAAATACAGGAATAGAAGAACAGTTCTCAGAGTGTAGTAAAATTTGGATAAAATCTTTTTTCTTCCTCATTTATAGGTTATTTCTGCTAAGAAATTTAAGATTTACTTCCAAATCTTAAATCACTAAAAATCTCATAAACAGCCAACTTAAAATATTGGGACTTGGAACATTTTGTACTTCAGAGCTGAATTTCTTCTCCTCTCACATTCATACTGGGTATCTATAAATGTCTAAAAACTAAAACTGTTGCTTTAATAGATCTGCCTTTAATGAGCTACACAATTGATCCAGATAATTGATAGTGCAGCACTGCTTTGGAGAGTCTCAGCAGCCTCATCCTTAGGATTTCCAGGCCAAACGCCATGCACCTTGAAATTTCAAACATGTGGCACAAAACTTTAAGGGAAAAAACAAAAGTGCAGAGCTGCAAAAGGAGTAAAAAAACATATTTACTGCAGAAAGCAGTAACATTGACAGGCACCATGTTAGAAACTGAGCACGAAAATTCAGGTTGTAGCATCGCTCTAAAGGACCACATAATTTTATTAGTAAAAGTAAAGAGCATTTCATATGAAGGACTGCATAATGATGAATTTTGGGGGTTGCTTTTTATCTTCTCCTTAAAAACAAGAACAATCCCAGCTGCAGTGTCCAGCTGGCTGGAAGAGCCCTGCCAGTGGAACATTTCCTTGCTCCTGCAATCACTGTAAGGACATGAAGTTGTGTTTCTTAATTCATGGTGTCAAGCTCTGCAAAAACATTCCAACATATGCAGAGTCAAAAATGGTGTGGTGAATACAGTGAAAGTGTTCCATACTGTAGCCTTCAAGCTTAAAGTAAATGACTTTTGATTAGACTCATAAATTACTGAACATGTGGCTCCAGCAGTTGTCAGGAGTTATCAGATAACACAAACTTTACATGGAATCAGAACTAATTCCTGCACAGTGCTACTGCTGTAAAGGCTGCAACAACAATGGCAGACATATCATTAAATGGGCAAACCTAGAAATATAATTAAATTAACTGATAATCATCTCTCTTCTTCTATCCAGACTCTAATTTAATGCACTTGCAAATGTAATGAGGTTCACTGAATTGAAAAATACTGTGGAAATAACAGAAACAAGATTAAATTAATTGCACGACATACTGATAAGAAAGCTTGCCTCAAATTATGTGAAGCACATTTCTAAAAGCCATTAAAAGGCCAGTCACATATCATGCACCTTGATGACAAATAACACATTTAAATTATTTTTTTACTAACTGGAATATCCGTTGTGTTTCCTAGAACCATATGCTAATTGGCTGGTGCTCTCTCATCTTCAGGTAAATAAACATGTGAAAAACACTTGGGCAGTGAAAAATTAAAATCTGGCCAACAACCAAAATTACTTCTGCTCCAATCATTTCCATGTGATTCACACTACAGAATTTGAGATGAAGACATGCTAAATGCATTTATACCTCGCAGTAGCTTGGGTGAAAAATTATGTTTTCTCCCCTAAGAAACCACCATTTAAATTTCCATGAACAGGAATAAAGCATTCATTCTGAAGACAAAATCAGCAGCTTTCAGTTGTGCCTGGAAGTGTTCTGGACAATGCAGCATCCCTGAAGCACCATCAAACATATAGAGCAACCATCCATTTTTATTGGTTTTTTTTTTTTCTTTTCTTAAAAATAACCCTGAATAGGAATTCCACCATCTCCCTAGACAGCCTGTGCAAATGCATTCGATGCTTTAACTGCATGTCGACTGCATTTGATGCTTTAATTTAAGAAACAAGAAGATCCTCACATAAAAGCACATTAGATATTTTAGTTTATTTGAAAGGAAACCTTTTCTGGCATGTGCCAGTAGATCAAAATTTCAAACACTAGTGGGAGCTACAAGGCATCCAATGCCAAGGATTTCAGTGGAATCCTGTCAAGTAATTCCAAATTTGTATTTCCTTACACCGAGATTAACATCCGAGGATTTGCATTAGCAGCCAGTGAGAGGCCACTTAAATCCCCATTCCCCTGACACTCCTGACACATTCCAGAGGGCGAACAGAGGGCTGGAACCAGAGCTCCTTGTTCTTACAGTGAAAAGCAGACAGTGGCAACTCCCAGGTTGGATTTCTGAGAAGCAACATGCTGCAGAGACAAGGGGAATGCAAAATCACAGTTGGCCAAGACACTCCTGAGCTGGAGAGCAAAGAAGAAGGGAGAGAAATGTCGAGAAATAGTGATTTAAATCACAGGGCATCGTGCTTTAATGCCAGGGCACTCGGGTCCTGACCCAATAAAAAGTCAAGCAGACACTTGGAAGAAGGTGAGAATTCCACTAATGTCATCTCAGTTGATGAAATGGAAGCCAAGCAATGAAAAGGCTCAAAAGGCAGAAAATTCTGATGACACAAAACTTTCTTCGTGTTCTTGTTCTTTCAAAGGCTTTTGTAGAAAATTACCCGAGAGAGGCTGAATAATTTTTCTTCCAGACTGGGTTCATCTGACCTGGCTCTCCATGTCTGGAGGCAGCTCTGCAGGGCTGGGCATCCCCTGCTCTGCTGCTCTCCAGGACAGGGCTCTCCTGAGCAGGATCCCTCTCTGGGGGTACCATATACAAATTGAAATAGCCACAGAAGACCACATGCTTAGTACGCTTGAACTTAAGTCTCATCCTGTCTTTACTGTAATTATACCTTCCTCATTTGGGGCCTTTAAAGATATTTTAGCATTTATATAGAGTTCTACCATATTTTTTCTAGCCTCTGTGTTTTTACAAACAACCAGTTATGAGCTTTAATAAAGATCACTCTCAGGACTTGTTGTAGTAAAATTGCTCATTATTCACTAAATATTCAATTCTTAAGGAAGTGAAATAGTGAAATTAGAGGTGTACAGATATACTTGGGGAGAATTCCAGGAGGGTTTATGTCATTATAAACAATGCTTCAAAAGGGAAACTCAATGTTTATACTGCATATATGTCATGTTATTTATAAAAACCAAGCATTATTCCAGGAACAGATGGTTTGTCAAGGTGGCCATATATGATTTTATTTTCTATTTTCAACATGCAATCAGGGTAACTTTAGTTCCAAAAAGATATGGTCCTAAGATCCATTAAACACTGACAATAGAATAGAAATTGGTGTTAATTAGTCTGGGCCTCCTCCCAAATCTCTACCAATTAAACAAGTGTTTAGTGCTATTAAGCTTACATGTTACAAATCTTTATCTGTGTAACATTGTTACAAAATGGAAAAGGAGAAAAGCAGGAGAGTATGGAAAAAGAAAAAAAAAAAAAAAAAAACTGAAAGCAAAAGTCTCTGAAATGCTAAAAAAGAAAAACCAGCTGCTTTCTTTTCTTTCCCTCTAAGTTACCAGAACAAATAGGCATTTTAAAACTCATAACTCTGTGTGAGATTAATATCAGGTTTTTAGGGCTCAAATTTTACACATCACGTAAGAGGGCAGACAAAACAGAATTCTCCAAGGGTGATTTCACCACACAGTCTCATGCATTGGTCAAACCATTTGTAACATAAGGGAGCAAAGCTGGGAGGAGGACAGGGATGGGAGGAGGGGAAAAGCTTTCTAGTCTACTTCAAGATAAAAGTAAAACTTGGAAACTTGTGTGAGAAATAGAATTCTGATGGAGGGCACTGAAATGAACCAGTGGAAATACAGAAGAGTTTCACATTCAGCAAGTCAGGTGCCTGAACAGAGCTCTGTGCTTTGAAGTGTTGGCTCAGGCCAGTGCCCATCCCGTTCAGTCTCACCTCTCCCTGTGCTCATTCCAGGTACTTCAAAAAAATACAGAAACAAATGGCCTCTGTTCCCCACACCTATTTCGTTTCTAAAATCATTTATGACTAACCTACTGCTGAGATAATATGCTTATTTACAGGTACTTAAATATCTATACAAATGTTTACTGGGAAAATCAATCATAATATATTCCTGAGCAGAAGCAAAGTGTCTTTTCTGACAAATTCACAACGTGTACATCCAAACCCAGTGATGCCACAGCCTCTCTAGACCTTTGCTCTGGGGTTTGTGTAACCTCTGTGTCAACAATGTTTTCCTAATGTCTGGAAAGAATTTCCTGTGTTGCAGCCTGTGTCCATTATCCTTCCACTGCACTTCCAGGGAGTCTGGCTCCATCTTTTGTGTGCATTTAGCTGGTTAATAAAGCACCAGCCTGATCCTCCAAACAAACTCAGTTCTCCCTGCACCTCTTTGTGCCTCGTGTGCCTCAGGCAGCAGCGGCAGGTGCACAGAGATCCAGACCAGCTCCCTGTGAGCTCAAGCGCTGTGCAAGGGGAGCAAATCCAGCTCTTGCTCCTCCTCACCCTGGGACAGCCACTGGAACCCCAGTGTTTTTTCCTTTTGCAGGCAGGGCGATCAGTTAGGGGTAGGAAGCCTCGATAAAGATGACAGATGCATTTCCTGAGCAGGAGCAGTGGCAAAGGCAGCAGGCGTAGAAGGTGACAAATTGCATTACGTTAACAGCAGCTCTCACAAGGCTTGATTAGGCTGCACTGGCTTCTCTGCCAGATACATCATGGCCAGAACTGGTCGGAGGGTAAATTTGTATGAGAACAGGAAATAATTGCCTAACAATAACAACATAATGGTCACCTCAGTTTTTAAAGATGATGAAACATCCCCATCCAGCTGGAGAGAAGATAATTTTTGGCCAACGTTCAGGAAGCAAATGTTGGTTATGCTGGACCAGCAGAGAGGATGAGCAGCCAATCTAATCACTGGCAGCTCTTCTCCTCACACATCTAATAAAGGGACATTTTGCACATGGCGTTATTTGTGATAAACTGGAGGTGAAAATGCAAGACAGGAATTTGCTAAAGGAGCAGGAAAAAGGGTGTTTTGCATAATCACTTTTAATAGGTGTAGGAAAATAGATGGAGGAAAGGTGAGGAGGATTTTGAGCATATCCAAGTGACTTGCAGCAGGGGTGTAGAAGAACACATCTATCATCCTAATTGTTGCTTAGTCTTGAGTACTTGACAAGTAGAACATCTGTGTTTAGATAACACAGGTCTGGATAGAGCATTCCAACACCTTTGGGATTCCTGCCTTGCTGTGGGAGAGATCAAAGCCAGGGCCCTGTGTGTGTCCCTGGGACACAGGTGACACCAGCAGGCTCAGTGATCCTCCAGCAAGGACCTGCTCTGTGGGACCTGCCTTCCCACCAGGCTGTGTCTGCCCAGGTGCTGCCTTGGGAATCCTCCAGTCTGCAACAGACTGAAAGCAAATTCAGCCTCTGTGATTCACCCACGGTTATGTGGCTGTTCCTGAGTCCTGCCTGTGTCAGCTCACACACTAAATAATAAAATACCTGTCAAAGCTCTTGTTCCTGTGCAGGAACACAGGAGAATCCACCTCCTGCATGGACAGGTTTGTAGCTGGATGAGCAGAGCGGGGGTAAAGAGGCATTTAAATGACCAATACAATAATGCCAAGATTCCACACTCACTCAAGGCAACAGGAAGAATTTTTTTGGGAGCTGAAAGGATAAACTCACAAAGCCCCTCTGAGGACACTAAAACCTCAGAGGGCCCTCCTGTGGGGTAATGTTCATGCCACCTCAAGTTCTGTTCTGACTGAGGAACACGCTCAGCACTGCCCACAGGAGCAGCGCTGCTGGAACCTTCTCCAGGATCCCTGCTCTCCCACAAGGCTGAGAATCATTTACTTTCCAGTCAGGGAGCCTAATGCACAGTTCAATGGATAAGCAGAAAGACAAGGACAGCCAGAAAGGTCACTGCAATAATTAAAACTTACACCTCATGAATTACACAGTGACTTTCCTTTTCCATTTCTTGACATGCACTTGTTGGGATGAATAGTGGTGAAACTGTGGGAAAGAACCCCAGCTCATCCCCCCATGCAGATTCAAGTGTCAGAGTAGCTTCAGGGAGCTCATGTATCTCCACACCGGCAGTGGAGCTGCTCTGGGCGAGCCTGAGCCCTTCCCAGGAGCTGCCACAGGTCCTGCAGGGCGCAGCTCCAGGCTGGAGCCCAGCAGGGCTTTCAGAGGAGCTGCAGGGACTCTGCCCCAGCAGCGCAGCCCCTCCTGCTCTGCCAGGGCTGCTCTTTCCTCACAGCTGGGCAGCATTCCATCCCTGCTGGGACACGAGGTGTCCCCACGGTGTCCCCAGCCTGGCTGAGCCTGGCAGGGACACCCAGAGCAGCTGACAAAGCCCAAGCTCCTGCCGCCAGCTGCACCCATGATACGTGATGGCAACAACAGCAGCCCACACTGCCTTTACACACAGCCAACACGTGCCCAAAACACAAACAAAAACCCAAGAAAGACCTGTCACAGCATGAGAAAAGGTTGTTTTCTTGCCTGACCTACCCAGTACCTACCACGTGCCAGGCCTCCAAGATGAGCCCCTTCTCAGCTTTCACAACAGCACCACCTCAATACACGTGTTTTTTCTCCTTGGTTCTACAATGCTTTCCACAAACCTGACAGCCAAGCACAGTACCTACCACGTGCCAGGCCTCCAAGATGAGCCCCTTCTCAGCTTTCACAACAGCACCACCTCAATACACGTGTTTTTTTCTCCTTGGTTCTAAAATGCTTTTCACAAACCTGACAGCCAAGCACCTCATACACAGAAAAAAGACACCTCAGGGGAGGGGTGGGAAGGCTGGTGTGGAAGCCTTGTGAATACAGCCTACAATAAATCTAAGCTTACATATCACAAACCATGCACAATTAGGAAGGGTAATAAGGAACTGCAGCTGCAGGATTATTTGTGCTTGGTATTTATCACAGGATGGTATCAAGCTCATAAAAACTGGGCTTATGAGAACAACACTGTAAATAATTTTTTTTCAATCATTTCTTCAACACTCAAAAACAAAAAATCAGCTTCTGTAAATACCAACATGTATCCTACATAAAAAAGCAGTTTGAAAATCTCAGTTTTTAGACAACTGTTTTAAAAATGTCTTTTCCCCCTCCATTCTGTCAGGTTACCATGGAATTTATGAGGATTCTTAATTTATGGAGATGTTTTCATTTTGTGTGTGAAAGCATGCATGTAAATACATTCTTGTCACATTAAATTCCAATTGCTAAGTCCAGAAGTGAATTTAGGAGAATACTTAAATGCAGTCAGTGTATTTCTCAACTGATTTTCAAAACTAGATTATGCTTTTTAAAAAGCAAAATGTAGAGAACACTCCTTTAGGCCACTGAGGGCCAAAAATCCCACTGTTGTTTCAAAACCCCGGTTTTTAAACTGAAAAACTTCAGTTATTAAGCATTTTTTCTTTGTTTGTTTTAATCAATCACCAAAGGAAGAAAAAGTTTGACCCTTTGTACTGGAAACACATTTGGGCCATTAATCTCAAACTTATTGGTTCCAAGCAGTGAAGGAAAGTTCAAGGAACTCTTGAAGTTCTTTATCCCAACTGCAGTTAAATTGGCTCAGTGATTTAATAACATTCCAGCCTCAGAATAAGCAAATTAGGAAGGTTTATTTATTTCCCTTTTTTACTTTTTTTTTTCTGCTCTGCCCACTAGAAATACTTTTTAATCTTGTGAAGGCTTAAGTTTATTTGTAATAATGCATCTTGGGTTATTAATGAGAACAGAGCACCCCAATTTCAACAAAGCATCTTCCCAGGAGGAGCTTTTCCTCAACCAGCACAGCTGTATCACAGGAATTATTCCAGAACCCCATAAATGTCTTTTAAAAAAAATGTTTTGGAGCTATAACAGCATGTTCTCCTATAGAAAATGCAGCTGGAAAACTGGCATCACAAGTACAAGAGAGAAAGAAAAAGCTTTCTGTCAGCACTGGCACAGCTCTGCCATGAAACACCCAAGGATCCCTTAGGAATTACTCTTCCAAGTCTGAATGGTCAAGAAACTATTGGAGTATGGATTAGAGATCATAGAGAGTATTTAATGCCCAGCATGGCCCCTGCTGACCAAGGGAATGTGTTTATTCTCTTCTAGGCGTGTTATCAGCTAATCTCAAAATATGAGCAGCACCCTCCACCTCCTCTTGCCTTGAAAGAAAGGCAAAGCCTACCTGAATTAATCTCTTTCACTCTGTATTGTTCCTGTGGATTGGTTTCAAAGTGCTGAAAGAGATGAACAAATGCACTGTGATCCCACTTGGCAATGGGCATACTGAGCTCAAATATCCATGTAATTCTTGTGGCTATCCCCTATATTTAGGAACACAGTGAAACTGCAAGCCCACGTCACGTGCAGAATTATAAATTCTCTTGATTAACCTAAATATGGCCCCTAATCTGTGTTTGATTTCTGTATGTTCAATTTAAGTCAAATCTGTTAGTTTGCTACTTGCTCCGTACTCCGTCGTCATATAAATGATATCTTAGAAAACAAAAACAAACAAAATAATAAACCTAACCCAAAGCAACAGCCTAACTCACAACTGATTTAGGATTTCAAACTGCCATCTTTTAAAGAACAACATTTACATTCTGACGAGCAGTAAAAGCACCAGCAATCAGAAGCTTATTAGGACCCGTGGAGCATGTAAATCATAGTCACTCATGGCTCAGAGGTTTTCAAGTATTTATTCAGTATTGGTAAGAAGGCAATCATTGTCACTTCCCTGTATCCAAAACAGCTCTCTTCTAAAATGCCTTTTTTTTATTGCTTCACTGCGAGGTTTGTATATGCAGCACCTGAGCTGTGTCCCTGAGTTATTATTAATCAAACAAATCATCTCTCTCCATGAGCAAACAGTAAATTTTCTCTGATGGAGATGGCTGTTTCATTGCTTTGGCTTTCCTCTATGCATTATATCATCAGCCACGTCCTTCCACTGACTGACCCACTGCCACAATGGTGAATTTAACCCTTGCAAGTGTGTTGGACTGTAGGAGAAGCTCTGTTAGACATTCTGATTTGTCCTATCAAGAATTGATGACCCATTTGCAGTACCCACTGCCACAATGGTGAATTTAACCCTTGCAAGTGTGTTGGACTGTAGGAGAAGCTCTGTTCAGACATTCTGATTTGTCCTATCAAGAACTGATGACCCATTTGCAGTATTATTGCATTTAATAAGCAGTATTAAATGTCCTCCAATCAAACCCCACTGTGTGGTCATTACTGATCTCCTGACACACCTGCCCACTGTCAGGTGAGAGAAGTTCCCTGGCCTAGCAAATCCACCAGCTCTCAAATCAGGACAATGAAGGGCTTGGACAGAATTCTGTCTGTATCTTTCAGAAAATATCAATGTGCTGCACTGAGGACCAAGCAAAATAAGTCTTTGAGAGGCAAATGAGAAATTCTAAAGCCCTCACAGCACTATAGAAAAAAGGAATCACTGAAATAATAGCTCCATTTCCAGGGAAAAGAAACTCCTTATCAAGATGGGATCACTTTTGAAATTTCTAGAACTGATGCCTTTCCCACACTTTCTGGTACAGCCTTAAAAGCCATGTGATACATCACAACAAGCAGCCCAGAGCTGGAGTTAAATTAGGTTCTGTCTTTTACATGTTGGATTTGATTTTCTCTTGCCAGAATGTGCACAGAGAGGCCACATGTGAAGGTGTTAAAATAAAACCATTTCATGTTTTTAACCCTGATACAACCTGAACTTCTCTAATGCTACTCTTTTCATTAAAAACTGAAATAAATGTAAATATGCATCTTTAAAAGCTTTGCAGATCAATAAATTATCAAAAGGAGAGAGATAAAAATGAGGAATGGAAGGGTTTACCTTGTTTTATCAAATTATCCTTAAATAAACACAGGTGGATTGAAGACATTTTATAAATATCTCACATATTTCAGTTAGACTTCTGCTGTGATAATATCCTGTATTAGAAATATAATTCTACTGTAGTTCACTTTCATTGGAAACAGCCCCAGCTCACGTCAGCACGTGCAGCAGATCCCTATCTACAGAGAGCAATGGTAGATTTCCAATCAAAATATATTGAAAAACATACTTGAGACATGGGAATCTTCTGAAGCACCTGTTAAGGCCAGGAATTCAAAGCTGCTCTCCGTGGCTGAAGAAACAATTTAGTCTTTCTGCACCTCTGGAATAACATTTGTTAAGAAATTAATATTTTCTCTGAAATGACTCAAAATGGAAACAATAAGCAGTAACAAAACAGATACTGATTTTTTTTTTACTTGTAATCTCAGTGGGACCATCTTAAAACCCTGATTTAACCACAGCTAGACCAGTTTCCATAGCAGACACTCCTGGAGTATCTAGCAAAAAACATGTTGGAAAACTCAACCAGTTTTCTGAATTAACTGTTTGCAGTTGCAATCAAAGCCTGTATAAAATGGAATAAGCCAAGTCAAGATTTAGCTAACCACCACATACCTTCTAGCAAATTCTTAAATGAGTAAAAGAATACTTCTGACTCTGGTTTACAACTACCTAAGCCTCAAGGATTCTTTAAAAAACAAAACACAACAACACAAAAGAACCTTGTACATGAATAGGAACAAACCAACACACTGCAAAATAATGTTATGTCTGTGAAACAAAAGGTGGGCATTGAGCACAGGTTGGACTATGTGAGCTTGGAAGTATTTTCCAAGCTTAGTGATTCTATGAATATAAAAAACATGTAAAAAAGAATGGGCTATTGATTAGCTCATCCAAATCTTGTAATTCAAATGTTTTGAGAGTTAAACCTGTGCCATCCTCTAACAGAAAAGAATGGGGGGAGAAAAATATGTCAAAAATGATGATGCATTTTTTAAAATTCATAACTGTACCACAGTCTGATGTTGTGAAAGCAGGCATGAAAAGTGAAATGCAAAGTGCTGGTAACAAAGATGTGAGATAAGACTATTTTGGTAACATTTGGGTTTATTTTTTTTCCTAATTTTTTTTTTTTTTATTGAAACTCTTAAATAAGTGAAGAACAGCTATTTAATACAAATGACAAAAAACTTTTAGCAATTAGTGCTTGCAAGGTAGGAACAACATTTTACAGTAATTGCCTTCTAAGAAGGTTATTTTCTATGCTGCAATTCCAGCTGCAACTTAGATTTAAGAGACATGCCTGTAATTGTTAAAAACATGATTTTTGCCAATGCTGAATGCACCAGTGGAACCCAGCTGCAAGAGGAGGCAGTGGCACAGGTGAAATGTGTGAGTTGGAAGGTGAATTGTGGTGCACATCCTCCCTCCTCTGAGCTGCTGCTGAGGGCCAGAACAGCCTGCCTGGCTCCCAGGGGGTTCTTTACCATGCACGTGGCTCGCAAAAGTTTTATGGTTTTGTAAAAGATTTCATGTCCTAATTTAATTGTCACAGTTCCAGGACTTCTCTGACTCCTTGGAAGCCCCCAGAGGCAGCCCACTTAACTTTCAAGCCTCCAACCATAACCACTGTTCAGCTAAGTCCCACCAGAGAGAGGATTTGATTACAATTCACTTTGCTACTGCAGCAAACCTGACACTGGTTCAGCATTTGAGATGCTCTACTGTGTAAGGGACAACGCTGTTGAGTGGCAATAACAACTCAATCAACTTCCCCAGAACAGGGAACCAGCTCTTTAGGACAAGCCCAAGAGTGAGAAAACATTTAACTCACATTGTTCTCCAGCGAGTACCTACTGCTACCCAGGGGCTGCTTATAATGCTGTCAGACCAGAAAAAACAGCAATTAACACAGTGTTTGTTGCCATCAAATTAAAAAATCTGTCCAAAATGTATCAAATTTGTGCTTTTTGTTTCGTGTACTTTTCTTGGTTTGATATCCTCACTTTACCCAGAATTCTTTATGCAGTGCTCCACTCAGTTTCAAGGCTTTCTTTGTCTGGCTCACACCAGGTAGTAACAGGGGCAGAGTCCCCCCAGAGTTTACAGTTTGGGGATTTCAGCGAGTTCTGTCCATCTGCTTTTCCACACAGTGATTTTCATGCTTTTGCAGGAGCTCACCCTGAGGAATCACATCACACAGAATCTCTGGTCATCCAAATCTTTATAAACCTGAAAGAGTGGACTCAAAGGTACAACTGCCCATATTCCATGGATACAAACTTTGCTAAGGAATCTCACATACACTTCACCTGTTTTTAGAATGTCACAAGAATTTTTCTCTGCTTAGACTGCTAAACCACCTCTGAAATGGGTGGGATTTGATCCTCTTTCCCAAAACAAGTCACATGCACGAGTCCAGGGGGAGGGAAGGAGAGCAGGCAGAGGAAGGAGAAGAGAAGCCACCATATCCACAAAATAAACACAGAAATCTGATGGTTTGCAGGAAACATACACCAGACAAACTGTCCACAACAGTGGAACAAAGAAGAAGGCTCTGGAGTTTACAGTAATGGGCACAGCAATTAATAAGACATATAGCACATGGCAAAATCCATTCTGCCATCTGTGTCAACTGTCCCCAAGTGGAAGTGGGCATGTTTGCCATGTCCATCAGCATTAAGATTGCTACTCCATGCCAAGTCTAATTTTATTGGCTCCTGTTAGTTCCAATGGTAAAAATCTAACAACATTGCTATTTAAAGCTTCTCATAATAATACCAAAAACTCCAAACAGAAAACACAAAACCACACAGTACTGGAAATTTTGCCTAACCTTAGTGCCTTCAGGGCAATTAACATCCTATGTTGTGCTTACAAATTAATTTTCATAATTGTTTACAGATTATTACATTTGTCAAAAATGCTGCATATAACAGGTTATACTGTGAGAGTGGCAGAAATAGAGTTACTTCTCTCAAGCACATTTAAGATCTGATCCAGAAAAAAGCATAATACGTTTCAATTTAAGGTGAACACCAAGATCATGAGCGAAGGAAAAGAACATTGTTTCTCTTGAACCCCTAGATAATTGCAGGGGCTTTTCTATAGGCTTCTCTTCTTTACATCCTCAAATCCCCTGTACTGACAATGCCTCCAGCAAAAGGCAGGGCTTGTACCGAGTGCAATCTGTCACTTTATAAAGTATCTCAATTATTTCCAACCCCCAAGAGCAGTTTGTTGGGCTTGAAATGACATCTGCCCTCTCTTTGCTTGATGGTGAGCCCTGGGCAAGTGGCTGGAGAGGACCTCCAAGCAAGTCAAGAGCTCGAGGGCTGCAGGTGCAAATGCTGTCCCATGGTTGGCACAGTGATGTTTGTACCTGCAGTCCTCCTGTCACCACCAGCAACTGCCCCTCCTGTGCATGGGATCTTCTGTAAATCCACATCTTCCTTTCCCGTGGTAGCTGGGTTATCAGCAATCACAGTTATCTGGAGACAGATGAGGATTTTCACAGCAGCCTCTACCTCGGGAATCATCAGGTGACTGCTTTTTGCATTTATTCCTGTGGTAACAAGAGCTTCACATGAAACTCCCTCACACTGAGAGCAAACCAAACCCCAGAGAAGGCATAAGAGCTGATTTGGTTTCAGGAGAGAAAAGCCACTTTTGGGAGCTCCTGTAGGACTTCCCACTTCATGAGTCACACAGCAGTCACAGGGACTTGTCACAGAATTTACTTCTGCAAGCACCAAAGGACGACTGTCTTTAAATCAGACATGTTAAATACACTACATCTTCTCTTCAAAAGCAGCTATATTCTGTAACACCTACACATCCAGAATAAATTAGCTTTCTTATTCAGTGGTGTCAACAATGGTAAGCCCCAGAGAAAAAGGGAGAAAGAGTAATGCTAGCCTATGCCAAAATACTTATTAATTACACCTCCTTTCAGATGTCTCCCTTGTTGAAACCCTGTTTGGTGCCACATGAAATAAGGAATAACACATAGTCTTTAATTTATGAGCAATAATTTGGAAATTGCCCTCAATTTTTACCTCCTGTTCAGTGTTCAACAATGCTATATAAAGGAGGAAGATATATTATCCCTTAAACTTTTCCCTGCACACAGCTCCCTGCTGAACACCAGAGAAGAATCTAATCTAAGGTCAAAGAGGTGACTGTGCTATGAGGTATTTATCTGCTGCCCACCCCTGAGATGTCAATAGAAGTAGCTGATATTGTCAGTTGTGACACGTTTTCTGTAGCAGGCATCTGCCCATTACCAGGTGGAGAGAAAACTTTAGCTCATTTCATACCTGAAGCTGGAGAGCTGTCATCTGGTAACAGATTTTTATTACTACCAGGAGTGTATTTGAATTCAAAGTAATGACCTGGAAGTACAAAATTCCATATTCTGTAATCCCACAAGCTGTGCAATTCTCCCTCTTCAGTTACTGCTGAATATCTCTATAGCTTCCTCTGCTGCTCCTGATTTAATATAATGCTATCAACAAACCTCCTTAGTGAACAGGGTCATGGCAAGATTTACAGTGCTTTTTCACAGACCTGCAGGTGAATTTATTTTACCCAATATATCCATTTAGATCCATTTTCCCCAGAACATTATTCTTCAAAGACAACTTAGCGAGTTCTTCAGCATCAGATAAAAGTCAGCCTAAGTGGTGCAAAGATGACAAGGTGTCCTGCATGACCTTAATCAGAAGTTTAAGTGCAGGATAAAAGTCAGAACTGAACCGAGAGCCACTACCCCAAGTGTCTTTTTTTAAACATCAAGGAGACAAATGTTGCTGCTCAGACACGGGGTTTTTTTGTTTTTTGTTTTTTGTTTTTTTCCTCCAGACTGACACCCACAGCTTGTGGATTGCATTCAGCAGGCAAGGATCGGAGCAATATTCTGAGAAAAGCAGTGTCACTCACCAAACCTCAACGCACTATGTGAGAAAGCTCAAGGCGTCCTGTAATGACAATGGACAGGGCATTAATGTGAAAGAATTGGAATTTTTATCCATAGGTTTAGCACACAGTGTGTTACTGAGCCAGCCTAAGCAAGCCCTCACTGCCCTTCCCCTTCTGTTCCAGACATTCCAACCCCCACATGGCTTTTTCTGTCCCGTGTGGTGTCACACACAGGCTCTGGCAGAACCACACCTTCCAAATTATTACAGAGCTGAGGGGAGAACTTAAAGCAGCTTTCCAGTGCCTGTAAGAGAGCTGGAGAGGCTCTGGCAAGGGCACTGCATGACAGGACACAGGGAATGGCTTCCACTGCCAGAGGGCAGGGATGGATGGGATATTGGGAAGGGATTGTTCCCTGTGAGGGTGACAGGCCCTGGCACAGGGTGCCCAGAGCAGCTGTGGCTGCCCCTGGATCCCTGGCAGTGCCCAAGGCCAGGCTGGACAGGGCTTGGAGCAGCCTGGGACAGTGGAAGGTGTCCCTGCCCATGGCAGGGCATAGAATAAGACCCTAAAGGTCCTTTCCAACCCACACCATCCTGTGATTCCATGATTCTGAGATTTAACTCTAATCAAACCCTTGCATATGAGCTGTGAGTTAATAAAGTAACCTGGTTTTAGAAAGATTTTCTTCCAAATATTTGGCCTCTGGCTTTACAGTTGCAGACAAAACATCAAATAATTAAATTCTTCTTTCCATACACACTCAACACACAACAGAGCTGATTAGCTTTCAATATTATGGAATCAAATTGCGTGAAGTTCCAACTTCTTATTTTGTAAATATAAAAAAGTTTCTGAAAAGTAACATAAATTTTGGCACTGTATTGACCCAATTGAACTTCTATTTCAGTAGAATTCAAAAGCCAGCCAAAAATAATCTAACTGAGAAATACTAAAACTGGACTTATTCTGTGTGGTGGTGAGAATGCCATTAAAATGGTTTTAAAATAATCAGATAAACAAGATTAAAAAGCATAACTTTACAACCAAAGCAGAGATAAAGAGAAACCACAGAGACACACAGCTTGAAGAATGCCCTGACTCTGTGGTGCTGTGGAGGCACTGAGGGGAGGAAACCCCTGAGCAGCAGTTTCAAGAATGGCAGAAAGCAAAGAAAAAACTCTTCAGCCAGCCACAAACCTCCCTGTACTGCAGAAGGATGCAGGACCCTTCAGCCTCTGGATATAATTACTTCAAACTTCCCCTGACTTCCAAACCTCTGCAGGGCTTGAAACGTGGATGGAGAGCAGTCCTGCTAGAAGGGAGCAGCCAAACACAAATTTTATGCATATTCATAGAGTGAATCTGACGTTTGGAGCTGCTGGTAGTTGAAACAAAGATAAAAGAATTGTGAGAGTAAGGAAGAAATTTCACACAGACGAAATAAAACTGACTGATGTGACAGCTTTGATCGTTGTTCAGAAGCTGGAAAACAAAACTCCCCATGAACCTCCGCAGAGACACGCGCTGAGACAAGACATGGCACAGAGGAGTTTTCTGGGGGAACACAAGTAGGCAGGAAATAAGTAAAAGAGGACATGGAGGCAGCTTTTGGGAAGAAACCAGAGGGTGTTATACAAAAAAACCTTATCTAAATGTTCTTGATCAACTAAGTCTACCAGCAGAAGCAATGCAAACTGAGACAGAGCTCTGTCCTGAGTGCAAAATTGTATTCAGGTGAAAGATTGTCTATTAAACATTAATATAAAACCCTGAGTAATTAAATCCTTTTCATTTTTAACAACAGCTAATCAGCTGCAGAGAACATGTAACCTTTTTCACTTAACTTCAGTAATATAAGAAGCTGAAATGTGCTGCAACAGGCTTCTTTTATATCTATTTATGATGTGACCTCTTATTTACAGATATATGTACTTACATGTATACATGCATGTTTGTAGGAAATTTGTATGTTAATCAATATTTATCATTCTGTGAATGATAAATAAACTGAAAAACTACCTGACAGTAGATACAAGAGAAATCAAACTGAACAATGCAGAGAGAAGATGAGATACCTGCTCAGTTTTCAACAATTCCTGTTTGTTAGCTTATTTAACAATGATTGAACATTTTGGGAACAGCTGCCTTGGTAAAGACTCGACATCCCCAGCCTTCCACTGATGTGCAAGGGCAACAGTGTTCATCCCTCCAGATCTCTCCCCAGCGATATGTCAGAAATTATATTCCTGATGTTCACAAATTCATAAAAAACACAGTGGGAAAAGGAAACAGAAACACTTAGAAAAGCTATTCAGATAAAAGGGGAGCCTTTTTCTAGTTGATAAATGCACTCAGTAGCACATTTCTTTATGTAATCTCTCTTCAGACAGTAGAAGGAAGCCTCTGCAGGATTTTTTTTTTTAATAAATGAAACATGAATCATTTTATCTTTAAATTACATAACATGAATGCAAATTAATCAGTATCCTTAGACAACTACAAAGTTGATTAAGTGGCTCTTAAAGTCAGAAGATACCAGAACTGTTGAGCAGTTCTTTGTTACATTGGCTGTAACCCTTAATATTTCTCCAAACCAACATGAGAAAAGCTGGAGACATTAATATCCATTAGAGGGAAAGCCTGGTAGGGATTTTAGAGTGCTCTGGCTGTGCTGTAATCGATAGGTTACCTGTTCAATAGAGGGCATCCATTACTTTTACTCCAAGACAAATACACTGGAAGTTATGTTTTGTTTCTGTCATCGAGCAGCTCTTGTTGAGCTTTCCTTCCACAGAGTAATGAGCCCAGGACTTTTTCATGACTAAGGGGGGGGCCTTCATTTTTCAGAAAAATATCTGTCCCTCATCTGACATGAAGAACCACTTAAGGGTGAAGCAATGGCATGAAAGGTGCAATTAAATTCCACTGCAGTCCCTGTTTCTTTAGGGAGTGAACTATTTAACTCTATTTCCTGACAGAGCAGGAAACTCTGTGCAGGTAGACAGCCAAGTGTTGAGAGCAAACAAGAGCAGCTGGCTGAGAGAGCCCAGAAGCTGGGTGGCAGTGGCACTGTACACAAAACATCAGTTTTAAGATGGAGGAAATTAAAAGACTCTCTAGCAGCAACCCCCTCCTCCCCTTCTCTCCTTCTTCCCAGAAGGAAAATGTGCCTGAGCCCTTCATAACAACATCAGAGAATTTGGGTGGGGGTTTACGTGTGAGTACAGAATCTGGCTTTAGCTGATGGGATCTTTGATGAAGGTTGAAATGCTGACATGAGAATAAAAGGGATTCATAACACCATGTTCTAAAAAAACTGAAGCTGGAAAGCAAAAAGGGAGAGAAAAAAGAAAAAAAAAGTCAAAAAGAAAAGGGAAGAAAACAGAGGAAAGAAAAAAAAAAAAAAACAAAAAAAAACAAAACCCAGAGGGCTGAGCAGGGGGAAGGAAGAAAAAAATAAAAATGAGTAACATACTACAAAAAGCAAGAGAGGCAACAGATTTACAGAGGAATGTGTCCACAACAAATGACACCAATTCCTTGGAATCAGTGCAGAGCTTCAAGTTTCACACAATTGTCTGTTAGAAGAAAGGATGAACACCTACATTTATTACAGTTCTTCCAAGTAAAAAATCAGATGGGTTAAAGAGGGAAAGCCTGTGTACACAAAAGGTAGAAGAAAAGCAATGGCTGGAAAAGAGAAATATTTGAATTCTTGAAAACCAGCTCATTATTTTCTCTTAAATACATGATCTCAGTAATGGTTATCTGACATTAATGACCATCTCTACTATGCAGGCAAAGGTGCCTGGCAATCCACTCAAACATTCCAGTTAGTTTCCTTCAGCCTCTTCTAGTTCAGCAGGAACTTTTGGCTCTACATTTTCTGGAGTGGGAGCTGCTGGGAGAGTTCCAATCATTTCTCTAGGTCAGGAACAACCTGGTTCCAACCCTCAGTGCTGACCCTTTCCTGCTCAGCAGTGCAGGAACATCCCTGGTGTAATCACCAGGACCTGCATGTCCTTTATTACAGACAGCCATGACCACCAACAAAGGTATCCATTGAAAAAAATAAAAAAAAGCATGTTTGTGCTTGTTAGTGCTTGTTAGTGTCATCCTGGAAAGCACAGCTTATCTTTACCCCCATCCCAACCCCTGCATCCTGCCAGCTCACCACCACACCAACTCCTAGCGCTGGAAATGGGGTGGTTAAAAGCTCCAACCACAAATCAGTTCTAAAGTCCTAAAGTAGGAAGAAAAACCAGCAAAGAGAGGATGGAATATTCCATCATTATTACCACTTTCCATCAGTATTTTGATTTATGACCAGCATCTGTAGCACAGTACAGCCAGTTTTTGAAATACCTGCAACCTAAAAGGAGAAATTTAATATGCAGCTTTATTAAGAAAATAGAAGCAGCTGTGAGCCACTGGGGAGCAGCGTCCCCAAGCTGACACCCACCTCTTGCCAGGAGAGATGCAGTGTGCACCCATTCCTCAGATTACTCCTGCCCACACGACATCCTAACTCACCCCCAGGTGGATGCAAAACTACTTGATCAATCCTGATATGTTACAGTCCTTCCAGGATTTGCTGATATCCCATCCTAGTGTTTTTGTTTAGATTTTGTAAGTGTAGAATGTTATGGTCATGAAAAACAACTGCAAAATTACAGAGAATTTGGAGAAACCCTGTTAAATAAAGGTGGTTCAGTAAATGTGCAACAGGTTGTACAATTGTGTACTGCAATGTATTTCAAAAATAAAAATTGTAAGCCAGATGCCAAGCACACAAGAACACCTTGCCTGAGTAAAAGAAAAACTTATCCTTCAGCCTCAAAAATGCATTTGATAACAAGGGTTTTACTGTACAAAATGTGTGTCTCCAAGACAAGATGGAATCCTGCGAAAGCAAGCTGAGAGCAGTTCACCAGGTGAAACCCATGAAAATTCTCCCTCCTCACCTGTGTCTTGAGAGTCTGGACAAATGGACAGCCTCACCCTCATGTAAAATAAGAGATAATAGAGTCTATAACTAATATCTCATGATAGCATTACTTTTTCTTCCTAAAGTAATAAATAGAATCACAAATATCTATGTTTCAACCTGGGTATCCAAATACTGTGCTTAGCCAAGAGTCAGAGCTGTTCCCAAAGCAATTTCCCCCCATGGGTGTCAATCACAATTATCCAGGAATAAATTACACAGTTAAAACATCTTTTACAAGTCCTGTTGTCCACAAGAACCATGCTGAAAATGTTATTTTTCTATCACTTACATTTTATGTTTTAATATAAATTTAGTGCTACTAAACAGTAGATTCTGAGGCATAGTTCACTGCAAGTGATGTGAATTTCATCCTGGCCTGACCCAGTGCTACATGGACAGGTTGGGCTGCACTTCATCTCACTGACAATTTAAACTTTTCTCCCCTTGCTGCTACATGAGCTTTGTGCTTTAGTGTTGGTGGTTAAAGGGTCAGCTCCTTTTGTGCACAGCAGGATGTTAGACTGGAACTGCTGTCGATTATGGCCATTAACTAGATGTACAAGCAGACTCAGGGGTGTATTTACTACTTTTCTTGGAAACATCCTAAAAATACAGGCCAAGCCTTCCAGTTCCTGCTCTCAAAAATCCTGATACTGAAATACAGAGGATGATGCCCCATAGCAAATAGTGAATGCAGTAAAAAATCCTCTCAGTGACTCAATGTGCTTTCAAGATTATTTTACTTCTATTTATTCTTGCTTTCTCTTTCTACTGTCTTCTTTTATAGCCTTCCTTCTGTTATTTCTGACTGGAAATCTGCAATTCTCTTTCACACCCTGAACCAATACTTTGTTGATGGCTCACTGTTTACTGCATTTCTGACTTGCATTTCTTCCTACTGCAAAATCAATGCACTACTTGGATTTAACATAAAAAGTGAGTGCTAACAGTGCTTTATTCTGTAGCTAATAACAGTCCCACATTATTACTTTTTATGCCTAATAAAAAATGAGAAACTACCAACCCATGGCAAAATTGCAGCCTGAAGCTCAGAAATCAACCTTAAAAGCCCAAAATGCACATTGGGCACCCCACGGCTGACTTCCTACCCATGGTACTGGGTTTTATCTACCCATGGTACTGGGGTTTATCTACCCATGGTACTGGGTTTAACTGCCCATGGTACTGGGTTTTATCTACATGCTAAACTAGTATTTTCTGCAGAGATCATTGTTTAACCTTTAACCAGGATGTCTATGGAAGAGCACAGCAGAAGAATGAGCTCAAACCCCAGAACATTCTGAAGGATGACCCCAGGGAAACTACAGCCAACAAAAATTTAAAGAGCAAAGGACTAGAGGGAACAGCACAGTACCCACTGTGCATGTGGAATAATAATCATGTCATAAAACTAAGGAATTGTCCATCCCCCAGTGAAGGTCTTGTTTGATTATCATCTTCCATCACTGATGTGAATGCAAGCCTGCCTGCATCCCTAATTTAGGGTTTTATTCAAGCAAATGCATCTTTAAGAGACTTTGTTTGTATTTGTCACGTGTACCTCCAATTTCTGCTTCAATACTCAGAGTCACTTTAGGAAGTCTCAGTGCCATTATCTCATTTTTTTTGAAGACACATAAATTAAATAACAAGCCCTTTTTTTCTTTATACAACAGCATAATCAGCACTGGATAAAATATTTGTTATTCCTACTATAAATTTCAACATTATAAGATAGATCTCTTAGCTATTAAAGCAAAATACTTGTCCTGCCAACTACAAAGGTTGAAATGCCATCTTTTCACTACAAAATGTGGCAGAAAAAGTCTGAAGCAGTTAATTCAATGCAGATCAAGTCCTTAAATGCAAGATGATGTTAATAATTACAGGAAAAATTAGATATAGTTGCATTTAAATAAGTGCCACATGAAACACGCTTGACCATCTGGTAAAACTGTCTTAGGGTAGGATGCTGGCAGATATTGCATAATCATCTGCATATGACAGATAATTTTAGCCAAATCTAAATTAAAAAAAATGTTCTCATACTTCTTAAGAGAAAAAAATTAAACTGCTTTTCAAACTTAATAAATATCTGAAGTTATTTAGTATTAATACTGTCTGAATTGCATATAAAAACTATCATGTTTCAGACACAAAAAAAAAAAAAAAAAAAAAAAAAAAAAAACCAGTACCTTTTTAAACTTTTTTCTATGTGTTTTGAACCACAAATTTTTCTGCCTAGGATTTCTCCTGTTTTTTGTTCCTTCAAACATTTTTAAAGCATTGGCTTAGAAAAAGTTAGCACAAAAAAACATTCTTGTGCTACTCAACCACTCTGCAGTACAAGGACTATTTGCTCACACAGCTTAATGATCTGGGACGTGAGAGATTTGGAATTCCTTTGGAAAGGTTTTCTGAAACAGAAAAATATCCACAATTGGTAAAGGTTGTCCTTGCAGAGCAGGTGGTGAAGTTTCCTAATTTATACAGAAATCTGTGCAGTCATATCTCATTTAACTCTGTTGATTTACAATTCATTATTTAAACAGTGCACAAAAAAAAAGTGCACTACAACAAAATGTTATCAGTACTGAAGGTCATTCTCTAAACAGCACAATGAAACATGTTTCCTAAAGCTAACTACTACAAAAAAAAAAAAAAAGAGGAGAAAGAAAAAAAAAAACAACCAAAAATTACTTGAAGGTCTAACAAAACAAATATTGTTATTGAAGACAATTGAATCTTATAGTACTTATTCTAAATAGAATATGGAATTAAAATTGACAGAAGGGATTTCATTCTCCTTAAATACATTGGAAGAGCTGAGAAGGAATAGAAAACCTGTTAAACAAGTTATCAAAACAAAAAAAACCAAAAAAAAACAAACAAAAAAAAAAAAGGAAAAGAAAAAGAAAAATAAAAAGAATAAAAAGAACAGCCCTTCAGGACTGGATTATCTGGAAGGACATTTGTTGTCTGTCAGCCACACTGGCGTGCCACGGCACCTTCAATTATGCAGCTGCCCTGGGGAAGTAAAGTTTGTGTAGCTCCCCATTTTGTTTTGGGAGGTTCTGGTGATGTCCAGGGGAGTCCCTGACGTCCCCTTGCTCCCCAGGAGTCAGAGCTGTGACCCAGGGCATCCCAGCTGGGTCACAGCTCTGACTCCTGGGCTTTGCTGTACACCCTCTTGTAGTATTTTACATTTACTGCAGCAGAAGCAGCTCCCCTTTTGGTAGCTGCTTATCCTAAATAATGGCTGCAGTCTTTTTTAACAAATGCTGTTAAATGTTGTAAGAAGCAAATCCATGACCCAACATATTTTTATGTATGACCTAACACGGCTCAGTTTTCAGTTGTTCCACCTACTGGTCTAAAACACCAGAGAATCACTACCGAGCTCAAACCAACTGGCACTTATCCCACCAAATATAAGCACCGTGATGAGGTAAACCAATCACCAATCCAGTGTCCATGCTAAGTTTCTTTTCACACCCTCTCTTCTATAACTTCACCACACAATTAATTTGCCAGCCTGGTGCTCTGAGTATCACTTTCCAACAAACCACAAGGTCAGGAGCAGTGAGAGCCCCTCAAAGATAGTGACTTCTCTGCAGCTCAAGACACACCACACCTTGTTTCCTCTGAAGGAGAACAGTTCTCTTCATCACCTTGTGTTTCTGAAGGGAATATTATCATACAACCTAATTTGACAGTGCCACAATGAACACAGCCCCTTTACAGCCCTGCTGCATTCCAAAGGCAGTAGCAAGCATTTCTGGCTAAGAACATCTGCAAAAACTGCTGGGCTGTGCCCTAGACTGAATACAACCCTGGAAAAGCGTTTCAAAGGAAACTGTGCTGGCAGTTGTCTTCTCTGAAGTCTCCAAAATGGCCTGAACATTCACTTCCACAGAGAAATGCTGTAACTACCAAAAGATCCATATGTTCTCTGCTTTTCAGTATCCAGGAAGGATGGATGGCATAAAGCACAGATGTACTTCACCGGTATCCCTTAGGAATCAGATCCATCACGAGCTTATTCCCAACTTTCCCAGATGGATTTTCGATTGTTATTGTCTGCCTAAAAGGTAGAAGCAAAGTGAAGAATCTGATACTGAAGAATCTCTACAGGGAATGCATTGCAAAAACCATTGTAAAGCCTTCAGACAGAATGATAATTTTGTTGCAAAGTGAAATATACAATAGGATGAAACATAAATAAGAGATGCAACAAATAAGGGGAGGACAGATTCAAGGAGGGAAAGGAAGCAGAGAGAATATTAGAATTGATGTAACTAGAATGTACCATGTAGGCTGTACAGGGAGAGCAGAGGCATGAAAACATGACTCAAACAAAACTGCTGCAGTACCATACAGTATTTTTGATAAAAAATATACAAAATTGCTTAAAAGAAAATTTTAAAAGTTTGTGGAAAAATGAGATAAAGAAACTTTCAAAAGACTTTGAGGGTCATGTCCCCAGAAGAATGTAACACAACATCAGCAGCAGAGCTGGCTATTAGTGCAAACAAGTCAGTAAAGAAATTTCAAGTTCAGCATCATGAAAGAATGTAATGAAACCCAATCAGTGGAAAGGCAAATAACTCCAAGCAACAGCTTTGGTACTGCAATTTCCCCTTGGATAATTTTACTGCGAAGAACAACTTAATTCCTTCTCATAATGACTACCCATTAGACCAACAGCTATTGCTACTGTCACCTATGAAAGCTCTGCTGTGCCAAACAGAATTCCAAAAGTATTCCTTACAAACAACATAATCACTTCTTTCATCACAGAATTAGAGGTATTCACCCCTTTGTGAGCAACAAAAATTAAGACAACTTTCTGCCACATTCAGTCAATCCCCATCCTCCCCACACTATTATCCTCCAAGGAGAAGACAATCCATTCAAGTAACAGCAGGAAATCCTAAGCTGTGGGACGGATTTCAGTCACCTCACTACAACTGGCATGGCTGCAGCCTGTGCATATTCATTAACGATGATTATGTCATTAATAGTTATTCTCATTAATGATCACTGCTGCAGCCCTGCCCAGCCTCATCCTTGGGTGCCACATCCTGGTCCAGGCTCATGTCTGTCTCTATCAGAGCTTCAAAATTTCAGGTACCCCATCTGGGGGATCTTCACTCCCATTTGTCCAGGAAGGAAACAGTGAGGCAAATATAATTAACTTTCTCCTCCTCTGGTCCAGAACTCTCTGAGGAAAGTGCATCTTTCAGGTACAAGCAATAAGGCAGCTTCATCAGAGAAATCTCAACTCTGCCACTGGTTCTGATTTGGGGAGGTGGGTGCTGCTTGTTAGCTTCTTGTTATGTTTAGATTTCACTATTATTTACCACAAAGAGGAGATAAAAAGATGTAGAGTAAGATACTTATAAAGCCAAAAGTTGTATTTTCCCCTTTCCTCCACCACACCTTCAGCCAACATAAACACAGCAAGTGAGGTATCTGAAAGCCTAACAAAAAAATACACAGTTTTAATAGTTTTAGGTGGAGGTTACAGATCCAGACTGTCAATGAAACTGCATCATCTCACAACCTGCAGCTTACATAAAATCATGTCTTAACTGGCAATTTAGACAATGGGAATCAATAGAAGGGAAAATGATGCTGTCATGAATGCATCAGTCATCAGTGAGTGCATCTGAAAAGGTCCTGCCCAAGTCCAGTGGAAAAAAATAACAAAGCCAGAAGTCTCAGCACCACACATTTTGATCCCGAGTTATCTTCCTCCTCTGGGCATTTTGCAAGCAGTGCTCAAATTTGTGGCAGTGACTGTTGTTTATTAGTGCCCAAAGTTTCACATGCAGATTGCTGGAGACACTTTTTAATTTATCTTGATGAAATAATGCATAAGCTTGTTCTAACAGTGATTCATAGCTTTTTAATTTCTACTCTGCTAATGTCACAAACTTGAGGTTTTCAGCACTTTCAATGTTAGCTCCTGCAGTGTTGGACCCTACAGCATATATTCTGATTTAGCAAAGCAGGTCACTGTCACCTCAGTGCCTTCCTTTGATTCCACCATCTTGTCTTTTATTTAATGACTGTTACAGTGGAAGGACTCGTCATGCTTTCAGTGCAGATTCCCCCACACCAAACTGTCTGCAGTACAATGCACCTGAATTTGTACTTTCCATGAGAATGAAAGTAAAAAAAAAATCCCTACTTTGTAAGTAAACGCTGTCGTTTGTGTGATTCATCTTTATATCAGGTTTGAATACCAGTTATGTTGGGGGTAAAATTTAATCTGTACATGAAGTATTTTTCCTAATAACAAGATAATAAGCTAAAAGGCCAAGTAAATGCTATTTACTACAGCAAAGGCATAAAGATCAACACCAAGATGTTGGAAAAGGACTTTTTTTGTTCAGTGCATTCAAACTACTTTTTCTTTTATAGATCCACTATTCCAAACATATTGGTTCTTTCCAAAACAGTGCATTGATTGGTGCCCCTCTTCTAAAGCAAAGCTGATTTTAGTAGACTGTTTGACAGTTGTTCACAAATGTATCTGCAATTAATTTCATTACGACATCAGCCCACTGATTATGATACACCTTTGCTGTCACTAGGATATCAAATATATCGAAACAGAAATACAAATATTCAACTAGATTGAAACTCTTTTACAAAGCTGGAGGCTCTGTGCTTCCTGAACTCTTGTTATGGACAGCAGAAAGATTCATTTCACTTGACCAGTGCTGTCCTTCCACTTGTTTGGGGAACCACAGGGTTAAAGTCTTCTACAGCCACCTGTGCCCTCAGCAGCCTTCAGGATTCACATTTCCACTTCTTCTTTCAGAACACAAACACTTTATAACTTTATAACTGCTTCTTTTCACCTCTCCCTTTCACCACAGCCCCACTTACTCAGGTCATTGTTTCTTTATCTAATTGTGATACAGCACACTACAACCATTCAACACCACAGCAATTCCAAGCACATTCATGACCTTAAATACCTTTCTGGGAAATTTCTATCCACCTGTCTCATTAAAATAGAAGTATTAGTGCAGGTTATCCTAACCCAATGCATTAAACTTGACACACAGACAACGACTGGAATTTATGTCATGCCTGCCAGGGCAGGGGTGCTTTTCTTTGGCACAACATGAGTTCTGCAGGCTGCTGAGACTCCTGCAAATGGTTGTGGAACACGCACACCCTGCTCTGGCAGTGCCAGAGCATCCCTGCTGAATGGGAGCCTGGCTCCTCAGCCTTCACTTGAGAACAGCAATGATGATCGTCATGGGAGACACACTGCTTTTGCATTCAGGTGCCTTTGAAATGGTGACCCAGCAAGCAACATGTCCAATTTCCCAATTCTACTTACTAATGTACTATACTGCCATGAACGTAAAAATATTTCACATTACTCAAAACTTATTCACAACTACATCTTCTCTAAGCAAAGTGACATCTTCACCTTTTTCTTGCCAATAGTCATTAAAAAAAAAGAGAGAAAAATCTAAAAACAAAGTCAGAAATACATGAAATTATAGAAGATAAAAAAAATTAATCAAGTATCATCTCAGGAGAAAATAATAAACAGCTGTGAAACAGATTCACCATTAATTTATCAGAATTGACTATATAGCATTATGTTCAAATCTGGGACGAAACTGAAACTGGGACATTATAATCATTATTTAACCTAGGTTCAGTAAATTCACCTCAGACCATTTCACTTTTTCCTTAACAGCCAATATTCAATGACCTGCCACTATGTTTCTGAAAAGCATAGTATTTTCTTCTTGGTGCCAAGTAGTGCCACCAAGGCTCTCAGAGAAGAAAACTGCAGCAGTATCTAAAAGGGCTTGATGGGCACAGAAAGTTGGGATATAAAAATTTAAACAGCACATAAAGAAAGGCTTTGCTGTCAATACCTTACTGGAAACAGAAAATAATATTCAAAATAATCTTGCAATAGTTTATTGAAAGAACATCCTTTGCCTAGGTGAGAGCAAAAAAGCTACCCCACCACAGCAGAAAAAATAGATTATGATGATGATGATGATGATGATGATAATGGAACCCAATTCCTAGAGGATCACAGACAAAATTCTATCTCACAGGCACTTAGAGAGAACCGAACCAGGTTTGGCCATGCTCATTATCTCATATCAGTACCTCAGAAGATGTGGCAGTCATGTCTACACTGAAATGTGCAGTCACACATACATAAGGGACCCCCTCTCACAGGAAAACTGGCACCCTCTTAGCCAAGAATCATCCAACAAAAAATGCTTAACACTGTAGATACTTCTAATTGTCACTAAGTGCCTTGGGAAGTTTAGTGTCAGCACCAAGCACCAATCAGCATAAGGTTTTTACTGCTTCAGAACAAATTATTTTCCGTTGTTTACTAGCAAAAATCCCAAAGTTTTATAGTTCCTGAGCACTGCAGGAAGCAGCTGGATATTTTGCATAATTTCTTGTGAGACAGCCAAGCACAAAGCTCTTAAACCTTCCTGGTAGTAACAACCCCGGTGAGCCAGGGCTGCTTCTGCTGCCTCTGGGTCAGGTGGCCTTCCCTGTCCCTCCTCCTCGAGTTCCTGTCTCCTTTCCAGACAGCTCTTGTGACCTTGCAGTCACTGTGCATTCGCAGCTCTCTCCTGAAGCACCCATCAATCATTTAATTAAAGTCTTTTACTCCTACTTTAGGCGTCTAGCCAGGTTGAGACATATGTTACTCAAACATTTTACTGAAGCATTAATTCAGTGCAGACTTTTGTTTGTCTGATTTCTTTTTCCAGCTATTTCAGTTTAACACATACTGAGCACAGAACTGGACAATTAGGGCCATTGACAATGAAGTTTTCCTATTAGATTTCCCTCATATTAATCAAAGGCAGAGATCTATCAGCTGGTTTAAAGGTCTGGGTGTGGAATTGCTGTCCTAATTAATCTTTGCTTTGATTATGTCCTTGTCTATCAGCTCACAATTAATGTTGACAGTGATTACCATCAGCTGTTCTGCACCACGGATGCAGAAGGGGCAGGAAGGTTCCTAAGGAAAGGCCAAGCTGCTGCATGGCCACCCTTGGCACCAGCCACGTGTTCTGTGACAAATCATGTGGCACACCTGAGCGCTGAGCGAAGATCACGGGCATCACCCACCAAAAGTCCAAAACACAGCAATATACACACAGAGATTTCACAGCCCTGTTGTCTTCAGAAAAGCAGAACTGAGTGATGATGGATCCAAGCTCAGAGTACACTGAGAGTCAGGCTGGAAATGATGCCAGAGGTAACAGCAGTGGATTTAGGCACAGCCAGGTGTCAGAGATGTCACACTGACAGGGTAAGGCAGCTTAGAGTACAGACAAGACTACTGTGAATATATCTATGCTGAAATACAGCAAAGGAATCAACACAGAAACCTCTACTAAATCATGAACAGAAATCTCCTCTTAATTATACCAAACCAATGAACAAGACTACTGTGAATACATCTATGCTGAAATACAGCAAAGGAATCAACACAAAAACCTCTACTAAATCATGAACTGAAATTAATTAATTTATTAATTATTTTCAGTTCATGATTTAGTTCATTTAATTATACCAAACCAATGAACGATGATCTGCAAATATGAGCAAGTTCCCAAAACCATTTAACAAGCAAGAGAAAAGTGTTGCTTAACACAGATCTTCAAACATGACACAGGCACTTCAAGTCAAGAAAGGGAGAATTATCATTATTATTATCTGCATTTTCCTAATGCAATAAAGCAATAATTATTTAAAACAAATGTGTAATCAAACTACTATACTCTATTTTTAATTGCTTTTTCTTGACCACTACACATAACCTGGTACTGTTCATGCATAAAGGGAAATCACTTTTAATTGTGCAGCAGATGAGCACTACATGACTTTTTCCAATCTGTGCCTTGAAGTAAGTTCATGAGCTAACACTGTGGAACAAAGGACCAGGGGAAACCAATCTTTACAATTCTCTGGTATATCAGTTCACCTTGTATTTACACAGCCTTTTTTCCTGAAATTACCACTTTAGAACCTCAGTATCAGAGTGAAAAAAGAAGGGAAAGCTGTTACATTTACAAAGAGGAAATCACACATAAAATACTATTTTATGGTTTGTAAAACCAAACTAAACAAACAATCCTGAGTGACTTTACCAAAGGGTGCTGAAGACAAGGACAAAAAGACTCACTGGGAATCCAGTTCACACTGGCAGGAAATCAATACTTCAGGCATTGACAAGACACAAACACAATGGAAAACATTCTGACAAAGACAGGGAGCTATAAAGAATCCATGTTTTATACCGAAACCTCGCAGCACCTTAAGGTTTTCTCCACAGCAACTAAATACAATCCCCCCCTTTTTTTCTCACTTTCTGACCTGAAATTTAGAAGCAGCAGCATTAAATGCAGGAATAAATGGCGAGATCCATGAAACGAAAGTTTCAGCTTTGAGATGAGGATGGATTTTGGGTTTGCCTTATCACCGTGGTGCAGTCAGATGTCAGAGCTGTGCCCACATTCACCCTTCCTTCTCCCCCTCTCCAGGAGGATTAAAAGAACTCAACAAGGATGGAAGAAGTTCCAGCCCAGCCCTCTGAAAATGCTGTCCCAGGGCCACCTGCCCAGGAGATCTCACCTGCTGCTCAGACTTGCCATCCTCATTGGATTCCCCACACGGGCACTGAAACATGTCAGGATCCCATTCCCCAAATGGACATAAAGTCCCACCGGGGGCTTTATCTTGCTAAAATGTTAACATGATAGCTTTTTCTCACCTCCCCTTTGCTGCTTGCTGGAAGAATGAATTCCACTCTGAAATGGCCTGCAAGAGTTCCTACTTAAGTGGCCACAACTCAACTGCAATGTTACATTGAAATAATTTTTCACACTTATAATAAAATATCCAGTCAACCCAATACTTTATTTGATGGCAAACACTGCTGGAAACAGCCTAAAACTCTGCAAATTCTGACATATTGATGCTAAAACTGAACAGAGCCCAAGAAGAATTTCATGTAGGCAGACTGAATCCCAGCCGTCCCCACCTAACCAAGGTGCAGTGATTTTCTTGGGTTTTTATTAATTTAGTATTTTTCTAAGGTCATGGTTTCCATGACCATATTCCAACAGGATTTGATGAGAGTGCCACATGCTGAGTTACTGCAGAATCACATCCTCAGAAGACAGAAATTTATATTGGACACTTGAAACTAAGCAATAGATGAGAAACAAAAACAGAGTTTCATAACTAAACAAAAATTATACGGATGTAACTAGTTCAGTTCTTTATCATTAACAACTATACACATCTCTCTGAATAGATTATGCACCCATTCTGTGACACATAATAAACTGGACAAAAAAAGAAGAACCAAAAAGAGATTTTTCATGAACATGCACACTCAAGTCTTCTTGTCCCAAATATGGGCAGTTTTGAGGTATATACAGTTTTATGTCTGTGTGCACACTGCTTCTTTCCCTTATTCTAGAAAGGGGTTTCAGACAGGACCAGTAAGGACCCTGCTTTCTGGAAAAACTGTGACTGGATTAATTTCTTTCCCTTATGAGCATCTATGTCTGAAAATTATAAACCTGTCAAATAGTGAACATTTCTAAAAGTATCATTATAATAAATACATGTATCAATTCCTCATATAATTTATTCTACTTTTGCAAAGCTCAGTTTGCGTTATGGCAAGCCTGCTTGATCCTCCAAGAAAGTGCTTTTAAGAGTACCTCCAATTAACATGGGTTTATCTTATTAATAGAGAATATGGCATTATTACGCAATAATCCCTGACAAATTGATCATTATCAATAGCTAACGACTACTTTGTTAACTAATTGCCCCGGGGCAAGAGCGTGTCTGGGGAGAGACGCACTTTGTCAGGAAAAGTAACAGCTATTAAGAGCCATAAAGTTTGTGCTGGGAGGCGCTCCCGGCGTTATAAATCCCCCGAAGTACTCCTGGTGATGATTCCTGGCGAAGGAAGGCAGGGGCGCTCCCCGAGGCAGGAATGCCTTGTGCAGAGAGCAATTCTGGAGAACAATTCTCCACTGCTGGGAATGCACGGGCTGCACAATTAGAATGAGGAATGCAGCCCATTACACGGGATACGGGAGAGCTTTCCTAGGAAAAACAACCCCATTACACACGCTAAAGAGCCTCGAGAAGGAGCCAGACTTAAGCAAAAGCTGCAGTGTGGAACGGATGAATATATTCACTCCGGATCTTTGGTGAATCCCAACACAGCCCGTTTAACTGCGCTGCGGAGCCGGGACGCCAGGCCTGGGTGTGGATTTGGGGTCAGCATCTCCTGCAAGCCGTGCCAGGGGTGCTGCCAGGTGGCTCTGGTAACATCCCTGGATCCCAGCGGGGAAAAGAGCGGCGGACCCCTCAGCACCGTGCCTGGAGCAGTCAGGGAGCTGCAGGACACGAGTCTGAATCCAAACTTCACCAGGTACTGTAGAACAGGGTGCCCCTAACAAAGGAAATTATTGGCATCTGACTCCATTGATTCAGAATGCTGAAGAACTGCTTTATTAAACTATACTATATTAAAGAGACACTATACTATACTGAATTACATACTGAAGAAAACTCATGACTGTCTCCCAACAGCCAGGACACAGCTTTGACCCAGTCGACCAAGGAATCAAAACAACCCTCAGCAGAATCCAATTACCAAATCCCTTCAGGTAAACAATCTTCCTAACACATTCCCCATGTGCAAAAACAACAGGAGCAGAAAACAGAAATAAGAATTGTTTTCTCTTTCTCTGAGGTTCCTCGCTGCGATTCCCAGGAAATACCCTTGGGAAGTTGTGCCTGCTGCTCTCTATGAAGAGAGCTGTGGCTACAAGGGGGCATATTCAGGTTTATGCAACTCACCTGGCCAAGGTGTGAACTTCATCTGGAAGTCTGCTGGAATGTCATCTCCAGGGAGCAGATCCCAGACCTCTGAGCTTCCTGAGAAGCCCTGGATGCATTCCAACTGTGGTCTGATTATCAAATGTAAGTTTATTCTTCAAGCACATTTTCTCCTTTAAGTGGACACATCTGCGTTCACCACACCAAATCATTGCCAATCCATCTCCTGCCTCCTTCCACAGCCTCATTAAACACACACCACAACTTTCAGTTTGCCCACCCAGAGCTTCTCTATTCCTCTCAAATGAAAGAGCAATTTTGAAGAATACCAGAACTACTGATCTGCCTTTCTTTTGTGGGTTTTCAAATGTTCAAACACCCCTGCTTCAAAAAGGACAAAGTTTGGTGGTTTGATTATCCTGCACTACACTGCAAGAAGATAGCAACTTGAAGAACGAACTAGCATATAAAAAGGAAGAAAAAGAGATGAAATTTGCTCATGTGGAAGGAGTATAGACTACGAAGAAAAGGGATGAAAAGCACAGAAATAACAAGATGGGCAAGAAGAGACAGCAAGAGTTATAGTGGAGATGAACAATACAACTATGAGTGAGTTTTTAGGGGGTAATAAATGCATTATACAATATAGGATCCTATATAAAATATAGGTTACCTATGTATTTAAGTATGAATTTTTATCCATATTTTAAAACTTAAAAATACATGGAATTTGTTATTGCAACAAAATTAGGTTGATTTGAGGTGTCTAAATTACATTTCATGCCCAGGCTCATTCTTGTAGTTGAGATCCTCCTTATTCCATGGAAAGAAAAGCAATAACAGAGTAAATGTATTGCTTTTCAGGTAGACAGCCACCAGAATGCCAGTGTATCTATAAATACCTGCAACTTCAAATGTCAGAGGCTGGAAATGAGCTTTGAAACCTCAGCCAGCTCCAGGTAGGGATCCTGTGGGGAAAGTCTCCCCTTTAGTGCAACAGCACATGTCAGAGGCTGGAAATGAGCTTTGAAACCTCAGCCAGCTCCAGGTGGGATCCTGTGGGGAAAGTCTCCCCCTTAGTGCCACAGCATAGGAAAAGGGTCAGGACAACTGTCCAGGCCTCCTCTGCTCCAGAAATGGATCTTTTGTTGAGATTCACCCATGGCCCTCCAGAGGGGGCTGCCAAAATAAGGAGTTCTTTGGTGCAGGGAGGGCACTGAGAGCAAATTCCGGGTGAGGAGGAACAGGGAGGAGCAGAGGGCAGCAGCTGCAGAAGGCCCAGAGGACAAAGCACCCCGTGTTCAAATTTCACACCAAGAGCTCTCCATAGATTTTCAGAGCAAGAGATGCAGAACATTTGCGGGAAAAATAGAAAAAATTTAAAAATCTCTCCTGAGCCCTCACTACCCTTTCATGCCAATCCCAACTTAACATGCAATGTATCATCAAAGCAACATTACACTGATGGTACAAAATTTATGAGAGATGTCCTGTGTCTTATTAAATAGGAATTGAAAGAAACAGGGTAGAACAGAGCAGCACAATAACATTGTCTTCACATTTCTAAAGACTGAGAAAATAGGTCTTTTCTTTTTTTTTCTTTTTTTTTTAAGGAGAGAAAGAGATAATATGAATGTAAATTAAATAATGCTTCCTCCTGAAGACCTGCTAGATCAAAACGAGATAAAGTGATAAAGTTAATTACAGACCTCTGTGCTGCATAATTCATCTTTACTATACAATTCACCTTCATGAAATGTGAAATTCTTGTTTAGGGAAAAAAAAATCTCCCCCCCCCAAAAAAAACCACCAAAACCACATCACTCTTCTTTCCTCAAAAAGATTTTTCCTGGTTTTCATTTTAGTTGTCTGCAAAATAAAACAAAGATGTTCAAAGTTGCAAAGGACCTTTCTAGACTTTTTGGGAAGGACTTGCAGTAGGTGGAAGTAGCATCTTACAGGGTCAATGCTTGTTCAACCCAGAAAGGCCAGAGCACCTGAATTAGAAATTACCTGGGAAAAGAGATTATATATTAACATAATCAAAAAGAGATTATATATTAATATAGTCAGTCGTAATGGTGGAAAGTCCAAAAGTGGGCAAGTCATCCACATTGGGAAAGAACTCTGAATTTTCAGTCTGATTCTAGGATAATGCTCTCTTACCCAATAACCTCTATATCCATCCTCAAGCTTCCATCAGAAATTAAACATACAACTTTGAAAGACACTCAGAACTCCTAATCAACTCCTGAAGTAGCAAAATAATCCAGGACATCTTGGTTTCATTTCTAGTCACATCCAAATACCTCAGGCTTATGGCAAATGTTACTAATTATTTATTCCTGCAATTAATCTGTTCAATTTATCTGTCATACAGGAACTGGGATGGGAAGCTTTGCAGGTCTGGGACAGGAAGGCACAAATGTTTAGCTGGGACCTGGTTGGTTCCAGATCCATCCATATGTTTTTACATCTAATACCAGAGTTGGTAATGCATGCACTCCCTGAAGTAAACTGCTTTTTCAACAGTGATTAAGGTTAGCAATGCAAATACTGTAATTAAAATATATATCAGCTTTTGCCTTCCTCTTGTCTGTGATGCCAGTCCTGGCCAAAGTGTCACACTGTCATTTGTACCTCTTCAGTCCACTCCTGTAACCAGCCATATGTTTCTGTGCATCAAACCAGTGACTCAGAAATGATACCCCCACACCAGGAATGTTTTACAGCCAGGATTCCTGCTTATCAGAGCACTTTACAGGCATCACATGCTCATCAGAGCAGTGCCAAAAGAACAATAAGTACCTGCTGAGGCAGAATGAGAAGTGCCGTGTCAAATATTTAAGCACCTGCACATTATGTTCAATTTCTTTCAAAATATAATTGCCTGGGAATTTTGAGAGATGAGACAACTCCCCCCAGACCTGGTACCAGAGAGGAAAGGACGTAAAACACAGAATCCTTCCCCCATAGCTGTATTGCTTCTTGTTTGACCCAGATTGTGCCTCTGAGTCCTCTCCTTGTTTCCAGTGAGCACCTCAGGTCTGCCGGGATATTTCCTGCAAGTGGCTGATGTGTTTGTTCAACCCTCTCACAAATGTCTTAGCTGTGGAACCATGTCACTTATTGTATTTGTTTTCCAAGGCTTTCTTTTAAAATTGTGTTGTCCAGTTTCTTGCAACCTGAGATGTGTAAGCACTGTGGAAAAAAGAGCATATGGACATCCCAGAGTGAAACCCTTACAACAGAAGCACTACTGGGGATGGAAAGCACCTCTCGAGTGCAGGAGATTTCAAACCTGTGAATTCTGTTAAAAATATACCACATTCAAACTTTACCACGGGAACTACTCCTTCATGCAGAGCAGGTGATGTTTCAAGTCTCCAAAATTGCAAATTGAATGTTAATGTTAGAATTTACTTCTATTAACTCCAGGAGGTGACGGGAACATTGGGGGGAACAGAAAGAAGGAGCTGATAGAAAATCATGAGGGAAAATGAAGAATTTCAGGAGTAGGAACAGTTAATTCAGAGCTCAGTCAGTAAGAAGGTATACAATGTGACTAAAGGAAGTAACAACAGGCAAACAGCAATTAGCATCTAACAAGGAGAAATTAAAATGTCTTTATCTTCTCAGAGACACCTCTGGCTCTGCTGTAGATCTCTGGCCAGCAAAGATGGAAGAGAAGGACATTTAGTTATGGCAAAACATTCCAAATGCAAAATCCAAGTTTAGTTAGTACCTACTGTGAGTATGAGGGATGGTGAAGAGAAGCCCCAGCCCTGCTCAGTGTGGCCCTGCAGCATTCCCAGGCACTCCCTCCTGGAACACACACACCCCTCCAGGCTATTGCCCTCCTCCTCCTCTGCCAGCTTACGGAGTGTCCAGCCCGGGCACCAGCCCTCTCTGCAGCATCCTGCCCTTCTGCTTTCCAGGAAAATCTGGACGCCAGTGGGATTCCATTTCAAGGAAATCCATCAAAACTCCATCAATTCCCACCCCAAAACATATGGCTCACTGCTGAACTTTGTAATGCTTCCAGATCCCATTTCAGTGAGCAGGTACTGTCCACAAAGCACAATTCCAGCATGAATGGTAGTAGCACAGAGAGAACAGCACCCACCTGAACATCACCTTGTCAATTTACTTCAGCATACCTCTAAACTGGAGAGTCTGAGAGCTCAAGAGTGGACATCAAAAAACATCCCAACAATACCAGTACCCAGGGAGCAATTCTCCACAGGAATTGCCTTTCCAAGGGCCTTTCTGCAGAGCTCCCACTGGGCCTGTGGTATTATCTGGGCATCTTCATCCATCCCCTATGAGACAGAATGGTTTAACTCAGAACTCCCTAAAATGAACCAATAGTTCCCATTAGTTTAATTACTGATTTACCAATATTGTATACAATAAAAAGTAGCAATTTTACCCTGCTCCAATCAACATCACTTTGTGCTGAAAAGAGATCAATGATATTTACTACTTAATACCACAGAAGAATATTATAAAATATAATTTAAATTATATTAAAGTTTAAACCATCAATATTTATTTCAGGCTTTGGTATCCAATGAGAATGAAAAATTAATCCGTTTGTTTTTTGCAAATGCAAAAATTTCCTCAGTAATAGTCAAAGGAGACACCATTTACAATCTGAAATTGCATTAAGTGTACCATTACAGAACAAATACAGAATCAATATAATTGGTACATGCATGAGGTATTTGAGTATAAAGGTTGGCAAGCCTTATTTAAGAAATCTCATACATGTAAACTTTATCCAAAATTCCAAATATTGCTTGTCCCAAGGAAAAAAGCAAACATCATCAAATCAGTGCTGTGACAGGGAATGACCTTCCTATTTATTTCACAGCAATTTATTTATATATATATATATATATATAAATAAAATCTGTAAATCTGTTTGGGTAAGAGCTGCAGCCACTAGAGTGAGATGCCACAAAGCCACACACAAAGCAGGATCACATAAGGAAAGTATTTTAGTGATACCCAAAATGTGAAGTGACTTCATCTGTCCATGCCCATCCCTGTACCGTTGCCCACACAACTGCTCTGCTACACGGGCTTTACTGTTTCCCTTTCCAGCATCTTCACACCCTTAATGATATTTCTCAACATATTTGCACTGCTAAAAATGCTTCATTTGGCTTTTTTCCCTGCCGTGACTGGGGCTGTGTGTGACCTTGAGTTGAATGCCACTGTAGCAAGCTGTCTCTCACTGTGGGAGGTTCTCTTTTCTCAGGTTCGAGCGCAGGATCTTTGATTTGGCAAAGCAGCACTCCAGCAGCTGATGAAGCACTCAGTGATTTTCTCCAGCCACAGAGGTTTCTGGTTTGTCAGGCTTCAGCAGGAACAGCAGTGTTTTACACACACACAATATCCTTTTAAGAAGGCACTTTTGCAAAGTGCTTTGAGAACACTGAGCTTCACAGCCCCCGAAAGGCAACTGAGCAGGATGCAGGTATTGCTGCAGCTTCCTGCAGTGGCAGCACCAGCAGGAATCCAATAATGCACAGCAAAAACAATAAATCCAGCTGGAATTACAGTGACTCTCAAATCTTAAAAAATCCCCCAAAACAAACAGTAAAAAGTGCTTTCTTTCCCCCCTACAAAGCTCCTTAACACTGTGCTTGGAGAGCTCAGTGGCAGTAATGACAACACTCCCAACACGAGTCTCCATTTTCCACACCTCATGAGTGTGAGGAGATCCCAGCAGAAGTTTCCTGATCAGCTGCCTTCAAAACCCAGTGGAAATACCTACAACTCAATCTCATCCCAGTGAGGTGATCCCCTTTCCAGATGAAAGGAAATATACCAGATTAAAGAAAATGGCCAGAATTTTGCTGAACCATGCTGTACCTTTTATTTAAAACCAAGATGTCTGCTTTGTGATGGAATATGAAATGATCGTGCTTCTTGTACCAGAAATAGTTAACAGGATACCAAGTATAACGGCAGTGTGCATACAGCTGAAATGGCAAATAGGGATGGGAAAAATCATCTAATTTTGTTACACCGGGGTTATAATGCAACTGATGTCTCCAATTCCTCAAAGCATCCAGAGCAAGCTACAAGACCCAAATTTCTGATATTTTGTACGTTAGAAATCTCTGGGTGATGGTGCAATGGGTATTTAGCAAAAGGGGGAAAAAAGTGTTCAAACGAAAAGTTTTTCTGTAAACTTCAAAACTGAGGATGAGGAAGTGTTCCAACAAATAATGAATAGAACTTTCTTGCAAGTTTTCCATGTATTTATGGCATTCTGTTTTTAAATAAGCACTTCAAGGGATACAGGGGAGGCTTAGACAAGAAACTTGAAACCAGTCCTGGCCTCCAGAATGTGGGACACTGGCAATGTAAATTGAATTACACATCATGGCACGTACAGGAGACAAATTAATTTGCACAGGTTATCTACCTTCCAGCAGCTCCCCAGATTTTCATGGCCTGCGCAACACTTGAAAGGTTTGCTCCAGCTCATCTTCCCCCTCGTCTCCCTGCTCTGCATTATGCCAGATTATTCTGTTATATAGGTCAAACTGTCTTGCAGAAAAGACCCACATCTTTTTTGTCATATATAAGGCCAGAGATGTTAACTTTTTAAAGCCATACCAACCCCATGACAATTATTTCAATTTCATGGAAAGGTCTTTAAATAGATCAGCTTAGTAAGTGATTATGGGGCACCTTCCTACTAAAAACCCTCTTTGCACAGTGAGGCAGGGCTGCTAACACCCACTTTGAGGAAGCACCTGAAACCTGTGTACCATTTCCTACAGCAGCCAAACACTCCTGGTTGTCAGCATCTGACAAATGCACAGGGAAATTTGCACATGCACTTGTTCATTAATGACACCAATCTACCCTTGGAGGGACTGGATATTAATATATCCGGACAATAGTGATTCCTACATTTTAATGGTTTTACATGAGAGCTTTTAAAAAGTGTTCCCCATTTTAGTGGTGTCCCCCCACATTACACAGACACAGCTGAAGAAAAAAAGAGTTTCTGAGACTGTAATTCAAATGAGGGCTTGAGAAAAAAGAGGACAGAAATCAAAAAATTATCGATAATTTTAACTTTCTAATCTCCCCAATAATATAACAAGCATTCCATAATCTAACTACAAAATTCCTATTAAACAACTACAAAAATTAGAACATATCTGATCTTGAATCTGAGACATTAGCTTTTTCCACTTCTTTTCCAGTTCTGAATATTCTCCTATTTGTATTAGATTTGGTGATTAATATGGATATTATATTATTGCTTCATATAATTTTTAAAAACTGCACAACTTCTGATTTATTCCACCTAAGGCTCCCATACCTTCACATGCTGCTGTAAGTTTTCTCATCAGGTGTGTTTTGAGCTCTCAATGGTTAAGGTGAAAGCTCTACTGAAACAAGCACTTCTGAACACCTCAGTTTTATGTGAGATGTTCTGAATACATTAATTGGTGTATTATTGCCCAGGATAAACTGATACAGACTCTGCTGGTATCACTTGCAGCACTTTGATCATGTAAACAAACATCAATTAGCTTTACTGGAAGAGAAGCACTGCAAAATGAACAGTGCTGTTTTGACCCTGATGTATTAAAGCCACAATAAGCTGAGTTGGAACAATTAAAATAATTTGTTTCCTGTTCATGATGCTATTGGATTTGGACAGATACAAAGGACACAACAGGATCATAAAGGAACACAGATAACCTAAAGGCAAAGTGATAGAGTAAATCACCACAACCACTAAATTCAGGATCTGAAACTGGTAGGCATAAAGGGGAATATAAATTATGACAATGCTAAGCAGTAAAAGCATTTGTGAGTTGATAGGGAATGAAAATTTAAATAAAAACGTTTCCTGGCCTGCTCAGCCATAACAATGTTCTTTTGTTTGTATTCTTTGTAATTTAGCTGCTTGACAACTTCATTCAACCTTCAGCAGCAAACAGAAGTATTGATTATCTCTGAGCATCCTAATGGCTGGAGACTGGGACACAAACCATAAAAGCAGAGTTTCTGGTTACAAGTGAAATTATAGTTTGCCTACAAGATTGCACAATAAATCAGAGAACAAATCAGCCAGCATAGGGCTCTGGGGTCACTAAAGTGATGTTGACACATTACAGTAATGAGAACTTGAAACACCTCATGCCCTATTGATTTTTAAGCTGAATCATTGCCACTGCAGGAGATTACAAGAGTGTGTACTGGAATCATGGTCCACGTGGGAGATGCTGATGAAAAACACCAACAACTGCACCAAGATAGTTCTTTACCTGTATCTCTTACATCCAGTGCCCTTCTCCCTTGCCCCCTTCCCAAGGTCTCAGAGTACAATTCAATCAATGTTTAACTGTCTAACTACCTCACTTAAAACAACTTTCTGTTTTCTTCTTTGCCACATTAGTTATGCAGATACATAATGCAGACTTGAAGTGACACTTTAAAACATCTCACAGAAGCTGCATATTAGAAAACCCAGGCTACAAGAAATGCTTTTTAATATTTCAAGTAGCTTTCCTGTTTTCACTCAACAGCAAATTATTCCACACTGTAAAAATAATTCCAATAATCCCCAATTTAATTTCTCCACACAGTGGAGGATACAACATGTAAACACCAAAAGCCTTGCCACCAGCTAAAGAACAAAGAAGCTTCTCTTTTTTTTCTCCTTTTACTTCTACTTGGTAGCACTGAGAACCAAAAGCTGTCAGAGGGGTGACCAGTGACACAAAATGATTATAGTCCTGTCACGACAAAAGGAGCAGTTATAATTTGCACTGCAGCCAATTACTTCAGGAACTCATCATTTTGCTTAAGGGGAGAAAATAATACCTCTATTATCCCTTCCAGCCAGGAGGGCTCTTGCTATGTGCAGAGGTGCAAGTAGAGAGAGAAACTATTTAACTAGAGCTCCCACAGTAAATAAACTTTGAAATTTGTGGCTTATTCTTGGCAATAAGGGCTTTCTAAGCACAGCAATGGTGTTCTTAATGAAGCCTAACTGTTCATCAGCTGTCAAAGACAGACAAAAGAAAGGGCTAAGTTGGGCTAAGTGCAGGAGTGGCTCTGTGAAGAACCAGGTAACCTATGGAGAAGAGAAGAAACTTTTACCTCCTGATGCACTTCCCAGAGAAAGGGATTAGACAGTTAAATATATCCTAAGGATTAGCTCCTGTTAGGCTCCTCAGAGATATGTTTTTAATCAGTGGCTCTGCACTTGGCATTTACTCCTTTAGGGAGGGGGGAAATTTTCAAGTTATTTCTCTTCTTCCGTTTGAAATTCAGCACCATCAGCAAGACTCCAAAGAAAGAGGGAAAAGAAGGGCAAGGAATCTCAATTTACGGCAGAGCCACATCCTTTTAAGTTCCTCTCAATTTCTAAGGTGCTTATCCTCAACCCAGCCTTTGGAGAGTTGTGATTCCCAACCTTGCTTCAATGTGGATTAGACAAAAGGGGAGCTGCAGCAACAGGCAGGTGTTTGAAGGAACAGAGGTATTTGTGTTTGTGCAGATGTGTGAGGATGCACTTGTGAACACACAAATCCCCCCTGCCACCCCAGAACACCTGCAGTTATTTGCTCTTGCCTTCCCTCTCCCCTTTTCCCAGCAGATACCTCAGTTTTTCTTCCTGTCCATGCCCAAGCTGCTGCTGCTGCCCCATCTCGTTCCTCAGCCTGGGAACTGCACCTGAACTGGCCCATCCTCTGCCTGATCCTCCCTGAGAGACATCCTCAAACAAATGAGAGCACATCAGCTGTGCCAAGTGCCACAAACCAGCAGCTACTACCATAATTAATGGGGGAAAACTATCCCCAGCAGGATCTCCTGTGCAATCTGGGGGCTTGTGGGCAAGGTTCATTACCAACACAGAAACTGCAGCACAGGACAAGCTACCTGCCAAAAAAACAGGCTTTTCTAGGAGGAAAATTTCATCTCCCAACAAAGCAATATGTTTTTGACAGCTGGAAAATAGTACTGACATGAAATCCAATGAAGGAGATGCTGGGTGTTTGCACAGAAAGAACAAACAGCAGAGAGTACAGCAGCAAACAGGACTGGCTGCAGAGATGCTGCAGGACTTGGAAAGAGTTTGAGAGAGTGCAGACAGATGTGGACAGGAGGAACCCCACACTAATTACCCACTGAGCTGCCTTGCCTCAACCTTTGCTCTCAGGACACTGTGAACTTCCACAAAGAGAAACAAATCCCACCCAGATTATTGACATAATCTGTTAGGTCTGTGCATGTTTCTCATATTTTATTGTTTCTATAGTTTTTTTCTATTAGAGGAAACACTATATTCAGCATTCTCCTTGTAGCTCTCTAACTTCTAGAGAATCAGTATCAGTAAATGTAACAAATCCCTAAGCTCATTTTGCTAATATCAATCTTAGTTAATGGCATGGTAGAATTCATTAGACAATAATCTTAACAACATTTGATGCTGGGCAGTGTTAGCATACAATCATATCACCAGTTTTCATTGTTCATCAAAATACAAGTCAAATAAGGGGGAATAGTTTACTGAGTAAAAAAAGCCAATTTATTAATATTAACAAGTAGCTTCAGAAATTTTTACCATGCATTTAAATATATGGAAAATTAAAACAGCTAAAAATGTATCATTAAAATTCATATTCTGGGAGAAATACAATGGGAAAGAGACTGAATTTTGACAAAGAAACTGCCAGCACAAAAAATACTGCAATTTTTTCTCTGTTTTGTCAGTAAGAGAAAGTCTCTTCAGCATCTTCATAATTTGTAAACCTTATTTACAAGAAGTCAGGACCCCTTGGCAGAGCACTACAATCACTGGCACGTGACACCCTACCAGGAACTTTCCCTGTAATTTGCAGTAACAACACACCTGGTTCAGCTGCACAGAGTTTATTCAGAATGAAAATCAGAATGCAAATTGTAGAAGAGGGTCCAAGAGAACATCCATGGCAATGACAGAAGATCAAACTGGTTAAAAATTCCAAGATCCTTATACAAAACCTAGAGAAATAACACCAAGGCTGCTTATTTTTTAAAGGAAATAAAAAGCAGACTCAAAATAAATACCCACAGCTGGCACAGAAAACTAGAAAATTCATTTCTCAGTAAAAAAGGACAAGGGAATATGCAATGAAAATTAACAGAAAAGCAGAAGGACATCTCCCCTCCCACAAATTCTACCTGTCAGAATCTTTTTTAAGCATTGCAGATATACATAATTGCAAGAGTCATTGTCAAAGATGTGTTGCCAAACCTGGATACCTGAGGAAATACAAGGAGTGCTCAAAGGGGAACTGCATTATATCCTGATGACTGAAACCTGTTGCCTTGAGGATCAAACTCATCCCTTCAACATTAAAATCCAAGGTAAAGCTGTTCCCTGTGTCCTGCTCAGCCCCAAGTAAAACAGATATGGAATAAGCTCAAGTCTGAGCAAGGCACAGTATTTCTCTCTCCCTGGTTCTTTGTCTTCATTTAGAGGGTAACACTGACGGTCTTGGAGACACTTCTTTTTGAGTGTTTTGTTAAAATTGAGGAAGTTTTTTGCTTGCTTTTTTTAAACTACTCCCTGCTCAGTACTGAACCAGGGCTGGGGTTTTCCTCTTTGCCACACGATGTCAGTGTTGCCGAGTAAAAATTGGGAATTTGCATATTTATCGGGACTCAAATAAAAGCTCGGACATTTTGCTCCTTTAAGGCTATCACGGGACAACCTCACAGAGCTGAAAGATGCCCCAGTGCAATCAAGCCCAGACTTCCATGGAAGGATGTGCACGTTCTCAGCCAGCACGGAATGGCACAAGTGCCAACATCAGAATCCTCCTGTGGTTTGTTATTCCCCAGGGGATTGTGTAATCCCAACTCTGCATCTCACTGGCTTGAATTTCTGAAGGCTGATGAAAATTAATCCGTGTTATGTTTATGAATCTGGTGAAGAAAACGGATTATGAGAGCAAAACTTAAAATATTCCTCAAAAGGTAGAATGAGCCCTGCTGTTCCCACGTCGCTGGGGAATGCTGCCAGTTCAAACTGGGTAATTGGTCCATCCAGCTGTGTCAGGGAACAGCATGTCAGACCTGAATGGGGGAGGGAATTGTGCCATAACCTGCTCCCTCACCCTTCAGCACATGTCTCTTTTGGAGCTATCATTTTAAAACATAAAAATACGCTTCCTAGAAAATTCATAGTGCTGCTAAGGCACAATCAAATTCAATCCTTGCACTCAGTCACCCAAACCTGGAGAGAGAATGGAGGCCTGAAAATAACAGGATCGCTGTAAAATGTATCCTTTATACCTTATAACTAAAAATCCAACCATATAGATTTTTTTAGAACTGGATCTTTCTTGTTGCAATACCACTGACAAAAGATTCAAAGTAACTTTTCTTGAACACTTTTTTATGTCTCAGTCCCATTTTTCCCCCTATAATCCCTTTGTATCTCTTACTAGCCCACACTGTGTCCCACATTTGGGGTATGACAGGTTAAAAGTCACACTATGTCACCTTCTGGCTTCAAACACTGCAATGTGATTCATTCTGTGCAGCCTCAAATAAAAATCCTTCCCAAATGGGGGATGGGGAGAAGGTACTAGCAAAGTTCAGCTCCTGTGTGTGTTTGAGGCTGTTTAATTTGCACTAAAAAGCCCAGCAGATGTATGAAACACTGCCTGAGGTCTAATGTATACACTGAAGTACCCAGACAGAAGCTTAAAACTGTAGGAAACGAGAGCAGGAACATGAAAAACTACAAAAGGTGGATGCAAATGCTATTTTCCTTGGTATATCTGTCTCCCTCACCATCTGTATTGACAGACTTTTATTTTTTTAGCACTTCTACACAAAAAGAAATTAGAAAAGAAATGGTAATTGTAAATATTGAAGGTGATGGCCATGCTGTTTCAAATCCCTTGCCCACTTGTTACAAGATACTGCTGTGCATCTTGCGTCTTCCCTGTTAACATTTCATGGAGAACCTCCATGAACATACGTTTGTTCTCGTTCCCAACACTTTGTTCTGTCACTGTGACAGATGGCTTTACACTCAAGCATATGAAAATATTAAATTCTTTATCAACCTGTTGAAGTTTGAAATGCCTGTAAGTAATAACCATCTTGGCAGCTATTCTTTTAATACAGATATTACAGAAAGCTATTTAGTGCCTCCATATCAGTTTGGTATTTATCACAGACTATTCTAAAACTACAGTTTTCTTTGAACTTGATTAATAGTACAATTGTTTCGTTCAAAAGAATATAATTTCTAAGCAGAATATTGTGGTTTACTATTTGTTTATCCAGAAGTTGAAAATTAATTAAAAAAATTACAGACACAACAGGGGCTTGTGCTGTACCAAAAGGAGTGGGGAGGGCACTGGGACTTGGCTCCTTACTGTTCTTTCTCTGTCTAAGCACAGCAACTGATGGAGCACTGTCTTCAAGATTTGAATCAGTTTTCTGTAACACAATATTCTGTCTTGTGCCAAACGTCTTGTTGGCTCTAGTAATGACAAAAAAACCAAACCCCCAAAACATGGCGAAAAGAGGGTGTCCAGCGTGCTTATCCTCCTCACAGTGCCCACATTGAATCAAGCAACTTCAGTTTTAGTTGGTAAACTGAAATTCCCAAGACAAGAACCCCTGGTTAAGAGCACATCCTTTTTATTTCTATTATTTCCTCAGCTGGAGGGTTTTTTTACAAGAGGTTGCTGGCTCCTATATTCACTGTGTAGAATACTACATAGAAAATAGCACAACAGAGCCTCTCTGACCCCAAGGCACTCTTACACTTCTCAAATAGTAAAATAAAAAATCTCAGCTAATGTTGAGCTCTAATATGTTCTGTGTAATCAGTTTTTTATTTAAAAAATCCCTTTCATGTTATGTTATTAATAGATGTGAAAGTCTGCACAGTCCTCAGATAAAAACATTGCTTTCTATTAACAAAGCACAAATATTTTCCAAAAGTCTGTATTTTAAATGCTAAAGGCAATATTACAGGAACAAGGGGAGCTGGGGTATGTACTATAGATGTTATAAGAGGTTACACAGAGCCAATCTTCAAAGACATCAATTCCATTATACCTGTCTTGTCTCTTATTGAGAGGATTACTGAGAACTCCCACAAACACAGACCAAGGATTTTCTCAGAACTAAGTGTCCATCTCCAGCTGAGTGTCCCCAGCAAGCACAGTGTGAGAGAAGAGACACCCAGAGGGGAGCTGGGAGCAGGGCTCGAAGGGGTGCACACCCCTCACTGCACTGTTCCTCAAAAAAGATCCAGGGTTTTATCAGAAACTTTGCAAAACTCCAGCGTTTTCCTAACTCTGTTCCTAGGAAACATTTGTGATGTTGATTCACTGCCTCACCTCATGGAGTGCGACAGCAGCAGGAGGTCAGGTTCTGAACTCGGGTTAAAAACCCTTTTGGTAAGAACATGAGAGATTCGTCTCTAAATGGGAATTAAATTTGGTATTTGAGAAAGATTTTCTACCTTAGAAAAACACAGCACTGAGAACAAATTCTGTCAGCTATAAATCAATTCTGTAGAACATGTTTACATATATAGCTGCATTTTTCTGGCATTTGCTTCCCAAACCTTTCCTAAAAGCCTCAAGTAATAGAAATCCCATAATCTTCCTAACTCATCTGATTAAATATTAAGTATTCTTACGATCAGGAAGCCTTTCTAATGCCCAATCTAAACCTCCCTTTGTGTAATTTAAGCCCACAGCTTCCCAACCCACTCATTGCAGCCATGGAGGAGAAGAACATGTCAATGCTGTTACATCCAATTACGTGTCAGAATTTGTTTCTTTAAGCAGAAATGCAGTCTCGTGTCTGCAGGATTGAAAGATCAAATGAAACATCTGTTACTAACTCAAGCTGGACCCAGGCACTTTCTACAACATTCAGGAAAATGAAAAGGAAATTTCTCAGTGGGGAAAAAAAAAGACAATTCCTTTTACAATGCCAAAATGAAACATGTCAAAGTTGCAGTGCTGTCTGGCTCCTTTATTCCATGTTTCCAGTTTTCTTAAAACATAGATAAAATTTGGAAATTTGTTAAAATAACTAAAAAGGATTGGTAGCTACCTAGCTCTCGTCCCTACATTCAGTGAAATAACTGCCTGAAAAAACCTCCTTGGATCCAGTTAAAGTTTTACAGTCTTTGTGCTTCTCAGATACAAAGCTTTGGGGGAATAAATGTATACATCCTGCATGCCATTCCTAAAGATAATTCCCCATAAGATTCTCAGCTCCCTCATCCATCTTTGTCTTGTGTTATCTTAATGGGCACAATGCCCTTGGCTCCTCCAGTGGTGCTAAAACCTGAAGGAAATAAGAACAGCCCAAGCCAGCTCCCTCCTGAGAAGGCACAAGATAATCTACCTGAGTCATACACTCAGTGCATGATTAGTTGGAGATTGTAACCTCCACTTCTCTTGTTCTACACCACAGCCAAAGTCAAGCTGTGCACCAGCAGTGACTCACACACCATTATTTTATAATATTAGTCATTTAGCTGCTAATTACAAAAAAAAAAGAAAAAAGAAAAAAGAAAAAAGAAAAAAGAAAAAAGAAAAAAGAAAAAAGAAAAAAAAAAAAAGAAAAAGGTTTACTACAAATTTATGGACTAGATTTGCATCATTTTCCATAGATGTATTTGAGAACTGCAGAAGCTTTTCCCATTTCATCCCAGTTGTGCATCACCCTCATTTCTGCGGGGCTGGAATGACCCTCTGCTCTCAGCTGCTGTGTGACAGCACTGGATCCTGGGGTAACACAGGAAGGAAGGAGCTTATCCAAGGACAGTCCTTCAGACCCTCCTGGATTCACCTCCCTGGAGTGCAGAGGGGCTGGACTGCTCAGGCAGAGTCTGAAGCATCACCTCACAGCCCTTCCTCCACCCAACACTTGTCTTCTGAATCCTTGCCTTGCACCTCCTCTCTCCCCACACTTGTCCCGTGAGGTTAAACTGACAGGATAAATGCACAGAGCAATAATTCAGAGAAATTCATCCAGAGAAGGGATGTGAACCAAGAGCAGGCAGAGCTAATCAAGTCTTGAATGTATCAGCAGAAGTTTATAACTTTTATCTTTTTATGAGACAGTTGATCACACACACATATCCACACTTCTATAAATTTGAAAGAGTAATAAAACTTTCTAGCAGACTTTGGCAAAATAAAAAACCTCATAACCTCTGTTGCAAAAAAGCCCAATAGGCAGCTTAGAGATCTCAAGTCAGCTGTGAGAGCTACAGCCTCAAATGTCTGACATCTAACAATGATTTTATAATCCTGACTATAAATCATGGCCAGTATCTGTCTTTCGAGGCAAACTCTTTGAATGCAATGTTTTTATTTAAATGCAAAATGTTCTAAAAGAATGTCTTAGATGCAAAATAAAGATTTTTAATCTAAATGATAACTAGGAAAGGTTGAAGCAAAATACAGAAATGAAAATGCCTGGGACAAACCTCAGGTCTGAATCAGAGCCTCTGTTATAAAAGGCACAAGGAGCAGGGAAATCTTTTTTTTCTTCAGGTTCACTGAGAAGATGAAACACTGAGGTCATCTGCAGCACGGGAAATTTTTATTTGTCTAGCAAAAAAATATTTTTCACAACAGTAAAGACTTCTTAGCACAGGAACAGGTGGTCTGAGGAGGGAAGAGAGCGTCCCTTCCTAACAGCTTGAAAGATTACCAGGATGTCAATCATCAGTGACACTTGACTCCTTGCAGGGGACAGGGATAGACTCTATGACATGGAAGAGTGTCCTCTGCATCACTGTTTTTAAAAATCCACACTAATATTTAGGATGAAGCCTTAAAGTGACCAAAAAATTTTACATGGGAAAAAATTATACATTTTTATAATTTTCTTGCAAGCTGACATAAAAGGATTTTTTCACATGAATGCCTCACTGTAACACCAGGATGGAGTTTTATTCTCTGCTTGCTCAGTTATGTGTAGGCAAAAATGAATGAAAGCAGAACTGCCACACTGCCTCCCCTCTGCAGAATGCCCTGCCCAGGCCAGGAATGCAAGCATTAATTAGTGAAACACTCACATACGGACATGATGCTTCTATTAATTAGAAGAAATGCTAACATACAAACAGGCCTGAGCTTTATTTTTCATTGCCCAGTAGCTCATGGCTGCTGCAGGAAGAGCCCGTAACAGCCATAGAGCACGGCTGATCTTTGCTCTATGCACTTAACTCGTTTTAAAAGTTTCCATCTTTTACTTAGAGCAGGACCTGGCCAGCACAGTTTCTCCTCCTACAGGACATGCAGGATTGCACAGGAGCTCAGTCCCTGCAGTGATGCCTCAGGTGTAGATTTTATATGTTTCAGATTCTGAGCTGCTTTAGTGTGTGGGTCTGGGCTTCACATGAGGGGATGGTGAGCTCTGCACAGAGCAGGGAGACAAAACAATTCCTGCTCCAGCTGGGCACCAAGGACAAATGATCCAAATCTCAGCCCAAGAGCACAAACAACGTGGGCTGGAGAGAGAAAAACAAGGATGGGACTGCACGGGCTAAAGCTGGAATTGGACAATGAACTCCAATCTGCAAATGGAGCAGAACTTATAAAAGTGAGAGACCCTGTGTCCATTTTGTAACATTTTGGTTCATCTTGGGTGCAGCCCTGGCTGGGCTCTTGTGCTGCCCAAGGTGGATCCTTTGAGGCCTTTTAATAAATCCCTACTTTATTATTTAGCTCTGTCCAACCTCTGTTTTAGGGCAGCCTTCACAGGGCATCAGTAGTGCTGCTAAAGGTATCAGCATCCCCCTGCACCCTCCTTTTAAAGCCTCATTTCATTGATAACCCCCAGGCTGGGACACTTTTCACAGCTGAGATCTCCCCTGACCTGGGTTCCAGCTCTAAAGACCACCCTGAAGTCTCTGCATTCAGAAGGGGTGCAATCAGTGAGCCACAGCTACTACAGGGAGCTGCTAAATCCTTCTACTCTTGAGATTAAAATTGGGCAAACAGAACTTCTGCTAAGCTGTCACATGACTGTGCTCAATTTGATTTACCAGTTCTCATAAAACCATAGAAACTTGTTTAAGAGACTGTGACATCTTGAAAATATAACTGGAAGTAAAGAAAATATAGTAAAATACCCAGTGCCAATTCTTAATATTTCACTTTAGTAAATTCCTTCTTCCTGTTGTGTCTCAAAGAATGAGCAAGGATAAGAAAAAAAGGCTCAAGCTTTCAAATATGAAAGTCAAAATGAAATTAAGTTGCTTCCCACAGCCTCTCTGTTGGTACAAAGTTCAGTCTGCCACAATTGGATTTTTGATTCTGCTGGCACTGGGAAAGCCTCACGACTGAAATGAAATGCCATTTGAAATGAGATCTGGTTCTAAGATGGTTTTGCTCCCTGGCACAGCAGTGGTATCCTGCTTTTCCTGGTAACTGTGAAGATTAGTGCAGGATTACAGCCTCAAGTGGTGCTGGCTTAACCAGCAAGGTGGAAAACCAGGACATCCCAACACTGTTCATCATCCAGACCTCATCAATAAACACCTGATTTGAAAATGGCTGAAGTATTCAAATGAGAGCATGAGATGATATTCATTTTCATTACTCCTGCATAATATTCTGAGAAACCCAAATGAATGGCTTGAGATTACTGTGTGTCACAGCCAAATACCAAACCTTCCCTGCAAGCGCAGGTGACAGATCTTTCTTCTACAAAATGCATCTCTTTCTCTTGTACACACAAGCTGCTGCTATCCTACCTTGCAAAGCTGGGCCGTGAGAGGCCAGCGGGTGACCTGCTGTCCTCAGGAGAGCGGCCCCAAGGACATGTCCTGGCAGAAAGGCAGAGCAACTGGAGAAGAACAGAAGGGTGAACACTTCATGCTGACATGGAAACACACAATTCACATAAAACAGCCCAGGGGGAGCCAGGATGCTCCAGCAGGGCCTGATCTAAATGTTATATTATGATCTAAGTCTCTTAGGAGACTTGCTTCAGTTCTCCAAAGATACTGAGGCTCAGTTTAAATTCCCAAAACGATGCTGGTTTGTTAAGACCATCAGGTAATAGTGCAAGCTCTCAGTGCCATGTGTGCCTCTCACTTGGCTGTAGGAGGTTTTTGCAGTTACAGAAGCCATTAGAGTCAGTTAATTAGCAGTCAGAAACAAGTCCTCATGTAAGCTACAACTCATTTATCTAGAAAAACGATCAAACATCATCCCTGGATTCCTACTAGTCACGGAATCAGAAAGGTCAACCTTAGCAAGGAAAACATTTAAGTTAAAAAAGACATAAGCACCCGTCCAGGGAGAGCACAGCACAAGCAGAATAATTCACATGTACAAAGTGTGGGAGGTTGTTCTCAGGATTTCCCATCAATCTCCACCACAGGAGCAGTGAACAGAAAATCTTTGCTGAAGTTCTGATCAAGTTCAGGTGGGGCCATTAATCATCAGTGCCATGATTTACATCTGCTTATGTCCCTCCCCTCCTCTTCCCAGCTAAATTTGCAGTAATTACCAGAGAGGAAACCTGCTTACAATTTCTGAACATCAAATACATAAAAACAGGGAAAAAAACTGCAAAAACACAACAACAAAACAGATCCTCTGGTCTTCCACATGAAAATGTTGATGGGATTTCTAATCATCATTAGCAAAACCTTATCTTTCATACATATTAAATATTGATTTAAAAAGCTTCTTTCAATAATTTCTAAATATTTAACCAGTTTTTAATTATCTCTACCAAAATGCAGGTAATTAATGAATAGCTGCCAAACTCCAGGTATCCAAAATGGAGGAAAATAACAGTTTTTCCTTCTCTTGAGCATAAAACTGCCTAAATAAAAACTGTGGGTAAAAAAGTAAAGCAAGAGGATTTTCAAGAGTTTGTGGGGAATGGAGGTATACCTTGTTTTTGTCAACACCTGACACAAAGGAACATTTTCAAGTTTTTATGTCTCAAAAAAAATACTGGAAGGATATAAAGTCCAGGCAGTAAAACTGGGCTCTTTGTCATGTTTAATTGCTCGGATTCATAACCTAGTTTTGCTGAATCTGGATGTTACTGCTGACTCAAGCAGTCTCTCCATTTTAATAGAAAAAGTTTGCATGTCTCCACTCCTGTGAGACGAAAGCAATTTTTGAAATATTCCTGACCATCAGTGAAATTTCTCTCTGCAGAAGCCTCACTGCTGTGCATGAAATCTGCAATTAACTACAGAACAAAAAAACCCACAAAAGTCTGATTGCAACCTGGTGGAGGAAGCCATACTGTGTTCATTTTCAAAAACAATGAAGGGAACCACAGCCTCTGCAATTTAGCAGGTGTAAGAGAAATGAAAAGAGCAACAGGCATGGTGAGGACAAACAGAAAGCAGAAATACTTGCACTCAACTCCAACCCCACAAAGCACACACGTTCCCACGCTGTCCAAACTAAAGCTCAGCTAAGGAAAAAGCAGTGAGAGCACAAAGCCACTGAAGACATCGACTTTGCCACGTTCCTTAGCATCTCCACTGGACACCTTACAAAGAAAATAAAAATAAAATAAAATGGAAAAGACTTATTCCTACAGACAGAGGACTCCATGGCTGACACAATAAATTTAGAAGGAAATGCCACCAGAAGAGAGTTTTGGCAGTGACACATTTACTTCTTTCCACTGTCTGCTATCTCACCCAAATGCAGTCCCACAGCATCTGGATTTTAAATAAAACATATTTGTGATGCACCCTTTGAAAGGACAAGGCTGTGTTTCTCTTCCATCTGCTGACCATGCACTTATAGCACATCTTGTGCTCCAAAGGGCATCCCTGGGCACAGCCAGCAGCTGGAGATCAGTGTACTGCTGAATTCCTGATCTCAGCTCAGCTCAGGAGAACACATTCCCTTCCACTGCAACACATTCCAAGACAACAGGAATTAAAGGCAGATAACTCTGCTAAGCTGATTTTCACCTAGATTGGAAATACACCTATTTATGGCACAGTAATAGTTTGAAAAGTTTATCCTCAAATAAAGTTAACACATTTCAAAAGTTATGCTTAGCTCCTAGGAGATGCTAAAAATTATGTTGCAATCTGAAATATATATATAAAGCCCCCAAAACACTGAAAAACTCTGAAATAACTGAAGCCCTCTGAAGTCTTTGTTCCCATCTCTAAACCAGAAAGGTACAATCCTGTGACACAACCCTTCCAACAAAAACTCCAAAATCCCTATCACTGAAATCAACTGAAAGCTTAACTTAAGTAACTTGATTTTTACCAAGGAGTTAAAAATACACATTGCTTGCTTAAATTAAAATACGAAGTAAACTTCAGACAAGATATTTTCTACAGTTGAAATGCCCTATGTATTTTTCTCCAGTTTACTTTTTCACAATTACCACTTATAAGCATGAGTTAACCACATTTCTCTCCCTTCTCCTCTGTAAGTTGATGCTTCTTCAGTTACCATTTCTAATATATTTATCTTCATAAAATGAATTAAAAATTTAATTGCAATATTTTTCCTTACAAAAGGAAAAGCCCAAACTTCCAATATTATTCTTGAGAACGTTTCTCTAGACCTTTTCTAGCATTTCAAATGCCACCAAGTTGATCACTTGAACAATCAATGTACTACTTGTTCCTGGAAAAGTTTTCTGGTGTACGAGCAAAACTGAGATCCTATGTGAAACTTCTACTACAAAAAGAATAAATTTGAACAATTCCATGGCAATGATGCTACTGAAGTAAGTGGTTTGAAGTTGGAAAGACTGAAGGTAACATCTTGAAGTAGCTTCGTCCATCCACTGTTAAGTTATTCTCATTTCAAATATTTATTTAAGTGGGAATGGGCAAGAACACAAAGCTCAAACTTCCTAAAAGTGTGCCTGGAAAGGGGTGCAATGACCTGTGCTCACTTCTCGAGGTATCAGGGTGCTGGATGTGGAGAGACACTGATTAAATGGAACTTCCTGTCCTCAGCTTCCAGAGCAGGCAATGGCAATGGGAGCTACTGTGTGTTCCCAGAAAATGTACTGCTCTGGGAAGGGGAGCTCCCAAAGGGATAATCAACCCCCTCCTAGATCCATAGGTTTAAAGGAAGTAAAGCTGATGATTGACAGACACTAGCCAGGCACTCACACAAAAACGCCTGTAAAGAATAAAACACCAAAGTCCACTTTTTTTTTTTCTCATTAAATGATTCAAATCTGAAAAAGTAAAAATTCTCCACAGCACTACTGCTGCTGCTGTAGACAAGGGAGCACTGTTCATTGAGCAGGAGTTTTGCTCACTCTTCAACCTTATTTGCATGTTGAAGAACCAGATCAACAGCAGGAACATTAAATTGAAGAAAAAAGATACAATGTATGGTCAGAATATCAAGACATTCAAACTTTGTACCTATCTGTTGCTTCATTTTAGAAATACACATGGAACCAATGTACTGCATGTAAACTGATTTTTCTAAATAATTTTTAAGGAAAAAAAATGTAGACTTTCTATGTAACACATAAATCCTAATTACTTCTGCATTACAACCAAATTCCTTATCCCTACAGAAGTGACAAATACAAAGGCTGTTTCAGATCTTACTAAATTCCTCAGTATCCATCAAAACCAAGTACCTGAGGTGGAATTTAATGTACAGCCCTGGAAGCAATGTGATTTTACGGTGTCTGAACTGCAGAGCCCAGCATTCCACTACTGGGCTGTGCCAGATTCTCCTCCATGTGACAGCAAGTCTTTCAAAAATATTATATCCCTATTAGGAGTCTGCACGAGAGTCCTTTTTTTTTCTAAAGCTAGAGAAATCCACCTTCCCCACTCCCCTCAACATTTTTTGCACACTTAGAAGCGTGTGGGTTTTTTAAAGGAAGAATATTGCTGAAGTCATTCAAAGTATTTAAATTACTTTGCAATTACATCCAGCTGGAAACTGATAGGCATTTTTAAATCCTAGTCTTTTATTACCCTGTTCCTGCTTTTTTGCAGTGCAAATACATATAAATGGATTATTAGCCAAAATTACCTGTGTGTTTAAATTGTATTTATTAACAAAATGCTGCTGCTGTTACATCCCATGCATTTTAACAAGTACAGTAATAAAACCTCCAAATACTCATAAATTGTGTTTTCTAAGATGAGTATATTATGCTGGTGACACACAGGGACCCTAAAGTTAAACAGGCACCCAGGTTAGTCAGGAATCCTGTAACCTGCCTGCAATAATAATCACCAGGCAATAATCCACCTGACAACTTCCTTCTAATGAGACTCCCGCTCTCTTTCATATAAATGCTAATACATATTCCATCCACAGAACGCCAAGCAGCTTTCTGAAGATGAAGTTCACATAAACTTCAGCCAAACACGGAGGGAGGATGGATAATCCCTCCCGCACGTTGTTTTCTGCCGGCATCTCGCCGAGGAGCGCTCACAGCCAGAGAAACACGCTGGCGGCAGCACCGCTGAGTTCGTACAGCACACACCCGGATCAGCCCCGGAGCATCCCTCGGCCCCGGGCCGGCACACAGCCCGCATCCCCTCACCCGGCCGCCAGCAACAAACCCCGCACCCCCTTACCTGGCCCGCAGCCCCAGATCTCTTCAGCCGGTCGGCATCACCGCATCTTCTCACTCGATCCACATCCCTGCACCCTGCACCTGGCCGGCAGCTCCGCGCCCCTCACCTGACCGACATCCCCCTCACCCGGCCGGCAGCCCCCGGACCTGGCCGGCAGCCCCCTCACTCCTCACCTGGCCGGCATCCCCCTGACCTGGCTGGCATCCCCCTCACCTGGCAGGCATCCCCGGACCCCTCACCCGGCCGGCAGCCCCCGGACCTGGCCGGCAGCCCCCTCACTCCTCACCTGGCCGACATCCCCCTCTCCCGGCCGGCATTCCCCTCACCCGGCCGGCAGCCCCCTCACTCCTCACCTGGCCGGCATCCCCCTCACCTGGCCGGCATCCCCGGACCCCTCACCCGGCCGGCAGCCCCCGCTCTGCCCCCTCAGGTGGGGCAGTCCCCGCCGCTGGCAGCCCGGCCCCGGCAGCCCCCATGCCGCGTGGCCCCGGCCCCTCCCGGCGGGCACAGCCGGGCTCGGGGCGCTCCCGGCGCAGGCACAGGATGGATCCCCCCATCGCCCGGCCGGGATCGCTCCGGAGCCGCCGCTGCCTTACCTGAAGGGCATCTCCCACGCCTGCGAGCAGCTGCCAGGGTTTCATGGTCGGCGGCGATGCCGGCGCGGCGGCGGGAGGAGCCGGGCGGCCCCGGCCGGCCCTGCAGCCCCCGGAGCCCCGGCAGCATCCACCGGGCACGGCCGGCCCCGGCTGCGCGGAGCCCCGCGCCGAGGAAGGTCCGGGCGGGGAAGGGAAGCGCTGCCGGTGGCTCCCGCTACAGCCGCGGTGCTGTGGGACAGTGTTTATGAGTTCCCACCGGCTGCGCTCCGGATGCCGCCGCGAGAGGCGAGAGCCCTCGGCCGCCTCTGCCTTCCCCTGCCGCGCTCGGCGGAGCCGTTTTGTTTTATTTGGAGATAAGAGCAGCTCCACGCCGGCTTAGCTAAAAACCACAGCCTTGTGGGAAAGGAAGGTGGGCACGGGAGAGCAGATTGCACTCAATAATTCATTTATGGACTGGCTTAAAGGATGGGCTAAATACTAGCTGCTTATTAAAATATTGGACGTGGTGCTAAAGTTTGCAGGGGTTCACTACTAGGATCAATCTTATATATAGGAAATGGTTAGTGTTTGGATTAAATGATGATTAATCTCTCTCGCAATTCTGAATTCCTTTTAGAATGATATTGCATACTATGTCATTTTTAAGACATAGACTGGCTGGAACTGAAAAAAAACCTGAAATCTTGCACAAGAGATGGCAGCAATTAACCCATTTACGGAGAAGAAAAGTTTCAGATAAACATTAAAAACGGATCCCTTTCACTACACAAAAGCACTGCTTATGCCCTACCAAATAAGCTGCTATTTCAAAGTACATCTATTTATGCAACTGAAGTTACAATCTGCAAACAACCACTTGTACTCTATTGAAAAATTCTCAAGAGGCTGTTCAGATGACTTTTCTAATTCTGTAAAATGAATTTTCATACCACATATTCACTATTTCTCAAAAAAACCCCAAAAGTTTATTAAAACATCTTTCAGTGTTTATCATTATTCTCCAATCAAAATCGAGAACAATATGATCTCTTGGAAAATAACTTGATATCAATAATTTTCTTTTTGTAAATACAAATACTTTCTGGCAGAATAGGAGAGACAAGGTTTAATTATGTTGAGTGAAAACTTAACATATAGAAAATAATATTAAATTCAGGCTGTAATTTCATAGTGTTTTCCTTGTTTGGAAGTTTTCATTGTAGCCGTGCTCAACTAATTAAACTTTCTACCTAGACAGACTATGGGACCATTAAGGCACCTTAATCACAATAAAGTGCATAATTTAAAAAGAGAATGTTGCAAGGGTTGGCCTGACCACTGGGCTTAATAGCCAGAACATCTCAGAGCTCACACTGCCTCACTGTGTGGCCTTGACCACATTATTCATCACTTCAGTTTTCCCCACTTGTAAAATTAGAATAATATGACTTCCAGTGTCTCCCATCTCTGACTTCTCAGGAGGGCCCGAAGGATTAATGACCCACAGTGCTCTGAGATTGAATAAACACTAACTGCTAAGGCAAAGCTAATATGTTTCAGAACATTAAAGCACTGAAATGTTAGAAATTCCAATTAAATCACACTGTGTGTCTAAACACAGGTGAAGTAAAATACAGGGATTACTAAAATACCATCTTCTACCACTTACAATCAACACAATACTATGGCAGTATGGGTTGGCTTATTAGTTCCGTTATTTAACTCTGACTTTTACCATATATTCCTAGCATTAAGCTTAGTTTCATTAAAAATGCCAGCAGCAGCAATTAGCACTGCTAATTTACACAACCAGGCTGTCCAGGGCAAGGCCATTTAGAGTCAAAGCAGTCAGAAAACACATCCATTACCTCTGGCCCGTTATTTTGAGCCTTTGCAGCATGGATGGGCCTTCCATCAGAGGACCTGCAGTTCTGAACATGCTACATGTGGTTCTCAGTGCCGTTCTTCAGAGATCCCCATGATTTATTCAAGTAATGAGAAAGAGTTTGAACCAACTAATTATCTCATTAGCAAAAAAATAAGGGGGACGGGGGAAACACTGGCAAAGCACACACTGCTGCAGAAAGAGCTGCAGCACTCACATAGTTGTGACAACGATCAAAATCAAAATAATGGTCTGAATTCCTGTGCTCAACTTAAAAAAGGTCATTGTAAATTTATGTTTCAGTCTATAGAAATAGTAATCTTGAATAAAAATCCATGCACATTACACATTCCTTTTCACCACTCTCTCTCAGGGGTGGGTAACCGTGGTTCTTCCAGCTCCCAGCTGAACTGGAGATGAAATGTCTGAAATCCCTAATGGTGGTTCTTCCAGCTCCCAGCTGAACTGGAGATGAACTGTCTGGAATCTCTCATGGCCCAAGGATGCCAGGGCTGTCCTTGAGTCACTGCAGGGAGGTCGCAGAAGCTCAGCTGGGATGCCCTTGTTTGACAGCAGGGATTCTCCAGCAGCTGTGGGTGGACCAGGCCCACTGGAGCCACACCCTGACCCAGAGTTAGTGCCCTGTGGGATGAGCAAAAGCTGAGTGGGAATCACAGCAGGGCCTTGCTGTGGCTCAGCTGCTGGGGATCCTCACCGTGACCTTCTCACACACACATTTCCTGCCATGGGCAAGGACCTCCTGAACCTGTGTCCTTCCCATCACACTTGCAGGGACAAACCTTATATAACTGAAATATTACTGTGATGGCAGTGGCTGTTGAGGCTTCAGTCATCCCAGACTTCTATCTTTTTTACTTCAAGTATTTTCAATGTACTGATTGAATACTACAGACAAGAACCATCACATTATGTCTCATGGCACACTAAAAGACCTAAATGAATTTAGTTGTTTGTCATCCCTTACATCTTTTTCTCCTTAAAAAAAGGAATGGTTTTCTTCTGAATTTTGCAATTGATAAAGAAAATCACAGAGAAGCAGGCCACAACAACTAACTGTAAAATAAGTGCCTTTTAGTGAATGGTGCAGCTGGAGTTTTTTTTTAACTGATGCAAAGGTGCACGTGTCATCCTAGAAAGCTTCCAGCTCAAAGTCTTCAGTGGGTAACTGATTTAGCCATAATTTCCTGAACTAAGTTTCTGCACTGTGGGAACTATTAAAAACCAACATAACCATTGAAAGAAAGTGAATACTGGTAAAATTCACAAGTAGCATCTCGAGCAGAAGTTTATTGTGCATCTGCCCAGTTTGTAAAGTGCTTTTACTACAGTTAAACAGGGCAAATGTGAAATGTGGTTTAGTCTTTAAGGCATGTCCATGTCCAACACACGGGGGCTCTCCATGCCTGATGGATTCCTGCTGGAATGGTTTCTTCCTACAGCCACCTAATGAGCAGCACCACACAAGGGAAGCTAATGAAGCATATTCAGATGGAAAAGCATCCTGTGATTTATCACAAACGTGCTGCAGTTTTATTTCAAAAGGGTTCATGGTTTCCATGTGCAACTTTGAGCCAGACAACCAATGTTTTAAAAAATCCAACATCCATCAGATGCCACAGACCAAACAGAGCAACTGGAGCTCAAGGAAATCTACATCTGAGAATGTATGATGTTAACTCATGCTGAATAGTATCCTTTGGAGAGAATCTAAATGATAAGGATTTTAAACCTGAACTAGCAAAAGAAATACAATCAGAAAACAAGTTTTTTTCTCTACCAAGCAGAATTTTAAGATGTTTTCCAGGGGTTGGATCCTGCAAGCATCCACAACGCTGCTAAGAGCACAGTGAAACTAATTACAAAAGTACACAAAAATAATTGGGTTTAGCATTGGACCTACGCAAGAGATGTTCCAAAAAAGCAGTGACACAAAATACTAGGTGTTTTCAGAAGTCATTCTTCTGTATATTCAAAATGTCAGTGCTTTTCTTTAGCCAATTGCTCACAAGCAGCCCCCATAAAGAATTTGTAAATGTGATTATACCAATCTGAATTGCTCCATTTTGCATTAAGAGCTGAGGTTGCCTTTTCCCAAGGTGTATTTGTTACAGATGTCACCAATCTCTCTTGAGTTCTAGTTCTGTTTCTGCCATTCATGCAATTAGAGCAATTTACAAAAGAGGTAACTTAAACATTGCAAGGGTCCAAGGGTACTTTCACACTCTTACTGCAATGCTAAATACAAAAGTTTGCAGCATACTAAATGAAAATTATATTTTCTATATTTTGTCCAAAAAGTTATGCCTAATTTCATTCAGAAACAAGAAATCAAACACCATCAATAAAATACAATTTTATTTTTATTAATTTTATTTATATAATTTTATTTATTTTTAAAATATAATTTTGATGCAACTAAAATAGTGCTGCTCTAATAAATGAAATGTTACTTCAAACATTGCCACAAAAAAAGTTTCCTCCAGGAATGCTATGAAAACTGCTATAAAAATAACCAGTCATGCCTGTTCTTACCCCCCTGTAAAGAGCAAAAATGCATATTCCACAGGATAGGGATTTTTTGCACAGCCACTGCTGCTTAGGAGGTCAAGTTCAAAAAATAACTACTTATCCAAAGCCCTAAAATAAAGTTTCTGAAGAAGCATTAAATCAAAGAAAAAAATCTGTATCTGTATTTTTGTCAAGCGTAAGGAAGGCAGCAGACTTTACCAGCAGCATTCACTTTCAACACCGTTGACTTTTTTTTGAGCTTGTTGCAAAGTTTAATGTGAAACATAAGGTAACAACACATCTACCAACATGAAGAAGAAACAGTTCTCTGAAAAGTCTTCAAGCAAAATAATTCCCTCTATGCTTATACATATTCACAGCCCTGTTGAAATGCTAAAGTAGTCACAGGAATTTGCATTCCTAAAGCAGACAGCATTTCCACAGGAACAAGGATTACTAGTTAAGGCTGCAACATGGACTTTAATATCTCACTCTGTATGTCCTTCAGAGGTTGCTGGATCTGCATTTAGGTGTTTTCCCCAGACAAATTTCATGGTTTTGCTTAATAATTAGAAAACACAACTTTTGTTGTGAATGTTGTGAATGTTGTGAATTCAAAATGTCTTCCAATTCCACACATCCTTTTGCATGTGCCACCATAAACTCAGGCAGGACTTTGCTCAGAAAATCGTGGCCAGATCCTGGACATGAAGTGCACTGGGTCTTTTGGGTGCTGGTCTTCAAAGGTGTTCGGGTCTCACTCCAGACTTTGGAGCAGCTTCCCCACCAGTTAAAATTTATCCTTCACATGCTCCCCGGCGTTGCAGCCTGTCTATCTGCTTCACTCCGGATAAAATCCATAAAATCCTTTTTTTCTTCCCACAGTATTAATGCAGACTGTTTCCTCAATAAAACTGCAAAAGGTTAATTTGTCTACCATGACCAGGAAAACACAGATGTGACAGTGCTCACCACACCAGTGAGGAAATGTCAAAACACAATGGAAAATACCTAAAAAACCTGGAAGTGCTTCCCCTTGGAGATCAATTTGTCTACCATGACCAGGAAAACACAGATGTGACAGTGCTCACCACACCAGCGTGAGGAAATGTCAAAACACAACGGAAAATACCTAAAAAATCTGGAAGTGCTTCCCCTTGGAGATCATATGGTGCAAGGTAACACCTCTAAATGATAAAGTGCAGCCTATGGCACAGAGCAGGGCTCTGAGTGCTGCTCAGAATATCAGATAAATTCAATAGAAACCATTGCCCAGCCCCAGGACCACAGCTGGAAGGCACTGAGCACCAAGGCTCCCCAGCCATCCCTAGAGGCACAGAGCCCCAGAGCAGTCAGAACTGAGACTTTTCACTCTGCCTTTGCCCCCTCGGTAAAACAGAGTGAGCACAACCCGCATGAGTGAGTCTGACACGTGCCTGCTCCTACCTGCAGTGATCTGAGCAAAGAAAAGAGAATGACAGAATTTAGAGATTTCTAGAAGATTTTTGTCCCAGAAAGTAGGTAAAGAAATACTCCTGGGAAGCTCTGTGAGATGGATGAAGGTAGAATTCTGTTGAGAAAATGGCTAACTGCCTATTTTTTATTGTTAGTTAATAACAAATCTTTATTTTGCAGCTGCATTTATTTTTACTCCACCTATTATCCTTTGCAGTTGCTCTCCAGATTGCAGAACACGCCAATGAGACTTTTGTCACTAGCTTTACAGGCATGTTTACTTCCTACTAAAATGAATGCAAACATTTAAATATCTTCATAAATACAGGATATAAAGCAGCATATTGCTTTATATTTATTGGGATTGTTATTTGAGATAATTGAAACATATTTTGATCACTTAATATAACACAGCAAAACAAATGCCACCGCTTTCTGCACTATCAGGTAGAAGGCAGAGGCTGGGACCACCTCCAGCTCAATTCTTGGGGACCTTCTCTCCTTTAAAGTCCTGCTGGCACAGAGAATGTCAGAGTTTCTGGATGCAAGCAGCCCCTTGCTCCTGCTCATCTGTGGCACAACACAGTTGACTAATTAATTTTTTAAAGTATTCAAGATGCGACACATACATGGGATTGAATACAGATTAGCATTACAATAATCACAGAGCTTTTGTAGCCTGGAATTTGTCTTCTTGCAGCAGAGTTCCCTTTAATGTGCAAATGAATGATGGCACTACGTATCTGGAAATAAACAGGCTCAATGTGATCTCATTGTGATCTTGGGTAGTCACAAACACAGCACTCTGGGTTATATTAACAGGCTGGCAGAGAAATGAAAAGATCCATGCCCAACTGCCTGGTGCCACATCCTCATCCATCCCACCAGTGGTGTCCTGGTAGGGAAATCTTCTTCCCCCTACATGTTTCTGGATTTAAGTTGTTCTCTTGATTTGCAAGGGCTTTTTTGGCCTAGTTGTGAAGACAGGATATTTTTGCCAAGCTGAGTCAAAAGAGAGCAAAAGGGACATGAAATTGTCTCAAAACTTCAAACCCAGCAAAAGCTGAGAGAGAGGTTCAGAGGAGAGATGGCCCACCCACAAAATGCAAAGGGAATGCGGAAACAGGGAAGTGAGCTGGCTGGAGTGCTCAAAGCCCTGACAATAACTCTTAAGTAGAGGGGAACAAAATGTTTGGTTTTTTTAAATGTAATTCTTTTCCTTTCAATTTTTGAGATCAACCAAAATCAGTGAGTCTGAAGTCACCTCACACATCACAGACCCCACTTCACACACAACAAAAGCACCAGCACATCCTTCAGGAAGAAATCCTTTACTGACTGTGGGCAGCCCTGGCACAGGGTGCCCAGAGCAGCTGTGGCTGCCCCTGGATCCCTGGCAGTGTCCAAGGCCAGGCTGGATGGGGCTTGGAGCAGCCTGGGATGGTGGAAGGTGTCCCTGCCATGGCAGGGGTGGCACTGGATGGGCTTGAAGGGCCCTTCCAACCCAAACCATTCTGGGATTCATGTGCTTGGCAAAAAGGGATGCTCCTGGTAGCTGTTGGTAAACAAGCACATTCCCAACAGGATCCTCAGTGCCAGGGCAGTTAATTATAGCTTTATAGTGAGATGAAAAACACAGCTCAGAAATAGACAGTCCTTTAGAAGGATTTAGGGAGACCAATGCTAAGTTTGTCATCCATCAAGGAATGCACACAGGATCGTTTATGTCAACATCTACATAAGATGTTTCCAAGAATAATGAGTGCACAATATTTTAAAAACAAATTTCACACGTTTTTCTGACAAAATGTTGTGAACTCATGGTGTTAATTTTAGCAGTTTCAATTGGATTTGGTATGGTTGGAAATGCAAGGGGAAATCTGCAGTAATCAGGATGTGACACTCATTAACACTTTCACAAAATACCCACTGGATTTGCATAAACTCTGTAAAGATTCATTGGTGAATCTTTAATATGAGATTTCCCTTGGTTTTACTCCACACTCAGCTCCATTTGCCCTCCCTCTCTCCTCTCCCCTGCCAGCGAGAACTGCTGTAAACAGTTCATAACAAAGCATAATAAAATGTACTGAAAAATGAAAATATACTTGTTATTACCCAAAAGCCTATCTAATTGCAGATATAATTTCATAAACTGCTAATATTTTTCAAGAAATCCTTCTGTAAGGGAGAGAAATACTAATTGGTTACAATGGCTTGATAGAGTGGCACTCCAAGTCACTTAATAAATCTGGAGATGCACAGGCAAGGTCTTTAATGACCTGTGTATAAAACCCATCCATGGCCCAGCTTGCAGACAGCACAGGATTTGCATGCAAAATAGCAAAAGAGTCTAGAAAATGGATAAACCACTAAGGCAGCAGAAGGTTTCTGGTCCTGACTCAAAAATTTTAAGCAAACGCCACTATGAAGGGAAACAATTCTTGCTACTCCCAATATTGTAAAGGTGGGAATACATTCAAATATATATTAAAAAAAATCTGAGTCATTTAAGTCTTCTTTGAGAAAGACACCATTTGGCATGTGTTTTTAGCTGAAATATCCAGGACCTGTTGGACTACACTGACTACATCAACATGGGCTATTACAGCAGACAGTCTAATATGTAATAGGAAGTTCACAATGGAAAAAAAATAAATTATCTGCTCTTTTGAACTATTAAAAAAAGCCAGTACCAGGACGAAAAATTCTCATGGAAGTTCATTCTGCTGCTAAAAATGCTTTCTGGTTACTTTTGGTTCTAAATAGAAATTTTCTACAAGAATGAATTCAGCATTAATAGGGTAAGATAAAGTAAATTTAGGATGAGATTCAGAATAAAACTGTCAATTCAATTAAATTCTTCTCCCTGTCCTAAATTCCTGCATAGGAACATAAATGACATTTAATTTCTGGTGTGCTGTATTCCAACCCAACAGTTTCTGTTAGAGCCTAAGCTTTGAAATTATTTGAACTACGTACCTGCATAGAACAGTTCCACCAGACAATAGATTATTTCACTTGCTTGCATTTTGAGCAAATTTATTGACTGAGAGTCTCGTTTCATTGCCCCTACTCAACACATCATTATCTCTGATATCCCACAAGCACATGAAAGAATTTTCTAAAGGAAAATACAACCCAAGTGTGAGGGCCAGGATACATTCCTGTATTTTATTTCTGGTTAAACTCTCAGGCTCAGATCACCTTTATGTCTTGTTCACTACTGAGTAATGGAAGCAGGCTAGGGAGAAAAATGAATATAAGTGGTTTTATTTGTCTTGTGGAATCTTTTCAAAGATAAATTAGAACATCAGAACTTGGAGATTTTTTTCACCTGCAGAACAACTGTGAATTGTGCTGAGGTCACTTGAAGTGTAAATACTCTGAGCACTTTTCATTTGGGTTTTCATTTTAAAAAAAGTAATCTCAAAGTGGAACAAATTTTTTGTTACGGTTTAGTAAGCAGAATTCTCATTCCAAAGCTTTAATGCTCCCAAAGCACAACTGATCACAAAGCAACAGCAGATCTTGGTAAGTAAAAACTCAAAAAATATTCTCTAACTCAGAATTACCCATTTCCAAGGCTTACCCATCACAAGACTAATTTGTACCATCAAAAAGCACAAAACTTGTGGGATAATTTCAATAATCACAATAGCAACAACATTCTCTGTGCCATTCCTCAAAGAATTCTCCTTGTTGGATGCACAGTGGACTGCCAAAGCAGCAAAGCACTCTGACATTCCCTGCTTCAGGACTGCAAGGGTTCCCCCCGAAACTGTAGAGCAAGAAAATGAATAAATCAAAAAATAAATAAATCAAAAAGGCATTACAGGCTTTCAGAGTGTGCTAATGACATGTGAAGTCCCTGACCCTGTGACTGAAGTGCTGGTTATTATTGGACAACCACTGGGAAAATAAGCCGTTAGAAAATAAGAAGTCTTTACTTTTATTTCACTAATTCAAATGGCACCATAATGACTCCTTTGAACATGATTTCTCAAAGCTGTCATACATTGTTCATGAGAGGCAAGAAAAACAAGTTCATCAGATATTTCCCTTCTTGTTTCTCTGTAGCAGTGGCAGGAATGTCAAAACACACGCATACCACACTGTCCCTGACAAGAGAGTGAAGTAAAACTTAAATGGACAGCCCCTTTCTGCCTTGCATGGGATCGTAGGGGGAGAAACAAATTTCAGGATGGAAAACCAGGAAAAGGAAGAGGACTCTGTGTATTCTGCTGCTTCATAACTCCCTGTGCCTGGGTACAGTGGACATTTTTGGTGGCTCAGAGGGATGGGGTGCACAGAAACTCCGGAATAACTGAAATATGGATAAAATACATTTCTATGACTATAAAGCGATTTTTTGGCACTCATACCTTGAGTTGCCTGCAACAATTCCATCTAACAGAACTTGGAAACTGGGCACCAGAAATGTGGCCACAGCTCTCTTCATAGAGAGCAGCAGGCACAACTTCCCAAGGATATTTCCTGGGAATCACAGCGAGGAACCTCAGAGACAGAGAAAACAATTCTTGTCTCTATTCTCTGCTCCTGTTGTTTTTTCACACGTGGAATGTGTTAGAAAGATTGTTTACCTGAAGGGGTCTGGTATTCGGATTCTGGTGATGGTTGTTTATATTAGTTGGCCTACTGGGGCAAAGCTGTGTCCCGGCTGTCTGGAGACAGTCATGGGGTTTTCCTTAGTATTCTTTAGTATATAATTTAGTATAGTATTAATGTAATATAGTGTAGTTTAATAAAGCAAATTTTCAGCATTCTGAGTCAGATGCCAATCATTCCCTGCTGGGGGGGGGTTACCTGTTTCTACTATATGGCTGTGAGGAATCTATATCAGCATGAATAATGCAGACAGTATGGGAAAACAGACCAGGTATTTTGAGGGCTGGCAGACTCTCCTGGACACAGAGCTGGCCCACGTGGAACGAGGCTGGGCAGATGTGTTTTGGCAGCAGCTGGAGCTCGGTGCTCAGCCAGCTGCCAGCACCCTCCCAGCACGGATGCTGGGGCACACAGAGGTGTGGCTGTGGCAGAAATGCAAACTCAGGTTTCTCAGGGACAAGCTGGGCCACCAAGGCCACGAGCCCTGCTGCCCACTCTCAGTGGCAGAAAATGAAAGCTCATTTTTTGCACACTGAGAGCTCTTCAGCCTGGCGCTGGAACAAAAGCGCAACGTAGCACACGGAGCTAGAACTGGCACTGAAGGAAACTCCAGATTCCAAATGAGGAAACAAGGAACTCCACTTTCACCATAATATTGTGCCCACATCTCTGCTCCAGGCACCAATTTCCACCAAACATGCTTTATCAGAGAGATCAGGCTTCTTTTTGAAAGTGCACAAAAAGTCAGCACTACTATTCCATTCCAGTATCAGTGGGTTTCCCTTCCTCATTTTAGAATTATTGTTCCTACCAATTGCCACTACTCCTAGAGATTCATAGAATTTCACAGCCTTTGCTGCCCTCTCTTCTCTTTAGGAAAACCCTCAGTGCCCCCATTCAGAAGATAAACTAAAAGGCTGTAAAACACTTTTAAGTGTTAATTTTACCTGGGAAACAAAATTACATTCATACTCTGAACAGCACATAAGGGAAAGAGCGAAAATTCAGGACACGAGTCAGGGCAACATGTTCCACACTGACTTTAATTGAAAAAAAAAATTAATTTGTGGATATAAAATTTTGAATGAAAATTACAGTAATAATAAAATTGCAAGTCAACTTTTTACTGCATTGCAATAAAATATTACTCAAAGCTTCAGTATGTCATGTCTCATTCTAGTAGGAAGTTCAAAAGAAAGAACAAAAATATTTAGGAGGTTATAATTTTGGATATATATATTTATGATATATCTATATTTTTATTTTTCTATGTATAAAAATCATAGAAATGTTCCCAAACTAATACATTTGCTGAGACTTTTAAAGGAAATACAGTTCACCATTATTCCATCAATGATACAGAGAAGCCATGAAAAACAAGTGATCCAAATTACCCCCAAGCCCCAGTGATGCTCACCTGAACATTTGCTGCACTGAATAAACATTATATATACTTTTTATGTACATATATTTAATATCATTAACAGACAAGCAAGTACAGCACAACCTGATTGTGATTATTTAGTAAATAGAAAAGCACCAGAGATGTTTTTTGACTTACAATGCCAGGTACAATGGTAAGGAATATTTTGTGGAGAAGTTGTTGAGATCAGTTGTTTACAGCAGGCTGGGAGGCTCTGACTGCCAGGGCTTTGACAATAAAGTGCCATCACCTTTTAATAACACGGGAAGAGTAAGGTTTCATTTGCAACAGAAAATTTTTCTGCATTCTTGTGAATTCTCACACATCATTAAGTCTTTTTTGTATAATTCTAAGAGCTGTGGGGTTTGGGTGATTTCACTAATTGAACTCAGAGTAGGATGATTTTTGGAACACCACTAAAAGATTCTCCTATTTTTATTAACTTCCACACCTAGAGAAGTGAGTGAGCATCACATCACCTCTGCTCTGGCAGTTTTATTATTTCATGCCAACTTCACACAGTGACTTCAGCTGCTCCTCATGACACAAATGCCTTCCAAGTGTCACACCTACTCTGCAGATTTCCCAACACAGCCCTTCTAAGATTTTCAAATGGTTGCTCCAATCTACATCCTTAGAACTTACCAATATTTCAAGAGAATAAAATATTCCATGTTTGTTTACATTTTTATAACTACACATCACCCCAAGCAAATACACCGTGTTTTCTAACCTGTGGAGTTATGCAGCATTTATTGAAATTGTAGAATTCATACTGTTATTATGAGAGCATGGAACAACAAATGTAAAATTAAAACTCATCATTACCTTGAAATCTGGCATGAAACCTGAAACTAAATTAAATCTTATCTAAATGCCAAAACCAAGGAGGAGAAAAACACTACCAAAGGGAAAACTTGTTCCTAGATTCTCGTTCCTATTTCCTATTCATTTTGTTTGCATATTTGCAAACAGAAGACTGAAAAAAGGTACCTGAACAGTCACAACTGAATCACCTGGAACAGTGAGAGGCTGGCATGTGGATGGAGGGAAACATTCTTCCATCAAGATTTTGAAAAGAGTCTAAATCTACTCCAAATCCAGACTTGGAGAACTGTTGAGAATACAGCAAGATTTAATTCTCTGGATGAGTCTAATACCATATACTGATAAAGACCAATAAAATTACACAAAATGGGAGCCATATCCAAGGAGATATGGAATCACCTGCCTGGGCACAACTCAGTAACAACTGAACTATTGCCCATGCAGCTGCACACAGAGGCAGAAATGCAGACAGCTGCAACTGCGAGCAGATTTTAGGAATTCTGTGAAAACATCCATTGAAACATGAGGAAAAGTTTGCACAGCTTTTCAGTGCTGAACTTGACAACACAAGTTAAATGAAGACTCAAACCAAATTATTTTTCTAGCGAAATGGGACAGGATGTCATTTGATTCAAATCTGCTGCTCCAGTTATTTGGTCATTAGAACAATGATTCACCATTCCAGGCATCTTCCTTCACAGTTCTGGGCCATCTCAAAGAAGCCAATCTGCCATGTAGAACACCAGAAGTCAAGTTTTCCAAGGAAGGACGGAATTTTTATTTCTGCCAATTCTAGTATATAAATCTTCAAACAATAATAAGCTCAATAAATTCAACGCATCTGGAAATGACTCAGATAAGCAGAAATGGCAGGCCTTCAATGCAGAATGACTGACAGGCCAAGGGAAGGAGAGGACAATTGGAATGCCAGCCTAAGTGACAGTGTAAATCACCACTGAACTATCTGAGAACTCTGCAGGATGCCACCAGAGATGGTTGTTGGGCTGGATAGAACAGGGTTGGAAAATAATTACCTGAAGACTGAAGAACACAAACCAGAGCGCAAAGATTTGAACAGACGAAAGGAAATAAGAATGGGAATAGGAAAGCCAAATGCAAGCTCACTGACTGATCCAGGAAAGAGTCTTAGCAGCAGAAGCACCATCACAGGTCAGGAGCAGGCAAACACTGCTCCTGGCTGTGGAACCCCAGAATCTGAGGGGTAAGGTGTGTCTCAAACACTGACAGCTTGGTGCCTAGGGGCCAGCCAAGGATTGTTGGAAGAACAGGATGTGGAGTCAGCTCATCTCCCATGACCTTAGATAGGCTGGCAAATGAAGCCCTCTTGCTGCCTGCCCATTGAAAATCAGTTTTTAAAAAGAGCTTCTACAGAATGTGGACTCTCCCTAAATATATCAGAAATGAAATGTGTACGGTAAAACCTGTGAGCGTTCCCTGCAGACACAGCCCTGCACTTCAGCAGCGCCCTTCTGCTGAAGGTCTTTCTGTTAAGTGAAATATAAATTGGTAACTGTTGTTGATACTAATTTCTTAGGCACTTATAACTAAATTATCCACTAGAGAGCACAGCAACATTTCCAAACACATTCTGCTTATGCCTGCAAGTGCCAAGTGAGGTCCTTGTGGCACTCAAAGTCACTCTCTACACAAGAAATATGCTAAACAATCTGCCATGCACAGCAGAGATAAGGAGTGGACTCAATACAAGGCTTGAACGAGAAAAGGTCAACAGACCATGAACTTTTAATGAACAAATTTCAGCTGCTCCCAGCCTGGTGTGCAGCTCTTGGACATTACTGATGAAATAACTTCTTTTGCATTATACACTTTTGTGTATAAATATATAACAACATACAACAGAAAGAGAAAATACATCCTTCCTTCCTGCAGGAAAAAGGCTGAGCAGCACAGCTCATCAGCATTCTGGGCAAGAGCTGCTCTGCTTCCTGGTCTCCAATATGTTCTGGTGATGTCATGACATTTTTACTTTCCATTAAAGAAAACCTTTCATCATTTAGTATTTCCCATTTTAATGAGCATCCTGAAAATTCATCTATTGTTTAAAAACATAAATAAAACATTCTTCAGTTTTGCTGTATTGTACAGTTGCTGAGAGCAAAAAGAACATCATCCATATGAAGTACTCTGAAATTTCTGCTTTAAAATATTGTTTAAAACTGCTGTATTCCCACAGGTCTTCATCAATACATTGGAAAGGGTGTCCACAGCATGCAGAAATCTGAATTGCACATCTCAGAGCCACAGGGAGACAAATTAACTCTACCAGAGATCTTTACTAAATATGTTTTTCTTCCTTTTCCCACAAACCATTTGAGTCAATCATTGCTGTAAAAAGATTAATAGCATAGGGCATCTTGTATTCCCAGAAAAACATAGAACTTGGCATATCTAGTCAAATATATTCAGAAGAGGATAGATTCAGACACTGAGAAAAAACGTGTTATTGAAAGTATTTAAGTCTGAAATAAGCCACATGTAAGAGAAATCTTGCCCTAAACAGCCTCACTTACTGCTTCATAATCTGGAGAAGAGGGGGTTGTAGCCATTTCTCTTTTTTGTTGGTAGCCTCATGAATAGAAATGAAATTAGAAAGCTGACTGCTACTACAGAATGCAGAGAGAAGTGCTAGGGAAACATTCACTGTCCATGGGAGTTGTAAGCAGCACAGTCAGCTGGGAGGATGGCAAATCACTTGACAACCATTACTGCAAACAGAGGAACAAATAGCAAGGTGGAGAAAATCCAGGTCAGCAAAAAGGGATGAACACAACCCAAAGCAAAGGTGCTTCATGAGTATAAAGGCTAATGTAGATTTCCACTGCTCAGCTTAATAGGCTGTTGAAATATTATAAAATGCAGATTATTTGAGTGCTAAATGCAAAATATTCCTAGAACCATAGAATGCCTTGGGTCAAAAGGGACCTCAAAGCCCATTTTGTTCCACCCCTGCCATGGGCAGGGACACCTTCCACTGTCCCAGGCTGCTCCAAGCCCCATCCAGCCTGGTCTTGGACACTGCCAGGGATCCAGGGGCAGCCACAGCTGCTCTGGGCACCCTGTGCCAGGGCCTCATCACCCTCACAGGGAACAATTCCTTCCCAATTTCCAGTCTAAACCTCCTTCAGTTTAAGGCCAGTCCCCTTTGCCTATCAATATGTGTCCCCATGAAAAGTCCCTGCCCAAACACTCAGTGCTATTTCTTTGGGGTTATTCTAACCCAGTTTTCATCTTCTTCAATCCTATTAGTTTAAAATCATTGTAGATTTCATAACAGGCTTTGTTACATGTTTATACAGGTGAGGAAAAACAAACAAACAAACCACAAAAAAAACCCCCACATCAAAATAGAAAGAAGAAATATGAATTATCAGGTTTTCTCAATGTAATCCACAGTTAGGGATAACTCCCAGCACAAGTGGGTTAACCAGTTTTGCAAATCCTCCTTGACACTGAGAAATGTATTTTCATATTGATAGACCTGATTTCCTCTTTCTGCCTTTCCAATCACATTAATGGGGTCTAAGTCAGAGTGGGAGGGTGAAGGGGTGGTATTAACTGGCAACACCCTGCAAAATAAGGCCAGAAAGCAGCAGCAGCACCCAGTTCCTACCTGGAGAGCAGGTTTAGGATACAGGCAGAATCTGTGTCTGCTCCAGCAAAAAAAGTGGAGCCTTTTTTTATGATTTCCAGCCCCCAGTAAAACAGTTCTCTGCAGCATAAAGTGTCCAGGTTTTGGGAGCAAAGCTTCTTTGAAGGGGGGAAAGTTTCCTGGCTGGAGATGAAGTGCTGACCCGTGGTTATTAGAGCTGCAGCTCCTTCACCTGCATGGTTTTCCTAAGTGTTTTGGCTCTGCAAGAGCTGATGAGCAGTTTAACATCCTGCTGGGAAAATAATAGCTTCTATATCCATGTGCAGACCATTTCAATTCATCTAGGGAAGAAAAGTCTCTGTAGGTGCAAAGGCTCACACAAAATATATACTTTTAATAAAGCACTTAGAGACAAAAAGAATGATACTGACTTTCCATCTCAGTTAAAGACAGGCTCATGCTGGAAAAAATTTGTTCATGTTGGACAAATGCTGAAGCTGATGGGCCTAAAGCTTCTGTGTGCAGTGTACCACACACTTCTAAAGGGATTCTACGTGGATTTATCTTTTTAAAAGGTGTTTTGCTTTTGTTTAAATTACTTATTTTAAATTTGAAAGAAGTCACTCAAAAGACTGTTCTTTTCAAATAGCACTACCACAATAAAAATTAAAATAAATCTAGACTAAAGCAGGAATTTCATTATTCAGAAAAATTCTGCACCTCTGACTGGTTCAAGTGTATCATACCAAAGCCTCACACAAGGATGAGAAAAGGCTCAATTTGAGGGAAAGCCTCAGTAAAGAGGCTCTATTAATTAAGCAGGGGAAAAAGGTACATATTTAATACCATGGAGAGGTGGCATTTTGAACTCATCAGTGTGGGCTCAGGAAGAGCCCCAGTGTGGGTTCCTTCTCCAGGAGATGGATAAAGAGGTGGAATAATGACTCATGAATTCCCTTTCTGTGGCTGCCAGGTGCCTCGGAGCACTCAGAGCTGCAGGAGGCCCCGCTCAGGTGAGCCCAGCGCCAAACCCCAGCCTGCCCCAGCAGGACCTGGGCACACGCTGGGGTTTGGGGTCACCCTGCACCCCTGGGGCTGCCTGGACTCTGGGCTGGAGCTGAGCTCACCACTGGCCTTTAGCTGTAACTAGAGAAAGGGAAAAACTCACCAAAATCTGTTCTTGAGCACCATGTGTACAAGGATTGGCAGAGCGAAGCCTTGCTGCGCTGCAGAACCCAAACGGGACAGGAACTGCTCTGCAGAAAGGTCACGGCTGTGCCCCAGCACAGCTCCTCGTCAAGGACAATAACACAAATCAGAGCACCAGCAACGGGCTGTAAAATCACTCCAGCTCCAAAATTCTCTGCTGAGAATCCCAAGAGAGGCCATTTATCAAGCAAACTTCTGAATCTCAGAAAGACAGCAACGCTATCTTAACATAATCACATTTTTTTTAATAAGCCTCAGCTCATCAATACACAAAAATTTTGTGAAGAATTAATTTAATACGGGCCCCTTCAAAAGCTCCAGATTATCCATCTTGCTTTTTTGGAATGGAAACAGGAGATTCATTTCTCTGACAAACTGAAAGATAATTTTTATCTTAAGCTTTCCACAAATACTACTTTTGTGTAAACTGAGAAAAGCACATGCACAGTATCATTTAGCAAAATTAACAGAATTATTTTTGCACTGATGACACGAAAATAAACTCAAAATATACATAAGAAGAAGGCTCTTTTCTATTTTCTGTCTACACACCCAATAAAGTGGATCTCTGCATATATTTCATATAAAGCTTTACATAAAACTCAGGCAGCCCTAGACCTAGCTATATTTCACAGTTAAAGTGGTTTTAATTAAGAACTTGTGAAGAATTGAAATGTATGTGCTTCAAGATCACACCAGCAAGTTCCAAAGCATCAACATATATGGTAAAAGCAACAGGATATCCCAAACAGCCCAAACCAGCAGCCATATGGTCCAGGACACACATTCCATCTGTTATAAGATAGAATTAGAAGATTATTCTATCCATTATTTTATTTTTCAAAACAGAATTGAGAATGCAGAAATACGTACCAGTAGAGAGCTGGTATTTCACTAATGCTGTTCAAATTCTGCCCTAATGTAGTGTTTCAACAAGCAGTACAGACATTTAACCTTGTCACAAATTGTCTCCTACCTTCAAGGTGTTGAAAGAGGAGGTGGGAAAGGAAGGAGAGGATAAAAAAAAAAAATTAAAAAGAGGGGAAAAAATGAAGATATATGTAGATATGTCTTGCGGATAAAAGCACCTAATCCCAGTTTGGCTCCCATACAATAACTCTTCTCAAAGAGCAAGGAAAGGGGAGGTAATTTCCCAGGGAGGTCTTCCAGGGTGACAGAATTTATGGATTCCATTAACTGAAGACAGCTGTGGAGCCCATCAATTTGCCCTGGCAGCCTGGGGATGGCAGGGCCATGCTGGGGTTTGCTCAGCAAAGGGGCACCAGCTGAAGGGGCACCACTCCATCCTGGGGAGGGAGTGCTGGCTCCCCAGGATTGTTGGGACAGGCTGATATTGCCCAGGGCTGGCTGGGGTGCTGCTTAGGGACAGACAAACGTCAGTGATGAGCTGCAATCCTATTATCAAACAGCTCAGGTAGGGCCTGTGCCTTGCCCTTCTCTGGAAGCTGTGCTGGTCAGATACTGCATTTCCTTGGGTGTGCTCCAGAATGGGCAGAAAGAAAAGGCAGGGATGTCACACTCTGCTGACTCTGCAGGGACTGGTGTGGCCCCATGGAGCCACAGAGCCAGAGGGATCAGGGACCTGCATGGCAATCCAGGGTCACAGTGTCACACATGGAACAGGGACCTGTATGGCAATCCAGAGGCACAGTGTCACTCCTGGAACAGGGACCTGCATGGCAATCCAGGGTCACAGTGTCACCCCTGGAACAGGGACCTGCATGGCAATCCAGGGTCACAGTGTCACACATGGAACAGGGACCTGCATGGCAATCCAGAGGCACAGTGTCACACATGGAACAGGCTCCTGCATGGCAATCCAGAGGCACAGGGACATGTCACCCCTGGCTCAGGGAGCTGCAGGGGTACCCAGCAGGTTTGCAGGTCACTGTGACACTGCTGACAATGCCCCAGGGTCATGTGGCATCAGTGCTTCTGCCATCTACAGAGCTGTCCCACATTTTGGGAAACTTTTTGCTTTTGGGAAATGCTTTCTTTCTCTCCCCTGCTTTAAAGAAACCCAGAGGAACACTGTAAAATATGATAGCTCTGCTACTTCACTCCTGCAACTTAACCTTGGATTTTTGGCACTTTTTTTTCCTTAACAGTGCATTATACCCTCTTCAAAAGTTTTTTCCAATTAACCTGTACTGCTAACGACTGTCAGACAAAAATTCTGGGAAGCAACAGTAGCAGTACACTGGATTTTTTTTTCCTTATTTGCCCAACTGCTTGTGAATGTGCCACGCTTAAGGCCATTGAATCAAGTCTCAGACAAAAATTCTGGGAAGCAACAGTAGCAGTACACTGGATTTTTTTTTTCCTTATTTGGCCAACTGCTTGTGAATGTGCCATGCTTAAGGCCATTGAATCAAGTGAGGAAAGATACAGAAGCAGTTTATATTACTAAAGCACCTGAATGCTGACAGACAACAAAAAAATAACTGTGCATGTGTTTTGCAGTGATGAGAATCGATGTGTCTTCTTCACACTGCTGTGCAAGGGTGCAGCTCCTCCTTGGGTACAGCAAATGAGATACCAGCCCATCAGCTTTAGGAGGCGTGGAAAAAACTGCTCCCTGGCAATGAAAATACATCATTTTAAGGGCTTAATTTATTTCCTTTATTCGGTGATATTAGTTCTGGGTGCTTTCCTGCAGCATATCAGGTCTCTACAAACCCCAGTATCACTATGGCTAATCTATAATAACATAACTATCTGCAGTTCATTCCATCTCCTGCACCAAGCCATGAAACTCAATTACCAAGTGAGAAAAAAATGGAGAAGCCAAAACAATGATGTAGTGCAGGTGTCAGGGTGTCAGTGGAGCTGCCACAGTTATTGCTGTGAGCAGCTGAAGCACTTCAGAGATTGGGAACACTCAGGACAGCCCACTCCCAGCCCACGCAGGGCAGCACAGGACAGTGTTTACACAGAATTTACACAGAATTTATCAAGGTAAGAGGCCCCACGTTCAACCTGTCTTTCCCCCACCCCCTTATTTTACCTTAAATAATGTTGATGTAATACAACATTTACACATTGAGGTTTTTTACCTCTCAAAATAAGCATTCTCCTCTGCTGTATTTTAAAATGCCAGTACATCAGAATTCATTACAGAACCAAACAAAACCAATAGAACACATGCATTTAATAGAGAAATAAACTGCAGCAAGAAACGGGTTTCAGTATTTAATGGCATGAATAATGAATTAAAAATTAAGTTTAAATTATGTTGAAGGTCATAGAAAAAGCCTCAAAGAAAGATAGTTAAACAGACATTAAAAGGAAGATTTAAATAGGTGATCTTTTAGTATTCTAGCAAAAACACTCTGTCTTTCACTCTTTATTTAAATTAAAATACCACTCAGTGACTGACCTTTTTAACATGGCCTAAGGGAGCAGGGTATGATCTTGTTAGAAAAGAAGTGATATTAAAAGAGCAATACTATTAAAAAGCAGAAGATGATGGAACCCACAGATTAAAATTTGTTTGTTCAGGGAAGATTAACTTTTATGAAAAGTCCTTCCTGCTACAAGCAGAGATAACTACTGCTGTTACCATTGTGGTAACCAGTTTAGGGACTGAGTTAATAAAGACTGTCCTTAAAAGCAAACCACAAAGCTAATCCCAGGTCCGCTGACATTTCAGCAGCAGTGCCCCTTCTTTTCAGCATCTCCCTTGTCAGCCAGCTGTGGCAGAGAGGGACTTGTCTAACTCTGCTCCTGAACATTCCTTGAGTGGTGTCCTTCAGCTTCACTCCCCACTTCCAGACTTGTATCAGATCCTGCCCAAAGAACAGAGGAGGGCGAGATTTTGGCCTTCTGAGAAGTTCACAGGAAGGCACCTGAGAGTGTCAGATTGTGGTTACAGCCCTGTGGAGACCTCAGCAGTGTCACAGGGGAGCACAGAGACAGCTCTTTAGCAATCCTCACCTCCCTTTGATCTCTGCTGCTCCGAGTCAGCCTCCAAAATCCCTACTCCCCTTACTTTAAATGGAGTCTATCTCCAGAGATAGAAATGATGAATGCCTAATCCCCACCAAGAATTACACAGCTAAAACAAGTCACTGATTCATCCCCCAAGAACTTCCGAGAGCGGCTGTGTCCTCCCAGCCCTGCAGAGCAGAGAGCCCCGAGCGGGGGGAGCTGAGCCCTCCTCAGCATTTTGGCAGCAGCAGGAGGAGCACTGAGCTGGTGGCACCCTCCCCATGGCCACACCATGGCCCAGGCTGTCACACAGCTCAGTGCTGGCACTGGAGACTTTTACACTTCACCGCTCGGAAATTAAGAAATGCGTTCTGCCTCTGAATTTCCATGTGGGTTTTAATGGATTAAAGCATCACTGTCATGACTTAGAGGAAATTCATATAAATGAGATGGCTGGTGAAACCTTGGGGAGGTTGTGTCCTTGACTTCACTGAACTTGTCTGGTGTATCAATTAGTACATTACTAATTAAATATAAACCACTAGAAGAATAAACTGCATTCAGTGAAGCAACCAAAACCTGATGTCACAAATTATGTGTTGTTAAACACTTCAAAAGAGAGGTGTCCAGGAAATCCAACACTACTGTCTTCCTGCAAGAAACCCAGGTGAAAATCCCCCCAAAATATTAAACAGGCAAAGATCTAAAATCTGAGAAGCTACAGCTTCTTTACCTCCTTTAGGTCCCAATATTCAAACATTACCAAAAAGGCAGAACCACGTATGTGTATATAGGACATTCTACAATGTTTTAAGCAAGAGAGATCCTGTTTGATCCTGGTGTCTCCTTACGATACTGAATTTGCTGAACATGCTCAAAGATGACATCTCCTATACTAAAAAAGAGAATAAACTGGAAGACCTCCAGTTCTTTTGCTGCAGAGACTGAAATGAGCACCACTGAAACCAGGCATAACCTTCTGAAATCACATTTGTGTTCATTCATTTCAACCTCCTCGTGAGGTAAAAAAGCACAAAAGTTACCGGCCAGGCCAGGAAATGTGGACCATTCCCTTGGTATGCAGTAGATGCACTGTAAATATTTTCTTCAGTTTAATTCGTGGCTGGGAAGGGATTAAAGCAAAACAGTTCTGAAAACTAAAATTAAGTCAATGCTGAGGGTTGGATGGATTTCTAAAAAAAAAAGCAAGTCTATTAATTTATACATATTGTCTGATTTAAATTGCTGGATTTTTTCCCATCTTTACTGAAATTTCAGAAAAATTACCCCAGTGATGGGAAACAGAAATATAACCTTTTCCTTTTCAGAACTCAATACAGTTTGTTAGAGAAATTGGTCTAGTAAAACAAAAAAGCCAAAGCAAACAATAACAAATAAACCCAACCAAACTAAAAAAGATCAAACCATACATAGTTATCTATCCTTAAAATAAATCAGGGTAATTTGAACTATTCCAACCCCACCTCTTTGCACAGAATTTCTGGGGTTTTACTGTGCAGAATGGAGATGATAAAACTTTCTCTAACAAATTCTTTGATATTCACTAATACCAAGAACCTTCTGTCCTATAGCCCTTTAAAATCTCTACAAGCAAAAGTAACTGGAACAAGAGAAAAACATCACAGAATGAGATAATCAAGTTCTGGTTTTGAAGAGACAGAAAACAGATACGTGATTTTAAAAAAATCAGAATCTATTTGACTCAACGTAGGTTTAATCACTTTATTTTTTTCAGATTACCATGGAATCTTCACCAAAATTGTGTCTCCTTCAGTAATTTTTCATAAGAGTTTTAAAAAAAGAGTCTCCAGGATTAGCTAAAGGTATTATAAAATCCATGGTGATGTGGGGCTCTCTTGATTTTGAGTCCAAAGTCTGAAACATTGCTGGGTAGCTAAAAATTCTGTTTCTATTCACTTTTATTTGTAGCTAAAACCACTTTTTGAATTTTTAATTAAAACACTAACATTAAATTAAAATGCTAATATTCCTGACAAAAAAATCATGGAAAAGCTTCACTGACAAGAAAGCCAAAGCTGTTCCCCAGTTATTTGAACAGCACTTTCCTCTGACTCTGTTGTAGATGCTCCCAGAGATCTTAAAAATCAAATGTTGCACAAATTAATTCCAAAGAAGGAGGTGCAGGGGTGGGCAGGAAGGATCAGCATTGAGTACAAGTCAGTTTAATTTGCAGGTATCTGAGAGGACATTATAACAATGACATGAATAAGGATAACAAAATGTTAACGAAAAAGCACTGTCAGTAATGATACATTCAGATAAATGGCAAACGTACTTGCATGAACTCTATCATTACTGCTTCAATCACAGTCATACTTAAACTTTGGGGAGCTAATTTCATTTATAAATTCTGCTGCTGCACATCAATTATCAGCAGCATTACTAACAGTGAGGCACAGAACTGCTGTGCCAGGGTGACTGATTGTCTGGCATTAGCTCTGATAAGAGAAGGGTTGCAAACCACTTTAAATGTCAAAAACCTGCAACAATAATGGGCATAAGCATCAGTTATATTCCTCTAACTTCCCTGCCTTCCTGGCAATTCATTATTCTGTCTTCCCATTGCTACATCCTCTAACTAAAAAATATAAATGCCAAATAGCCATGATCTTCCTTACAGAGCATTTCCAGAGTTTTTATTGTGAGAGAATTATCTCATTCAAAACCAGAGTTAATTCCCTGAGCAAAACATTTGCGGTTGGTCTGTTTCAAGATCAGTAACAAAATTTTGATGTCAGGGCATTAAAATCAATCCTTTCAATGCAGTGATTCAGTTTAAGAAAAAGAGAAAAACTCAGCATCAGCCTTTCTATAGAAATTTCCCAGTGTGGCTCCAGTAAAGGGGGCAGAAGGTTAGGAAGACTTACCCAGAGGTGCTGTGAGCATGGCTGGTGTTGCCACTCCATCACACGGTGCCCTGCCCAGAGCACAGCCAGAGCTGCAGGAGCTGCCTGCTGGACATGCAGCCTGAATGCCAACTGCCTGTGACATTGACTTGTTTCCAGCCTCTTGTAGTGCTGCCGCTATCAGTGTTATATTTGTATAGTAGAATAACATGAAATATTGATTCTGGAGTGCTTATCAACTGGACCTGCTCAAAATACTCTTCCTAGGAAGTTCAGCGCTGCTTCTCATGCAGAACCGGTGCTGTGTATCTGTGCAGGGAGCTGCTTGCTCTCTCACAGCACTTGGAATCCTTTCCTTGAGATATCAGCAATAACTTTTCAAAATCCAGGAACAGTGGGAAAAGACACAAGCAGTATTTTCTGAAATTGGATGAACTGCCCTTTAAACTAATTTAAATTATTTGACAGAATGACTTTAAAAAACGTCTCTTCCATTCTGGCTTCAATCACTACTGTGAAATCTGTCTTGGGGCAGGATGATGACCAGCAAATTACTAATTGCAAAATCAATCACTAAATATTATAGACACTTTATTTTTTTGTTTGTTTTGCACGAGGTATTTTGGGCATTCTCTGTGTGCCAGTACGATAAGAATAAAAGCAGAGGCTGCTGCCCATGGGTTGCCTCTGCAGCCTGCCAGGGGCAGGGGACATGCAGGGGCAGCTCCAGGGGCACAAGGGATGGACATGCCAGGGGCTGCACACCAGAGACACCTGCAGCAGAGCCCCCAGACACACCTGGCACAGCCAGTGACAAATGGCAGGGATAAAAGGTCTCCCTCTGCAAACCCAGCTACTTACAGGGGACTTCTGGATGCCTCCGTGGGTTTCTGCTGCTGCACCATGTGGGATCAATTACAGCTAAACAACCAAAATCAACAGGACTTATTCCACACCACCAGTCAAAGGCATCTCCTCCTCCTCTGCTTTTACATCCATTTTTAATGTACCCAACACTTTTATTCACTATTAATGTGTTTAAAGCAGCTGCTCATGCAGTCACTGCTGTCACAGCACTGGTGGTTTTGCAGGCAGCAGCAGAGTCCTGAGGGTGGGCTGCTCTCAGCTCTAAACCAGGTAATGCCGAAGCAGACCAACCTCACAGACGTGGCACTCCTGAAAATCCAAAGCTGAACTTGTTCGTTATTCTTTCGGCAGGTCAAAAATTCATCATGTCAGTATGCTTATAAAACTGACAAAATCAACAATTAACTCTCCAACTCAGCCTCAAAAAGATTACAAACGCCTCACTAGGAGAACGAAATAGGGCCAAACAGAACTTGTGTGCTGCAGGTTCTTTCATTATAACTATTTCAATTTTGTTTTGGCTGAACCCTCAAAACCCTGAAATGTCACTCAATAACAAAAATTTTATTTCCAAACTGGTTATTTTTTCCCCCTGAGATTTAATGCAATAATAATGCATTTATTTAACATTTTACCTTGTAACGTCTCAGGAGGTAGATTCTATTAACTTGCTAAGAAGTGCCACACATCCCAAACTAGATAAAGGCTCGTACTTCAAAGACCTGCAAAAACCTTCCAGATTCAGCTGGAAGATTCTACCACAGACGTTTATCATGAGCTGAAAAACAGACAAAAAAATAGCATTCTGCAAAACCTGAAAAATAAATGAGAAAAAAAGTTTCGTTTTACATATTTAGTTGTTCATGGGCTTGCACAAATACAAGTAGAATTTGTTTCATTGCAGTGACCATTTCTCTTTGATACCAAGTAAAAAATTCAGCTCACATCTATACAATTGTACATAATAATTTACTGGATTATTATAGCTTTAGAGTTTGCTTCCCTAATGAAAATAAGCCTGCTACAAACATAGATAATCAGATGTATGAAGAACCACTGTGACTCTGATTAGCTGTGATACATGAGTCATCTGCAGAAGCTGGAGTTTAGGCATTCTTTCCACCAAAAGACAGCACCAACCTCCCACTGAAACCAGCCCCCTGAAAAGTCCCAAATTTCAACAGAAAGGCCCACGAGGAGGGAAAAACTGGAGCCATAATAATTGAGCTCCACACAACAGCTTGCTGATCACCAAGCAAGAAAAGCTGAATTTCTTCCAAACCTCAGCAGAAAAATGCAAACATTTCCCCCACGCAAAAAACACAAATAAATCAGTGTTAGTGCAACTGAGAGCAGGCAGCACTGCCCACTCCTTGCAGCCCAAGCAGCCTTGCTCAAGAACACAGACTTTAGGACACAGATGTTTTGTTCTTGCTTTCAATCCCACTATTTGACTATTCAGTTATTAGAAAATGTTCATCTGCCCTTATTTCTCTAGTCCACTCTACAAATGCAGCTATGCATAGAGAGCTGCCAGGGGATCACAGGAACTTCTGGCTGGGCTCAGTGCTGTGCTCCTCCAGAGCAACAGGAGTTGGGCTTTTTTTAGTAAGAGTATATTGATTATCTGTCAGGCACCATAGACAGATGGACAGTATAAATAGCAAACATTTGTGTGATAACTTAAGATTTAGATTTTAATTCACTTTTGGGTGGGTTTTTTTCCCTAGCATCACTTCTATAAAATCAACACCTTAGAGAGATGAGTAATGGCAGTGAATTTGGATTTATAGCTATAAGAGTCCTAACACTAAAGTAATAGTAGATGCTTTATTTCTCAAATTTTTCTCTTAAAAAAAATGTTGGTTTTGTATTCAGACCTGCTGGTATTTTGGATTTTGGCTTGCCTAGCAAGCACAACTTTGCTTCTACCTAGTGAACTTCTACTAAGTCCAGTTGAGATGTGCACAAGTGAAATAATTACAAAAAATAGCTCAGCTTTGCCACCAGAGCATAAATCCAGCAATGCTTTCAGAGGGCTTTGAAAGAGGAAGAAATACACCTATTTCTATTCCTTCTATCCTCTTGCTTCTTTATTTGCAGTTCAGCACTCCAACACTGCAGAGCCTCCTCGTGCAGGAACTGACAGGACCAATATTTAATGTGAGTGCCTTGATCTACACGAATCCCAAACCACCAGTGCTCAGTCACAGCTGTGGCATTGTGGAGCTCACTAACTTTCCAGCCCTGACACCCACCAGGAGGAACCTGGAGCCTTGTGAACACATGAAGAGTTCACTGACAGTGCCCCATCCCTCTGACCAGCTGCTAATTCCATCCTTAGGAATTCCAGCTGGGCACCTGGATCAGACAGGGAGTGGTTTATTTACATGCAAGAAGCACTTGCATGTAAATAAACAATAAATAAATAAATACATAAATAATAAATAAAGTGGTTTATTTACATGCAAGAAACAATTGTTCCAGCTTGAACAATAGCTTGGCATAGGACTGAGCCCCACAAATCTGCATCCAGAACCTGGTATTCAATATGATCTGTCTCGTCTCCTACAGCAAGGGACAGAATTTTCACCATGAACCATCTATTTGCCTGTACTTTTCCCATCTGAAATAAAACATTGAGAAGCTTTTTAAAAAAGGCATGACAGCAAATGTATGTTAAATACCTTAAAATGGGTCTGAAGCACTGTATTACAGCTTGAAGCTGTCACCTGCAGCTCCCTTTTTACATTCCATATTTGCCCTGCTTCCTCTGCAGTCTAAGATCAGCACTGAGAGCTTCCTTCAGTGCTTGCCAATAACAGGCTTCCCCTTCCCCAAGATCAGCACAGGTCACCATAAAGGGACAAACTGCTAATAAAAATAGTTCTCTCTTCCCCTTAGGATTTCTCTTTTCCTGAATTTCATCTGGGCTCTACCCCTGGTTTGGCTTTAGCTACTGTGAGCCCATTTCCTCCCCTTCCATCCCTTCTACAAATACACCATGACCAAAATGACTAATTAAGTGTTTACTGCATGTTAAGCTGGAAAATCAGGTAATTTAAAAGGCAAAACATGACAAGGAGGGTCAAGAAGGTTAATTGTATTAAAGCTGGTGGCCTGGAGTGGCTCATGGGAACAATTTCATGATCTGAAAATCCTCCTGGACCTTAGGAGGTGCAGAGGATTCTCCTGGTGCTGCATCTGTAGCTCCAGATGCTGCTCTGAACCGGCAGACCAACATCCCTGTGCTTTGATGACTTGAGGACACAAATTCTCAAGATCCAGACTGGTGAAGACAATATCCAAAAACTAAGGCCGTAACATGGATAAAAATCTAAAAAAGGGCCAGCAGAAATAAAGAGAAACTGGCTGACACTGATCACAACCTTCTATAGGAAATTGCTCTGTGTGGATGCGCCATTGAACACGTATCTTGATCAAGCCTACAATTAATTTCCAGTGTCAAAATTATTATAAAAATTGCATGACTAGACTTTGAAATTTGCTTAGTGCTTAAGAAAAAAAAGGCTGACCAGAAGAGGAGTGAAAACCACCAATGTGGTATTTCTGAATATACAAATACTTTTTTTTTTTTCAATATGCAAACATTTAAACATTAGTGTCCAGCAAATTACATAGGCACTTGGAAAGTAAAGCACTTCACAGATATACTCAGGACATTTGTTGTTCTTGCACATGAATAAAGCAGAAATGGACTAAAAGTAATGTGAGTGTTTTTACACCGAGAGAGAGGAGGAAACAGAGAAAAAAACCTTAATCTCAATAAAAATATGACAATGGCTGCACTCAAATCTCAGGTTTTTAGGCAAGACAATGCCAAGTATTTTCAAAACCTTAAAAGGTGTTTCATAAAAAGCCATTTCAGCACAAGAAGTTGGTTAACCTTGAACACTTAGCTAATGATCCAGCCCACTCCAACCTCAGCAGCAGTGAATAAACAGATTTTAGCAGAGCAAAGCAAAGCCAGCCAGGAGAGGTGAGTGGCAATGAAACAGGCCCCAGGATACCTCAGTGAGCAGGAAAGGCAGCAATGAACCCACCGAGTGAAGTGTGTAAGAAATCATTTCTCCAGACTCCTGATGCAGTCAAACAGCTTTTGGTTCAACATTTTCCTCCTCTCCAAATTTCTTGTCCTTTGCCATTCAGTGAGGAACTATTTGATACACTTGATATGTTGCTGCTATATTTAAATGGCTTCAACACTGCTCAAGTCTTCAGTAATACTTTGTAACCTGCCTAAATTCAGGAAATAGGGATGATGAGAATGAAAATGTAGCACAGTGCCCTTCAGATCCTCTGTCATTTGCAATCTGAAGTATGTAATTAATGCCAGGGCATCCAGGGAACATAAAATGCAGAATGTGCAGAACCTAAGGTGTGTTATCTTCTGTAAGTACAATAAAATATCTGACATTTCGTATTGATCCTTGCCATAATATAAGAATTATTTTGAACAATAAATAAAATGAAAGCAGCCACCTACAATCACGTAATACTAGAATTAAGTAAATATGAGCCTGCTATCTCAGGGAGGCACAGACTTGGCTCACTGTATGGGTATAGTGTTTCTTTAAAATAATTTTATGTTCAGATATTATTGATCCCTTAGAAGTCAAGAGTGGGATTAACACTCCTTTCATGCCTGGCACCATGGTCTGCCCTGCCCTGTGACTGAGCACCCAACACAAACGGGAAAACAGCATTTCCTAACGTTGCCTCAGCTCCAGTTCTGGGTGCAGTTTGGGGCACCAGTACAGAAAACACATGAAGCCATTAGAGAGCTTCCAGAGGAGTCCACAAGGATGGGGAAGGACTGGAGAACAGAAAACACATGAAGCCATTAGAGAGCTTCCAGAGGAAGGACTGGAGAAGTCACGAGGAGCAGCTGGGGGCACTTGGTCTGTTGAGCCTGGAGGAGCCTGAGCAGGACCTCATTGTGGTCTTCAGCATCCTCATGAGGGGCAGCGGAGGGGCAGCTCTGATCTCTGCTCCCTGGGACAGGGACAGGGAATGGCTGGAGCTGGGCCAGGGCAGGGTCAGGCTGGACTGTGGAAAAGGTTCATCCCCAGAGGGTGCTGGGCAGTGCCCAGGGAATGGGCACAGCCAGAGGCTGCCAGAGCTCCAGCAGTGCTGGGACAATGCCAGGCACAGGGTGGGGTTGTTGGGGGGTCTGTGCAGGTTCGGGGTGGGAATGGATGATCCTGTGGGTCCCTGACAGCTCAGGATATTCTGAGATTCACAGGGCAGAACGTGTGGCCTGTCCAAGCACAGCAGCACCGGTGGCTGCAGTGCCACCCCAGCTGTGCCAGTCCCTGAGCCAAAGGCACTCAGTCCTGCTGGCACTGCTCAGCCCAGCACAGCAGACAGACAGCAGGACAGCTCTGCCAAGCAGGCCCTGCCTGCTGCAGCTGGAGCTCTGACAGTGCTGCAGCTGTGGCCCTGCTCAGCAGATGTGGCCCTGGCAGGGACACCAGGGCTGGTGGCTGTCATTATTGCCACTTTTATTGGAGAGATGGCACCATCATCGGGCTAAGAAGGATTTATTTCTCAGACAAACATCAGTCTCAGAGGCTGTGAGATCTATGAGAGGAGCAGTCCCATAGCTCAAAGTGGTCACAAGTTCTTTGTTACAAGGCAATATAGAACTTTCTAACCCAATGAATAGATGCCTTTTCTGACCTACCACCTTTACTTAACTCTGCTGCACTGCAGATACTTTTATCCAATGGCTTCTGTCTCACACAAGTGCTTCTATTCTAACTTCTAAACCCTTGGCTTACTCTACACAACAACACCCCTACACTAGAAACCCCTCACCATCTCATCAATGCAGTTTCTCACTTACCTAAGGCATGTTCTTTCTTACAACTATAGAAACATAAGTTTATGATTTTTCTACTTAATGTCTGTGTATTTTTTTTACACCAATCCGAGCTTCTTTTAAGGCTGCAGCTCAAACCCTTCAGTGTCTGTGGAAGTTTCTGTTTTTTCCAATTCTCACAGGTGGCCACCAACACCACTGGGGACTGGGGAAGGCCAGACTGTCTGATGGGAGTGGGGAAAGGTGAAATACAAACCACACACTCAGCAGCCAGCGAAGAGTAACCTGCACTGGATTTGGCAGCACACTGGTAAAACATCCCCCACCCAGGCAAGTCTATGGCAACAAACCCACTGAGAAGAGGAGAAAAATGCTGGAAAAAAGCCTTCCCTTCTTGAAGACACAACTGTCAGGACTGCCAGGCAGCAATTCAGGCCACACAAAGGAATGATGGTCCTCAGGGAGCTTTTGGTACACATGCAAACACTGCAAGTACAGTTAAAAAGTTCTCTAGAGCACCCCATGCATCTCAGTAAGCTCAGTAAGCATTGAGGAAAGAATCTGACACTGGAGCAGGCACTTCCCCACATTGAAACAGGGTGAGCAATGCATCACCCTGGTATTTGTGGCCTACCACTCCATTACTGCTCCTCTATAAAATTACATTGCTGATAAAAATTTATGTGTCAAACATTTTTGTGATTACAGACCAAAAGTCAAAATTTGCATTTAAATAGATGTATTAAAAACTCAGCAGCACAGGTAGAAGAGGGAAATGCTGTTTTAAGGAAATTTAAATAGGGAGCATGAGCACAGAAGGGATTTTTCTTCTTAAATGATTTGAACAATTTTGGTTTTATTACTGTTCTTGGGTCCAATTCAAAGTCAAGATTGGAACCACAGTATCCTGTACCCCTGGACTCATCTGAGGCTGAGCTCATGAAAATAAGTCTCTTTTCATCTTTCCATTGGGAATGACCCCATTTGTTGTAAATAAAGTATTTTTCTGTTCTCAGTCCAAGCCCACGCTTTTCACCAGCTCGCAGCCCAAGCCACATTATCCTCCCTTCCTCCCAAGTTCTTCACTCGCTTTTCTTTGCATCAGCCCCCACAGGCTCAGCCACTGCATCTCTGCCCAGAGAGCAGGGCCACTTCTGGGAGGGATTTCACAGGATATTCTAAGCTGGAAGGGACCCACAGGGATGTCTGAGTCCAGCTCTTCAGCGCATCACCCGTACACAGCTCACATCCACGACCTTGGTGGCATCAGCACCATGCTCTCACCAGCTCAGTGGTGAATTTTCAGTGTGCAACCTAAAAATTCACCAGACATTCTCCCACTGCCTGACATCAACCACCCCCTTGGACTTAAACATATTTTATTGTGCCCCTTTTTATCCCATAAAGGATTTCTGATGTTAAAGAAATTCTTTTTCGGACCTCTCTCTAGTATCTTTTCTTTCTTCTTGTTACACACTTTTTATTTTCTGTGTGTTGTCAAGATTTAACTTCAACCCTTGCCTTCAAACCTGATTTTGTACTTTCAAATGGCACCTAAATCTTGGCAATGGAATGCCTGAGCCCTTTGTAGTCCAGCTGGGATCACCAACACATGCTCTCGACATAAAAACCATATAAATCAATGCTGTGCAGTGCTTTTTTTTTCCTTTCTTGACAGGCTTTCCAACCATGATAATGATACAACGTGAATTCCATTATTGTTAATGGAAGGAGTTACATTTAACTGTTGTCAGTTTTAGCTCTGCCATGAGTCAATGCCTTCCTAAACATGCTGGTTTATTCTAAGGAACTGCTACATAATCAAATCAGCCCTTGGAAACATGGATGTAAGCATCAAAACATCATAACTAAATTACCATTTTAGGTGTGTGTTTGCTGTCTTCTTCAGACATTCTGTTCTTTCCTACAGAATAATTTATTTAACTTGGGAAAATTCTGTCTGGGAACAGAAATTTCAAGTATAAAAAGAGATTAATCATGAGAGGATTTCCTGAAAAATTCATAGCAAAACTTTTCTTCTTCCCAGGCAATCCCTAAATTTCTTCAAGGAACCTTTTTCAGGGAATTTAGAAATACAGTCAGAAGCATAAAGAACATTACAAAAGCAAGTGTACTTTCCCATGTTGACTCATTCTGGCTTCGCAAACAACTCTTATTGGCAGCAAAGTTTTCTCATTCTCCATCCACAACATGGAGCTGCTACCAGAGCATTCCCAGGGGCCTTAAGTAAAAACTGTGTCCAAGACATGAGGAACACCAGTGCTGCTCAGGAAATCATAGCAGTGCTTTCCTACCAGTGGTGGCTTGCAGACAACCAACAGAAAACCCAGAAATGGAGGATTACATTCTCTATAGCACCGTTTCTTCCAGCTGCCTGGCAGAGTCAGTATATTCCACATTTTCATTAAGTGTATTTCAGGAAAACCTTTGCCTGCATTTTTATATAACACATATAATAGGGGCATTTTATAAAATACTGTGAGATATTTCAATTATATTTTTACAGCATAGCACTCAGGGCTGGGCAGGGTGATTTTTTTAGGTAACAGATGTTACCTGACACCCACAGAGTGCTGCCTGCTCTCCTTTTCCTTGAAGCCACCAGCAGCAGCAGTGGGATGCGAGTGGCAGGTGTGAAATGCCAGCTCAGGGCAAGGCCAGTCCCAGCAGGGCTGGTGGCCAGGACAGCACAGCCTGCTGGAATCAGCCCCTGAGACAGGCTGCACAAACGCCGTGTCCTCCTCACTCACTATTTCTCCTTCCCAAATTGATTTCATAACACATTAAATCTTCAGAACTGTTTCCTATCCCTCTTTGCTCCATTTTTTCCAGGGGTTTGCCTGCTTTTTTGTGTCAGCTGTTGCACACACAGCAGCACTTTCATTAAATTGTCCATTAAAAACCTAATTTTGTAGGATTTCTCCACAAAGGTATCTAAATATCTAACTTCTCTCAATGTTAATGGGATTGAGGCACTACAATAAAATGATGGATCTCAGCTGTAATTTTAATATATATAAATGAAAACTTGGATTTTTTTTTTTTTTTTTTTACCCTCACAGGATATATAATTTAGAAGTCATTTAGAGTTTGGGAGTTTCTAATGGACATAAATTTATAAGATCCACAGAAAATTTAATATCTTTTCAGTGAGCCTTGCAAAGATTTTTTGAAGTTTCCATTTTCTTGACCATCTAAAATACCCATTTCTACTTTGTTTTAATACTATGTTCAAAAGCAATTGATTTATATAGCTTATAGCTATATAAAGGCTATAGATTTGCCTGAATATACATTAATAAAATGTAACTATTCTTATTCAGGAAACCAGACAGAAAGAAGTTGCTAATTTGTATCATCCATTTATTGGCCTTCCCATTCAAATATGTGGCATTCTTTACCTGTTCCCTTCTCTATTTTGTGTGGGGTTTTTGCAACACCTATAAATAATAAATATTTAGGGACACATGGGGTTTGGACATCTATGCATTAGCATAGGGCATTGAAAAAGGGCCAGCACTTGATCTCTACCTTCTATTCTTCATGTACAGAGGCACAAATGGCAGTTCTTGGGCTGCCACCCACAGCAGCTTCCCCGTGGGTGATGTTCTCAGTGCCACCTCGTGCCACTGGACATTCCCCACCCGGCGTGGGCAGCACAGCCAGGACAGTCTGAGTGCACTGAGAGCCTCCATCCCACGGCAGTTTGGACTGGAAACTCCTAATCTGGCCCTGGAACTCTGGTATTACCAATCTTCCCAAAGAATTCTGTTGGCTGTGGCAGAGTTCCCTGACCTAAGCATCCCCCACAGCCTCAGAGCCCTCCCTGAGCTCTGGTGGAAAACCTTTCCCTCCTGTCCCCACTGACCTCACTGCACCATGGGTTGTTAACACAGGACTCCTCTCCCAAATTGTCTCTTTGGAAAGAGATTGAATTGCCTATAAAATGCACACTTTGCTTGTTCTGCCCTGTTTAATGTATTTTCTAGGCAGGCATTTGAAGGCAGCCCATGCTGAGCCCAGCCCCACGGGCAGCTCGGGGAGGTTTGGAACCTGCTGAAGCTCCTGCACCCTGCACCCCACCATCCCCTGCACCCCACCATCCTGAGCCTGTGACTGACACTGAGCAACAGGAAACAACAGGGGGACAAGGAGGGATGGAAGAAACCCCTGCAACCAGAGGGACAGAACCAGGAAAATGCAAAATTCCTGTCCTTCCTGCTGAAAGGCACAGGGAGAACCTCTACTGACATCCATGGAGAACCAAAGTAGTCAGGGTCAGCTTTAGGAATGATGGCAAGAATGCAACAGCCCCAGCATCTCGTTAGTGCAGAGGTTTCTTCCTTCCCTCTGTGAATACCACAGCAAAAAGTGTTCAATGAATAATGCCAACCCAGATCCCTCAAGAGCAGACCAAGGTTCAGACCTGAAGAGTTTCACGTGCACTGTCCTGGAATAATTCTCTTTTACAGAGCATCTGTAGATTGATCTGGCCCACAAAAATCCTGTGCTGGTGCCTTGAACAAATAATGAGGTTTTCCCTGGTATCACAGCCCCTGAACACTGAAAGGTTTTCCTCCTCCTTCCCTCCCCAGCTCTCCTGATGTCCCCTCCTCTGGAGAGCAGGGCATTAGTATTCACCAACTGTGTCTTTGGAAAGGTTTAATCTCCCAGCAATTACCAACAGCAGAGTTTCATTACATGTACAGTCTGATAAATATTGCAGAGGTCTCCCAGCTGTTTGTGGCTCAGTTTTAATCCAGGCACACCTGATGGGAGTGGGGATGCCCTGGTCCCCCTGCCTGTGTCCCTGCAAGGGCAGCTCCAGAGGCAGCACCACGGACAGAGGGACACAGGGACAGACAGACTGCTGGGAAATGCCCTGCGTCTGCTGCCACGGACTGAGAGACACCAGGGGATGTCCTGGCACCTGCCAGAGCTTCTGATCAACCTGAGAGTGCATCAGTACAGGTTATAATCCCAAATTCCCACTGATTTTAAATGGAAGCCCTGCTCAAGTAGTGAAGGAACTGAAAACATGTGCAATCTGGATAGAAAACTGACTGTGCATTGTGTCTGCACCTAGCTGTGGATGCCAAAGGCTCTAGGAGGACTCTAGTCTCCATCCTTATGGGGAAAAACTGCTGAAGATCAGTGCTGGAAATGCAAGAGAGAACAGCCAGATGAGAATTCACAGAAATACACTGCTGCCTCTCACCTGTGAGAGAATCGGATGCCAAGTGCTTCACATCCCAGGACTCACTGCAGTATTTACAGTCGGGTTTAATTATCCATTTCATAATTGGGCTTGTTTCAGCAGGTGCTTTAAATCTGGGGATGTCTAGGCCATAATTTGTTCCATCTCAAACTTTTACCACCATGTAAAATTACAGTAAAAAGGCACGGGTTCTCCTTGCTGGTATAAAAGGTGTGACACTGCAAGAGAAATCCTTGCCAACACAAACTGATTTTCCAGGGCCTGAAGAGGACAGTTGAGCTCTTACATGCACATTCTGAAACAAAAGCAGGCAGCAGCACACTCCTGAGATGCTTCTGAGCATGCCACCTCCAGCAATCCCTGTGCAAACAAGGATTTTCTGTGCTGAGCAAGAGGGCTCCTCCCTGCTGGGTGACCTAACAGCTCAGACAGCAATTTACCCTGCAATGAGAGCAAAAAAAAGACATTCCTCTGCTCTTTGTTTGAATTCACTACTGCTGGTGACCAGGAGTAACATTCAGCATGACAAATAATTTAATGAACTACTAATTCAGAGTTGACCTTCACTGAAAGTACTGTTTAATTACCCAGTGTTTCTGAAGTCAGGCAGAAGAATGTTAAACCATTTCTGAACAGGTGCAGGAGGCACACGTTCATTTTAATAGCAAAGGTCATTACACAGGTATTTCTGCACTCTTTTCTGGCATCTCTCCTGTCAGAGGATTACTTGGGTATGTTTAGGAAGACAAGGAGGAAAAAAAATATTTCATGTTCTTTCAGCTTAGCAAAGTCTAGTCTCCTATCTCCTTTTTCCCTTTTTATTTTTAAAGAGTAAGTCTAAATCCAATGATGAAAGAGGAAATATACTATCTTGCAAACTGAAGTGGTAAGATTAGATTACTGCCTACATAGCTAAGAAATACTTGCACTATGTGTTTTCATACTAATGTGTCAAAAAAAACTTCAAAGCATAATGAAGACATATTTTCATATAAACCTGAAAAAAGCCCCATAACAAAAACACTCCACTCACTGAGGAGGAAAAAGAACTTGGCAAATTAACCCATGCTTGACAATCAGCGCTGTGAAAATTCTTTGTCTGAACGCAAGATCAATTTCTTCTTTAATCTGTGGACATGAGACATGAACCAATAACTTTGCAGAGAAATAAAGATTTCTTGGCCTGTCTAGCTTTATCTTATCACACTCCAGAAGTGGGCTTCATGTTAGAGACTACTTTTTAAAAAAATCTTACTGCCTGAGGAAGTGTGAAAACAGCCTCAAGGAAAAGCCAGCCCTAACACTATCGAGCTTATTCTCTCCCTCTCTTATTGTTTCATCCTTCAGGCTTTGATGCCTTTCTCACAAGGACTATTAAAAGTTTCCAACCCCAGTGAGAACATGAAACATGTACCAGAAACAACTCCTGACCACCATGTTTTCCTAAGGTACCAAATTACATCTCTTCCTTCAAACGAATAGAAGGCGGGCAATGGGAGGTGGGGATCACATTTTGCAGCTTAATAAAACTGCTGCAACTGTAAAATTCATTTTCTGGTTTAAAAATGTAGCAGGGGATTTATTCTCAAGGCCAGTGAGGTTGGTAGTTGTAGTGGATGGGTTTGTTAGGGTATGGTGGAGCTGGTTTTGAAAATTTTCATTTTTAAGTTGCTTTTTTTTTTAAACCAGAAATTAGCTAGGAAGTGCCAACATTTTGTGGAGCATCCCTAAAGAACAGACTGAACACTCCTATAATCACTGCTCCGAGAATAAAAGAAATCAAAGGGAATTCCCCTCTTCTTCTGTCCAAAATAACACACACCAACTTTTATTACCTGCAGCCTACATTCAGAGCAGGAGTTCTCCAGGGAATGTTAAAAGAGCTCATCTGCCCCTCAGCTTTACACACTGAAGTCTGGTTCCACAACATCCCATCCTCAGCGACAGAACAGTGTTTCATTAAGAGTAAAGTGCTATCTTTTTACACAGGGAAAAAAAAATTACTTAAAAGCAGTAAAGGGTATCAGAGTCGTCCTGGAGGATATCAACTAGATAAGGTGTGTTAAACTTGTTGAAAATCACTTTGTATTATTTAACTGGCTGTCCCTACCACACTGAGCAAATCCAGCTAGATGCCAGGCTGGAGGGAAATTTCATGCCTTGTTGTCACAGGAAGGCTTCTGGCACGAGGACAAACACTGATGCCAGAAAAACCACTTCTCTCCTGAAGTGTCTCAAAGAAAGCTTTCCCTGTTGGCCTGGGCATGAGAATCCTTCTGGCACTCTGCTTTTGAAACCTTGCCTATCGTGCTCTGGCTGCTGGAAATAGATTGTTGATTTTAAAAGCAAACTTAAGTTTATATCAGCATTGCCAATCAATTTCTTGGTCCCTGACTGACTGTGTAAAATCAAGATTTCAAGGTCTTTTTTTTTTTTTTAAAAAAAAAAAAAAAAGCAGAAAAGGCCTCTGAGTGGGAAGGAGGCTGCAGCAGCTCTTTCCTGACTTCCCTAATGTGTGAGATGCCAGGGCAGTGTCTTGGATAGACAGAATCACCCAGGCAGCAGGGCTGCCCTTTCCTCCTGAATGTTGGTCACACTGGTCCCACAGATGCCCCGTTCATCCCACTAGGGCCAGCTGATTCAAACAACACTAACTCTACAAAACCCACTGCATTTCCAGACAGAGAAGCTGCCTGATCCAGCCAACAGCTAAAACAATACTATTTTTATATTCATGCCTACTCCAGGATTTTATGACCAAAAGTATTATTTAGGTTCCAGTAGAACATGGGAGATTCTGGAGGCTTTAGATCCAGGTCCCACAGTGAAGAATGTTTTTGGTTGAAGCTGTGATATTACTGCTCTGAAACAACCAATGGCTCAATAATTTCAAAGATCTGTTTGAGGGTTTGTTTTTTTTGTTGGTTTTTTTTGTTTTTGTTTTTTTGGTGTGCAGGCATTCAGCTGTTAGCAAGGACAACATTTTGATTCAAGTCATCCTTAGGTCATGGCAATTAATAAACACATTCTGTTCTACAATACTAAAATTGCCTAAAAATCCCCATATTTCAATAAATCAGATGACTATAAATCATGTTTTTACTGAAACAAACATTAGATAATGGGAAAAATAATTGACCACACTCTTTCCGAAGCAGACCCAGATTATTAGTGGTTATGTTAAATATAGAAATTCACATCCAAGCCATTAATGCATGCTTAAAATGCATCAATAATTCAGGAATTCTTAAGTTCAACCTGGGAAATCACTTTTTACAGATAATATATAGCACAGCACTGTTAGATCATAAGCCACCGAGTGTGAAAAAGATGGAAATATGGCCAACCCTGGCTCTTGTGCACATCAGCATAGCTCAGCACTTTCCAGAGTGCCCAGCCAGTTCTGAGGGGTTCCTGCAGCAGAGCAGCCTCTGTTTGCAAAGCTCTGCCCTCCCAAATGGAGGGTGCAGGAACTGTGGAACCAGCAGTGTGGAGATGCTACACCTGGCACAAAGCCCAGCCACACCTGGAATGGAGGAGCAGGCAGTGTTTTGTGACACTGCAATTTCCACTGAGTGCTGAGGGGAAATCTGGGAAGGCAAAGCACTCTGAGTGTCTCACACGTACAGGCACTAATAGCTCACTCCCACCATGGGGTCTGGGCTCCTATAGTTTTATCATTAAAGATTTTGGTCAGTCAACTGTGGTGGTAATTATCACATAAATTAACTGAGAGACAGGAAAATCAGAACCTAAGACAAAAAAAACCCAAAAAACACTCATCTCCAGCAACAAAGTAAAGGACTTCATTTTCCAGTGATATTTTCAAACCTAACACCAACGATGACCCAAGTTTTTTTTCTGGGATATTGCTTAGGTTACAGAAAGAAAGTCTATTAGTGAGTGCATTTACCCCCTGGTATCCAGCTTTTATCTGCTGACCTGTCAGAGTAAAACAATTTTGAAGATGTATTTTCAGATACAGGTGATTAGCACAGCAAGGAAAGCAGCAGAGTAAAAATTCTTTTTCAGAGAAGTGTTACTGCCAAGGAGTGTAGGTAGAAAGAAGGAAAAGCAAAGAACAAATCAGTGTGGGTACACTGGGCTACAGTGATCACATTGTTTTGGGTTGTGGGGATTTTTTGTTTGAGTTTGGTTGGGTTTTTTTAGATAAGGTTATTCTGTTTTAAAATACTCCATACCCTGCTCAGCTCTGCATGGTAATGTTATCTTTTCAATGCATTCAGCTGACAATGCAAATTTCTAAGAGAATCCTAAACCTTGTCTTTAGACAACTGTTTAAAAAAGGGCACCTTGAGATTTCATTGCTCCATTCCATCGCTCCAGTATGGGTTCAAATTTTATTTCTGCTGCCCTTGACAGAGTAGGGCTAATTTATTTTTATATTTTTTTTAAGATCTCCAACAGAGAAAACCTCTCCCTGGCACTAAATGATGTTTGCTGTTAGGAGGTTTGCTGTGCATTTGTTGTCTAGTTTAGGATATTTTCTGTTCATTTAAATTCCAAGTTCATCCTTCACACAAGGAAAAGACAAAATTCCCTAACTGTTGTGGCACAGATGTTATCTACATGTATCAACATGAAGGAGCCTGAAATGCTTGGAGATCACACTGGGCAGTTGCTGATATAAATGAAAGGGCACGACTCTTAGCTAATTTAATTATGTCAATCACTACTCCCTGTAAAGTAATATTCTCTCCTCTCCTTTTCCCTTCTTTCATCTCTGCTGGTCTAATGCTGTGGCAGAAAGAGGCTGAGGCCTGAAGAAGTTGCATGAACCTCTATGAACACTGGCACTGTTGCATAATTACCCCTCAGGCTGCTGAGGATGGCCAGGAGCTCTGGACACCAAGCAGGGACACCTAGAGCTGCCCAGGACAGGGACACCTAGAGCTGCCCAGGACAGTGTCCAGCCAGCTCTGGCACAGCCCCAAGAGGCCAGGACGTGCCCTGGCAGCCAGCCCTCAGTGCTCAGCCAGCCTCACAGTGGGAAATGCCTCCTGACCAGAGGGAACCCCCAGTGCCAGTCTGTGCCCCCCGTGCCCGGCGCCTCTGCTCTGTCACCAGGCACTGCTGAAAGGTCCTGGCACCCTGTCCCTCGGTGCTCAGGCACACTGAGCAGGATGCCCCTGATTCTCCTCCTCTCAGGCTAAGAGTGCCACATCAGCCTTGTCCTGGGAGGCCAGAGCGGCCCCTGAGCTGAGCAGACAGAAGGACCCACCCCGTGTGCCAGCCACGCTCCTCCAGCAGCCCAGCACACCACTCAGCTCCTCTGCCATGAGGGCACATTGCTGCCTCTTCTCACGTGCTCACAGACAGGTTTTCTTTTCCTTTTTCAGTAACAGCGCTGACATTTTTCACTACATCTCTGGTCCCCCCCTTAAGTCCACCATCCTCAGCTGTATTTCCTTATTAGTTTTACAGAAGACACCAGCCCACACTGTGAGGGTGGGCAGGCCCTGGCACAGGGTGCCCAGAGGTCCCTGGATCCCTGGCAGTGCCCAAGGCCAGGTTGGACAGGGCTTGGAGCAGCGTGGGACAGTGGAAGGTGTCCCGGCCATGGCAGGGGTGGGAGCTCTTAGTCTCTTCCAACCCAAACACTTCTTTGATACTAAAATTTCTATGAATCATTATTCTAGTAACACAACCAAAGTTCACATTCAAATCCTATTGTTAAAAAACCCCTGTGAGTGAGTGCTTCCTCAACACCCTCCCTGGAGCACTGGGCAGGCACAGAGGGAGTCTGTGACTGTACCACGCAGGATTTGGGATCTGTGCTGGAGCCTCTCTTCTGTTTTTGCACGCATGCCTCCATACTGCTGCTGAATCAGAGGCCTTTAGGGGTTAATAAACAACAAAACATAGGTTTGGAGGTTACAGAATGAAAATAATTTGTCACTGCCCTCATATCATCACAGAATGATGATACTTGGAGATGTCATATTACAGAATTCTATGTAGGAAGAAGAAAACTGAATAATTGTTAATTCTGCTGTTACTCTTCCAGGCAATGGAATTCTTAAATATCTTCCAAATGACAAAAACAAATTACACATTTTTCTTTTTGGTTTTGCTTGCTTCATGCCCACAGCACCACAGAGATGTTCCCTGACAAAAAAACACCGGATGAGCCAAGGAGATTGGATGGGATGTGAAATAAACCTGTGACATTTGGGAGAACTTGGCAGGCAAAAAAATCACCACACAAAACCCCACACAGAAATCAGACCTCCAAAACTTTTAAAAGCAGCAGCAGCCAAAGAGCTGAGATGGGCAAATTAATTCAAGTTTGAATCTAACTTCCCATTAGCAATTACCAGTTTTTCTAAGGTTGCTTTCTGTCCTGCCAGTCTCCAGTCCATACTGGGAGGTGGGAGAAGGCAGTGGGAGATATTTTTCTCTTCTACACACAGCAGCAATGGCTTGTGAATAGCATGCAGATGTTACAGTGCTTGTTTCACAGGCTGCTGCAATGATTACATGTCATTAACTAAACAAAGAAAAATCTGAAATTAAAAAAAAGGGAAAAACCTGGAAAGGAAAAATCTGTCTCAAGACACGTTTCAGTTATCACAAGCTTAGCTCACAGCCTTTGCAGCTGGGTTTGTTGCAGGCTCCCTCCACACGAATAACATCTCTAACAGAACCTGGCACACCAGAACCAAGGATAAGAAAATAATATCGAGATGATTTAAAGACAATTGTATCACAGAAAGTACTGAAAACCCCAGGGAAAATCAGTGTTTCTCTGTCTGGATGAAGTCTCTTTCTGGAATGTGTTTATTGAGATCCCACACCCCCCATGCAGGGGAAGTGTGAGTGACTCCCAAAAGCCTGAATCTTCAAACTATAGATCTGCAAGAATAAACCCTGCCAAGAACCAGGATTTACTGAGGAATTGCATAAATCTTCATGTGGTGCCTATTTATGCTCTACTGGCTTCAATCATTATGACCCCAAAAAAAAATATTTATTGTACTAAAAGATAGAGGAATCACTTTAAATATAAAAATGTGTTTTAAAGGCTCATTGTGTACAGGGCATTTGCACACTGAGAATCTCGAGTAGCACTTTAGAGAGAGTTCTCAGACAGCTGATGTACTTTACCCTGGAGTACTTCTACCACTGGTTTGATATATTTGTTTATGCATTTCATAAAAACTCTTAGTTCAATAAATGCTGCAAGATCAAATAGCATGCTTTTGAATTATGCAAAATTCTATTATACATATTGTAAATAAACTCCATGAAACATTCATCAACTTCAGAATGGTTTCATAAGGACTCTGTGCAGTGCTTCTCTTTGGTATATTTTGAGCATTACAATTTTGTTGTAGGTTAAACTTTTCCAGAAAGGAAACTACTTTGGTATCAAGACACATGCTACTCTCTCAACTGAAATACCATTTAATTTACCTTTTATGCCAAAGCATGAGCAATATAAAGCCACTGAAATGAGAAATGAAGTACAAATCACCACGTCTATCTCAGTATGTTTAACACCATTGAATTATTAACACTAGACCTGAGAATCTCCTGATATTATTGGCATTTTAATTCTTCTCTGATGTCACTACAACAGAAACTGTCTCCTGGCTCAACAACTGATCCTTTGCCCTCATTAAAAACAAACAAAAATTGCAGTCTGTGAGCACCTGTTAGCAGCGAAAGGTGGAGAGCACAGTGCTTTTCTGCTTGAAACCCATTTAGCACCTTGCATATTAAAATGTCTGATAGGACTTTGCAAGTGAATTTCACAAAGAGCAGAAAATTCAGCTTAAAAAATCCTTAGGTAACAACCCAACAAGAAGCATGGGAAAGTAAATGTACTCACACCACATAAATCTTGGGCTCTAAATACAACAGAGGATGAATTTGAATGGGTGGCAAATACAGGAGACGATTTTGAACATGAGAGTTATGCCACTGAGGAGAAACCTTCTGTCAGACTTTGTTTCTGTTTGGGTTCTGGGTTTTCTTGTCTCCTTTTGAACACTCAAAGCAAAGCACCCCCTTTTACCCCTTGCTCAGAGGATCTTCCAGTCTGCAATCACTTAAAACAGAACCAGGATGAAATTGCATAAAATCTTGCAGATATCAAAAGTCACACAATCCATAACAAAACAGAAAAGGGAATTTACTAGCAAACTCTGAAGTCACAGACACTAAAAGAAAATTTAATTCTAAAATTTCCTCTTCTGTTATACAGTACAGGCTTCCTGCTATCAGAAAGAACTCTTTTCACCAGTTTTACATTGATATTGAGGAAAAACCTCAACAAGAACACAAAAACAGCACACAAAACAACTGTTTTTTCCTTACTTTAAGAGGTAATTAGGGAAAAATGGTGTATGAAGACAGATTCCCGCACACAAATATGAGGAGATGCCTGTAACTCTTACTTTCTTCTGACAGAGAGAATTAATTACAAACATATCTAACCTCAGAAAAAAGGTTTTAAATATAACTTCTACATTATTATATTTTCTATATTTATGCAAGTATTTTGGCTATAAAAAGAAAATTATTTTAATCAAGGGATTAATGAGAAAACTTGACATTCAAATTAGCTGTTATTCAACTACAGTTGACAAGTATTTTTCAGGAAGTTAATTTAGTTTCCTTCTCTCACTCTTTTTTTTTTTTTTCCTTCCCCCAGTAACTTGTAGCAGGAGGAATTATTTTACCTTATGGGCACCGATTTTCCACTGAAGTGCAGCCAAACCCCAGTGAGCTGGTGCTGCTGAGCCCAGCCACCCACCTGTGGGTAATTTCAGCACTCACAGATGCACCAATAGCCACTGGCAGAGCTCATCTAGCACAGACTCAGGGTTCACTTCAGAGAGATGTTCTAGCAAAGCAAGAGAGTTAAAATTAAAAAAAAACAAACTAAAATCAAATATTAAAATCCAATTTAAATATCACCATTATCTATCTATCTATCTATCTATCTATCCATCCAATATTACCTCTTTCTATCCATCTCTCCCTCCATCCGCAGAGAGATGTTCTAGCAAAGCAAGAGAGTTAAAATTAAAAAAAAACAAACTAAAATCAAATATTAAAATCCAATTTAAATATCACCATTATCTATCTATCTATCCATCCATCCAATATCACCTCTGTCTTTCTATCCATCTCTCCCTCCATCCATCCATCATCTATCATCCATCCATCCCTGCATCCATCCACCATCCATCCCTCCCTCATCCCTGTCCATCCATCCATCATCTATCCATCATCAATCCCTGTCCATCCATCCATCCCTCCATACTCCATCCCTCCATCAATCATCCCTGTCCATCCATCCATCATCCATCCCTGTCCACCCATCCATCCCTCCATACACCATCCCTGCATCCATCCACCATCCATCCATTCATCCCTCCCTCATCCCTGTCCATCTATCCATCCTCCATCCATCCCTCCCTCCTCCATCCATCCTCCATCCATCCATCCATCCCATGGAGCAGCACTTTGCCCTCCTTGGCACACTGAGAAATGGCATCCTGGGTGTTTTTCTTCAATAATTCCTTGTATTTCTCCCCTTTCCCTCCCTGCTCCCATGAGTCACTCCCTTGCTATCCCACCTCACTTATTTATTTGGTTAGTTGCTTGCTAACTGCAGCTTATTTGCACTTAAAATAGTCATTATCTTCCAGCATATCTAAATAATTAGGCTAATGACAGCAGGTTTATTTCTGTTGATTCAATAATGCATCACAGATAATATCACCATCCCAAGTCTGCTCATTTAGGAGTCATTAATAAGGCCTTCCACCAAATGGCAGAGTTGGCTGGCACGCTGCATTCAAACAGAATAATGAGGATGCAGTTAGCTTTGTTTCATTTGCTCCTGAATTCTTATGTAAATGGGTTTTTTCTCCAGTGTTTCTCCATTATATAAACACCCAAATTTACTCCAGAAATGAATGAAAAACTGCCTTCTCTGTGTTCAGCTGAACTTAGGAATGTTGGGAAAAAAGCAGCAAATAAATACTGTGGCCTGTATCATAGTCTTATATTAATGATATTTATTATTGACCATATTATTATATTGATTATATCCACAAAACAGTGTTAGCCCACTCCAGGTCACAACTACTCTGGGCAGCAGAAGACACAAAAGGTTGATTAAGTCTGGGGATTAAAAAGAAAATCCCATCCCCACACAGACACCAAACTGATTGCTCCTTGATCTTTGGTCCAGAAAACACGTAAATTATAAGATCATTAAAAACATACATTCAAATAACTGGAAGGGTTGTCTGACTATAATGTATTTTAATGGTTTTTCCAGTCTTGGGCTTATAATTGAAGTTATGAAACTATCCTCAGAGGCTGCAGGAACACAGAAGGGGATCTACAAAATGTCCCAGGTTTGCTCCTGGGGGCACTGCCAGCAACAAGGAACACACTTGGTTTGAAAGCATTTCCCTTCCCACCAGCACTGCCTGGGAAAGCAGCAACTGGCTTACAGCATCATTGGTGTTGATTACTATAAAATATGGATTTTCTTCTACCATTAATTAAAAAAAAAAAAAAGAAAAGGAGGATTGGGTAGCTAAGTATCCAACCTGAGTGAAACTGCATCCCACATTACAGGACCCTGAGATGAGGTTCACCTGAAAGCCAAGGCACTGATTTCCTCCCTAAACAGATCAATAAAACATTTTGGAATCTAAAATAATGTGATCTGATTCAATTCAATAGAAAATGGCTTTCAAGAAAACTACAGCCACTTTAAAAGATTTAAATAGCATTCTTTCATCATAATTCAACTAATATCTTTTTAAAGCCACTGAATAACATAAATGCTGATTCCTGTCTTTAAATTTCCCATTATGTATTTCTAGCTACACAATTTCTGTACACAAAAAAAACCATAACCAAGAGCCACACACCAGATCCATAAATACATCTCTAATGCCACACATCAGAGCTGGTTTAACTGGATTGTGTCAGTTAAATCCCCTGTCCAACAGCTATCACCTTTAGATGTTCATGAAAGAATACAAGCACCAGTGTTGCCCACAGTGATCTGCAAAGAGGGATATCCTGCATTTTGTTGTGTAAGAAACACCATACAGTAATTTAGACAATTATTCTTAACTTGCATTTATTTTTTGCATCTGAACTATCCAGTGGAAAAGCTGTTGAACAGCACAAAAAGAGCCATGCTTTTCATGAGTCATTGACTCCATAATCCCTGCCTTATGAGTCCTATCACTAGAATATCAATATTCCAATCAATATCAGTAATAATTCCAATCTATCCTTTCTCCATTTCACTCATCTGTCACTCCTTTTCCAGGGAAAGGCTGTACCATCAATTCCCTGCCTTCCCTGCACACCAGCTCCTCCTCCCCTCTGGCCATTCCTTCCACCTTCCCTGGACCACACTTCTGTGGGACACAGGGGAACCAAAATTTGTGCACAGCAGCACATGTGAAACCAATTCCCACTCCAGCAGAGACAGGGCTGTATTTTCTGTGTTGAATGCCTTTTCTCAAAGTTGCTAAATATTCAATTTGCTTTTTCTGACAGCTGTCAAGCATGGAACTAATGCTGCTGAGAACTCCATCTGATGTTTCCAAAAAAACACTTCTGAGCAATAATAGTCACACACGCCCTCATCAAGGAAAGATTTCCATCTATTATCAAATTCTCCAAGTGAATTTTTTTCTGGCACTTAATCCTTCAGCTTTCTGCACTTTCCCCGTCAGTTTTAGTTCTGCCTGCTTGGAACAATCCTGTCTCAACAGTAATATGTGACATTGTTTTGTCCCTTTTACAAACTGAACACTGTAGATTCCCATGCACTTCCCTCCATCAAGCCCCTTCACTGCAAAAAATCAATTTATTGAAAAAAATCAAAAATCAATAAAAAATTATTAATTCCAGTGGAATTCTGGCAACCCAGTGGATTCTTTACACTTCAGCCTCCTGCTTCATGGATGTGCCCCTAAAACCTCCCCATCCCTTCTCCTCTCAGTGCTGAGATCCCAGTTTCCAGCCCCCACTACCCAAGTGTGTCTAAGGCTGCTGCTCTCCTCTGGGTCTGGCTGCATTTCCCCTGCCCTCCTTGTCTTCCCAGTGAATCCTTCTCCTCTTTCCTCAGCATAAGCTGTATCTGCCGTCTGCACCACATGGCCTTTTATCAGCAATGACTACCTGCCACACACAGGGCTGGGAGATCTTGTTTCCACTCGATGGGATTTCTTGAATAGCTGGGTCACCAAGTGGGGTTTGCCTTGTCCACCCTTCCTGCAGTGGTTCCATTGCTACTGCAGTTCAGGCAGATAATCCCCCCTCCCTAAAGAACAGATCTTTGTATGAGAACCTTCCCAGCTTTGCTGCAGAGAACATTAGTCCTTGGAATTTTGGAATTGGGCTTATTTTCATGTTAGAATATTCTCAGGTGGCCTTTCTATACATTTTAGGGCTTTTATTCTTTCCATCCTGCACTATTAGCAATGAAAGAATTATGTTGTTTTTCTCCCTTCTGTTCCTTCAGCATTGAAGCCAGAGAGCCCACAAAGGAAGGGACAAAATCTCCCTCTGGAATGCAGCATGAGTCAAGGCAGGACTTCATTCCAGATCTGAGGGAAGCAGGAGAAACATCCCACAAGGGGGAGAAGTGGGATGGAACAGAGAGAAGAGGAGTGTGCCTGGGACAGAGTGATGAAATCTCCAGAGGGTGCAGGCAAAACAGTGCTTGGGATAATTTCCCCACTTTGAACACTAAAAAGGTCTCCCAAGAAACCAGAGAGGCAGAGTTTGAATACCAGGAATGAGCATTGATGAGGAGGATGTTTACAAGGATCTGCATTTGGGACCAGTGTTCTGGAAGAAATAATTTATTGACATCTGGAGACCGAGCCACAGTCAATTTAAATATGGGCCATTTTCTTTAAGAATATGAATCATGAAAAACTTGTCTCCTATTACATCAAAGAGTCTTTCAGGGAAAACTAGATGATGATACAAATACCCCTGAACCTACCGAGGATCAGTCTATTCCATTTAACTGCACATCAGTTGGTACAAAATATTAGTATTTCAACAAGCAAACTTCAGAGCTGCTTTACAGGAACTCTCTGCAGAATGTTACTGCTCTCTCCCTCTGATACCCAAAAAAGCTGAAGAAAAACCCAACTCTAATATTATTCATCAAGTTATGCAGATGCAGGTTTCCTGTGGTAGTTAAACATCAAGTCTAAACAAGTGGTTTTTTATCCACAACTTATCAAACACAGAGTGTGCTGTTCTGAGCATACCTGGAGCTTTTACATCGAAATCCTCCTGAAAACATTCCTTAAATAAACAGTCCTGAGTCAGTCATAGGAACTTGTATTGAGCTGCCATAAAAACACTTGTGTACTATCTGCTTTCATTACTTTTAGTGGGTTTATTGTCTTATTAGCTCTCATCATTGTTTCATTTCTCCAGGTGAGTGTTATTTGAAGCCCAATGATTCATGCATTCAGAATTTCTGCCTTGAATGACACCGATATCTCCACAAAGCTGATTCTGCCCTGGTCCATCCAGCTCCCATTGTCAGATTATCCCACTGTTTTAGCAGAAGTGATCCCCTCAAAGTGTGATCAGAGCACAGAGGGCAGTAGAGCCCACTCCCAGAGATGGGGCTCCTGCCACTTCATCATTTCCCCCTAACTTTAGATTGAATCCTCTGCAGATCTTGCTATTTACATGAGAGTTTTGCATAATTCTATTTCACATTTTTGCTGCTAGGTTTCATCCATGGTGCTCCTGCCTCCTGTATGCTTTTCTTTACTGTTGTACTCTCTGTTGTACTACTAGGGACCAAGGTGCAAAAAAGCTTGTCAGACAAAACAAGGCCTATTGCCTGCAGGAAAAAACTTGTAACCAGAAAATACAAATATTTGGAAACCATAACTCATGCTGAAATTTTCATTTGGGTTTCAAGGAATCTGAGTGGCAAAGAAATTGATTTGTTCTTCAATATCCTAACCTGGCTTACACAAAAGACAGAAAAACCATCTTAAATTATTTTGTCTCTGCAATTTCTATTACTTGTAGGCTGTGCGGATCTAAAAATCAATAGCACACAACATCTTGGTCTTGAAAAAAACATAATTTGTGAAGGATTTCAGATCAATTTTTTTTTCTCAGTGTAGGCCCAATAGATATATTTTTTCTATAACTGTGTCATTTAACTGTGTAAACTATCCTTCAAGATAAGGGAAGAAACCACCACAACAACAAACTCTCCAACAAACAAAACCACTCTGCCCGTGCTTCTCCATTCTTTCCTAGGTGTGCTCATGAAAGTTCCTCTGGGGTGCAGATGAGGAAAGCAGAAACTTCCCAGTGAAGAAAACCAGAGTATTATAGGTGTGGCAGGGGTAGGGTTAATTTCCATCACAGAAGCCCATGTGGGGCTGTATTTTGGATTTGTGACTAAAGCAGTGCTGATAAGGGTGTTATTGCTATTGCCAGGCTGTGGCTGAGCAGTATTTGCACAGCATCAGAGTTGTCTTTATTTTTTTTAACTCTTCTTCTTTTTCCTCTCTCTCCCCTTAATCAGTGAGCTGGGGCTGCACAAGGATTCAGGAGAGCACAAAGCTCTCACTCTGCACACACAGACAAGAGCTCTGCTCTTTGACACATTGCCCAAACTTGCCCTGATTAGTGTTCAATGGGTTTTGGTAGGTCACAGACAAACTGCTCTCCTTAATGCATTAACAGATGCAAATATATTTCAGTAGTGTAAAAGATGAAGGGTTAACTCCTTGGTGAGAAATCCCACACTGCTGAACCCCCATGGTAGGTTCTAGAATGCTCCACAGTGCAGTGAGCTCCTAGGAAGGCCCACAGTCAGAAGCAGTTCTGGGAGGTACATCTCAGTTTCTGATACTAAACACTCCTGAAGGAAAAGTAAATGCTGCCAAATACAAATCTATTTTGCCAAACTCCTGTTGTTTCACCTGTTTAAATTCCTCAAATGATGCAGCATGAGGATAAACTTTTCATTTTACATCAACAGATCTTTCTTACTCCCCAGAGCTCTCCTTCCTCCCTGGAGATGCATTTTCCAACTGCCGCCCCATATCCAAAATTTAAACACCTATCAGTTACATTATTTCTAATACATCTTGCAGGAGAAATAAAAATTCCCACAAAGGCTGTTGTTTATTGGTTGTGCATGTGCTACACAGGAATTACACCACAACACAGACTTGTGAGCTCAGTAACTAACCTCAAATGGAATGGTGGGACAAAAAGGAAATGAAATTTTTCCCACCTCTAAATTCCTGCCATCCAATGCTCCTGTTCATTTCCATGAGCAGTAAAAACATTCCCCTGCTGGAAGAGGACCAGGCTGTGCCCAGGGATGCTCAGCAGGACCTCAGATCAGGGCACAAAGAGACATCTACAGTGGCATTAGATGGACTCTGAGTGCTCTGTGTGCAGGGATAGTGATTCCCCACTGACCACAGCCCCAAGTGACCACATTTGGACCCTGAGGTATCAATGAAAGGCAACTCCCTGGCAGAGAGTAATGTGCTCTGACTCCATGATTCAGAAAGGCTGAACAAATGCTTTATTAAGCTATACTATATTACACTAATACTATACTAAAACTATACTAAAGAGATACTATACTATACAAAAGATACTAAAGAAAAACCCATACCTGTCTGAGACAGTCGGGACACAGCTTTGACCCAGTTGGCCAAGGAATCAAAAGAACCCTCAGCAGAATCCAATTAACCAAATCACTTTGGGTAAACAATTTCCATAACACATTCCACATGTGCAAAAACAACAGGAGCAGCGAATAGAGATAATTGTTTTATCTTCTCTTTGTGCTTGTCACTGCCTTCCCAGGAAAAATCCTTGGGAAGTTGTGCTTCCTGCTCTCTGTGAAGAGAGCTGTGGCTACACCTGAGGGACCTCACTCTGACCTGAGGGACCACTCTGACCCTGAGTGACCGCACTGTGACCCTGAGGGACCTCATTTTGGGACCTCACTCTGACTCTGAGTGGCCACACTGTGACCCTGAGGGACCTCATTTGGGACCTCACTCTGACCCCGAGTGCCGTGCTGAGGTCCAGGGCTCTCCCTGTCCTTGGCCAGCCTTCCTGCCCCAGCCAGGCTCAGGCTGCAGCCAGGATGGAGCAGCACTCACTGTGGCACCAGCTGTGTTTCTTCCAGCAGCACAGCCCAAAACCCAGAGCAGCTTGGCCAGGTTTAAAAATTTGCTGTGCAGAACTGCCCAGGTGCCTGCCGTGGCTGCACCTCCACCCTGCAGAGCCAAAAAAAAATTGCAGAAGTCTGTAAGCTCTTCAAAGAAAAGGGGATCAAGTGTATATCTTCATGAAAGGATGGGGACACCCTTGGCATGACCCAGATCATCACTAGGAATGTCACATTTCAATTAGCTTTGCCCTGTGCTGATAGGACTTTGCATATCACACACTTTCCATGCACATTTAATAACTGCAGGATTTTCTTAGAGAAAAATTTCAAATTTTATGAGACCGGAAGGAGCATGAAATTATATGGTCTCTTTCACTGTTAAATGAAAAAATCATTAAGAATAAAAGTTACTGGATTAGAGGCAGAGCAGAGGAAAGATGGCCCAAGAACGTAGGCAATGATTTGGGATTTGAGAAACATGAATTCAAATCCTAGCTCTGCTATAGTCCTTCTCCTGGCACATCACTCAGGCTGCTCAATTTTCTGGCTTCTCCTTCTGTAATAAAGAGATAATAGCACATACTAATCTCACAGGAATATTGGGGCTTGATATCTCTTAAATGCCACGGAGCTGTGGAAATGAACTTGATCAAAACCCCCTTAATTCTGCAATCTGGAGAATATCCAGAGTGCAAACAATTGCCAGGAAAGTATTTTGGCTGTTTACATGCATGTGGAAATTTTCATAAAGTCTGAGTAAGAAAATGTCTGCACTGTGATGTTTATGAAGGAAGAATCTCAGTGGTGTCAGAAAACAGGCTGCTGTGTACAGTAAATTCACAGGCCCACGCCAGGCTGTATTTAACCCCTAAGGCTTTTACTTGGTTAACTCAAAACACCACTTGGAAAGATGGAGAATTTAGAAAGTTCACAGAAGAATACATCAGAAAGAAATAGGGAGTTTTTAAAAGAGAGAAGGAGAGTTTCTAAAAGAGAAGAAGGAGAAATTAGGAAATTGTTACAATATTTCTTTACATGCACATTTGTAGACAGCCAAGGAAAAATTACAAAGCTAATTTTAGTTATAGAGTTATAATTTGTGACAATGTACAGTGATATTTCAAAAAAACCCTCGTGTTAGGAGTCTGCCTCTTGTTTTCAAGATGTCCTATTTGATTTCAGTGAGCCTTATGCTCCTGAATTTGCTTTGAGAGAGTAACTTCAGCTGCCCAAATAAATACAGAAATCACCTGCAGCAGTGATAAAGCACGATCTAAACAAGGACAGCTCCTTTATTTCTGTAGGAAGATCATGGTTTCAGCGAATTGAGCAGCAGGATCACCAGTAAATCACAAGTAGACCACTGATACTCTGGTTTGTAGCCCTTTCACCATTCAGGAAATGACAAATTATAGCAGTGGTTTAACAGTGACTCCTATAAACCTGCTCCCACATAAATGCTCATTTGTCAAAAAAAAAATGGTCATTTGACTCATAAAAACTTCACATTAATGACAGCAAGAAAAAAACCCACAACATTTTCTTCCCTGATGGTAAATGAAACCTTGGAACATGCAGCCTTAAAAAACCCCAAGCCCACCAAATTAAACAAAAGAAGTATATTTAGCTCCCTAAACAGCAAAGCACATATCTAGTGAAACAAATCTAACTAATGGAAAAGCAATATTACAAATCAGCCACCTAACACTGAATTACCTCGCAGCAGCACTAGGAAAAAAAAAAAAAAGATAAGCCCAACACAGGTCAGGCTCAGCTACTCTAGTTAAGCTTTTTCTGAAGCAAAAACATCCATGAGAATATTCTGCTGCTCATCATTAGGAGCGGGTAAATGCCTCACTGCTCCTGGTCCTTAATGAATTCCTACAATAACTGTTGAAGATATTTGAAGATATTGCAAAACAATAATGAATAATATGACAGTGGAGCAGATCCTAACAACTAAACAGTTCCCCATCCTAGCTGAGATAAAGTAATGGAGCAGAACTTACTGCATCATTTACGTTGTCTAACTACCATTCTTCATCCCTTTTTTACTGTAATTTGCACATATCAGTAATTCAAAGTGCTGCAATTTAAAAAATATTCAACTCTCTAGACTAATACTCTCATTGAGACTGCATCAGAATAGAGAGAGATGAATAAAAAAAGAATACCATCATTAATTCTTTTTTTCTTCTATATTTTTTACAATAAAGTTATAATATTGGTCTCTTTCTAAAAGAATTGTGCTATTTTATAATAGGTCTCTTTCACAATTATTTTTTTTCTGTGCCTCTCACGTGGAAATCCCTGGATCACATTAAACTCCTCAGACTCCTCTATGGCAGGCTATGATGTTTAGGAAAATAGATGTATTTTTTTAACAATTTTTCAAGATGTGTTTAATGAGGGGGAAAAAAGGACTCATAATTCCCTATAATATTTTCAATGCAATTACAGCTGTTTCTCCCTTATTTTGTTCTGCAAGGAAAACACAGCTCACTCTAAAATTAGAGAAAAGGGGTTTAAATGCCTTTCTTTCACTGGCTTAATAAGCCCTTCCTGCAGGTGCCTCTGCATCACTGCCAGACTGCTCTGCAAGGTAAGACTGGAGAGCAAAAGCCTTTTAGCATAGATGTCTTTCCATCCAGCAGGGTTTAAAACATGGACAGCCATGGCAGACCTTCCAAAGGATGAAGCTGTCAAATTAACATGAAGCAGCACCCCTGGCTCATCCTTTCTCTGTTACTTTAAAATCTCCTAGTCATGGAAAGGTGTTACTCATAAACAAGATCACTTAATTACAGTGTGTTTATCAAATTATGGAACAGCTGTTGCTGCATGCACAACCTGAAGAGTAGGAAAGAAACAACAGAAGGAGCAAGATTTGTAGAAACTTTCTGCCAAACACTGAAACACTTCTGATTTTTTTCTTTTCTCAGAGAACTCCGGTGCAATACCAAAGGGAAACGTCTTGTTTGCCAAAGGATTGCAGTTTCAGGCAAGGGAGGTGTGTAGGGGAGGGCAAAGCACAGCAATTCATCTTTCAGAATAAGCTCAGAGAAATGTGCCCCAGCCCAGCTGAGCTCCCCTTCCCTGCCAGCACTCACAGGTCAATCCCAGCTCCTGGGTCCCACCTCGGGCTGGGATAGCACAGCCAGAGCAGGGTGCTGCTGCCAGCACTGCCCTGTGCAGTGTCCCCACCTCAGGGAATGTCACTTGATCCCCAGGCAATGGGAAAACCTCTCCACACCAGGGAGTGAAGACTCTGCTTTATCTGGGTTTTCCACCCATTTCTGCTACAGACCCCCTGCCAGTCACTATTTGTCCTTGATTTCCCACTGTATATTTGGAACAATTCTATCTCCTCTGCCTGTCATGTTTATTTTCAGTGGTTTTCTGGAGCTGTCCTCTATTGCTTTGTTTACTGGTTTGCTCAATGCACTGCAGCTTTGCTGGAGTACTGGAGGCATTACTGGACCATTAACAGAAGGTCAAACACCCAAATCCATAGGCTGTGAAACTGAATTTTAAAATCCAAGATTTCTCTAGTTAAAACTAGACTTACCTCAACAGATTTCCCTATCAAAATGAAACAGGAAAACACTGCAAAGCAACTATAGCTAGGAATTGAACTGAAATTCAACCCAAGGACACTGAACACAAAATTCACTTATTACAAGAGATTTTGAGAAGGAGCAGATATTCATTTCAACACCTACAATTCCAACACCTTAACACCTGTGTGCTGGACTGGAATTTCTGGTTTGAAATGCCTTTTTCAGGCAGGGAAGGGGACAGAGCGTTTCAGCAGTGTGGTAGCTGTGCCCCATGTCCCGGGGGTGAGGAGGGCATCCCGCCCAGCCAGATGGAGCTGCCAGGAGCCAGCTCCCATCCAGAGCTGTTTCCAGGCAACACTGGGGCTGGGGCTGAGCCTGCTGACACAGGGACCCCTCAGCTGATGGAGAGTGCTGCTGCTGGGTTATGGGCACCAGGAAAATAATCAACAAACCATGCACGTGGAGCTTCGGGAGCGTGAAACCTTCCTCAGGTTCCAAACGAGCATTTTCTTCTTCTTTCTTCTTGTAGGTCCCCAAACCTCTGCTTTAGCTTGCTGAGGGAAAAATGAATCTCTTTTCCTGGAAACTGGATTTATAGCTACTGAGGCACTGTGTTCACAGCCAAATTAATGTGAGCTTCCTCAAAACATGCTGTGATTATCTCAGGGACTGCTGTCTCCCCTGGGCTGGAAACCCCAACCTACTTCGTGCAATTTTTACCAGAATTTTTCTAACAAAAGCTGTCAATTGCATCAAATTCTGCTAAGGGCTGTAAGGTTATTCTGTGCTAGAAAATACTGTTTGTGACAGAGGAAAAGCTGAAAGCAACAAGCATGCTGAGCATTACAGAATTGATTTAAATCTATCCTCAAGATGAACAGGCTTTTTTTTCATCCAGTAAGCCAGGCAGTCTTTTTGAAATAATGAAATCTTATTTCAAAGACATTAGGAGGAAGATTGTGTTCAGTGTAGGAGAATAAATGCAAAACTCTTCTTTTTTTTCTAGCAAGGACTGTGTGTCTAATTTTTTCAGTGACATGAAACTGTGTGTTGGGGCACAACTCAGCTTCTCCACATTAATACAGTGGAACAAAAAAGTGAACATAGTCTATTATTTTGTCAATACCCATATGCAACACAGAACAAAGAAGAGTGTAATTATAAATGTATATAAATCAAAAATATATTCAGCCTAATACAAAACAAGCCATGCTCATTATCTAATACAAAATATCTGAGAACTGGAGTTTATTTCAAGCAGAGGATTATTATTAAGAAGTATAAAATGCACATCTACCACACATTACACAGTTTTGTCTGACACTTCTGCGTTTACCATAAGTATAGAAAGCTTTACCCTGAATAAAAATTGCTTAATCATTATTGGTTTTATGTAAGTGCTACAAAGAAAAACTTCAATAAAGAATAAATTCCAAGTATGAATGAGCAACAAGTGTTTTGGAGTTGAAAGCCTCTTCTCAGAAAGGGAAAAGGCAAAAAATTAATCAGCACAAATACTTTTTTCACATGCCCTATAAATTTTGGAGCTTAATTCATTATATTCCCTATTCTGACTTTATAGAGAGCATTTTCTAAAGGACAGCATGATGAATTAATTATCCAGAGCTGTTCTGAGGGCAAAAAGTGTGAGTAATCTGTACGCAAAGTAATCAGCCAAAGGTGACACAAACACGACAGTGACACAACCCAAACACGCACAAGGGAAGCAAGAGAAAATCACTTTAACCTACAGCCAGAACCAGGCAAGATTCTTTCCTAAGGATGTCACTGCTCACTGAAGACTAAAACCCTCAGACCCTTCACTTGTGCTCTATTAGCCTGGCGATGCAGCAAGCTGGAGAGTCCCAGGGATTGCTGCATTAATTGTAAGAGCACAGGAGACATCTGGAAAAATCAACAGGCAAGACAAAAACCCAGGGACTTACTGAGAGGAGGCTCTGCTCATGGAAACAATAGGCACCACTCGCATGGGGCTTCTGTGGAGTTTCCTGGAGAGAGAAAATCACATTCTTAGTGGGAATGAGGGATCAGGGCAGCTCCTGCTTGTGCCCTGCCCTCACAGAAAGATCCAACAAAAATACAATTGTTAATGCACTGCTTGGGCTGTCACTGCACACACTGGTGGGTCAGAAGTGTGTTTTTATTGTAGTGCAAAGCCAAACAGAAAAACCTGGTTATCAATTCACAAGCGTGATTTTATTATTTATTACACATTGTATGGACAGTAAATGTGTTCAGACGGTTTGCAATGCATTTGAAACCAAAAACCTATGTTTTCATTGCAAATTTACCAACTAAAATAGACATTACTAAGCTATAACTGTAAATTTTCCCCAGCACAGGTTTCTGTTTCAATAGGAACACACCACTGTAATTTGCTTTTTGTGTATCCTTCAATTGAAAATTTGCAGCATTTTTGCAAAAGAAAACTTGTCATAAAATGCATAACCAAAAGGGGGGCTTTCAAAATATACTTTACCAGCACATATTTGGGAATTCCAATAGGGTAACACTCTATTCCATGCCATTCTTATTAATGAACAGCTGTGACATGAAATATTTTACTGATTTATTCACTGAACTCTAGCAGGTACAGTAAGCTCAGCCATGTTTTACCTAACACATTCTCCCTACATGCATTTTTCATTTCCACGTGCAAATGGTATTACAGATTCTTTGATACAAATACTCCTGAAAATAGAATTGTTGTTCATATTTTGAGTCTCCAAAGATAATACACACTTTGGTCAGAGAATAATCAAATCATTCTGTGAGTAAATCTAATATACTTTTTATCCACTTCAGTAAAATTCCTAGTAAACATATTAGGTATTTTTTCACAAAATATCCTGTCCTTTATATGTGGTATCACTTTCAACAAAAATAAAAAAATAAATAATTTTTTTAAAAAATTCAGTGGAGTTTCTTTCTAATGCAACTGAGAAAAAATGGGAACAAGAAGCAGCAGTAGCAGAAAGGCGCAGGCTCTATAAACACGTCAGGCAGCATTGCAATGATCACACACCCTGATAAAAGAACTTCAGAGTTTGGAAAGATGACAAGCAGGAACACCAAACACTTGAATTTCTGTCTCCTTGGAGCTGGGACCATCACTAGGGGAGCATCTCTTGGAGTTGAGAGCTAACTTCACACTGATGCTCTCAGCAGCAATGGCAGCTCCCTGACTGCCCAAACCCTCCCAACAACAAATTTCTGACCTGAACACACAAGTTTCTTTTTATTTATGTGTTGTTGGGCAAAAGCAAGAGTGGCACACTTAGAACCTGTCACTCTGTACAGATTTCTGCCCACCCAAGGGAACACCCAGCCCTGCTGGGCATTGCAGGCCCCCGGCACCACCAGCCAGCTCAGGGCAGCTCCTTGTGCAGGGCAAATCCCAGAACATCAGTGACATTCCACCACCTACCCCAGGCAGGTCAGAATTTCCAGGGCTTGTACAGACTGAAATGATCTGCCTTACCAAGCACACTGAATTTGTTACCCAGCTACTCTGGCAATACCTACACAACCAGCAGGATTTCAGGCACATTCACATGACTTTATGAAGCAACTTTCAGTAGAAGGAAATACTGGAAGAAGCTGGAAAATGCCAGTAGTTTTGTGTGAAAAACCTCCACTGTAATTGTGATAAAACCTTATTTACAGGCCTCAGGATAACCTGGCTGGCTCTGGATTTGGGCATTACACCTTATTCTTCACACTGACACGAAATGCCATTGAGAGCTGCCCACACAGCCACAAGCAATCCTGCGGAGAAACACCACATGCACATCTCCAGTGCTAAATTTCCTTTTCCACAACTGCCATAAATTGTGGCAAAACACGAAACAGGCAAGTTTTGCACTCCAATGACTGAGAAGTAAATTCCCAATCAGGCAAGTTTTGCTTGCAGCTGGTATTACAACATCTGCACGTGGCAGGCACACAAAGAGCAGCAGAACCTGAGCACAGCGCTCCCGCTCTGCTCAGAGACCAGGGAAACTGCACAGGCAGCTGGAGGGAGTCCAGCCGAGTGTGTAGGGAGAAGTTTGGCACAGATGATGATCTATTAAGATTCACTTAAAAACAAACAAGTGTTTCCAGGTGAAAGTGTCAGTACTGAGACACCCCAAGGGCTTCTCACTCAGGGCAGCAGCTCAGGCAGCCCCAACAAGCTGAGGTTGTTTGTGGGAACCCAGGGCACCAGGAATATTTCTCTGTGTGCCCTGGGGTGCCCTGACCCCCAGGGGAGCACTGACTGTGACCCTCATTCATGGAGAAAGTTTCTTAGACTTCAAGATAGACCAGAATCCACAAAAATGTGAAATAGATTATAGAGAGTAGTGTAGGTGTAGCACTTAGGGGGAAATTTAGGTTTGGGGACTTTGTTGTGGATGGAAGCAAGATGGAGGGCACAGGGTGTCGTCCTGGGCTTCTTCTTCATGCTTTTTCTTTCTTCTTCTTTATGGGTTTGGGTGGCATTTTGTAATTGGATGGAAAAATCAGCATTGCGGGCTTTTGGGGACCAGTTATTGGGTTAAAAGGGGAAATAATCCAGGTGTCAGTTCTTAATTGGATAGTTGAGTCTTAAAAGACCTTGTAACAAGAGATTGTTGGCCATTTTTTGTGGTGCTTTTGTGCTTTTCCAGTGCACTGAGCCTGATGTGGACAGTGTGCAAAACTCTAGATAACATAACAACAAACAAGAACCCGAAGACCCAAAAAAATCCAGGGCATCTCTCTCTCCTGACACAAAACTGCTCCAGGAGGGTCTCCCCCGACAGGGGAACCCCTGGCAGGGCCCAGCCTGAGTCCCAGAAGTGGGGAATTGGCAGCAGGTACCCCAGCAGTTGTTCTGCAGGGTCACTGAGAGACAGAGCCCCAGGCCATGCAGGCTTCAAAAATATCACCAGAGCCAAGCATTCCAAGAGTATCCCAGACATGTTATTATTTTCCAGTAGAAGTGGCTTCGTTAAGCATTATGTTAAAGAAAAAAAAAATAACCTAAAGCAATAATAAAAATCACTACTAATACATATATACAATTACTAAGTCTGACTTAACATCTACTGCTTCAGAGCTTTATCAAAAGCCGTCTAAATTGATCTAATCAGATATTTTTTAATTCTGTTCTAAAAATGCAATTAAACAATGATATCTCTTGCTGCAAGTTAAAAGCCATTCCCTTTAGATAACAACCAAATACAACAAGCAGTGAGTTCTGCCATCATTAGACTTCTAACCATATTACTTCTATTTTGAGGCTTTTTTTGTTTGGTCTCAGTTTAATTTCCTGTCAGCCTTACAAGAGATTTCTAATGTTTGGGCTGTAGGATATGCTCTGATTAAAAATAATCTTCCCAATTACTGCCTGGCACGACTCTACTGCCACATGCACTCTGCCACTGGCTTCTGCATTTCTGTCAGCAGTAATTGTGTCTGTAGCTTCTAACTGTAAATGAAAACCCAGGGGGCATATTTGGGTTCCAGTTTCCTTTGCCCAGCCATATCTTTTAATTTGCACTGTCTGTCAAAAGGAGATGTTTGTAGGCACTAAAAGGAAATCCTCAGAACATCAGGTTAAAAAAAGGGAAAAGGAGAAAAAACAAAATGCAACTGGAATATGATAAACCACATTTGATATTTATGCCAGGATACTCAACACAGAGCAGTTCACTGCCTTGATTAGCCTTAGAAGAGGGGACTGAAACCATTTACTGAGCATTTCTACCTGCACTTTATTACCATTAAATTTAATCCTGAATCTTAAGCATCACCTTAGTATGGCTATTTTTTTTTAAATTCAGTCATTACAATGAATACTTTACAGAACAGCATTTCCGAGCACAATGGAAACAAAAAATGATTACTTCTCAGGCTCTGGGGCCTGACCTCAACTGTGCCATGGGGTTTCCATCTCCAGCCTGGCTGACCCTCAGACATGGCCTCTGACTACACTGCCCTCCTCTGCAGCCTTTGGGTTCCTGTGGGGACTCCAGACCCCAAGGGTCCCCTTGTCCCCCTCCATCCCAAGGGGCTGCTGCTCCTGGAGTCCTCAGGTGGATCCTGGGGCTGTTAGTGTGATGCCTTGGGAAGGCTGGCCTAGAGCAGAGGCTGGGCAGAGCTAAAGGATAAAGCAGGGATTTATTAGAAGGCCTCAATGGATCCACCTTGGGCAGCACAAGGGCCAAAGATGAACCAAGATGAATCAAAGATAAACCAATATGGTCACAAAATGGACAACTGCTCACGGGGTCTCTCACTGTGATCAGCTCTGCTCCATTTGCAGATTGGAGTTCATTGTCCAGTTACAGCTTTAGCTTATGAAGTCCCATCCTTGTTTTTCTCTCTCCAGCCCACGGTGTTTGTGCTCTTGGGCTGAGATTTGGATCATTTGTCCTTGGTGCCCAGCTAGAGCAGGAATTGTTTTGTTTCCCTGCTCTGTGCAGAGAGCTCACCATCCCCTCATATGAAGCCCAGACCCACACACCAAAGCAGCTCAGAATCTGCAACATATAAAAGCTAAAGCCTGAGGCATCAAGTGGAGCTCCTGTCTCAGGAGCTGGCTGTGCTCTCCAGACCCAGCTGAACCAAAGCAGCTCAGAATCTGAAACATATAAAATCTACACCTGAGGCATCAAGTGGAGCTCCTGCCTCAGGAGCTGGCTCTGCTCTCCAGACCCAGCTGGGCTGTGCTCCCTGGGACAGCCCAGAGCTCCCGGGAGCTGCCCCAGGCCTGGGACGCCTGCACCGGGAGCCATGGGGCTCAGACCTGGCCCTCAGTGCAGCCACAGCCACAGGGATGTGCTGGATGCATGCTCAGACCCTCTCAGGTTCCCTTTTCCTCCCAGCAGTGATGGAGAGGTGGCCCCATGTCCCAGGGAATGCTCTGTGTGACAGGAGCAGGGTGGGATCAAGGTGCCCTGGGGCAGAGAAGATGGAAGGACAAAGCACCAAGCACAGGCTGTGCCCAGTGGAGATGGCACAGAAGAAACTCAAGGAGAAGAAAAAACACCTGATAGAATGTCAGGAAGGGAGCTTTGTGTGGAAGGGAAAAAGCACAACAAACTACAGGTGCAGGAATGCACGAGGGATCCATGGGGTACTGCAAAGGGTAACAGCACAAAGACTATTGAGAAGACAGTTGCAGTTATTGCTAGAAACAAATATTCTCTATAAAATGAAGACTACTGTAAAATACTCAGAAAATAATTTTCTATGAAGTCTCAGTCTCTGATCTTTCAAAATCGAGTATTTTTTTTGTCTCAAAATGAAAATGGTACACAGCACATTTGGAATCCAAGGGATGCAGAGAGCATATTTTTGTACAAAGGAATCATGGAAGTCTTTGTGATGGGAGGATAAACACTGAGATTTGGTGAATGTGAGCAGGGATTTGTCCAAATAGCACTTAAAATTGAATAGCTTCTCTTGGCATAAGAACTGATTTGAAATATTAAATGCAAATGTTAGTGCTCTGCACTGTGTTTGCTGGTTGATGCTCTATTCTGCATTGTTTATTTCTGTACATGAGGCCAGACACTGGAAAGGTGAGAACAGACTCAATCTCGTCTCTGTCCTGAACCTTTGTCACAGCTCTCCAGGTGCTTCCTTTTGGAGGGCTCTGCCCCTCAGTGCAGGTTCTGTGCAACAAAAGCCTGGTAACAGAGAACTTCAACACATCAACTGAAAGGTCTGTGCAGTGGAGACTGTGACCACCACTGCCTTCACAGCTGCATGGTGGTACAGAGAGAAAAGGCACAGATCTGTTAAAATATTACTTTCAAAAGATTGTAAAAGCTGGGTAAGAAGGCCTTCATGCCCCTCTGAGCCCTCAAGGGCAGCAGGGCTGCACGTGCTGCAGCACAGAACTAGACTGGGATAACCTCAAGCTATCCTTGCTTCTATTTCTATATCTTACCTGAGATAAAACCATCATGCACAATGTATATCCCCCTACCTGGGACTGAAACTGCCAGAAGGTTTAAATAAATACCTGCTTTTTTAAAAAAGAAGGCAAGCCACTGAGTTAAAAAGGGTTACTCCTGCGACTGAGGCCATGTGGATGTTTACATATTTACTCAGCATAAAACCTGTAGGATTAAGTATAGCAGCAAACATATAATGAAGCTGAAAGGATTGTGGGTCTCTTACAAAAAAACCTTTCAGAATTTTGGCTGCAGAGACAGCTCAGAGGCAGAGCCTCAGCTGTGGGAGAGTCAGCTCCTCTGCCAGTGCAGGGAAGGGGCAAAGCCCAGGGCACAGAGTTTCCCCATCCCTACTGCCATCGTGACTCTTACGAGTCCCAAAGCTTTTCTTCTCATGTTCTTTGTTTGTTTGTTTCTCCACACTTGTCTACAGCACAGACTGTTCTGCCCCACGAGCAGGTAGAAAATTCCAATACCTGCAGTGCTGCTCCCATGTTAGCCATGGCAACATACAGCTGTGCCTGCCAGACTGCGCTCACTCACTCATTCCAGGGAACAACGTGCTCAAAGGACGTGCAGGAATAAAAAAAAATCATTTGAAAAAGGCTTAACTGTCCTCATCTGCCACTAGAGAAGTCCTCCCACCAATTCCAGTGGTGAGCTGTTAGCCCTGAGCACCTTGCTCCTGACAAACACTGAGAAGCAGGAACATTGCACTTCCAGAACACAGGCTTTGCATTCTGCATTTTTAAACTAGTGGCTCTCTCATCTATCACAGGTCAAGACATAAATCATGCCTCTATAAGCAATGCAGTTTGGAGAGAAATAGCCCATGTAGAGAGAAGAATGGTAAACTTACCTACTTGTTATTATTTTTTAACAGAAATTTTGACATCGCTTAAGAAATGTAGGTGTTAATAACATTTGAAATCAAGGACTGGAATAAGAAAAAATAAAAACAAACCAAAGCCCACCAGTTTATCCAACAGCTTTGTGATTTATGACACAATAGTTCTTAGAGAAATAGCACAACTCTAGGCTACATCTCTGAGCCCCAACAGAAAAACAGTAGTTACAGGGTCCATCGTATTCCACAGACTGAAGCATGTCTCTTGTGGACAAAGCAAGGAAAAAAAATCTCATTTGGGTAGACACACCAAATTTCTGATCCAAAGACATGTCTATCACCACAGAAAATAAAAGCATCAATTCACATGCTGGGGACAGAGGGGTGGGATGGATCAGCTGACAAACACCAATCTCCAGGAAAATGGACCTTTGTAAGGTCACCAGGGCTTGCAGGGGTCCAGCCTTCCCCCGGATATCACAAACCATGCTGGAGGCATCCCCAGCCCGTGGCACCCACCACAGGCCATGGCTGCACAGAGGGGAGAGGTTCCTGCACCCTTGGCACAGGGGCATTTGTAGTTTTATCAAAAGGGTTCCTACTGTTCATGCAGAAAAATCATTTCAGTCTGAAAAAAGGCAAAAATAAAATAATCTAAGCCTGGCATGTTTGGAGATTTACTCCTGCTACATAAAATGACTACAACTGATTTCAAAAGACAAGTTAGTGTTTGTTTTATGCAACACAGGAGAGCCTTGGGCCAAAAGAATTATTTATTGTTGTTGCTCCCAGCTGGGTGCAATTTGACAATGATTACAAAATGTGAAGTCACAAAGAGGGAGCAGTCCATGCAGATCCCACGCTGGAGTTGCTCTCCTCTGATCAGAAAGAAAAAAGGAGAAAGCTCAGCTCTGTCAAGCAGCAGATTTTCCCCAAGAGTAGCATGACTTTCCACGGGAGAAAAAAGGGGCAAATATATAAATGATGCAACTCATATATGTCAGTGGGAAACTCTTAGGGCCAGATTGGTTATTTGTGTGTTGCCCTGTTCTTCTAAGTTCTTCTAAGCTTTCTGATATTTACATTCTTGTAATGAACTTTCTCACATGCTTTTCTCTAAACAATTATTGTTTTACATTCTTTTCTGGAGGAGGAGAAATTTGATGGACTGTTGGTTTGTCCATTGTCATTGGAGAGGTGGCACTGTCATCCTCCAATCCACTGTCACTTTTGGAAATCTATAAATATTAAAGTCAAGAATTAAACTGCCCTTCTTTTTGCCTTAAAGATTCCAGTGTCCACATTGTTTTATTTCATGTTCTGTAGCGACGTTTGTGGATAAATAAAAAAGGTGAGTATTTCAAACAAGAGCTCTTTCAGCAGGAAAAGGACCAGATCACACATTTCTGTTTTGTGTAAACATCACACATTTCTGACCAGCTCCACACATTTTTCCTTCCTCCATGCCCTTCCCCAGCAGCCCAGGAGAATCCCAGCCTGCAGGCAGTGGCTCCCCCTCCATCAGTCCCAGCATCAGGAGCTGCAGCCCAGCAAAGTGACACCTGGGACATGAACCCACCCAGCACTGGGAGAGGGCTGGGAGGCTGGGACAGGAGCCTGCCAGCTCCTGCAAATCTCTCACAGAGCATCTGAGCCTGACACTTAATATTCACACTGGATTGCAAGCTATGTACTCAAGGATAAAGCTCAGTAATAATAAAGATTCACAGTCTGACAGGCTCAGCATACAAATTCTCAGTGCAGAGCTCACTTTGAATATTTTTTTTAATCTTAAAAGCAATCAGGAATTTTTCTCTTATAAAAGAAACAACAGTACTTGCCATTTAGTGAGAGAAACAATGGAAGGAGAAAATATAATTTTACTCTCGATTTAGATATTGGTAAAGAAGCACCAAAATAAATATTTTATTTCAATAGCAGAACACTGTGTCCCCAGTCCTTGTCTTGCTCATCAGACACAGAAATACATCAAATAAGCTATGCAGTTTCTTTTTTTTTTTTTGCAGGGCCAAATCCTTTCAGTTAGAAATATACTACTTTAAACCATTTAGCATGTCAGCTGTGAAGCCAAAATCACTGGAAATATTTAAAACCTCAATATATGTTACTAGAACATGGTGGTCTCACTAGTCCCACCTTGGGTCACCAATGTACAAATTTCTAGGTGCTGTTTAAACTTCATTCTGCCCCTCAGTAATGTTTTACTTTATATTTTATCCAACACTGCTTAGTGCAGTAATATATTAATTGTTTATTTACAGTGGCACTGTAAAATCATAGCCCTTTTTTTTTTTTAGTTTTCTATATAATGTTTATTTTATGTTACCACAACCTGGCAAATTGCTCCTGGGGTGTTTTTGTTTGTTTGTTTGTTTGTTATGTGTTACAGATGTAGGAAGTATTGCTCCTGGGGTGGTTTTGTTTTTTTTTTTTGTTTGTTTGTTATGTAAATGTTATAGATGTAGGAAGTGGTGTAAAATGAACAAAATTATAATTAAATTCCTGATAGTTTTTAGACACTGAAAATACTCTTGCTAAACATCAGCTCCCCTTAGACACTTTTGCTTGTTTTGTATTTTACTTCAAATGTCTACAATTCTATCTACCTTTTTCCTTTAAAACCACATTGCATCCCGCTTAACTCCATCTCACTAAATCACCTTGTTAGTCATACTTTGATTCATTACATTTCACTGCCTTTCATATTTAAATTATTCCATTTCTTTCCCTACTCCCCACACTACTTTGAACATGACAAGTCTCACTTTGTGCAGTGATTCCTCATATTGCACCCTCACAGAACTCCCTCTATTAACACTGGAACTTTCTCCCTGTAAGTTTTCCTGAAGAACTGCCTTCCAAAACAATCCCAAATCTGCACATTCAGTCCCATCCCTTAATTCCATTTACATTTCATGAGCACCAGGATGGTCAGCACTGGATTTGCTGTATCAGAAACCAAGGGAGAAACCCTGAACTCCAGCCCTGCACCAAGCTCCTCCTGCCAGCTGGACCTGCCCGTAGGGATTCAGCCAGAAATTCTGGCTCCATCCCTGTGCCCACATCCCCCAGGATAAGAGGCTTTGTGGGACACAAGATACAGAGGATTGAGGCACAGTGGAGTCTGCCTTATACCATGAAAATGGAACTATTTTCAATCTCCAGAGGGAATGAGCAGCTGAATCTCCAGATCATATAAATATGATTATTATAGCATAAAGTGCTGTTCATCCTTACTCTCTTCTTGACCAAAGCCACATTTCTCAGGGATTCCACTCACAATCAGCATTCACTTCTCAGACTTAATACAGAAACGAAGCAATAGCTCCTCTATTCCCATAAAAATATTTTTCTTCACGGATTTCTTAACTGAGCCTTAGAAAAATATCATCTCCAATGCTAAGCAACGGATCAGCATTTCTCTTTAGAGAGTGCAGATATGGAAGTGCAGTAACCTGAGCTCAAACTGAGGATGAAGTGGTTGAAACAACACTAAAACTGGATGCTCCTCAGAGCTGCCCTCCCCACGGGGGTGTGAACAATCCTTCCTGCCAAAACTTGTAGCCATGGTATTTTATGAAAAATCCTTCGCTAGGATTTTTCCCTCCTGAGGAGCTGAGGAGCCTCAGGAGAGAAATGTAAACAATAACTATCTGCTGCTGTGGAATGCAACAGGTGCATCTTCCATTGGTCCATGTGGATTGTTTTCCATTGATGACAGTCACAGCCACCTGTGTCGGGGCTGTGAGGAGACACAAGATTTTGTTATGCATTCTATTCTTGTTCTTTCTAGCTTCTGATTAATCTTTTCTCTCTATTCTTTTAGTACAGTTTTAATGTAGTATTTTAATTTTATATATATATATATATATATCATAATATAATAAACCAGCCTTCTGAGAAAAATGGAGTCAAACCTCGCGGCTCCACACATGGCTCCAAACTCCCAAGAAAAACTGGCTCTGGCTCAGTGCACTCCCCACTACTGGGAACTCAGAGGAGACAGAATCTTCTCCAAGCGAATTTATCCTCCTGAAAGCTGCTCTGCTGCTCTTTGGCTTCTCCATCTCCTTGGGTGGCTGGGAGGTGCTCCTGGGCAGGGGCTGACCCTGACCTGGGGAATGAGGGCTGGAGAGCAGCCACAGCCTCCAGGGCAGCCACCAAGTGCCCCAAGGTGCTAGCCAGCTATAATATCTAAGTTATTATTTCTATTTGCAACTCATCAAGAGTTAGACTGGATTCAAAAAGCTGCCACATTTACCAAAAGCTGCAAATCCCAGCCTGAGTCACCCAATCTTCTGGACAATAACCAAATCCTGCCTGGCTGCACTGTAAGGAGTCTTCATCTTTGCAGGGGTTAAGAGAAATTGTTAGAAGGACTGGGAGATAACTGCTTGCTCCAATGGAATTTTATTCCCAGTCAAATTAAAAATGGCTCAGTATCTGGTTACAGAAGGCAATCACTTTGAGCTCATCAGATACTCACTCTATCAGGTAACAGTTTGTCTAAAGTAATCATGGCAATATTTTTGGGGTTTTTTTCCACTAATCTTACCTTGTAAAACATTGTGAAAATGCTTTTGGAATGAAAAACAATATTAAACATTTTAAATCATTATTAAGATCTAGCCTACTAAACCACAAGAAGATTATTTTCTTTGCTCAAAAAGATACCTTCATAGTTTGTAGCTTGAAAATCTGTGCAGGAAGGAATGATTCAAGTCTCAGAGCCACAAGTCAGAGAGAACTGGCAAAATGTCCTGTTTAAATATCAAAGCTCTTCTGGGTATCATTTAGATGTACCCATCATAATTCATATACTTGTGAATAATTCAAGATGTTATGCTTTAACTTCTTTCAGCAATTCCCTTGAAGAGGAGCAGTAAGTAAGCATTTCTTATAAGTTGTAGCATGGATCCATATAATTAATATTTTGATGTACTTTACCTGTCTTACTGTTTGCTCTTGTGATATTAAGTTAGTATTAAATAAATAACACACTCAGCTAACTTGTCCTACTTTTCAAAGATGCTCAAATTTATGTTATTGCTTTGATTTATTGTTGCATCTTCACTTGAGTTACATATTCTGTTAATGTGCTAATGGAATTAGCTGTTTCTTAGTAGGAAACTTTTTTTAAAAATCAAGCCAGCAATTTTACTGCAAAAGGAATGTACTGCTTGTACTTCCTTGGAATCAAAATACTCTTTTAATGGTGGGAAGTAATCTGCTTAATCTTTGCATGTTTTCCTCGACATGCCGAAGCAAACCAGAGATGATGTGCTGTTAATCAAGCCTAAGAAAAACAGCAGCACCCCAGTAACAAACCTCAGAGGTGACTAAAGGCACATAAAATCATAAGAAAACAACAACTAAAGCATAGCCTCATTTTTCAAATAGGAATACAGAGAAAGCCTCTGTCCAAGCAACTGTAAATTATGTATCAAGCTTTCACAATTTTAAAATTAAATCTGGCAATATGAAGAAAGATTGATTTCAGCTTTTCTTATTTGCTAATAGTGAAGAGTTAAAAAACTTTACTTCGTGAAGTAAATACCTATCTTTGATTAGAAAGATAAAGAATCAACACACAGCTTGTATTGCTGAAATAAACTTCATTTCTGCTGCCCCCAGCATTGTGCACCGATGTCGTCCAAGAGCTGTACTTTGCTCTCCACACTCACAAAGACAACTCGCAAGGTAAACAGGGATGGGGACACAACAAGGAACATAAATCTCTGGAAACTGAGAGAAAATTAACTTGTTTATACTGCCCTCCCTCAATCCTCTTCATTGATGAAGGATATTAATTTTGACTATTAATTAGAGTGGCATCTGTCTCTGCCCCACTGGCAGGGGAGCCAGGAGCACGAGCAGCGTTGGCTGCTGCTCCAGGTGTGCAGGGAGTGAAAACTCATTTCTGAGCTGCTCCACCACAGCAGCAACAATTTACACAGAGTCAGCTGCCTCAAACACACCTCCAAGAACACACTAAGCGAGGATTTGCAGTACATGGAAGAATTCTGGACATATTTCCCAAACTTAACATCCCTTAGCAGAACAGCTCAGCAATGCACTGATTCCACCTGCTGTACATGAGGCAAAAGCACAAAGCCCACAAACCTAACACAGGCATTATTCCATTTATTCCATAAATCACCAGGCTTTAGGAAAGCACACATCTACTACATAGTCTGAAAGAAAATTACTGCCATCATATGTAAAACCTGCTGCATTTCCAAAAAGTTCTGAAAACACAGTAATAAACTACAATGCTAAATTTTTAAGACCTACAACGTAAAAGTGAACCGTTTCATATCTCTCAAGATTGGATTTTTCTGTACTTTTTGTATTTTCTACCTTGTTCTTTTATTTCATGGCAAAACACTCAGCATGTGTACTATAGTAGAAGTATAATTATGCATGCTCTGCAAGGGAGAAACACCTCAAGTATCACACTTTGGGAACTTGGCTGACAGCTGGGACACAGAACCAAAATGCCCATTTGGAGCATTTATGAATTCCTGCATCATTCCAACCTCTTTTTGTGACTTCCATTGTATTTGTGAAACCATTTACACCAACTTTACCTTTGATGCTACAGCATTGTTTCCAAGTCTTGCAGTTTCTCACTGCACCTATCAGTCCTGTGTCAGACACAAAGTTTCTATTTATGGCTAAAATGACAACACAGAGCACACATTTCCTTCCCAGTGTGCCAAATTCCAGACTGATAGCAATGGAAACTCAATATAATCCTGTAATGCCTGAAACCCCTTCCAGCACCTCAATACATCAAGTGTTAAACGTTTTAGAACACCTGTAAACACTCCAAGGGTCTAATGAAGCTTATACTACTAAGAGTGCAACAAGTGAAAGGTGGTGTAAAAATCAATTTTCTTTCACCTCAGCTGATTTATATTCCTTCTTGAACAAATTAATTTCACACTAAGCAACTGGTTTAATAAAACTTGAGAGCAGCCCTATATTAAAGAGTTTTGTTCTTACTCCAGGCAGAGATAACATGGAAATTGTAGTAAAACAGCAGTCTGGGATTACTCTGCAATTTGTAAAGCCTGGCCTGCCTCATTTCACAGCTTTTTCTCACGGAGTTTTATTTCTGAACTTGTGAAATGGAATTTTAAAAAGCACAATGCAGGTTTGCAGTCCAGAAATTACACTATAAACAATAACATATAAAAGTAAACCATGCAAGTAGGAAAATACATCCCAAGGAAATAAACATATTCACAGCCTTAGTGCCCAAACTGAGAATTAAGCTGTGCTTAATTCTAACCCTGCAATCCAAACAGTTGTATTACAAATAACAAAATCAAGGGGACTGCTGAGGTATTTGATAGGAAACAGGGACGTGCCACTGCAGCACAGCTGGAATATTCAGCATTTCTGCCCTCTCCTCTCTGCTGTTGGAGCTCCTTCACGTTTTGCATCCCTTACAGCCCCAAGAAATCCCTGCACACAGAGGGCTCCTCCTCCTTTTGCCCATCCCCACAACCACCAACACATTCTGCTGGGTAATGAAGAAGACAGAGATAAAAGCTGAATTTCAAAACAAAGTCTATTTTCTGTTCACAGACTGAAATAACAGTGACAAATTCCATACATTAAGACCTCTCTGGAGCTTTGCTTGCAGATCTTCTCAATTGCTCAATACAACTGCATTTTCTTGCAGAGACTTAAAACTTAACCAACTGAAAAAATAAAGCAAGTAGGATGCAACACTTTACAGAGTGCACAGAACACAAAACCAGGGGCTCAAGCTGACAAAAAAAAAAAAAAAGAAAAAAAACAAAGAAAAAGTAAATGTTCTGAGAACTGAGATGAGCTGAGCTTTCTTTACCACTATTATCTCTGTTGACTGTACTAACAAACATCAACACTATGGACTGGATGTAACTCTGCTCCCACCTCACTGGCACGTCTTCCTGGGGCTTCCAGGGTATAATCCTAAGGCAAAGATGTCCATAAAAACAGGTGCACAGCAAAAATAGGAACCTGGAATGTATGCGAAGCATGTGTAATAAATATCTACAACATTATTTGAGCCATTTCAGAACTATTAATGCATCTCTGAAGTGTTTGTTTAAATAATGTTTTTAAAAGTAGTTTGACTTTTTCAGCAATTGACACAGTATTGCAGTTGTGCTAAGCATTTTTAGCCAGCATGGAGATTTGATTTGCTTGCTGTTGATTGAAAAACACATGAACAAAATCACTGTTTTTTTTTTTCTGAGATTAAAAATATCATTTGAGGCTTCAGGTTTATGTTTTCTGACGTTGCTTAGGATGAAAAAGCTAATGTGGTTTGTGACCTCAATGCCAATTCACCAGAACATGAAGCAGCAAATAGACCACAATTAGATCCGTAATGGGAACTTAAACACAAAGTAACACAAGATAATTGAAAGTTGTTTTCTTTTTTCTCATCTCACCTGCATAAAAATTCACTGAATGGCACAAAGGTGTGAAAGCACACAAAAAAGGAGTTCCCCATTAGAGGCTGAAATACGAACACTGCCATTCAGAGTGGGGGCAGGATGTGGCAGGAAGAAAGCACACATTGCTCTAGTTTGTGGAAAAGCAGTCAAGGGAATAATTTATCTTCTTGTTTCCAAAATATATTTTTAAAAAAATAAAAAAAAAAAGATTTGATAATGGAAAAAAATTGACTGTCTGACTCCAATCATTTAAGGCAGTTCCAAAGGAAATAAAAAGGAGAAAAGTTTTATAGGAAAGGCGAATAAATGGAAGTTTATTACATAACAAATCGACATGTCAATTATTTTAACAGAGAGCAACTAGTGGAACATTAGACTTAACTCCATCTCCAAACACTGCACCAATTATTTTCCTTGACACTGTGTAAGGCTATTAACAGATTTCACTAGAGACTGGAGAAATTTAAGTATTAATGGAGTCTTTACAAGAAATTAAGAACCAAATGAGAAAATCCTTATATTTAAGGCATTCAGGTTAATTATTTCAACCTGGTGGACAAGGACAAAGTAAATCTTAATTTCAACCTTTATGTTTCTAGGTAAACTAAAAAGGGTGATAACCTATGTACTGTATTCAAGCTCCTAATCCTACCCCCACATCTGACCAGGTATGTTTTTAATCTAATGAAAACTGCAAGGTGTAAACTGGCAGAAAAAATTATTCCTTTTTCACATTCTGATGGAGTAATTAACAGTTGTCCCAGCTTACTCTAAATTGCCATGCTTTAAAACTCCTTCCAATTCTAGAGTGATACTTTTCTGAGAACCTCAGTTTCAGTGGTATTTTAATGATTCCTAGATTGGTCTGAATGACCAAAAAAAAAAAAAAAATAGTTCAGCTCAGTTATGGAGGTTTTGCTTGTGTTTCTGACCAAGACTTTTTGCTCAGTCCTTCATCTCCAGCACAGAGTGCCAAGAGAAAAAGCTTCTCCATAAACAAGGTTCTCCTCAAGAACCATCCATAATCCCTTTGTAAGCCCTTGCCTACTTACACCATCAGCAGAACGAACTCTGGGCCCAGGCTCTGACTGTATTTGAAACTGTTTCACACCTTTTAAACACAACTTCTCAACTAGGGGCGCAAGGAACTTCAGCAAATTCTCCTATGCCGCATTCCCTTTGCTCCAAGTGCTGCCTTCACTACACAAATCACAGCTCACCAGATCTCATTATTATCTCTCTACCTCATCATCAGGATTCCAACTCTTTTTTCCTTCCACCACTACTTTTGCCAATCTCTTCTGCCACAAAACATCTGTATCAGAACTACATTCATTTCTTAACCACGGTGCCATTTTCCTGAATTGACAGGAAATTTGCAAATGAAAGCGCAAGTCTCAGAACAGTCAAGGCAAGGCAGAAGATGGGCTGGGGGACCCGGGTTCTTTAAAGAAGGCAGACTGAACTCTTTGCCAAGCAGCCAGAGCAGGATATTCCAGTGCTTTTTGTTGATTTAAGGTCTGTGGCACACTGCAGCTGTCACAAGGAAGGGCAGACAAAAGACAGGCTGTTGACTGCAAAACGCTTTAAAGCACAGCAGTTTTATCAAGTATTCACTTGGCATTTGTCTCCTGTAACATGTCTCTGTGTAATACGAGGTATTTCTCTCCCTCCTCGCTCTTTAGAGAGATATGAAGTTGAATGTACTGACTGCTGCTTAACAATCAGATTTTGTCAGCTTTTGTGCTGAATGGCACCTTCCTTCTGCCATCACCTTGCCAGCACGGCTCCCAGTGTAAATTATTGCCTCATTCCCGGGGAAGGTGACAGATCCATGCGCTACCTCGAGCACTGAGCTGGGGAGGGAGCCCCGTGCTGTCAGGCACATCGCCCTGCTGGCACATAAATCCTGCCTGCTGTCACCAGGGCCACTGCCACCTCTGCCTGCCTCCCCAGCTGCACACACAGCCCCGGGGCTGGAGGGGCTCACTGCTGCACACAGCATGTGCTGTGCCTCACCCCTGGCTCAGGGAGGCACTCCCAGGGCTGCTCTGAGCCCTTCTGTCCCTGCAGGAAAGGCCCCCGAGACTCAGAGACCCCAAAAAACCCCCACATGCTGTGCCTGTGGACCAGTAAAAACAAACCACAAAGTTCAACCCTTCCCAAAATGATCCGTCCTGCCCTCTGGTCGATTCCTCTCCACATATCCAGCTCTGATCTTCCACAGGTAAAGCCCTGGGAAAGGCTCAGGGGGAAACTTTAACTGGTTGCTGCTACAATGAATCAGGCAAAGACATACCCAGAACACCAAAAAATAAAAAAAAAAAAAAAAAAACAAAACAATTAGCAAGACACCATCCTGTTAAAATCATTTGATTCTCAAACAAATCCTCTCCATCAGTCCAAGAGGAGATCTTAACACCTTATTTTAACGTGTGAGACCGTAACCTGTGGCTGGGATTGCTCTGAATGGAGCTCATCCGAGCATAATTTCACTGCTAATGGCAGCTCTACAAGGAACTCGTTTAGTTCAGCTGAGCTCATTATTCAGCACAGAAGTGAATAATTTGTGCCTGAGAAGTTTGATGGCATTAACAAAATTCCAAAACAACTGCTGGTGAAATAACTTTGCTTTCACCACTCTGCTGCTCAGAAAGACACACTCGGTCATGTGCTCAGGATCCAGAGGATGAATAAAAATCATGAGCTAAGGAAGCCTTTCCATCAACAGGAGGAACAAGATGAGAGGGGAAGCAGCAACAGCTGTGAACAGAATTCACCTCTGTCCCGGAGTAAGTAGAAAATCTGAATTCAGTTCAGAAACAGCAACAACACACGTGCACCAGGCTCTGCAGCACACAGAATGCAAGGCATTATAGGGCACTACTTTAAATAAAACATTCTGAAAAGCTTTATCTATAAAGTATTCAGAAGTGCACACCACTGTTTCTGATCCTCATCATTGAGGGGAAGGTTCTAGGAAACACAATGGCACACTCCATTCCAAAGTGAGGGACTGGAATCCAGTGGCACTGTCACTCAAGGGAAATGGATTCTACAGCAGCCTGAAGCATTGCAGTTTCCAATCCGCAGCAAGCTCCTTCCCTGGAAAGATTTAAAGATCAGCTCCAGAATAATTTCACTTCTAAATTACCCTGCTCCTTCCTTCCTCTTCATCAGGTTTGGATTTTATTTATTCTTTTTGCTCTCATAGTAACATATTACTGAAAATACATTTTCAACTATTTTAAGAAAAGAATGTGTTTTTAAAATAATTTTATCTTAGACAAGAAATCGCTTTGAAATAATGTTACAGCTCAAATAAATTTATAGTTCCTGGAACCAATATAAATTGTGTATTTTCCATTTTCTTTTTAGCTGTGTATATAATGAATTTCAAAGATTTTGCTGATGCAAACACAACCCAGTCTAAAGAAATTCCTTATCAGTAACAGCAACAGAGACAAAAATCTGCAAACAATGTTAAGTGATAATAAAAGAAGATGAAGAATGGATCATCTAGGCTGTAAAAATCAGCTGGAAGAACCTTTTTTAAGTATAAAAAGGGAGGCAGAAATGTTCTCACCATCATAACTATACTACCCTCACATAATCCAGACCCAAATTATTTGCATGGACTGGTGTTGTAACAGCTGATGGGTTTAGCTCAATTTGGGAGTGGAGGGAGGGGATCTAGGTCTGTGCATCTTGCAAAAGAAAATAAATTTGTCTGCAAAATGTACAGAACAAGAAGGAAAAATATATAAATTCTTACAAGAGAAGATTATAAAACTTAAATCAGGTGTTTAACACAAATGCACACATACAGAGTAACACATTTGTATCAAAAACATTTCTATCAATGTTTCTACAGCAAAATCACGGACTCATACCAGGGGAGGGTCAGGAGAGATCTGAGATAGCTTTGGCATCAAAAACAGATAAAGAATTTGCAGATTGTTTAACTTGTATTATGTTGTAAATCCAACTATAAACACAAAGCATTTGGAAGTAATTTGAATATTCTGATCCCTATCCTACCTGACTTTCACTTGATTCTCAAGACAGTTATTTTATCTGTTCACCACTGTATTTAATGCTTGATTTCATCATAATAAATGATGGGATATTTTTAAAGTATCGAGTGTCTTTTTTTGCTGTGAGAAATGGAAAGCCAAATTTGGCTTACCTTTATCTAAGAATTATCCAGCATATTAATGTAGCTGCCATGGACTAAATTAGAAATCGCTGTGAGAAGTGTCAGATTTCCAAAGCTGGTGCAGGTTTGTGGTTCTGGCTTTGGGTTTCTGCTCCTCTCTACTGATTTCTTTACTCCAGTGAGGATCCTCATAGCAGTCAGTGCCACCCTGACTTGACCTGTGGTAACCCAGGAGGACTGAGGAGCACAGCCTTAAAACTGGAAGGAAATACAGGATCTTGTCACTGAATCAAGGAAATACAGGAATTTTGGGTCCCTGAGCCTGCTGTGATGACAGCCAAACATTAATACCCAGCCTGGCTACTAAAAACAGAAATATTTTTTTGTGCTTGACCTATGGAAATATAACCCAGCCTGTACAGAAACATTCCAAATTTGACCAGTTCACACTAGGGAAGTTCCAAAAACTCATATTTGCTATCTAACTTCAAATTTTTATCAGCTTCGAGAACCCCTTCTCTCAAGGAGACTTCCTAGGTAAAATTCTATTTGCAGTGGAGGACAAAGCACAGACAAAACAAGAACAAGTCACCCAAATTAAGATTTTAAAGCTAAGAAAGCAGCTGCCTGCCTTCATTTCTGCCCTGGATGGGTGTCATTTGAGAAGCAGGCTTCAGTTTTTCCTCCTTTATCTCCTGCAGTCTTACAGTTTTGATGAGTTTGTCCATAGCTGCTGCTCTGTGACCCTTATGGAATATTTTGCTCACAGACACAGACAATGATTTCTGCTGTGTTCTTCACTCAGGCGCAGGCAACGTGGAAGAGCTTCCTCCCTGCTAGTGCAGCGTGCCTGGACCTCGGCAGGCACAGAATCTCACCTACAGAATTACTTTCTTTTTTTAGTACACAGAAAAAGAAAAATTCCATAGCATGACAGTATAAAAAGTCAGGCTCACAAGCAGAAAGTTGCCAACAGTGGATAGACACAAATGTAAAGGATTTTTATCTACATGGCAAATTAAGGCACTGACCAAATCATTATTTATAGCTGAAGTATGCAGCAAGTTCTAAATCATTTTGTTACTGATAGCATCACAAACTCTAGAATCTAAGCATCTTCCCAAAAGTCTGCAGCCAACTAATAGCAGATTTTTACTGCTGGAAGTCATCTTGGCAGAAAGAACTGGACAGCATGTTAAAACTTGGTAAATCTTTGAAAGAGAGGACTGAAATAAATTCCTAAGATTTCACCTCCTCATAGGTATTCCATTGCATAGTGAAGCAAGGTGGAAGTTTTGGCATGGCAGGTCAAATGAGGTATTAATTACATCTCTGTAGAAAACCCACACTGTGGTAATAAATAAGTAAATAAATAAATAAATCTGAATGAATAAATGAATGAATAAATAAATCTGAGTAGGTCACCGGGGTGTCACATCCAGGGAACACAAACCCAATGCACAAGCCAGCACTCTAGAACAGATATAATGCTAGAATATAAAGAGAAAATTAGCTTTATGGAAAGCTCTATATAAGCGTGTGAAATTAGTAAACACGGATATGTAGAAAATTAACACCTAAAAAACCAATTTTGCCAAAGGAGAAAGAGCAGGTTTATGCACAGCAGCATCAGAGGATCAGGACACTGCACACCACAACCATGGCTATTCTGCAATGTTCAAACACAGCTGAAAACACAGAGCCAGGGTCACTCATTCCAAACACCAAGAGCTTCAATTCATCTATGTGCAACTGCACTTCTTGGAAACGTCCATTTTTATGGAACCAGAGGTAATTTTGAAAGGCAGAACGGGTACATCACAATGGAAATAAAGGCTCTTTACGTAAGTACTTTTGTGAGAAAAGGCAGAAAATGAAACTAGGCTAGGTCTTGAATCTCCAAACGAGATGGGAGATGAAAGGCACCTGAACTTCTGAAGCCTTTTTGTGTCTGTGCACAGGCACACGAGGAGCTGCTGCTGCTGCTGCCACCAAAGCATGGGGAGCTCTGGGACCCCTGCAGGGAAAAGCAAAGAGCACTGGGCTGAAAATCAGCCCAAACGTACCCGACAATACTTGCACTCCGTGTTTAGACTGGGAATGAAGCACAGGCAATCAACTCTCAGTGACTGGAGTGGGATGGTGATAAACAATTCCCTGCTTGTTGGCCACAACATGAAGAACACCAGAGCTGAACTCATCACCTTCTCAGCTCTGAAAGGCAATGCAGAGCAGGAAGCAAGGACCATGACCCATTTCAGCACCTCCTGGCCTGGCTTGGTTTAAACCCCACTGGCAACTCAAATCCCATACAGGCACCTGCTCACTCCACCAGGGGATGGGGGAGAGAACAGAAGGGGTAAAAACAGGAAAAATCATGAATTGGGATCAGAACAATTTAATAATTGAAAGAGAATAAGAAATTGTGATAAATTTTTTTTAAAAGAGAGAAGAAAAGAAAGGAGGGAAAGAAGAAAATAAAGGAGGGAGAGAAATAAACCCCAGGAAAAACAAGTGGTACAAATGAATAAGTCACTCCCCATTAACTGAGCAGTGCCCAGCCAGCTCCTGAGCTTTTCCCTCCTAGCTAAGCATGATTCCCAGTGCTCTGGAATATCCCCTGGGATGGCTGGGGTCAACTGTGCTGGCTGTGCCCCCTCTCCTCACTGCCAGGACAGAATGAGAGGCTGATCAGCCCCTGGCTCAGTGCAAGCACTGCTCAGCACCAGCTGAACCATGGGGGTGTGCCCAGCACTGTTCTCATCCCAAATCCAGCACACAGCCCAGCACCAGCCCAGCAGGGACAGAGCAGGACATGGCCCTAACAGAGAGGAACAGCCCTGCTTCACCTTGGGAAACATTTCCCTCTAGAAAGAAGGCTCCAAAGGGAGTGAAGCTCAGCAGCCTACACACAAATCCCCTTTTAAGCTCTTCAAGGGTCCCATTCCCAAATCCCCGGATATACTGAGTGAGGGATTCAATTCATTTTCTTTCTATGGAAGTGGTAAAGAAGATGTAAATTAACTATAAAAATAATAGGCATCAAGAAGAATAAACATTCTCCCTTAGACTCATGTTGTGTTGAACTATTTTATAATCTACCTACATCCACAAATACATCCCTAAACATCAACACCAAATCACTTACAACTACCATTAAATAGTATTTCATCAGTGTAACACTTTATGGCATTTAAAAGACTTTATTTCCATACATCCAAATGCCACAGCAAATTATTTCAAACCAGTAAGAAACACAAATAGTTAGAAGGTTACGTGTGTCATCTTAATTTACATTTCAAATTGCAACCAAGTCATGAATGTGGCTTGACATCAGCAATGCATATACTGAATTAGATGAGACCTGTCCTAAATGTGAATAGAAACCCACCAGGCTCTGTCACTGGCTAATAAAGGTCTTGCATGCTGTTGATTTTGGGGTTCTCCTCTGCCTGCCTGCTCCCCAGGACTGCACTGCTGCTGGCTGGCCCGTGGGAGTCACGGGGCCCCTGCAGATGAATGAAGTGTGTGGCACAGCCCTGAGAGCCTTTCCCTTTCCTGCTCCAGCAGAGAGAAAGATCCCACAGGTGGTGAGGAGGTGAGGCTCAACCTGCACCCACGTTTTCTGTAGTTAAGCTGGTTTTAGGTCGGACTTGTGCTGTATTTACAGCCCTGACCCAGCAAAGCAAATCAAACCAGTGCCTCTTTCCTCTTTGTTTTCACAGATCCTGTTTGTGAGTTTGGGTTTGGCTCATTGCAACTATGAGGTCAGTGTATAAAATACTGGATTTTATATATATTATATATAATTTTATATATATATATAAAATTTATATATACTGGCTTCAGGTTCCACCCTGATTCCCTATTTATCCCCTAGGCAGCTGTTCTCTGCAATAACCAAGGATTAACAAGATGCCAGCACCTCCATAACCCAAATGATTGGGTTAATCAGCTTCTCACCTTCATCCCCATCTCCTGCAGGAAGTAAAACAACCAACACAGGTTGCAAATCTGCTCTTGCTGGGGCTGTGGGTTAAAGCCAGCTCTGGTTATTGTTGGAGAATGCTTCCTTTAAAGCACAGTAAAATTTGAGAGTCCTCATGGTTAGAGTCATGAGTGGAGATATCACAAGCCCCTATAAACTCTAGAAATAAGAAAGTCTGGATTTCCTCTGAATTTACTTGCAATTGATCACATTTGGTGCCTAAGAAAATAAAAAACTTTTCCTGTCATCCAAAACTTATGGAAGGCCACTATTCAGTAGAATTTTTGGTGTTCTAACAAGGTCTAGTCAGGTCTCAGTGCAGCCTTTTCCTCAGGGCACTGGTCTTGCAACCAAGTACAATTTCTTAAGGACCCTTAATTTCTAAGGACCCAATGATTTTTCCAATACCTACTACAGAGCACATGAAACAATGGTTTAGAAAATATTAGAAAAGATATATGGATAGAAAAAAGCCCACCAAAATGACATAACAAACCACTTTGGAATAGTCTCAAAATGAATAAATATAGTTGGAGTAAAGGAAAAAAGGTCTTTCATTACAAGATGAGCAATTACAATTCAGACTAAACAAATGACTGTGACTCTAAGAAATTTGTAACTAGTCACTGTTCACATTATCATTCTAGTTTCAACTGTTACCATTTTAACAGGTACATACGTGTAGAAAATATATTTTTTAAATTTCATGTATGATTCAAGAGAAGGTGGGAGAGGAAAGGGATATGGTATCTGTCACATTTTCAATTCCCCTTATTCTGTGCCAATTTAAAAATAAAATTGCTATTAGAATGAAGTGAGTTGTTTGATGCTATTTCTTCAGTGCCTTGTGACACCAGTCTGCAAACCTGCTGAGTTTTCAGATAAACAGTTTTACTCAAAATAGCTAAATTATTTAACGTGTTATGCATAGAATGTTATTTCTATCAAGGTAACGTGTATATTGATATACTACTGAAGTGAGACTCCCTTCCAGAAATAGTATTGTTATGAGCTCCTTGGATGCACAGGTGAACAATAATGGAAGTGAAAATCTCCTGGGGCCTGTCTTCAATCTGTAGCTTGTTCCAGAAATTCTGTGTTCCTGGAGGAGAACACTTGCAGCTCTTTATTCCAGACTAACTCACCTAATTGCTTCAAGCTGCTTTTCGGTTGGCATTATTTGCCACCTTCTCACACATTCAGAAAGAAACCATTGCCCTTTTTGCCAGGCTAATCAGTACCACAAATTTACACCTGCTAAAACTGCTAGATAAGGAAAAAAAAAAAGAGAGAGGGGATAGCAGAAAACATCCTTGCTGCCAAATTATGTATTTTCATTAAGTTCTCTTTTCTTCAGAGGAAAAGAATCTCTGAGGCTTGCATTGATCAATAAAAGGTATTGGGTTTATAATGACAGAAAACCAGATCTGTTTAATTTCTTAAAGCATATCCATATCCTTCCAGGCACACAGCCTCCTCTCACCCCCAGTGCATTGGGCAAACTCTGAGACAGAACAAATGGAAACTCAACACAGAGAATGCAGTTTCCTGTTTTATTCAGGAGAAAATTTCTGGCTGACTTGGGAAGCCATGCATTCAAAGGGATTGAAGTTCAACATCTGTTCCCATCACATAACCAGGATTTTAGTTTTCCATTTGCAACAATTTCAATGCAGATTTTTTTTAAACACTGAAGGAATGGCTGGAAAAAAATGAAATTAATGAATAAAACAAAATAGAAACTTTTTTAATTCAGCAGGTGATTTTTACTGTGACAGGAATATCCTTCCTCCTGTCCAGATTCTCTGAATCAGGCTTGAGGAGTCTTGAGGAAAAGGAACCTTTTTAATATAGTTCCAACCTGAGTGCAAGCATTTACCATTAAGGGACCACAAATCACTGAGACCTTCTCTCCCTGCTCTCACACAGAGCCTACTTGAGAAGGGACAGGATTCTTAAAATTTCAAATATTAAAATTCATCAGAAACAACCATTTTCCATGCAGCCAGTAGAAAATACAAAAGCATAAAATACAAAAACCAAAAAAAACCAAAACAAAACAAAAAAAAAACAAAACAAAACAAAAAAAACCCATCTTCACAATCCCATTCAATAACTTGATCTCTCAAGTAATTACAGCAATGCAACAAATTTCCTAACTTTCCAAGCCTTCCCTAACTTGCTCCCCTCAGCCATCCTTTGAGTTAGAAAAAGGCACTTTATACATCATCACGTAAAAAAATCCCCACAATTTAGAAGCAAATGTATCTTTTGGACAAATCTCTAACAAAAATCCCATCTTACTGAAAGCAATTGTTGATGGTAATTTATCTCAGCTGCAGAGCACAGGACTGAGACAGAGCTCTGTGGGTACACAACACCCCCAGCCAGCACAGACACCAACAAACAGCAGCTCTCAACTTTGCAATGTTCATTTAACGTTGATTTACCACAAGATTTTGAAATGGAGAGGTGTTCACAGAACAGCTGAAGTTTGTTTACTGGCAGGATCTCTGCACACGTCTGGACTTTGGCTCTCTTTCAGGATAAAACTGAAAATGAGCACCATGCCCTAGACATGAAGAAGTTGTCCCTTCTGAGGATTATTTGCACAATTGTCATGCCAGTCCTTCCACTGGGAGCAGCAGCAAAGCAGCCAACATCTGTGCCACACTTTCCAAGGGATTAGATTTAGGATGCATTACTCAAATAAACAGATCACTGTGCTGAAACACCTTCAAAGAACCGGTTGGCAAGCCATGTGTGACTTCTGATCACAAAAACCACAAAAGGGAAGAAACTCCAGTAACAACTATTGGTTTTTTAAGGTGGACTTTAATTTGGAGAGAATAAAAGGATTAACAAATATAAAGGCACTTTAACCTACATTCTCTCCTATAGTAACATTTTTAACTTTTGGCCTGTGTCATCTCTTAGGGGGAATTCCATCATGAGAGCATGAAGGACGTGCAGCTTTTATAAAACAGAGGCACTTCTAATGGCAGTTTCCAACCCGTGGCCTTTTGCACCTCCCCAGGTTGGCTATAAAAGCTCCCTGTGACTGCAGTAACATCAGCACCACTGCCCAGAAACCGAGAGGCTCCACAGGAACAGCTCCCTGCACTGTAACTGCTCAGGGCTGGCTCGGGGCAGAAACAGCCTTTTAAAAGCAGTAAAACAGCTTTTGTTCTCTTTTCAAGTAGAAGTAAGCAACATTCAGAAGGGACATGAAAGGGACTCTCAGAGTTTACAGTACTGGAAGTTGTGACTGACACTTGTATCTTTTATTTCATACAAACGAAAGCTAAAAAGCTGGGGCAATTTCAGTGGATACTTTTATTCTGGCCTCCAGTTTGGGTTAACCAGAATTGCAGTGTGGAGGATCAGCTCTGCTCCCAGAACAAAGTTACCTATCAGTTTTTAGTACAAAGAATGACGTAAACCACAGCCTGAACCCTTGCTGTAAATAGTTTAACTAGAATTAGAGAACTGAATAAAAAAGGGATCAAGTCCAAGTCCCTGCTCCCTGCAGATCTTCCTCAAACAAACTCCCATGACTGAGAGCATCATCCAGATGCTGCTTGAACTCTGACAGGATTTGTGCTGGTGCCTTGGCCCTGGAACAGCAGGAAAAAACCCAGGAGCAGTTCTTTTTCAAAACAAAGGAGAAACCCTCAAGTTCCCCTATGCTTTCTGTTGCTTAATATCTGTAGGGCTGGATACACAGGAAGATCAGTTCAGGGCAGCTCCACTGTTTTCTTCAAGGTGTTTTTTAACTAAACACAGTGGATGCCAACCCCTGACATCTATCCACACATCTCCAGGAGGGTGTCTCATGAAGTGTTGTGCTCGGGGACAACCAACAGCCATAAAGGTTGTACCAATTTTAGCTTACTTTTGGGCCAACACAAAGGTGTCTCAGCAAACCCAGCTAGCCAAGAGCTCAGCAGGTATTTGTCAGGAGCTCAGGTTTAATCCAGCAGTAGCTGTTCTGGATTTCTCCCTCAAGGCTCCTCCACCCTGTCCCTTCTGCAAGGCCAGCTTGGTGGAATCACACCCTGGAAGGGGCTCTAACAGCCCCTTCCCTGTGTCTGTCCATGCAAGGGCAGCCCAGCTCCTGGAGCTGCATTTCCACCCTCCTTACTGTGTAAAACACGTGTGACTGGCTTTTCACAAATATGAAAATTAATATTATATGTGTTATGTTAGAAAGTTATACTGTATTAATATTTTTAAAGTAGTTTTAGGTTATAATATTATGTTAAAACAGAAACTACTGTATTAATATTTTTAAAGTAGTTTTAGGTTATAACATTATGTTAAAACAGAAATTATGCTATGGAAGATACTTTTTTTAACAAGCTCAAGAAAGGGATGAGATAATCAAGAAAGTCTTCACACAGAGATAACAGCAACAAGACACCTAAATCTCCACGAGAAGAATTATTGCCTCCTTATCAGAAAAGACCAATTTTTTTCATCTCCTTCCCTGCTTTGAGGAGCCAACAGGATTAAGGGAGAGAAGTTGACAATAACCAGAGAACACCCTTTGTTTGAATAAAATTTATGCATCATGTATGAGATGTATGAATATGCAACAGGCGATTGCTTTTAAGAGTTAATCCTTTGTTAGCATGTGTGCTTTTGGGGCTTAATTGCCCTAGGAAAGAATCCGGATATCCATATTTCTTTGGTTTTTTATTGTCCTTTGTTGTCCTAACTCTGATTATCCAAATTCTTATTGCTCTAATTTTTATTACTATTTTTATAACCATTTTATTACTATTAAACTTTCAAATTTTTTTAAAAAGTGATACCCTGCTGACAAACCATACAGACCTTCACCAGCCACTCACAGCCCTGAGCAGCTGCCTACAAAATGGAATTAGCGATTGATTTTTTCCACTTCTGTTCTGAAGCTAGTTTGCTGCTGGGAAACTCTCAAGCAGCAGATGAACTGCACCTTTCTGATCCCAGACAAAACCACACACACCAGGAACCAGAGATTAATGATTCTTGAGGAAAAACCAGTAGTCTGTTCCCAAAATCAAGGGAAGAGTCAAATACTGAAGACCTCTGAATATTTTAATCAGCTACAGATTCTTCACAGGTGTTATTTTCCACTTCTAAAAAAAGCCCAAAACAAAACCCACAGAAAAATCCCAAGCAAACCAATAGAACCAACAAACACTAAGTATAAATCAAGTAAATATAACAGATAGTTATTAATGCTTCAGTGGTGGATTTTCAGGCAGTGCCTGAACAGAAATACAAGTGCCTCTCTGGACCATGGTCTCCCTCTGGATTGCAGGTGTAGAATTTGGTCAGTAAATAAACTAAAAGTCAAGGTGGACAAATATTTACTAAACAAGGTGAGAGCAGCACCTTCAAAGAGACTTCTGACTTTGCATTGCAAATTCCTGGCAGAAACTGCCCCTTTTAACACGGTCTGTAGGGCCAGGCCCTGCTCTGGAACTGTGACAGACACACCCAGAATCCTGCGAGGGACTCCAGAATCAGAACCTCAGCAGACAAAATGTCATTTCCTTTCCATTTCCACGCGGTGGATTTCCAGAGTGAGCACAGGTATTGGTTTGCCAGCCAGTGATGGCACTGTCAGTGTTTATTGCCCTGGCAGGAGCTGCTGCCACGCCCGGGATGTGCACAGGCCTGGCACACACTCACATGTGCTGCGTGCTCACACACATTTCCACCAAATACATTTGTAAATGAGATATTTAGACAGAGCTACACCTACCTGAAGAAACTGCTGCAACACCTTTCACAAGAACCTTACTGATCACTCTTTAGAATAAAACCCTGAATACCAGGACAGGATTTACCAGGGGTTATTAATTATTCTGCAAGCAATTTCTTCATGTCAAATGAACAAACAAACAAAACAAAACAAAACAAAAACAAAAAAAACCAAAACAAAACACACACACAAACAAAAAACCCCCAAAAACCCACCAAGAAAAAAAACAAAGAAGAAACAAGTGTGTGTTAAATCTATATATCCTAAAAGTGATGTTACACAAACAGTAACCAGATTAAACACATGCAGGTACGGACCTTGATTGAAGTGTTCATTTAATATAATTTAGGTATCTGAAATATTCTGCTTACTTGATTAGAGTAGATTGTTTGCATTTTGATTTATTGCTTCAAGATCAGTATTCATTAAGTCACTTAATATAAAGGCATCCTTACAGCTGCTACCCTATTAAAGGTAATCATTTCTTCCCAGTCCCGTTTATAGCACAGTCACTGTTCCACTAAAACAGCCTGGAACCATCTATTAATCACAGCCACAGTTTCCATGTATAACTATCTCCAGAAACAACTCCTGGTGGTGAGGCCTGGTGTTATGCACAGGAATTACAAATTATATTTTGTCTCAAATTCAAATAGTTTCTAGTCTTGTGTACTATCAGGGAGGCCCTAGGGGAAACAGTGCAAGAGGGTGATTCCTATTTAAAATATTGCCTAGAAGTTTCAAAATGTCTTTCCTAGCAGTGTTGTAGGCCTGTGTTTTTTGTCCTAAGTAAGAGTCTCAGTTTTCACTCAAACCAATGCACTGAAGTCAATGCAATTCCTCTGTAACTTCAATAAACTTTTTAAATTGGAATTGTAAACACAGCACTTTATCTTTCAGCACCACTGGCCAAAGACTACAGACCTGGTTCAATGGTTCTGCCTGATACATTTTACATTTATTCTTTGCCTGGTTTCAAAAGGGACAGAATAATCCTTTGATAGTGACATGTAATGAACTAAACCACTGGCCAAAAAAGATTAAAATTCCAGAAAAGCCACAGTATGTGCTTATCCCCTTTGTTTTATCACCTCTGGAAGGTCAGTAAGAAAACACCCTGACACACAAAACAGACAAGATAAAACACACACAAATTGCAGCAAATTGCTGTCAGCTCCTGGGTTTGTGGCATGAGTTTGTATCACTGATTTCAATTCATCAAACCCTGTAAACCACCCTGGGGAGCTGTGCAGGAGCCAGCTCTCAGAGGCTCTGAGTTCAGTGGCACTGATTAACAACTCTTCTAGGATTATTCCACACCCAGGTTTATAGTGCCCACTCTCTGATGTGGACAACCAAACTAAAAGTGACCTTCAAGCCACCCTAAAATATTTATTTTCCTAATTATGCAAGTTATTAATAGATGAGGAAAAAGAGGTTTCTGTCTATTCTGTAAGTATATCAACCCATCAGTAATGCATAACATTCAATGGGATTTGTCAAAGAACAAATACAAAAGCATTTCCTGAAAATTCCAGTACGATTTCCTCATTCAAAGCATTTTTTCCTGTTGCTGGATAATGCCAATTAATATACTGATACATCTATCAATAATGAAAAAAGTTCTGCTATACTTCTTCCCTGGTACAATGCAACAGGATTTCAAAGGGCTTTCATCAACACAAATTTTACAGGGTCTGTTTGTAATAATATTCTGAAAAGCAGCACTTGCACTCCGCAGCTGCACCGTGCTGTTTGCCCAGGGACCAGGCATCCCATCACAGCCCCTCTGCTCCTGAGAGAAAGAATTTTTCACAGAACTCCTACTAGCAACCCTTTATACATCCAATTATATATATTGTTACACTTATTTCTTGTCTTTCTGTGGTTTCTAGCCAAAATCATTACAATTAATGGAAAAAGTTCCATGGCCTCCAAGGGATTTCATCTATTCATCTTTCCATTCTGTCAAGAAATGCTGATGTTTAAAGGAATCATGGTCCCTGTTCTGTGTAGCTTCATTAAAACTACTGTGGCAGAAGTAGTTCAAAGGCACAAGGTTTTTAAAGCTCTGAAGAAGCTTGAAAAGTTTGCCTGGTAATATATTAAAAATAGATATTTTTAGTATAATAACACTTCAGTGAGGTACTGATCAGGCAGAGAAGATAACAGGGGAATGTGGTAAGAGAAGAAGAGCTACAGAATCTCAGGATTGAGAAGAAGAAGCACAGATACTTTAAGAGTATCTGTGCAAACAGTGCAGTGTTACATTAAAAATTGATTTCAAGTGGACCAAAATTATGATTGAAACAATAATAAATGGCCAGGTTTGGGTCACTGAAAGAAGACAAATCACATGCAGGTAAGTCACCATACAGCTCACTTTTTAATTCGAACTGGAGAGTGGGGAAGAAAGAAAATAAAGTCACATAATACAAGCAGAAAACATCATAATTTCTTCTCCAACCTCTTGAATTTAGTACAGCTACTAAGATTTATGAAACAACCTTGCATTATTTTGTAAACAAATCCATTTTACTTAAACAACTACACAAGGAACAGAAGCAAAATGCACCTGGGGTAAACAATGGAAAGTCGGATTTTTTTTTTTTTTTCCCCTTGAACATCTCCCACTCTACTAAAACACTGCAAGCAATTCATAAGGCCAAAGGTTCATTGAAGACTGTTATCCTTTGGCCATTTTACTTTCATTTTCCTTAAAATTAACTCCCTCAGAGATTTTATTTAAATTATCTTGATGAACAGCCATAATATTTGTATGAGAAACATCCCCAATTATGTAAACCTCCCCAGTTTCCACTCTGCACGTGCTGCAAGGTATAAAAATTTTGAATTTCACTGGGATTTTCTTCCAGCCAAGATGCAGCTGGTAAAACCACTGAGCCTCAGAAGGATTTAGGGACACAGCACAATCCTCCCTAACACCAGAATCCTGGCATTTTTGGGCTGGTTGCTGCTCCATCACCACACCCTTCTGTCACACCTTGCAGAGATTCTCCCGGGGCAGCAGCAGTGCCCAGTCTCCCTTTATCCTTTCTGTGCTTATCATTAAGGAGAGCAAATAATCTGACTGAAGGATCTGGGGGCACAGAGAGAAAGGCTTCCCATGTGTTTCTGTCCCACTGAGAGAGAATTAATTCAGTCAATGGGTGCTGATCAGCCCAAGCACAGCACCCCCCACCAAGGGCCCAGGAACAGGTTTCATTAATTTTCCTCAACTGTTGCAAAAATAAATGTCACATTCATATTTTCTGAAAAATCTCTTCACCCAGGATTTTTCTCCTGGGAAGCTGAGAAGCCTCAGAAAAAGGAAAACAATTCTTATCTCATTTGCTTCTCCTGTGTTCTGCGCTTTTGCAATGTGTTTGGAGATTGTTCACCCACAGGTGATTGTTTCATTGGGTTCTGCTGTGAGTTGTTTCGGCTCTTTGGCCAATCAGTGCCAAGCTGTGTCAGGGCTCTGGAGAGAGTCACAAGTTTTGTTATTATCTTTTTAGCATTCTGTAAGTATCCTTTCTGTATTCTTTAGTATAGTTTAGTATAGTGTTCTCTAATATAATATAGTATCATAAAATAATAAATTAGCCTTCTGAGTACATGGAGTCAGATTCATCATTTTTTCCTGCCACAAGGATCCCCACAAATACAATAAAGTAAGAATGGAGTAAATAAGGATAACAAGTCATTTGGTGGAGTTGGACAAAGGAAAAATGAAAACACTGGGAAGTTGCTGCAAGGGGCAATGCTACAGCCTTTCGAAATACAGGCAGTGGCCAGAGCACTCGGTATTTACACCAGTTAAATACACATGTAGGTACATCAGCCTGTGGCTGGAACTGCAGGCTTGATGAACAAACACGAACCACATCCCCTCTGCTATATTTTGCTCAGAATTTCCTACCATGCAGAACTAAACTCGTGGTTTATGTGCCCACTATGACACTTCCCAAACTTTTGATTACAGTCTGAGAATGTGTAATCGATATATAGATCCCACCCAAACATATGTGTGTGAATGGAACTGACACAAGGGTATGAAAACTGAAATCACATGTTAAAAACCTCCACTTCTGCAGGGCTAAAAGCTTTTCATATAGCAATTTTCAAAATTCCCATGTGTTTGGAAATGTAAGCCACTACTGCAGAAAAAAAATTCTTGGCACTAAGCATTATCAAAAATAAAGTACATGGTATTTCATTTTTATCTTTTTATGCTATTTCCCCCTCACACTCAATTAACAAACTGCATTTTTATTTTTTATTTACAGGAAAAGATTCATGCCCTCTCCCTTAAGGATACTACTTGTTCCCAAACCCATCAAAACTGCCTCTCCCTGGTGCCAAGGACCATCCACAACCACCTGGAGCCCCCTCCCAGGTATCCCAGAAGGCTTTCAGAGGGGCTGCTGGGAACACACAAACACGGCCATGCATCATTCCTCCTCTGCTCCCTGGTACTTCCCAGAGATGATGCCAGGCACGAAGGCTCCTGCATCCCACGAGAGCCATCACCTGAGACCAGCAGGCTGAACGCTCCCCTGGCATTTGAGCCATCATTTAAAGGAAACACGGAATTTCTTTTCTAACCCTGCAATAGGCACCAATTCTTCACTGAGCCATTTTTCATATCTCAGCTGTAATTCCACAAATAAGCCTTTTAAATCCAGCAAGTGCCTCCATGGTGTGTCCCAGCCCCCCCTCGGGCAGAGCTGGAAACAATCCACACGGCCCTTCCAGTTCCCGAAGAAATGAGCAAAAAATTGTGTGCAATTTTTCTTCTTAGTGTTTGAAATTATTCTGCTGTCCATGTGAAATGACCACTTTGGTCCTCAGTAAATTCTTTAATGAAAAAAAGAATACAAAAGAACAGCTTTATTAGCCTGGGATATGGAACACAGGGCTGAAGGTAACAAAATGGCACTGATGAGATGAACTGCATTATTTCCAGTCTCAATCTAGTGTGAACAGAATGAGAGATTTTCTCAACGTTTTTGGGAGGGGGAGTTGCTTGCTCACTGTGTAAGCTTTGAATTTCAGCACTCACTTCAGAACATATTGCAGCTCTGCCTTCTTTTGCCTAAGCTTTGAATTCCCACAGCTACAGGCTGGAGCCTTTCCCCAGTGATCAGAGATGGACTTCATTTCCATATGCAGTACTTAGCTGTTTCTTTTATCCATCTCTCTCCTAAAGATGATTTCCACATATTATATTTGACCACCATCTAGAATTTCCCTTTGAAATTCTCTGAGAATGAACAGAGCCATTGGAGCCCTGGAACAATTAGGGGACTATAATTTCTCTGAGTCAAACTGATGAAGCAATCAAGGCCTGGATTCTTCTTTGAATACAAAAAGACAGAAGTGTAATAAAAATAGTTTATTTTTGTTTCATTGAAATCTATGTTTGGAGTCTTCCACCACCTTCTCAAGCATTTAACTAGACTAGAAACTTCCTTATTTCTGCTGCATGAATCAGAACATTTTCAGAGAAAGCTCCCAAATGATTTAAAATCTTATCCAAACACTTTAACAATGAACTTTGGCTACATCAAATTTCTTCTCAGACCCTACCAGGTACCAAGCATGAATACCTACTGCTCCTACTGCCCCATCTCAGCAATCTCTGCAGTTCAGAACTTCTCAATTTCTTAACCCAGCACCACAGAAAGCTATCTATTTCTGCCATTAGTCCTCTTCTCAGCTTCCTGCTTTTCTAAAAAATTCAAGTTTCTCTGTTTCAGTCTCTAAAGACCTAAAAAATTACTTTGCTTCTTGCAAAAAAATAATTCTTTAAAGTATCTGTCATTAAACAACTATATGATACATATGGTTATTTTATACAACTACGGGGAAGCATGTTGTGGTTGGTTTGATAATCATGACTGAGCAATAAAGGAAAATATTAAAAAAAACCCAGAACTTCGAAGCTTATTGCAAAACCAACATTGTTTCTATCATATGGATTTTGTTTACAAACCTCAGAGAACCCACAGGAATACAGAAGCATCCTCCAGCATTTTAGCACTAGTCACAAAAATCCCGTGTGTTCATCCCCTCCCCAGCACAGCAGGCAGGCCAAATGCACAGTTCCAATTTTAATACTTATAAATTGTTAAACATGCTCTTTATCCTATTAAGCCATCATTCAAATTAACTTCCAAATAAGCCATTCCCATTAAACATGTCACTAAAACACAGCTTCTGAAATAGAGGAAAAAACAAAAAGCCCCCTTTGAACTATCAGACAAACAAGGAGTGGGGAAATATCTGGGAAAAATTAAATTAAGGGAATTATTTTAAGAAATGGTTAACACTTCATCCTTCTGCTGTGTATGACCTTCGGCAGGAATCAACTTCCCAGAGCTGCTGTGCCCTTTCCATTTCCCATTCCTGGTGTGGGAGCACTTCAGGGTAGGAAGGGAACTTACACTGTTCAGAGCCTTTATCGGAAAGCTTGTGAATAGTTTTGAAAGAGAATTCACAAGTGGGTGTCCCAACCAAAGCTGGGAGGCTCAGCTCCCTAAGGGCTGCAATGTGCCCAGAGAATTTCTACCCCCGAGAATACAGAACTAATCAGGAAGGGTGTGTGCTTCCCTCCCACTGCCAGCCCCACACAACCCTGTCCTTTCTAAACCAAGACAAGGATTTTTATTTTTTTTTTTGTGAGCTTATCACAGTTTTTCTTATTCTGTGAGCATGACCATAACTCTGAGAGGAGCCTCCTTAACTCCCAAACCCAGAATTAATTTATTATGGCAACTGGGGAAGAGAGAGCCGGCAACAAACATTTTCCCCAAAAGCATCAGGACTGGCAGCCTACACATGGAAATTATGAAGATTCTGATTTTTTTTTTTTCCTGCCTGCATTCCAAAATTCTCCATTTTTTCCTGATTCTCTCTCTGTCACTACACCAAATGACACACTGCCCCATTTTCTGTAAGCAAACATCAGTGGAACTCCAGGGCACAGCACTGTGACAATGATCTTGCACCACAGATCCTTCTGCTTGCTAAGTGCAAGGCAAGAATAGTCCTAGAAAAATGTCATATTACAAAAAAAAAAAAAAAAAAAAATTACACTTGAACTCACATTTGACCCATAGACAATTCAGCTCTTGGATGGATCAATTATGTAAAGCCAATGTGGCTAAAAAGCAAATCCTTTCAAAAACTGCCCAAGAAACAGAAACAGGATAAGGAGGAAAACACATTTACCAATGATCCCTTAGCACTTACCAGAAAAATTAAAACATAGTACAAAACATTTTTGAAATAATTACTTCTAATTTTCATCCTATCGTCTTTAACTTTTTTCTTCAGAGACATAAAAATGATCATTTTGGGTAAGATTGTGAACAGCACCAGAAACTTGCATCCTGATGTCTCAGAAGAAAAAACATTCCCCCACTTCAACCATTAAACCCTCCAGAGACTCACTAGGTTCTCTGAGCACTCAGAAACCACCACTGTGCTCACACTTCAACCACACTTCAGACATTTCATAATGTCTGCATATTTATTCCATAAAAATTAGGTGTTTCTTACTTTAGTTTTCAAGTTCAGCTATGTTGTTTGTACTAAAAACCCAGATTTGACATATTATTTGTATATTTTATAGACCATGCATTTCTTTTCACTTTTTTTTTGACTGTTAATTCAGTTGAACAGAGCTGCCTATAGTTTTATAGGTGCTGCTCAGCAACAGCAGCTCTGTGCTGCATTTAGATGTCCACTCACGCAAGCCCACAGACATAAAAGTTTCATAAATAAATACATTTTCAAGGTGACTTTCTTTAAAACAGCTCAATTCAAAGATAACAATTTCTGCCTTCTGGCACTTATCCTAAAAAATATTCATTTTGCATGAGTAAGTCCGTGTAAAAGGCAAAAAGATGCCACTACTGCTTTTAAAAATAGTTGGGGAATAAAAAAGAAAGGAAGTTACATATTTTCTAAATTCCTCTGTAGATAATGTCACGGGAAATTTGCTCTGTAACTTCAACTAGACAAGATGTTAAGGTCAGCCTTGGGCTCAGCTCAGCAGAGCTCAGGCAGGGGCAGAGGATGTTCCAGGCTCTCCCTGCTCCCTGCCTGGATTCTCCCAGCAGGGTTTGCAGGAGCTTTGGTGGCTGCAGAGTAGAGGGGCTCAGAGCCAGAGCTGCCAATGCCCTGGCCTGGGGGTGCCACCCTGCCAGGAGCTGCTTGTGGCATTAGGAAGGGATTTTTAAATTAAAAATAAAAAGAAAATGGATGAAAATACTGTATTTCTTTCAAACATAGTGAAAAAAATAGCCTGATTATAAAAAGGATGAAAAGAAAAACACACTGTTAAGTAACCATTTTGGTTTGTTTGTGGGAGCAAAGGAGAGAAACCTGGGGAGCAAACATGGTTCTGCCACTACACCATGACAATGGGATCCTTCCTTTCAGAGTGATGCACTAGGATTTCAGCTTTTCTGTTTTCCATAGATTTGCAATCCTGCAGCTTTTAGTGTATAACTCTAAACTCCACACACAGTGTGAGCTGCTGCTTTCCCATTTTGGGCAGACACAACAATTCCTCTCCAGGCCTGGCAATCAAGGACACCTCACTGCCTCAGGACCTGAGAGATGGAAACAAAAGTGAGTCGGGGGAGCAAATTTGGGGTAAATGACTTCATTGCCTGAAGCTCTGATTGGAAGATTAACCCCCAATATGGAAATGGACCAAACTTAAAAATATGAAAACCCACGACCCATCATTCATTTCTTGGGTGTAGCCCCTGGGGGGCTTTGTCTCCCCTAAATGTACCTGAAGGCCCTTAAACAAACAGAACTGCTTTTTATTCCCTTAATTCTGTCTGGCCTCTGGTTTTTAGGTAGCCCAAAAAGGCATCAAGAGAGCCAAGTTAACACAGTGTGAGCTGCTGCTTTCCCATTTTGGGCAGACACAACAATTCCTCTCCAGGCCTGGCAATCAAGGACACCTCACTGCCTCAGGCCCTGAGAGATGGAAACAAAAGTGAGTTGGGGGAGCAAATTTGGGGTAAATGACTTCATTACCTGAAGCTCTGATTGGAAGATTAACCCCCAATATGGAAATGGACCAAACTTAAAAATATGAAAACCCACGACCCATCATTCATTTCTTGGGTGTAGCCCCTGGGGGGCTTTGTCTCCCCTAAATGTACCTGAAGGCCCTTAAACAAACAGAACTGCTTTTTATTCCCTTAATTCTGTCTGGCCTCTGGTTTTTAGGTAGCCCAAAAAGGCATCAAGAGAGCCAAGTTAATTCAAGGTTGACTCCTGGGTGAGTGCAGGGAAACCACAGCTCTGCCTTCTGCAATGCCTACAGAGTCACAGGGAGAGAAACATCCAAAACCCCAACACACCCAAAGATGGTTTCAGAAGAGGAGAAAAAAGAAGTCACGTTGGAGTGCATTGTCTGTTCTCCTGCTGACAAGCCTAACACAGAACACAACACACCCAGTGACATAAGATTTACATTAATGGAGCTCATGCTAAAAACAGCACAGTGCAGCCGACTGACAAGCTGGCATTAAATCAATGCATTGGCTTCTGCACCTGCTGCACAACTTGATTTCCTGGGACTTTTGCTTGAATTAAGATGCTACAAAAGGGTGGGTGGGGGCAGGGGGGGAAGATTTGTTTTCTTGTGGGTAGTGAACTTGTTCTCAGCCTTTATGATGTTGTTTGGGAGCACAGTGGTGCTCCTGCTGTCTCTGTTGCTGCCTGGGTACAGAGCTTTCTCCTCCTTCCAGGAGGTGTTTCATACCTCCAGTAAGTGATGTGTAGGTTCCTCTACAGCACCCACAGATAGATGTGCCAGGATGTTTGCACAGATACATTTATTGCATATATCCTGCAGGACATAGCAGCATCCATTCCATGATGAAATATGTGTTGGTGGCACTGGTGGTTGTCAGACAAAGTACAGAATTACACAGACTGGGAATTGTGAAATCTAACATTCATGGCAAGTCGTATTTTCTCTCTCTTTGTACTACACAGGTTGCTGGAAACCATTATCTCTAAGGGAATGGGGCCACATTTCAGAAAAGTTTACAAAAATGCTGCAGAGACTACGTTTGGAAAGAAGGAAAAGTTAAATCTGTATTGTAAAGGAGCATTCTTACATATGTGGGAAGCACATTTTAGAGATCTCTCTAGATCCAACAACTGCTTTCCCTTCCTGGTGTTACCCAGTTATCCATGTTGTTAAACATAGATTTGAATCCCCACATTACAGGAAACCAGCTCCACTCCAGAAAAAAGCAGTGGTGTAACATTTTATATTTGAATTATGTTAACATTGCGAAGACACGAGTTCTTCTAGCAGTTCCCTTTCTTTCAGTTTCCCTCTAGGCAATGTTAGAACAAATTTCCCTCTTCTCATCTACTGAAATTCAATTTTTTCTATTTAGAAGGCAAGGGAGACAACAGATTTTCAGGAAGTATTTCTCCAGACTAGAATTGTTTGCATCTATTGTTGGCATCATACTTGCATTAAATATACATTCTACATGCAGTTGTCCCTGTCTGAATTAAACTTTAGAGGAAAAGTCATTATGATCATTGCTCTGTGTGCCTCAAAAAAAAAAAAAAAAAAAAAAAAAAGCATCTGAGAATGTAAAGAAGAGAGACATTAATGAGAAATATTTAGAAATAGACAGGTCACCTTTTATTTTTAGTATATGTACCTTTACCAGCTACTCAGAGAACAAGACTTATGGTTATCAGAGTATTATGACAATCATGCCAAGAAGTTAATTACTATGAAATAAATATACTGCTATAACTAATTTTCATATCCAATTGATGGATTTTCATTTTATTCCTTTTTCCCCAAGAAATCAGTGTACTCACAGATTTTCATGAGAGTCAGGTTTTCATGAGAGTTCAGATCTCATTTTGGCACCCAGAGGAGAGCCAGACTTTGCTGAGAGCTCGGTGCCTCGCAGAGCAGGAACTGTGAGGAGCTGAGCTATTTTCAACATCTACCAGCTGCTGTGTAGGTTGAGAATATGAAATTCTGAGCTCTTTAAAAGCCTGGCCTCACCTAACTAAGCAAGAATCCTAAATCTAGGAAATTACAGTTCCTTCTGCAGTGTCCTTTGTCCTGCTGAAAACTCCCACTTTTCGTGCATTTCAAGAACTTTGCATTCCCATTATTGCCACCAGGCCCCTCGCTGCCTCCACGAGCAGCTCTGACCTTTCCAACACATCCTTCTTCAGGGAGAAAAGGTTATTTTTCTTTCCCTGCTTTAACAGCAAAGTTGCCTCATTACTGGCACTATTAGAATTTTAAACTGAAATAATGCTCACATTTGGCTCAGGGGGCTCAGAGAGCTCTGCCAGTGTCACTCCAGGTGTCACCTCACCTGTCCCTCCCCAGGTACAATCCTCACAGCCTGGAAAACAGAGCCAGCTTCTCTCTGATCAGGTGGAGAGTGCCCTTCTTCTTCCTCAAATCAGGACAGCACCAAATTTATAAAAATACAGAAATGCCAATCATTATCAATACCCTATTAATTTCCTGGGCAGTAATAGCACCAGGGTCATTTCAGATAAAGAAAAAACAGTCCAGAAATGAGCAGGCTGTGCTCTGCAAACACTCCAGTTGCAGCAGCACATAATTCACATGGAGCACAGTGCACAGGCATCAGCTGTTCTTCTGGAACACTTCACTTTCGGGATTTCTTTGCAATAGATGTTGCCTTTCTCACTCTACCAACTTTTGCTCCCTCACCACTTTGCCTGCAGAATCAACTCGAGTATTTTTTTCAAAGCTTTCTTTCTTTTGAAATACTTTTTGGGCAAAATGCTTGGATTTGAAACCTACTTTTTAAAATGAAGAATTAAACTACCACAAAGGATTGCAGCAGCCTTTTGATACTTTGATGATTTAATCAAGCTTACATTTTTCTACCCTTTTTTCTAATTTTTTTGAGATGAAAGAGATAAAGCGTGTTTTCTGCAAAACAGTCCACTAATTTACATGTCCTGCAAAAGGCCTTAACAATTTCATAATAATGATTGAAAAACCACAATTATTTATGCAAACCATCAAGAGCAGAGATTGCTCTTGATTTCCTGTCAGAGGAAAATGAAATATTTTAGAGACATATCGAGAGAGACCTCTAGAGATGTACAACCAGTGCTTTAAATCTTTTTTTAGAGTTATTGTCAAGAGAAATTCAGGTGAGGTTTCCAGTTTGAGCCAACATTCCTAAAAGCTTCACTTGGATTGCACTGACACAATCTTATAAGTTCAGGCAATGCACTTTGGTTTATGCAACAGCCCTGCAGAAAAAAAAAATATTTTGAAGAGATTTAAGATTGTCTTGTTTTTAAACATGAACTGAAAATCTCTAAACAAATTATATTAGCAAAATTATCACCACTACCAGACAGCTACATTCCTCATGTTAATTTCAAATATATTTTAAATTTAATTCCAGTTGTCACATAAACTATTATGCACATTTTGTAATCATGCATCTCTAATCAACTTTAGATCCCAAATTGCATTTGTCTGGAAAGTTTCAAGCTCTGGATTGCAGAGTCATGAAACCAAACCTTCGCTGACACTCACATACCTGCAAGGTGGAGTAGAGGCTCCTCCTCCCCTTCCCAGGCTACATGAAATTACAATTTCCTTTACATTTTCATCAAAGAAATTGTATAAAAAGGATTTTGGAAGTGCTCTTCCTCCAAGTGTCACTGTCATATTTTCTGAAAAATCCCTTCACCAGGATTTCTTCTCCTGGGAAGTTCAGAAGCCTCAGATAAGAATGTAAATAATAATTATCTGATTTGCTTCTCCTGTGTTTGGCTGCTTTGCAATGTGGTCTGGAGATTGCTTACCCACAGGTGTCTGTTTGATTGGTTCCATGTGAATTGTTTTTACTTAATGACCAATCCCAGTCCAGCTGTGTCGGGCTCTGAGGAGCCAGTCACGAGTTTTTATTATTCATTCTTGTTAAGCCTTCTGATGTATCCCTTCTCTCTAGTTTTAGTATAGCATTCTTTAATATAATATCTTAATATAATAAATCAGCCTTCTGAGAACATGGAGTCAGAGTCATCTCTTCCCTCGTCCTGGGACCCTCACAAAGACCACATCCAAGCACTACGAGGAAACTGAAATCTCTACAGAAGGTCAGGACTCTGCAGGTGAAGTGGAGCATCCCATCCCTTCCCAATGGCATGGGAAAGGGGCTGTGGGTGCCCAGGGCTGTGCCCACGGAGTGAGCAAAGCCCTGGAGAGCAGAGTGCTGACCACAGCAGAGCCCAGGGTGAAACATTCCCTGGACACACTGCAGCATTTGCTTGGCCCCCTCCCACCAGCAGACTCCTCTTGCACACTCCTTGAAGGACTAGACTGCACTAAAGTGAATTTGAAGGTAAAAAAATGTCATTTATTAATTTGCCTCTTTTCCCCCCTCTCTTCTTTCTTGGCAATCAGCTGTGATACATAACCTGAATTTTAATACCAAATTACAAGAGCACTGTGTAAATGGCATACTCAAAAATGCAGACTTTCCCTTTTCTTTTAGGTAAAATTAAGCTAATCTGCTTTGACAGAAGAGGGCTCTTTGGAACCACCTAGTGAGTCTCCCAAATATGAAGCAGTAACTCAAATGTCAATTACTTTTCCAACAGCAGACAAATTGCTGGCACACTAATGCAATTTAAGGACAATAATTAGATAACAGGACTACAGAGTGTACCAGGTGACAGAGTTTCTGAGATAATAGAATCTAGTGTCCTACTTCTTAAATATTAACATCATTCCCTTTCAGTCAATCGGTTTATGGTAATTTTAAAAGGGCAAAGCAAATTCTTTTTATTGCTAATAATATTGTGCTTCTCCAGCATTAGCTTTGAAGGTTAGCAATTTACAGGGTCAAACCTTAATTATATTATTTCCTTTTTATTTACTTTTCTTTTTTAATCTTTCCTCTTTGAAGTCTTTTCCTATTATAGAGATTTTAAAGCACTTTATTAAAAAAACATTTGAACTCTTGAAATGTGAGTTCACTGTGCTCCACAGAAAGGAGCCAGGTTTGTCACAGCACACATAACATCTTTGTTAGGCCCATTTGGAAAGCCACAAACTTTTCCCACAATCACTTTTTGTTATAATTGCATTCTAGTCTGAGTGGTTTGGTTATGTCAGGCAATCCATGACGCCATGTGCCATGTCCAAAGCTTTGCAAAATAAATGCAGTCCAGTGGCACTCCATAAATATTCCAGGGAGAAGAAATCTCCCTGCTTTAGCCACAAGTACCCAGATCACTAAATTTCACTTTGCATCATGAATTTATATTGGAATATTCTTCCATTCCCACTTTTTTTTCCTCATTAGTCAACCGTAGAACATTTGTTTTCAACAAAGTCCCTGTAATTCTCAACACCAAACCTCCTTTCATCCATAAAACTAATGCCCACTGACACAGTGAAATATCTCCACTCTGACCAGAAAGACTAGCTCCTGGACAGGGGAGGGATTTACCTGAAATAATGTTTAACTTCTCAACTGAGACCACAAAAAAAATGCAAATTTTTGTTCTCTGGGGTTTTTTTTTAAGTTTTCAAGTGACTAAAGACAGAAAAAAAATCATAATAAAGACCATGAAAAATAGTGTTTCAAAACATACTTTTTTCCCATCTTAAGCAAAATAAAATCTTTAAGTGCTGCCTTAAGAACCAGCCAAGGCTTTCAGAAATGTTTGTGCCAGTCTCCCAAAGCCATGCTTGTATTCTTCACAAGCGTTGTGCAATGCAGTTTTACCCATTCTGAAGTGATTGCTAACAGACACATGACAAGGTTGCCATCAATTGCACAGGTTTTGGTCCTTCTCTTTGGGAAATATTCAGTATCATAACAGCTGTTTGCTAAAGAAAAATCAGAAAGTACAGCAAAACATGGAGATAATTCTTTCTTAGCCCTGGGGAGCCTGTGAGCCTACAAAGCTGAGCCTGCCCAGGGATCACTGGAGTACCCTGTAAGAACAGGCTTTTCTCACTTTTTGGGCATACACAAACACTACTGTGATTTACCACATCCGACTGCCTGCACTGTGGCAGATAATGATCATTAACTGCCTCCACTGTAGTTTGTTACCCTGCTGATAACCACAGCCATGGATAAGGCACTGCCAGGACTTCCTCACTTCATCTGCAAACACTTCAAACCCTGACCAAAAATACAGTACTGCCTGATACAGCTGTGTCATCTTTGCTCACGATTCCCCTGCTTTTCCATGTGGAAACAGATCTGTGGATAGCTGAACAATGGATCCTGACATCACCTTGGTGCTTCTTTTCAACAGGAGAATTCTTGTTCCTTTTGACTGGCAGGGAACATGGATTTGTGAAACCAGTAATGGTAATGCACCACGCTGAGGACTTGGCTATCAGAGTGGTCATCTCTGCCAAAGACCCCCAGGAGCCTCAGCCAGAACAACCAGAACCCCAAAAAAGCCCTTGCGTGTTATCTTAGGGCCCTGTGACAGAGCCAGGGCTTCACCTGCCACAGTCAGAGTGGAACAAAGCCTTTGGAAAGAGCAGAACTGCAAAAACCTGCTCAAAGCAGTTCCAACAGGCAGAGAAAATCTGGGGCTCCTCTCTCATTACTTGAACTGCAGTTAGAACTCACATTTGACTTCAAATGAGACTAAAACTGTCACGTCATCAGTACAGGAGGCAAACGAAAAGCAGTCCTGGAGGTGAACGCTGCTCTCTGGCATCCGCCGCCTGAGCCGCATTTATTTATCACACCACGAATCAGGACAATTCTTTGCTCACAAAACACCTTGAGGGAAATTTCTGTTAAAGGAAGTAAACAAACACCTTCACCAGCCCACAGGGCCTGTGGGATTCTCCCCAGAGTTCTGGAGGAGCTGGGGATGTGCAGCTGTAACCCCTCCCCATCATCGGCCAGCCTGGGGAGCTCCCAGCTGACTGCAAGCCAACCAAGGTTATTCCAACCTCCACAAAAGGGCTTGAGGAAAGACCCTGAAGCTCTTTTAGTCTATCCTCAGCACCTGGAGAATTTTATTTATAGTATATAGACTATACTGGATACTGTTGAGAGGCTTTTAAGTCACTGGAAAGGAAAAAAGCCCTGCCCACCCCACTCTCAGAGGGCTCAGGCACCTGTGGCACCTCATCCATGGATGTGGAGCTGGGAGCCTCTCACACCATGCTCACAGTGCACAAAACAGAAGAAATAAAGAGTCTGTGGAAAAAAACACAAAACCAAAAAAACCCAACAACAACAATAACAACAACCCCAAAAACAAAACAAAAACCAACCAAACACAAAAACCTCACAAAATAACAAAAGAAACCAACCAAAGATTAAAAGAAATAAAACAAACAAAAAACCAAACCAAACCAGCCAAGAAAACAAACAAAAAAAATTCACAAAAAAACCCCCAAAAAACAAAACAAAAAAAAACAAACCACCCCCCCCCCCCAAAAAAAAAAAAAACCCAAAAAAAACCAAAACCCCACAAACAAAACAAACACAGAAGAGACACGGGAATGGGTACTGCTCTGTGGGGAATGCTTAGAGTTGATAAACATTTATAGCCCAGGCATGCATAATTTTGAATCTGATGCTTTTAGTAGTAAACTGACAAAACAAAGGAAGAAGTTGAAGGGGCAGCAGGAAGGCATAAAAAAAAGTTACTAGGACAGCAATTAGGGGGACACTTGGTGTAAGGCATAATAATGAACAACACATGTTAATAACACATTATATACTTTGCCTTTTTAAAACTTCATACAATTCCTTTAAATAGATAACCTCAAATAGCTACAGGAAAAAAACAGAGATTGATATCATTCCTTTATACATCTTTCCATTAAGCAAACTGAACCCAACAGACAACCTTTCCATGAACTTACTCACTTCCATATGTTTCAAGACTGATAAATCATTATTCATTCCTCTAAGCACAAGGGCTTTCTTCGTTCCTATGGATAGGGAAAAAAACACTTTTTGGACAATGAAAAATTCTGTCTTTATTCTTTTTCCTACTCCTTTTCACACAGCCCTTACTCTGTCCCAGGATAATGAGAATCGAATATAAATGAAATAAAGGGACTTCCATTTATTTCTATGAAGAAAATAAAGCCTTTTTTTTTTTTTTTTTTTTTTTGTAATCCAACATCTCATTTCAAAAAGGAAATAGCTTTGAGACTTACATGCTTTTAAAAGTATATGTCTGATTCTATAATGGTAGTCTAAGAAAATCACACTCCTTAAAAAGAAAGTCCTACATTTATGCTGTTTGCAGTATTTTCCCTACCTCATACTCTCCTTTGTTTCAATTATTTCATACAAACTCGTGTTTTCTGTCTCTAAAGTAGAGAACATACAATTTTCTTCATCCCATATTTATAAAAGCATAAGCCAATAAAGACTATTTCTAGGGGTCTCTGGAGCTCTACCTACTATAAGTACTCCTAGATCCTCCTTACTATTCAGTTCTGAAATAATTAAACCTTTTTGGAACAAATAAAACACTGGACACCTTGACACCTAAGAGCTACAGCAAAGACTCAAATTGTGCTCACATTTCTACACATGTTCTTTCATTTTAGCCTTGCCCTTAAAATAACTAAAACTATATTGCCAGAGCACATTTCAAAGCTACAGCACACAGATACAGAACAAATAAATGAGTTAGAATGTTACTCCTTGTTTGCCTTTATTTCGGACTAAAGTCAAATATGATTTATCCCCTGGCTGTTTCAGTTTCTCTGAAACTTTGCAGTTGGGATTTACATCTTCTGTGCTGAGACAAGCAGGTTAAATAGCTTCTGCTGTGGCATTTGTTAGCTCTGCATGATGTTTCTTTCCATGAACACACAGTGTTCACTACATCATTCCTGTTTCTCTCCTCCTTCAGAGCATCACAGGAAGGGCTGAGGTTGAAAGGGGCCTCTGGAGATCACAGTCCATCCCCCTGCTCAGAGCAGAGGTTAACAAACCCAGAGAGCTTCACTGAGAAAACCATCCAAAAAACTCCTCAGCAGAAAAGAAATCAAGTGAGAGAAGACAAAGACAGCCTGAAGTCCATGGCATGAAAAGGATATCCATGGAAAGACACTGAGGATGGAACTGGTTATTTCAGGGCTGAAATGTGTCCCTTCCCTCTCTCCAGCACTGCACAGAAATGCTGACAGGGAACCCTGCAGCCAGCTGAGGTGTTGGTAAACAGCAGCTCTCAGTGTCTCTTCCAGACAGCAAAAAGAAAATAAAAGTAAGGAAAGGAAGAGTAAGTAGACAGAGGAGCAGACATGAATCGAGTTCAGTAACTGACCAGAGAAAACAGCTGCAGGGGAAATGGAAACAATTAGGAAAAAAAATTTAATGAATTCCTTAGGTTGTTTTGAGAAAGCACTTAGGCATATGTCACCAGGAGATAGATCTCGAGGAAAGGTGGCAGAAGCAGCAGTTTCTCCAGCAGAGCAGGAAACAACTTACTTGGCTCTCAGGAACGCAGAACAGCTGAAGAAAGGAACCAGAAAGAAAAGGGAAACCAGGATTCTGAAAATCTATGGCAGAGACAAGAGGTAGAGACAGGAATGGATGGTGTAACATGAGATGATAAAATGGGGAGTACAGAGGAGGACAAGATGACACAGTGGGAAAACAAAACAGGGGGCAGGGTTTACAGATGAATCCGAGCCCAAAATTTATGGAATTATTGTCATAAGATGAAAAAGGGGATGACACACACAAATAAGGAGAAAAGCCAGTGACTTCAAACATAAAACAAGGTAACAGCTGCTCTCCTGTTTCACTAAGTTGGATCATTTACCACATCCATATTTCAAATAGTAATTAATTAAGTTGTACTGGAGCCAACAACAGCAGGGACTCTTTATTAATGAATGCATAGATCTGATAAACAACTGTGCTGAAGATGGATTTTACTAGTAAACTTTAGCACTACCATTTCCTATAAGAATGAATATGCATAAAACAGTGTCTCTGAAGGCTTTGAAGGTATGAGAAGGAAGAATCCAGACACTATTGCATCAGCAGCAAAGTTCTATGGAATCACAACTGAATGATACCGAGTTCTGCAATGATATCAACTTCATGATACACGAGCAGTATTTCAGCATTTCAGAAAAAAGAAATTAAAAGCTCTAAAAAAACAAACCACCCACCAGAAAACACCACTCCTCCACCCAAACAAACAAAAAATTATTTATTTTTCTATACTAAGCTTAGGAAATTGGAGCACTTTTCTGAGAATGATCAGAACTCCCTGGCTGCTGTTCAATATGCAAACAAGTCTAATTACTCCCTCTGGCTGGTACCAAAATGTTTGACTCCTGTCAGGGGCAGTTTTTCACCTGGAATCCTGCAGAAGCTGTTCTGTTTCAGAGCTCCAGGCAAAGCCAAGGAATGCACATGCAGACCTACCTCTCAGGAGATGGGATAAGCACCTTTCAGCACCAGAGTCTCCGCAGCTCGACAGCACCCAGCTGCAGCCTTTGCACTGCTCAGTCTATGTGGGCACCACTCACTTTGTTGAGCAATAGTTGCTCCCTATTTTTGGAATAAGGTTCTACTTTCTTGCTCAGAAAGCTGAGTTTAGCTGTAGGCTGCTATTTCATTCCTTTATTAAGCATCCTTCAACACATTCAGTATCCAAAAATTTATTCATCGTAAAGAAGGAGTTTGGATACAAAAAAACTGGTTTTAAAGTTTAGCCCCAAGTTTTCCAGATCCTTAGCAATGGCATTTAAGTCACACATAACGCTCAAGGAAAAGGTCATATTTTTCAGCTTTCTAGGAAGGAAGGACAGAAGGATGGAAAGACCTAAGCCACAATTGCTTAGTCATCCGAGCTCAGAGCCCAGTCACCCACAGCAGAAGCAAGAAACACGAGAGAACCATGTCTGTCTTTCTAAACAAATCTGTTTCACATTTTGCAGGCAAAAAAAAAAAAGAAAAAAAAAAAAAAAAAAAAAAAAAAAAACGG